>NC_136926.1:52504956-53104956 GCF_949752795.1 Hyperoodon ampullatus
ACATTCTTTATTTTAAAGTCTATTTTATCTGATATGAGTATTGCTACTCCAGGTTCCTTTTGATTTCCATTTGCATGGAATATATTTTTCCGTCCCCTGACTTTCAGTTTGTATGTGTCCCTAGATCTGAAGTGGGTCTCTTATAGACAGCGTATATATGTGTCTTGTTTTTGTATCTATTCAGCAAGCCTGTGTCTTTTGGTTGGAGCATTTAATCCATTCACATTTATTTCTCGATATGTATGTTTCTGTGACCATTTTCTTAATTGTTTTGGGTTTGTTATTGTGGGACTTTTCCTTCTCTTGTGTTTCCTGCCTAGAGATGTTCCTTTAGCATTTGTTGTAGAGCTGGTTTGGTGGTGCTGATTTCTCTTAGCTTTTGCTTGTCTGTAAAGGTTTTAATTTCTCCGTCACATCTAAATGAGATCCTTGCTGGGTAGAATAATCTTGGTTGTAGATTTTTCTGTTTCTTAACTTTAAATATGTCCTGCCACTCCCTTCTGGCTTGCAGAGTTTCTACTGAAAGATCAGCTGTTAACCTTATGGGTATTCCCTTGTGTGTTATTTGTTGCTTTTCCCTTGATACTTTTAATATTTGTTCTTTGTATTTAGTTTTTGATAGTTTGATTAATATGCATTGGCGTGTTTCTCCTTGGATTTTTCCTGTATGGGACTCTCTGCACTTCCTGGAGTTGATTTACTATTTCCTTTCCCATATTAGGGAAGTTTTCAACTATCATCTCTTCAAATATTTTCTCAGTCCCTTTCTTTTTCTCTTCTTCTTGGACCCCTATCTTTTGAATGTTGGTGCGTTTAATGTTGTCCCAGAGGTCTCTAATACTGTCCTCAATTCTTTTCATTCTTTTTGCTTTATTCTGCTCAGAAGTAGTTATTTCCACTATTTTATCTTCCATGTCACTTATCTGTTCTTCTCTTAGTTATTCTGCTACTGATTTCTTCTAGAGAGTTTTAAATTTCATTTATTGTTTTGTTCATCATTGTTTCTTTTCTGTTTAGTTCTTCTCGGTCCTTGTTAAATGTGTCTTGTATTTTCTCCATTCTTTTTACAAGATTTTGGATCATCTTTACTATCATTATTCTGAATTCTTTTCCAGGTAGACTGCCTATTTCCTCTTCATTTGTTTAGTCTGGTGGGTTTTAACCTTTCTCCTTCATCTGCTGTGTTTTTCTCTGTTTTCTCATTTTGCTTAACTTACTGTGTTTCAGGTCTCCTTTTCACAGGCTGCTGGTTCATAGTTCCCGTTCTTTTTGGTGTCTGCCCCCAGTGGCTAAGGTTCAGTGGGTTGTGTAGGTTTTCTGGTGTAGGGTACTATTGCCTGTGTTTGGTGGATGAGGCTGGATCTTGTCTTTCTGGTGGGCAGGCCCGCATCCACTGGTGTTTTTTGGGGTGTCTGTGACTGTATTATGAATTTAGGCAGCCTCTCTGCTAATGGGTGGGGCTGTGTTCCTGTCTTGCTAGTTGTTTGGCATAGGGTGTCCAGCACTGTACCTTACTGGTTGTTGAGTGGAGCTGGGTTTTAGCGTTGAGATGGAGATCTCTGGGAGAGCTTTCACCATTTGATATTATGTGGAGCTGGGAGGTCTCTGGTGGACCAGTGTCCTGAACTTGGCTCTCCCACTTCAGAGGCATAGTCCTGACACCTAGCCATAGCACAAAGACCCTGTCAGTCACATGGCTCAGAAGAAACGGGAGAAAAAAAGAAAAAAAGAAAGAAAAAAATAAATGAAATAAAGTTATTAAAATATAAAACTAAGAAAATTATTAAAAATAAAATAAAATAATTAAAAAGTAATAAGAAACACAGAAAAAAGATAGAAGGAAAAGAAGAGAACAACCAAACCAAGAAACAAATCCACCAATGCTAACAAACACTAAAAACTATATTTAAAAAAAAAAATGGACAGAACCCAGGACAAATGGTAAAAGCAAAGCTATACACACAAAATCACACAAAGAAGCATGCACATACACACAAAAAGAGAAAAAGGAAATATATATATATATCTATATGTTAAAAAAAAACAAAAAAATGAAGAGTGCAACCAAATCAATAAAGAAGTCTACCAATAATAATAAACTCTAAATACTAAACTAAGATAAACATAAAACCATAAACCAGTCATTCGCATACAGCAAACCCCAAGTCTGCTGTTGCTCCGAATGTCCACCACCTCAATTTTGGGATGATTTGTTGTCTGTTCAGTTATTCCACAGATGCAGGGTCCATCAAGTTGATTGTGGAGATTTAATCTGCTCCTCCTGAGGCTGCTGGGAGAGATTTCCCTTTCTCCTCTTTGTTCACACAGCTCCTGGGGTTCAGCTTTGGATTTGCCCCTGCCTCTGCGTGTAGGTCACCTGAGGGCATCTGTTCCCTCCCAGACAGGGCAGGGTTAAATGAGCAGTTGATTAGGGGGCTCTGGCTCACTCAGGCTGGGGAGAGGGAGGGGCATAGAACGCGGGGCGAGCCTGAGGTGGCAGAGGCCGGAGTGACGTTGCAACAGCCTGTGGTGCACCGTGTGTTCTCCCAGGCAAGTTGTTGCTGGATCATGGGACCCTGGCAGTGGCGGGCTGTACAGGCTCCCCGGAGGGGAGGTGTGGTTAGTGACCTGTGCTTGCACACAGCCTTCTTGGTGGCAGCCTTAGGGTTTCACGCCTGTCTCTGCTGTCTGCGCTGATAGCCATGGCTAGCGCCCGTCTCTGGAGCTCGTTTAGGCAGTTCTCTGAATCCCCTCTCCTCACACACCCCGATACAATGGTCTTTTGCCTCTTAGGCAGTTCCAGACTTTTTCATGAACTTTGTTCCGGCTAGCTGTGGTGCAGTAGACCCCTTCAGTCTGTGTTCACGCAGCCAACCCCAGTCCTCTCCCTGGGGTCTGACCTCCGAAGCTCGAGCCTCAGCTCCCAGCCCCCACCTACACAGGCAGGTGAGTAGACAAGCCTCTCCTGCTGGTGAGTGCTGGTTGGCACTGATCCTCTGTGCAGAAATCTCTCTGCTTTGCCCTTTGCACCCCTGTTGCTGCACTCTCCTTCGTGGCTCCAAAGCTCCCCCTCCCCTGCCACCCCCTGTCTCCGCCAGTGAAGGGACCTCCTAGTGCGTGGAAATTTTTCCTCCTTCACAGCTCCCTTCCAGAGGTGCAGGTCCTGTCCCTATTCTTTTGTCTCTGTTTTTTCTGTTTTCTTTTGCCCTACCCAGGTACGTGGGGAGTTTCTTGCCTTTTGGGAAGTCTAAGGTCTTCTGCCAACATTCAGTAGGTGTTCTGTAGGAGTTGTTCCACATGTAGATGTATTTGTGATGTATTTGTGGGGAGGAAGGTGATGTCCATGTCTTACCCCTCCACCATCTTGAAGGTCTTCCTAGTAGTTTTTAAATTAATTGATTAGGACACAACAAAGGGAATTGGATAATATTGAGTGATATTTTATATTTGCTCTTGCAGAGCCAGAAATGGCATCTTTATTCACTTTATGGTATACCTTTCCTCCTAATTTTAATGTAATTACACAAATATTAAAATTATCATCTTATTAAAAAAAACTGCAATAAAGTAAAATTCCTCTTTGACACTCTCCCTACTTCCCATACACACTCTGTTTACGTTTAGGTTGAGTTTGTTTCTTTTTAACCTTTTTATTTTGAAATAATTTTAGACTTACAGAAAAGTTACATAGAATATCCATATATTCTCTACTCAGCTTTCCATACTGTTAACATTTTGCATTATCATAGTACAGTTATCAAAACTAAGAAATTAACAGTAATGTAATACTGTCTGCTAAACTATAGACTTTATTCACATTTCACCAATGTCATGTCACTGATAACATTTTTCTAATCCAATATCCACTTAAGTATCTCGCATCATATTTAGTTGTCACATCTCCTTAGTTTTCTCTGATCTGTGATAATTCTTTGGTCTTTCATAACCTTGGCACTAATCAGATATTTTGTGCTATGTCTCTCAATATGGATTTGTCTAGTGTTTTCTCTTGATTAAATTCAGATTATGCATTTTTGGCAAGAATACCACAGAAGTGATGTGCCTTTCCAGTATGTCATAGCAGGGGCTACATGAAATTAATATGTCTTTTTACTGATGATATTAACCTTGATCACATGATTAAGGTAGCTTCTGCCAGGTTTTTCCACTGTGAAGTTATTTTTCTCTTTTTAAAATAACATTAAATTAATTAAATAAGGAGGTCATTAGCCTGAGGAGGCTTTAATGCTTTAGCAGCCTAAATAAGCAAACTGAAACCTATACCTTTAATGACTCAAGGTTAAGAAATCAAAACCTAAGGACAACCCATAACAAACAGCCACCTAGACTTTCCTAAATAAGGCAGTTGCTTACACTGTAGCCAGGAAAATACTCTCCCTGCTTGGCTTCCACCTCTTCTCTATAAAAATCTCCTGTGGGTAATGTAATAATGCCTCCTCTATAAAAATCTCCTAGCTCCTGTGGGTAATGTAATAATGCCTCAGGTTATCTTTTAACATTAATAAATATCGTAGTTCTATGGGTTATAATCTAATGTTATAGTTATTTTGTTGCTAAAATTGTTCCAGCTTTGAAAATTGGGAGGAAAATAAGAGTTTTCAAAAATAAATTGAGGCATATCACATTTTTAAGACTTTATTTGAGCAAAAATCAAATAGGGCAGCCTTGAACCAGAAGTCGTTGGGAACCCTCTACGCACAAGAGTGAGGGGAGAGACTTTATTATAAAGCAAGCTCAGAAGCAAAGCAAGGAAAGCATTTGATTGGCTGTAGCTTAAGCAATTGCCTTATTTGGGAAAACCTAGGTGGCTGTTTGTGACAGGTTGTTCTTGGGTTTTTATTTCTTTTTTTAAAAAAATATTTCTTTATTTATTTGGCTACGTCGGGTATTAGTTGCAGCATGCAGGATCTTTTACTTGGGGCATGAAGGATCTTTTAGTTGCAGCATGTGGGATCTAGTTCCCTGACTAGGGATCGAACCCACGCCCCCTGCATTGGGAGCACAGAGTCTTAGCCACTGCACCACCAGTTAAATCCTGGGTTTTGACTTCTTAATCTTGACATATTATAGGCATAGGTTTTGGTTTGCTTAAGTAGGCTGCTAAGGTACTAGAAGCACCTCAGTCTAATGGCCTTCTTGTTTAATTTAACAGGAGCAAAAACAAATATATAAATATGTATAAATAATTACGTAGCTAAGTCTACATGACTGTAAAGAATGTTGCTCCCAAGCTTACACTTAAAAATAAGGTGGACAAACTGCAAGCTCTGGACAGTTCTTGAAACAGAATGCTCAGTTCAACCAACTAACTCAAAATCTCAGGAGAGACCTGTGCCTACAGGGAAAGATGAGGTGTGAGCACTAACTTACATGGGGCAGACACCTCTCAAAATGGGTAAGAACATTTCAAGCTACAATAGGCAACAAATTGGTAGAGGCCACATGTGGGCAGGTAAGAATGGGGAGCCCCCTAGGGCAGCAAGTATAGGGGCAGCTTGAACTCTCTTGCAAACTTTTTCTCCATAGGCCCCACTTGATGAGAGCCCTGATAAAGCATTCCTCCTGGTACAGGCCTGGGAGGAGGAACAGCAGTTGTTATGGAAAGTGCACAAAATATTTCCTGGATCCTTCTCCTGTATCTTTGCTATGTAACAAAAACCGTAAGTTTAGGAAGAGGGATTCTGTAAAATGTAGCCTATATGGCACTGGTAAAAACAACTGAAGCGGGTGGTGGAGGTGGGATAAACTGGGAGATTGGGATTGACATATATACACTAATATGTATGAAATAGATAACTAATAACCTGCTATATAAAAAAAATAAATTAAAAAAAAATAAAAAAAAACAACACTGAAGCTGGGGGTAGGCAGAAAATAACTTGGTGGGAGGGCAGGGTTACATGCTGATCACAGAACTGGGGAGGAGAGACAGGAGCACTTGTAAGACTCAGGCATACAGAGTTTGATTAGCACAAGCCTAATTAGAATAATAGAGAATACCACTCCAATGCAGACCCCCACCCCTAGACTAATAAGTGTCTAATAAAAGTAGCAGTTGAGGCCTTCCCTGGTGGCGCAGTGGTTGAGAGTCCGCCTGCCAATGCAGGGGACACGGGTTTGTGCCCCGGTCCGGGAAGATCCCACATGCTGCAGAGCAGCTGGGCCCGTGAGCCATGGCCTCTGAGCCTGCGCGTCCGGAGCCTGTGCTCCGCAACGGGAGAGGCCACAACAGTGAGAGGTCCGTGTACTACAAAAAAAAAAAAAAAAAAAAAAAAAGTAGCAGTTGAATACTAATGAGAACCTCACAAGAGACAGACCCTCTAGAGGGAAGACTGAAAGCTAAGGGTGGAGCAGACATTGAGGAAAACATATGGTCCACTTGAGGGGATGGTTATGCCTAGAGGAATTTGAAGCCTGTGGTGTACTGAGGGTAACCATAGCAACAGTAAACCTTAAACCTGCCTAATGTGTGATTAGATAAATACAACCCCTACCCTAAACACCTGGCCAAAGGAAAAGTCTGCTCATTACCAAGCATAGAAATTATTTGCCTCAGTTACTACTGTCCTACCCAAGATATCCAGATATTAATAAAACTATGAGTATATGAAAAGGCAAGAGAAAACAACATGTTGGAAAGAGATAAAGCAGCAGATGCAGGTGGAATGATCTGATTAGGAATTTAAAGTGACTGATAAATGTTAAATTTGTATTAGTTATCTATGGCTGCCTAACATTATTACAAAATTTTAGCCATTTAAAATACTAGTAAGCTTCCCAGAGGCCCCATTATTTGAGAGAATTTGTGAGAGCCAACCTTAATGTCTTCAAGGTGCTTTTCGTTTGACTCTATTGAGGCATCAACTTTGATGTTTCTGACGTCTTCAACAGAAGTTATTACCTAGTCTTTATCTCCAGAGCTTGTTTTTCCTGGCAGTGTCCTGGTTTTGAAATCTACTCAGAAGACATTTCTTAATTTTAGCAGTTTTGCTATCTGGAGAGGCTGAGAATTTTTGAAACTGTGAAAATCCTGCCTCATTTTGGTTTAATAGTTTTTCCTTCAACTTATCTCTCTCTTCTCCCAATTTACTGTAAACACCAGGAAGAAACCAGGCAGCACTTTCAACACTTTGCTTGGAAATCTCCTTAGATTAGTTACCCAGTTCATTAGGCACATTTCCTCCTTTCAACATTTCTAAGGATGTTGGTAAACTTTCTGCCATCACATGCATTACTTCTCCTTCCTACAATTTCCAGTTATGTCTTCCTGAGACTGAGTTTCTCAGTTCCTTGCTGACTGTTGGCTAGAGGCCTCCCTTAGTTTCTTGTTTCAAGGGCCTTTCCATATGGTAGATTACAACTTGGCAACTGGCTCCCATCAGAGTAAGCAAGAGCAATCAAGACAGAAGTCACTATATTTTGGTAACCTAATTTCAGAAGTTACATTCAGTTAATTATGATAGTCACTAGGTCAGCCCATACTCAAGGGGAGGGAATTAAAGAAGGACATGAATAGCAAGAGACAGGGATCACCAGGACCCATTTTAGAGGCTGGCTACCGCAATAACATTGTGATTTTCCTAAATTTACTTGTTCTGATATATTTTCTCTGATTCCTTAATATTGTCTACATAACAATCATATCATTGGCACATAAAATTTTACTTCTTTCTTTCCAATCTGTATGCATTTTATTTTCTTGCATTATTGCACTGGCTAGGACCTCCAACCATTATTGAATAGAGGTAGTAATAGTTAACACTCTTGCCTTATTCCTGAAGTACAAGGAAAGGGACAAAGTGCTCTTTTTTCATTCTCATAGATATGATACTGGAGGTTTTTCATGGATGTTCTTTATTAGATTGAAGAAGTTCCTTCAGTTCCTAGATTGTAGAAGAGTTTCTATTATGAATAGGGTGAAGTTTGACAAATGCCTTTTCTGCATTTAGAGATGATCATGTAAGATTTCTCCTTTATTCTATTAATATGGTGAATTACATCAGTTAATTTTTCAACTCTTCAATAAATCTTGCCTTCCTGGGCTAAACTGAACTTGGATACATTTTCTTTTTGTAACACTGGATTTGCTTTGCTAATTGTTTTTTAAGATTTTTTCCGCTATATTTATTAGATAGATTGGACTATAATTTTTGTTTTCCATAAATCCTTGTTAGATTTTGGTATTAAGATTATTATGGCTGCTTCATAAAATGAGTATATACTTGAACTGAAAGAAATAACCAGTGAGTATTAGAATGTTAACTTTTGGGGGGTTCAAATTTAAACATGAATTTAAATTATCAGACATCTCACAGCTTTAAGTATTATATATCATGCTGCCTCTTATGCTTTGTTCCTTGGAAAATGTGTTTTATTCTTTTAAAGCAACATTTTTTTTATCAGTTTTCTCTATACCTGATCTTTCTTCCTATATTCAGATTCATTTTTGTCATTTCCATTTTTGATGTCTTAACTATTATGTTAATTTTAGGGGAAATCATGCATTCCATCTTTCATCTCAGACTTCTTATTTCAGGTATAGTTGATGTACAATATTGTATAAGTTTCAGATGTACAACATGTTATCTATGTTCTTTTTGATGGTAGCCATTCTGGCAGGTGTGAGGTGATATCTTATTGTGGTTTTAACTTGCATTTCCCTGATGATTAACAATGTTGAGCATCTTTTCATGTGCCTGTAGGCCATCTGTATATCTTCTTTGGAAAAATGTCTATTCAGATCTCCTGCCCATTTTTTAATCAGGTTGTTTGCTTTTTTGATGTTGAGTTGTATAAGCTGTTCATACATTTTGAATATTAACCCCTTATCAGTCATATCATTTGCAAATATTTTCTCCCATTCGGTAGGTTGTCTTTTCATTTTGTAGATGGTTTCCTTTGCTGTGCAAAAGCTTTTAAGTTTAATTAGGTCCCATTTGTTTATTTTTGCTTTTGTTCCTTTTGCTTTAGGGGATAGATCCATAAATATTGTTACAATTTATGTCAAAGAGTGTTCCGCCTGTATTTTCTTCTAGGAGTTTTATGGTTTCTGGTGTTACATTTAGGTCTTTAATCCACTTTGAGTTTATTTTTGTGTATGGTGTTAGAGAATGTTCTAATTTCATTCTTTTACATGTAGCTGTCCAGTTTTCCGAGCACCATTTACTGAAGAGGCTGTTTTTTCTCCATTGTATATTCTTGCCTCCTTTGTTGTAGATTAATTGACCATAAGTGCATGGGTTTATTTCTGGACTCTTTATTCTGTTCCTTTGATCTAAGTGTCTTTTTTTATGCCAGCACCATACTGTTCTGATTAGTGCAGCTATGTAGTATAGTCTGAAGTAAGGGAGTGTGATTCCTCCAGTTCTGTTCTTCTTTTTCAAGATTGTTTTGGCTATTCGGGGTCTTTTGTGTTTCCATACAATTTTTAAAAATTATTTGTTCTAGTTCTGTGAAAATGTCCTTTGTATTTTGATAGGGATTGCATTGAATCTGTAAATTGCCTTGGGTAGTATGGTCATTTTAACAATATTCTTCCAATACACGAAAACAGCATATCTTTCCATCTGTTTGTATTGTCCTCAATTTCTTTCATCAGTGTCTTATGGTTTTCCGAGTACAGGTCTTTTACCTCTTTAGGTTGGTTCATTCCTAGGTTTTTTATTCTTTTTGATGCAATTGTAAATGGAACTTTTCCCCTATTTTCTCTTTCTGATAGTTCATTGTTTGTGTATAGAAATGTGACATATTTCTGAATATTAATTTTGTATCTTGCAACTTTACCGAACTCATTGATGAGTTCTAGTAGTTTTTGGTGGTATCTTTAGGATTTTCTATGTATAGTATCATATCATCTGCAAACAGTGACAGTTTTGCTTCTTTCTTCCCAATTTGGATTCCTTTATTTTTCAATTTTTTTAAAATATGTTCACAGAGTTGTGCAGTCATCACCACGATCAATTTTAGAACATTCTCATTACATCAGAATCAAATCCTGTACCCATTAGCAGCCACTCCTCACTTCTCACCAAACTTCCTGGCCCTAGACAACCACTCTTTAGTTTTGTCTCAATGAATTTGCCTATTTTGGATATTTCATATACATGGAATTATATAATATGTAGTCTTTTTAAACTAGTTTAACTTAGCATGATAATTTCAAAGTTTATTTCTGTGGTAGCATGTATTAGTATCTCATTTCTGTTTATTACCAAATAAATATTAAATTTTATAGGCAGTACCACATTTAACTTATCTATTCATTTATTGATGGCATTTGGGTTATTTATACTTTTTGATTATTGGATAATGCTGCTGTGAACATACATGCGTAAGTTTTTTTTTTTTTTTTTTTTTTGCGATACACGGGCCTCTCACTGTTGTGGCCTCTCCCGTTGTGGAGCACAGGCTCCAGATGCGCAGGCTCAGCGGCCATGGCTCACCGGCCCAGCCGCTCCGCGGCATGTGGGATCTTCCTGGACTGGGGCACGAACCCGTGTCCCCCGCATCGGCAGGCGGACTCTTAACCACTGCGCCACCAGGGAAGCCCTATGTGTAAGTTTTTGTGTGGACATACATTTTCATTTCTCTTGGGTACATGTCTAGGAATGCTGGGTCAAACAGTAACTCTGTTTAAGTTTTTGAGGAACTGCCAGACTGTTTTCTGGAGAGGCTGCACTGTTTAATGTTTCCACCAGAAATCTGTGAAGGTTCTTATCTGTCCTTTTGCATAATGGCTAATGATGTTGAACATATTTCCATGTACTTTTTGTCTATTTGTGTATCTTCTTTGAAGAAATATCTATTCAGATCCTTTTAAATTGGGTTGTCTTTTTTAATTTAATATTTGTTTTTTTATTGGCTGCGTTGGGTCTTCGTTGCTGTGTGCAGGCTTTCTCTAGTTGCGGCGACCGGGGGCTACTCTTCGTTGTGGTGCACAGGCTTCTTGTTGCAGTAGCTTCTCTTGTTGCGGAGCACAGGCTCTAGGCATGCAGGCTTCGATAGTTGTGGCACCCAGGCCCAGTAGTTGTGGCACGTGGGCTCTAGAGCACGGGCTCAGTAGTTGTGGCAGCACGAGCTTAGTTGCTCTGCGGCATGTGGAGTCTTCCTGGACCAGGGTTCAAACCCGTGTCCCCTGCATTGGCAGGTGGATTCTTAACCTCTGTGCCACCAGGGAAGTCTGGGTTGTCTTTTTATTGTCGAGTTCTCAGTGTTCTTTATATATTCCATTTACAGGTCCTTTATCAGATATATTATTTGCAAAAATTTGATCCCATTCTGTGCATTGTTTTTTTTCACTTTCTTGATGGTGTCATTTGAAGCACAAATGTTTTTAAATTTTGATGAAGTCCAATTTATTTTTTGTTGTTGTTGCTTGTGTTTTTGGTGTCATATCTAAGAAACCATTGCCTAATTCAAGGTTGTGAAGATTTATGCCTATGTTTTCTTCCACGAGTTTATAGTTTTAGCTTTCACATTTTGGTCTTTAATTCATTTAGAGGTAATTTTTGTAAATGCTCTGAGTTATAGGGGCCCAACTTTATTGTTTTGCATGTGGATAGCAAGTTCTCCCTGCACTGCATGTTGAAAAGACTGTTCTTTCCCTTTGATTTTCTTGTTACCCTGGTTGAAAAATCAATTTATTATAAAAATGAGTGCTTATTTGTTTAATTCATCTATATGTCTGTCTTTATGCCAGTACCACACTCTTGATTATTTTAGTTTTGTAGTAAGTTTTAAAATTGGCAAGGGTGAGATCCCCATCTTTTTCTCCTTTTTCAGGAATATTTTAGGTTTTCTGAGTCCCTTTCATTTCCATATGAGTTTTAGGATTGGATCAATTTGTCAATTTCTGCAAATAAACCTGCTGATATTTTAATAGAGATTGAGTTGAATCTGAAGATCAATGTGGGGAGTACTGCCATCTTAACAATAGTAAGTCTTCCAGTCATGAACATGGAATGTCTTTCCATTAATACGGGTGTTTAATTTCTTTTGACAATGTTTTTATAGTTTTCAGTGTACAAGTCTTGCTTCTTCTGTTGAATTTATTCCTTTGTGTTTTATTTTTCTTGATGCAGATGTACATGGAGTTGTTTCCTTAATTTCTTTTGGAGGTTGTTCACTGTCATTGTATAAACATATAGTTGACTTTTGTATATTAATCTTTTATCCTGTAACCTTGCTGAACTCCTTTATTAGTTGTAATAGTTTTTAAGTGGATTTTTTAGATTTTCTGTGTACAAAATTGTGTCATGTAAAATAGAGATGGTTTGACTTCTTTCTTTAGAATCTAGATACCTTTTATTTCTTTTCCCTGCCTAATTGCCCTGACTATAATCTCTAATACAAAGTTGACTTGCAGTGGCAAGAGCAGACATCCTTGACTTGTTTGTGATCACAGGGGGAAAGCACTTAGTTTTTCACTATTAAATATGGTATTAGATGTGGGTTTTTCATAGATGGCCTTTTTCAGGTTGAGGAAGTTTCCTTTTCTTCCTATTTACTGAGGTTTTTTTTTTTTTTTAAATCATGAATCATTGTTGGATTTTTTCAAACCCTTTTCTGCATCTATTTAGATGATCATGTGGTTTTTGTCCTTTATTTTATTGATATGGTATATTACATTAATTGATGTTTGATTATTAAACCAACTTTTCATTCCTGAGTTAAATCCCAGTTAGGCATGATGTATAATCCTTTTTTTTTTTTTTTTTTTTAATGTTCCTGGATTGTGCTTGCTGGTATTTTGTTGAGGATTTTTGCATCTACATTCATTTACTGTTGTTTTGTAGTTCTTAGAGCTCTTTTGACATAGATTGCTGTGTTTCTTGTTTCTTAAATCACCTGTGTTCCTTTAGACAGTACATTTTAAATTACAGTCAAATGTTAAAATTTGTAAAGAGGGCATTAAGATGATTTCACTGCCATATATATATATTTGTATAAATATATTTTTTTAATGATGAAAGCTCTTCTTTTTTACCATGCATTTACATTTGCTTAAAAACAATGTATCCCTTTCTGTCTGCTAGATGTCCTGTGAAATCTAGGACATCTAATCTCTCTAAATCTTATCCACTAAGTTAAATTGAGAATTTATAGAATGCTACCAGCATTCTCTGCTTCCAAATATGAGATATCAATCAGGGAAGGAAATTTATCTGGTTGACCATTGGTGAGCTCTAATTAATTCTCTTTGAGATAGAAGCTTCGTTGCCTTGACCTTGTCTTTCACATTAGAAAGACATTTCTGGAGTACCTAGAAGAACATTGGGATATGTAAAGCCATAAAATAAATCTCTTCCTAGAACATTAGTTTTACTAAAAAGTTTAGAATAGATGGGTATGGGGAAACTTTTTATATTAAAACAGAAAAGATTGTTTTATGGAGAAAAATACAGAATGTGCAGGGATGTTTAAGCTAAAACATAAGCCTTCAAGGAAACTCAGGTTTTTTGCCATGGTTTTCAGCCCAACCACCCAACTCTAAGTGTATGAATTCTCTTTCCTTGTTAGATAAGAGTACAGTTTGTGGACATTATTGAGAAATACTCTGAGATGTTAAATAAATGCTGAAATGATTATTTCTTTATGAACAGACTATTGTCCTCCTTGTAAATAATTAACAAACCAACACTGGGAATATCCTCTTGACCCGAGTTTTCAACTTTTCTATCCTATTAGTCAAATATTTCCCTTTTTTGTGTTTACGTTCTCATTTTGTTAACTAGCTTATTGCTGTACTCTAAATGAGCTAGAGGATTAGGTATTTTTATGTTACTTTGTGGTCTGAGAATGCTTTGATAAAAAATGTAGATCATGATACCAGATAATTTCTCATACATACACCTCATGGGAAATATTATTGAACATAAATTAAACAGGAAGACATATTTCAGAGTGGATATAAAATCTTGAGTTTGTTTTATTGGCAAGTCCTTTGCATTTAAAGGCTGTATTAATATACTTGCTCCTATTAACTATGCTAATAGGCCACAGAGAAGTCATGCATATCTTTAGATAGGCCTATAGAAGTGTTGCCTTTTGTGCTTAACACAGCTTGTTAAGTTTATAGCCTTCCAGAGCATAATAATTGCTAACGGGTAGTCTAATCATAGCAGTGTAACAGCAAAGATTTTCTTTTTTTTTGAAAAAAAGCCCTGTTTAAATAGTGTAGCAACAAAATTTTCAAATATCTCTAGAAACTAAATTTAGGAAAGAGTGGTTCTTCTGGATAGAGCACTTTAAGTTTTGGGAGAAGCTCATCATAGCCACTAGCATTATTGAATATATGTACAAGCATTTTTTGCCGTCAGTGATCCCTAGAGTTTTCATGGGTTTTCTTCTGGTTTGACAAAGGGAGTAAGTAAATGCTGGGGTATATGTTCTGACCTGGCAGTCTCTAGACATACTTTCTTCATTTACTTTAATGTTAGGTAAATGTGGCAGTGTACTTTGTTGTTACTGTTTTTATGACCTTGGAAGCCTTGCTTTCTTGAACAAACAAATCTTTGGGTCATTCCTCGTATTTATTTGGCTTTTATGAATGGAATTGAAATGACAAGGGCCATTGTGAGTTTCCTTTTGGATATCTCATAACTGGATAAACTTACTGTGATTATTTTTTCCTATAGTAGGCATTCAGTTAATATTTTTTAATAAGTAAATGAAAATAAATCTTCTCTTATCTGCTTATGGGTTTTCCTCTTAAGTCTCATCTTTAAGATTTGACCAATCTAAACAGGGAGAGAATTTGCCACATATTATCTCACCTTGACAGTGTTTATTCTCTCCTTATAATATATAGCATTACCTATTTCATCTTTCTTTTATGCATAATCCTACAGATTTATCACTTCTTTTGTTTTACGTTAACCTCATGCAAAATTTTGCATCGTTACACTTTTTAATATTTCTCTTGTCATCCTCTTCCACTGCCGCTTTCAGCCTATGGCTGTAGCTTTTGCATAGATTACAGTATTGTATGCCTTATACCCTGACCAGATGTTTGTTAACTTCTTTCTTTACAAATGCTCTCCATATTTGTAAAGGACATATATGTAGTTCCAGTATGTTTATAGTATAGTAAAGGAAATTATAGAACTTAAGCTGGAAAGAATTTTTAAAATTGTCTAGTCTAGCCTTTTTTGTTTATGAGTGGGAGTAATGATGCCTGGAGAAATAAGCATGCTTTGCCACAGTCACCATATGTATGTGGTTTTCTGATTTACAGTGTTGGGATGTACTTGATCTGGAACAGTTTCCTAGCAAAGGTGTTTCAGAAGCCGGTTGATAGATTGAAGAGGAGCAATTTAGATGATAGAATGAATTAATGGTTCAAATGTTTGACAATTTTAGAAAAAACTTAAGAGGCAGTGGGGAATTACTGTGAAAGATGTTAGTACAAATGTGGTTGAGGATAATGACAAGAAAAGTGAAGGCATTGTAAAAAGATGGCAACAAGGTAGCAGGCTAACCTGAGACCAGATTATAAATCCTCTACGTATGTGTATATTTGTTCTTTGTTTAGTTATGTGGATTCCTTGTAATTGTATCAGTATTAGAGATTATGCTTGTAGAAAGAAGGTCCTGAGTGCCATACATGAGCCTAGTAGTATGCTAAATGTAAATAATACGAGTCGGGAAAATGATTTGAATGTCATGATAAGCAAGCAAAAATAAAGCTATTTTTTGAACATTACTATATGCCATGCACTTTCACACAAATTAATTCAAAGACAAGATGCAATCAACTCTTGAACATTCAAAATTCTAATTTTCATTCTGTTATTTCATTGATCTTAATATCTCCACCAGAAAGCTAGCAACAAAGAAAAGGCTGTGGAGTTCATGTTATTCAGAAATTGCTCTGGTGGAGTACAGGTGTGGGAGGAAATAAATTTAGATGCTCAAAGAAAAGATTTGGCTTCCCTGTGGATTTCACTAACACATATCCCTTTGTGATCTTATAAAATAAAATGTGTTGTACTCTCTTTGGAGAATTAATCACCAGTGACAGAAATTCAGAGCCAACATCTCTGTTCACAGAGTAACATGAAAATTAGGGTTGTCATTTTAAGGTAAGTTTTAATGTTGTTTAGTTTTTTTTTTTCCCCCCTCTGTGCTCTTATCAGAAATCACCCATTTTTGATAGGATTGAGTTGGAATACCTTTCAGAGTTAAGCATTAAAGATACATATTTTTGGTCAGTGTTTTTTACTTTATAACCCCATTTTGAATTAAGAATAAATGTGCAAACCTTTTTTTATCTTAATGCCATTAAAAAATTCCAGTCCTGTTATTTATATGCTACTGAAGATTGCAGTGTATTAGTACCAGGAAAAAGTAAAATCACCTATGTATGTTTAATGCAATATTTAAGCAGTATATATGTTGTTTATTTTATTGACAGGATTTAAATAGAAGTATGAAAAAGATCTAAATCAAAATAAATTGTGCCTTATTTGATAATCAAGAGATGAAACCTTTGTTTTAAAGATTGGATAGTTTTCTGTTCTGGGTCATAATTGGGAACCCATAAAGTATAGGACTTTCCATATTTAAGACAATTCTGATTATTGCAAAAATTTTTGATGTAAAAACCACATGCATATTTTATTACAAAGGTATGGAATATTGCCTTGTGAAAGGTTAATTTTAAAAAATTCAAAAAACATAAAGTATCCCTGAAGAAACCAGCATACCTCTGGAATAAATCTAGTTTTGGTAAACCACAGCTGTAGGCACATATTTTATTTTATTCTCATGGGCATTTTCTTTTCACTTGTATTTCTTTCAGAGTAAGTGAGGAAAAGGAAGTAACAGAAGAAAGACTCAAAGCTGAGCAGGAATCATTTGAGAAGAAGATCAGGCAGTTGGAAGAACAGAATGAACTGATCATAAAAGAAAGGGAAGATATCCTTTTTGAAAGTCCTCTTTTTTAACGTGCAGAAAGTTTGACTCTTTCATGAAGAAAATGTAAACTCCAGAGAAATAATTGTTTTAATTTATAACAGAGAGTAAATCTGCATGGGCTGCCAGTTTTAGGCAATCAGAACAACACTTAACAGCATGTGTTGTTGCTTCCTTTGTGCTTGATACAGTCGTCCAGCTGTTCCACTGCTGCTATTATACTGTGGAGCACACATTTGTCAATTCAAAGAGACAATAAGAAATTTGGGCATTAAAATGTAGTGTTGGAACTTTATTAAATTCCGTTCCACTACTATAATTGAGCCTGAACCCTTTTTGTCTTTGGTATCCTTTCTAGCTAAAGCTTTGACAGTTCTAAGGAATTCTATTCTGAAGTCATAAAAATAAAAAAAATCTGTTGTAACTTATAGATGTTGTAATTGATAAATGTTTATACTGCAACATAATACTACCAAACTATTCTCATGGAAGAGAAAACTATTGGGTTTAGAATTAGAGAGAGGGTTATGTGTGTGTGAGTGTAAATATGTATAATTTCATTATTTGTAAGAAAGTAAAATTAAAAATGATGTTTTAACTTAAGAATTGTACTTCAAGGGATATGTGAGTTGAAATAAGCATATTTCTGAAGTTTGTTTTGACTGGGTAGATACTTATCTTTGGGTGTTTTTTGCAGTGACATTGGTATAAAAGAGAAGTGACTGTCCCTAAAGTTAGGATGCTGGATCTGCCAGCTAAAGGAGTATGTGAATGCTTAAAGGAACGATTGTCCTTATTGTCAGTAGCATCATTTACTTGATTTTTTTTTAATTTTTTTTTTTGATGTTGACCATTTTTTAGGTCTTTATTGAATTTGTTACCATATTGCTTCTGTTTTATGTTTTGGTTTTTTGGCCCCAAGGCATGTGGGATCTTAGCTCCCCGACCAGGGATTGAACCTGCACCCCCTGCATTGGAAGGTAAAATCTTAACCACTGGACCACCAGGGAAGTCCCCCATTTACTTGATTTTAATAATTTTTTTGAAGATTCTTTGAGTGTCAAAAATTATCATGTATTGACAGTAACTATACCTTTGTGAAAACCAGGGAAATAGAAGCATAAAGATAAATTAATTCACTGGGGAAAAAAGCACAAAAAATAACTATAAAAATTGAGTTCTGAGCTTGTATTTTTTAAACAGTGGGAGTGCGTGATTGCAAATTAATAGAATCAGAATTCTCCGATTTGATTTTTGGACTAGAACATTTGTTAGTTTTATGGGCCCCACAGTTCGAAAGGAGTACTTTTTCAATTTTTTTTTTCTATATTTCTTTAGCATTTGAATAATCATCTTGGGCCTTCTCTTTTCTTTGCTTTCATTGACTTTATTGTGCTGGGTTGTCAACTCTCAGGCTACGCCCCCACCTCTGTGATTTTCTTCTTGCTACTTTTCTCTCTTGGTTAAAATAGCACTGTTTAGTCAGAATTCACATCTGTGCTCAACCAGTGTTAGTCTTAAACTTTGCAAAAGGAATAGTGACTCAGGACCCTAGCACTTTCAAGAAAAGGTGGACTAGGAATGCTTTTATTTGTAACAGAAGTTCACTTTACAGGGTCTGTTTCTTTGCACTAACAATTCTGGAGATAAGTGGCCTCTGGCATTGGTTCAGTGGCTTAAAGTTTTCAGTGCTGGGTCCATACAGTTCTCTTAGCTTCTTCTAATGGTTGTAGGATTCCAGGTTTCAAGGTGGTTGCTCCAATTCCTGGTATTACATTTTCATTAAGGCAGAAAGACAGGGGAAGGAAGACATTCTGGTAGTTGTGACTCCCTATCCTTTTTCAAAATACATAAAATCTTTCTCAGGGCATTTCCCTCGACGATGCCCCCCAGCAGTCTTTCATGAGATATTTATTGTCCTGAACTTTATCACATGGGCATGGGCATGCTAACCTGCAAGGGAGGCTGAGGAAGTGAGCGTTTAGTTTATCCAATTTAGACAGTGGGAGGCAGCAGGGAAGGAGATTGGAAATGAAGTCAGCCTCCAACTCTGGTAGCAGAAGTAGGGGAAATTGAAGTCACTTAAAAAAAAATTTTTTTTTAATTTTTATTTTTCTGGCTGCTCCATGCGGCATGTGGGATCTTAGTTCCCCAACCAGGGGTAGAACCCATGCCCCCTGCACTGGGAGCACGGAGTCTTAACCACTGGACCGCTAGGGAAGTCCCTGAAATCACTTTTTAAATACAGAGGAGGTGGTGATACCTTGATTTCCCCGGAGCAAGATAAATAAATAAATAAATATTATGTCAAGTGGAATTGGGGTGAGTTGGAGAAATAAGGTGAGAGAAGGAGGAGGTAGCAGACAATTTAGAAATCCTGGCCACAGTTAGAGTGTGACCTTGTTTATCTGTATGCTTAACAAAAATGTATGGCTGTCTGATAAAGCAGAATTTAACTTTGGTGGACTATTACATTTAGCACTCTTCTGGATCAAGATTAATTGTATTTAGTGTCGAAGCAGTCTAAACTCAGCATGGTTATGGACAGAATAGTTTCTTCTATCAGGATGAATATTAAGATACCCCCAGGTGATTGTAGTGACACAGTTTTTCCTGTTTTCTTAGCACATAGGTCAGCAAACTACTGCCATGGGCCAGATCTATCAGGGTGCCAGCTAAGTGCAGCCACACACATTCATTTATGTATCTTCTGTGGCTGTTCTTGCGCTACAACTGCAAGTGGTGCAGTTGCAACAAAGACCCTGTGGCCTACATAGCCTGAAATATTTACTATCTGGCCCTCAGCAGAAAAGTTTGCTCACCCCCATCTACCTTATAAGATTAAAGTAAAGGAAAAGGCATGTAAATAAGTCAAAGACGTAGACATGTGTTGTAGTTAGACCTATTTTGCATTTGGTATAAAAGGATTTGATTTGAGCATTTATTATTATTATTGTGAGTGAAGATTGGAGTAAATATTAGACCATGTTCAAAAATTAAAATGGTTTAGTTAGTATAATTGGTTTAAGATTTTTTGAATCACCTAAAGATAAGTGGTATTTGTAGAACTTGTCAAAGAAAAGAGAATGGAAGACATGATTAAAAAACAGTGACATCCATGGTTTTTATTCAAAGTAGATTGCTCAAGTACAAATCTCCTTTACCAGTATAAACTTGTGAAAGGTTAATATAGATGATTTTACAGTACATAAAACTCTGTAAAACTTAGAAACATAAAACAAGGATATGATTTAAAACAATACAATTTTAACTACAGATACATTAACCTCTCGTACATGAATGATTCAGACTCATATGCATGAAATCAGCTAATTTCAAATTATTTTAAAGCCTGTTTCTGTGTGAGGAACTATATGGATTCTGATTTTTGGCATTTTAAAGGTGTGTTATCCTAATTTATGGGTTTTTTGTTTTAAAAGTTCTAATAACAGGATTTATTGATCAATTATACGAACCCAGACCAGTCCAGTCCCTTAGTAGAAAAGAGTAAAGATATTTTACATATTTGCATTTGGATCAGGCTTTTGAAGGATTTGTTCTCACACGAAATAGAGAATTTATTACTAAAACATAAAAATCCTTGGTAGTTTTCAGTCTTTGAACAAAGAAAGCTTATTTCTTGAGAAATTAATTATGTAAATGAATATGCCATTTACAAAGTCAAGCAATCTGATGAACCTAGTTGATTTTTGCCTAGCTTAATGAGTATGAATGGAGAGATAAATCTGAAATGTAGAGAGAAATATGTCCAATAGGAATAATTCTAGAACATGTTAACATGTAATAGTATAAGACACAGAGGATGTAGCCATTACAAAAGTTGATTAATGTTTGAGCTGATTGTATTTCCAGAACATAGTTCTCAGGTCAGGATGGTATCAAAAGCTTACAGAAGGAAAGTAAAGTTTGATATTTTCTGATTTCACCATTTTAACTGACAGAGCAAAGGAAGTGACAAGAGAAGAAAGCACAAAGGGCTTTAGAGTCAAAATTGTTTCAGCACTGCCTAGCTGTCTGACCTTGGGAATGCTACTGAACTTTTCTCAGTCTCTTTTTTCATCTGTAATATACGGATAGCTAATAATGCCTTTTTTGCAGGCTTGTTGAAATTTGGCAGACTCTTTACATTGTGTGTGTAAAGAATCTAGCAGTGTTTCATACTTTGGGACACTGAAAAAAAGATAGCGATTCTCGTTATTACTACTATTAATATGGATGAGGGATGAGTTGACTAGCTTCTCTGTTTCTCACTTCTGTGCCTTTCTTCAATGGGGTTTTGATGGTTTACATTAGATTAAGCAGATGCTTAGGCTGCTTAGAGGCCCAGTAGGAGAGTGAAATTGATCTGTTCTCTGCTTTATCTTCTATTTCTATGAAAGAGGAAACCTTTCTGCACCATATATACCAGTTAGGTGCTCATTGAGAACAAACCAGGTCCCAGAAACCAGACTGACAGAAATGTTTGGTTTTTTCTCCTTCTGGTCTGTTTCCGTTGTCTCTCTGATTGAGACTTAGTAAATTGAAGAGGTTTAGAGGTACTTAGAGCTTAGATCCTCAAGCCCATTGATTGCATCAGAGGTTGTTTTAGAAACCTTGCTCTAGGAAGAAAGAATTTTAAAGGAACCAACCTTAACCTTTTTGAGGAATGTTTTAGAATGAGCCAAAGGTCTCAGTATGTCTGTGCTGAAATTAGACTAGAGAAAATTCACAAGAATTTTATCTAATTTATGTAAAAAGAAATCATTTGTTCAAATAGCAATAATACTTCAGAGGTATTCAAAGCTTTCTATTTAACTATATACATCTCTGCTACATGAGCCGAACTACCACGATCTGATAGACTTTTACCAAGAATTGGAACCATACTGTAGGAAGCTCTATCATAGTTCTGGATGCAGTGGTCTTGGGTGGGTATGCAGGGTGGGAAAAGATAATAAATAGAAATAAGTTTCATGAGAAAGGAAATGAATTTCAAAAGAAAGCATACGTCTTCCCTTTCTAATTAATCTTTCTGATCCTTCATAAGAAAAGGCAGGAGATTCTCCAGTTCTGGAAATAGTTTGGGGAGAATTAAAACTCTAAACTTAGTGAAGAAGCCTATAGGCAGAGGAGAGGGTATTGTGGTGTCTGGCAATGTGGTATATGAATATAGCAAAGTATGTTGCCCAACACCTTATCAGCCTTTTTGTTTTGAATAAATAATTGGGTTTTTGTTTTTTTATGTTTACAAATTGAATTTTATGGTGGTAGGATATATTCTGTGCACTTGGATAGTCAGTTTATTCCATTTACCAAGTGCTAGACAATATTGTTTTACTAATCAAATAACAATCTCTAGGACTGTAGAAGTTGTGCTTTTGGGGGCCATTTTATTTGCTCTGTGATGCTGTATAACTTAAGCAGGTTTTGGACCATTATTATTGTATATTATCCTGTAATGTCATTATAAATCATAATAACAGATTAAATAACCCTTTACATTTGTATTACAAAGAAATAAGCATGCTTAAGGAAAGAACTAGTTATTACTAGTATTATTGTTGCCTAAGCTGTTCTATTTTTTTTTTTTTTTTTTTTTTGGTTGCGTTGGGTCTTCGTTGCTGCGTGCAGGCTTTCTCTAGTTGTGGTGAGCGGGGGCTACTCTTTGTTGCGGTGCACGGGCTTCTCCTTGTGGTGGCTTCTCTTGTTGCGGAGCACAGGCTCTAGAGCACAGGCTTCAGTAGTTGTGGTGCAGGGGCTTAGTTGCTCCGTGGCATGTGGGACCTTCCCGGACCAGGGCTTGAACCCGTGTCCCCTGCATTGGCAGGCGGACTCCCAACCACTGCACCAGGGAAGTCCCCTTAAGCTGTTCTTAAAGATTATGTTGTTCTCTTAAAAATACTTAGATATTAATGCTAACTGAAGGGAGAAATTGATGATAAATGCTTGCAGAAAGTAAAAAAATATATTAAAATTTTATCTATATACAACTTCATTTCAATAAGCCTTTAGGGTTTGAGTTACTCTGTGGTAGTGAGTTATATTTACACTTTACTTTTCTGGAACTCATTCAAGAATAAGAATAAAAAGAAGTACTCCTCACCTGCTCTGGTCCCCTATATATGGACTTTTCTTATATGAAAATTTCTGAGGCTGTCACATGTATAATAATAAATTCATTATCTGGTATCTAGTTTGTAAGTCCATTGCAGATGAGAAATAGAAAATTAGAAGTAGGGAAAGGAGCTACAGTGAGAATATTGAAGCTGACAGGAGAGTCAGCTATTAAAACCATTAAAAATGACATAAAAACTGAAAATGCACAGCAGTCTAGAGCTTCTCCCCACCTAGATATATCTCAAGGCCATCATATATTAAATGAAGTACAGTACTTAATATTCGTAATGATGATTCTGAGGCATCAAAATAATGCTAAATTGTTTTTATCCCATTCTCTTTTCTTGGTACTTCTAGTACTTCTGCTAGTAAGACATCTTACATTTGTGGGTTGGTTTTCTGTTTACAGAGCACTTTCACTTATACTTTTTAATCTTCACAATAACCTGATTAAGTTAGATGAGGCAGATACTCATATCCTTATTTTACAGATAAAGATATAGGACTGGAGAGGTAACTGTAACAGCCCATTGCAGAGTTAAGAGTGAAATCTTTCGACACTAACTGTCTTTACACCAAATTATTTCTGCAGCAGTGAATGATACAAATATCAATAAGCCTTACTTTTCTAACCTGCTTTATAGTTAAAGCACAATTTTATCAAAAAATTATATTTTACAGGGCTTTTTATCCAAAGTTGGTTAAAAAAAATGGGAGGGGGGAGCGTTACTTAATAGAGTGTAACCTAATTATCCAGAAATCCAGGTATGTAGAATGTTCCTGAGATTCACTTGTATTTTGGCTTTTCTATTCAGTCACCAAGTCTTTATCATTTTTCCCTCTGAAATGTTATTCTGAACCCATTGTCTTTTTTTTTTTAATTTTTATTGGGGTATAATTGATTTACAATGTTGTGTTAGTTTCAGGTGTACAGCAAAGTGAATCTGTTGGACATATACATATATCCACTCTTTTTTACCTTCTTTTCCCATATAGGCCATTTACAGAGTATTGAGTAGAGTTCCCTGTGCTATACAGTAGGTCCTTATTAGTTATGTATTTTATATATAGTAGTGTATTTTATATGTGTCAATCCCAATCTTCCAATTTTTTCCTCCCCCTGCTTACTCCCCAGTAACCATAAGTTTATTTTTCACATCTATCACTCTGTTTCTGTTCTGTAGATAAGTTCATTTGTAGCCTTTTTTTTAGATTTCACATGTGATATCATATGATATTTGTCTCTCTCTGTCTGACTTACTTCACTCAGCATGAGAATCTGTAGGTTCATCCATATTGCTGCAAATGGCATTATTTTGTTCTTTTTTTATGGCTGAGTATATACCATTGTATATATGGATAAAGAAGTTGTGAACCCATTGTCTTTTGCTGTTTTCACTGACACTTCACTGCATTCCTGTGTAGTATCCTTTTGCCCATCTCCATTATCTACAGCTGCCCTTTGATTGACTTCATTTCATCACTGTTGCCAGATTAATCTTTCTTGAGGACTATTTTTATCACATCACTTGTCTTTTTAATAACTTGCCTTGGCTTCTTATGGCCTAAAATATCAAACGTGTGTTCTTAATTTTGACGTTTAAGCCCTCCGTTACTGATATCACGTAACACATGTGACCTTCATTTTTATGACTCCCTTGCGTGGTACCTACATACTAGGTAGGAAAAATTCATTAGTTTTTCCTACTTATTGCAGTTTATTTCTATTTCTTTGTCATTGTTCCTTTCGCTAGTTTTCTTTGAGACTTCAGGACATTTTTCTGAAATTTTTTTAACAGTATTTGACTCTTAGAACTCTTCAAGCATTCATACCTATACCAACTGCCCTAACTTGTGCATCTTGTGCTTCCTTGGGCAACTGTAGTGCTCTTTCAGTAGTACTGGATTTTGAATAAGAAAATTTACGTCAGTCTTGGATCAGCTAATTTATACCTTTGTGACTTTACACAGTCATTGAACGCAAGACCACGTCAATTTCATTTTAGAAGAATAAGCCAATTTAGTTGCTTTAGACTTGAGTAGTAGAGAAAGTGAAGGCTGTGAAGAAAAGGAGATATTATCTAGCCAAAGGGTATCTGTATTTGAAGAAATGTTTTTTGTTTTGTTTTAAGGCTGGAAAAGAATGTTGAGTATATTTATATGTTGAAACAAATGTGCTAGGAAACGATTAAGATCTGCTTTCCATCTCATAGTACCTTTTCTGATTTTTAGTTTTTCTTCTGTGAAAATGAAACAAGTCTTAAAGAAATCTTGATAAATATATCTAACTGTTAAACTTAGATGTTTTGGAGTATTAAGATATAAGATTGTGCTTTTCAACCACTTTGCTTTCTATTCTGGGCTTAGCAAGGTTCATTTGTTTACGTATGTATGTGTTTGTTATTTTAGTGTTTGCTATGGACTGAATTGTGTCCCTCCAAAATTCGTGTGTTGAAGCCCTGACACCTCCCTCCCTCCCCCGATGTAACTATTTGGAGAAGGGTTTTTAGGAGGTGATTAAGGTTAAATGAGGTCATGTGGATGAGGCCCTAATCCAATAGGACTGTGGCCTTATAAGAAGAGAAAGAGAGATCTCTCTCCCTCCCTTCTCTGCATCCCCCACATGTGAGGACACAGTAGCCATCTGAAAGCCAGGAAGAGAGCTCTCACCAGAAACCAAATCCTCTGAGACCTTGATTGGACTTTCCGGCCTCTAGAACCATGAGAAAATAAATTTCTGTTTTAAGCCACCCAGTCTATGGCATTTTGTCAGCCTGAGCAGATTTAGACAGTATTTAATATGTACTTAGTTCTTTGGTATTTTTATTCTGTGTATATGTTGAAAAAGCCTTTCAGTGTATCTGTAGAAGGGTAATGTTTCTAAATTTCTGAATAATTAGTGTGGTTTCAGATATCATTCTCTGATAGTTTTCCTCTATTTTTAGTCTCCTGGTTGGGTATTATTGAACTTTGAACACTAATTTTTAAGATATTATTTTGTATTTTTTAATGAGATTTGCTTTTAAGGATTTTTCTGCCTTATTGTTTGAGATCCTTTTAATATCTGTGGTGTACCATTTTATAATAAAACAAATAGCTTTACTTTGCAGGTTTGGTTTTGAAAGTGTTTTGATTTCTTTGACTTGCTGAAGGCTCTAGATGTGGAGCCTGAGCACCCCGAGAGAGCAATTTCTATGTTGCTTTATAGTAAGTGACACTGGAATTCAAATAGATGTGGATTGGGGCTTCTAAAATAGCCCTACCCTAGTAGCTAAAGTATTCACTTTGATGCCCACATGTAAATAAGCTAAGCAGACTGAAAGTCAAAAAAATTTATTTTCTACATTTCTGTTTAACTAAATTTGTTTTTAGTAATAGTTCTGCACTGGATAAACGGTAGTTAATCTGTTTAGCATAATTTAAAATTACTTTGGGAAGTTTCAACAGTTCTTGCATGAAGAAATAGACTTTTGATAAATCAATTCCATAATAATTATTGTTGAGGAGAGTTCATTATTTCATTTAGCCTTTTACATTACTGATCTTCTTTAAAGGGCTGTTCTGACGTAATCTCTTTAGCTAAATCCATTTGCCATACCACAGCTTATAATTGCTTTAGATTTGAAGAATATGATGAATGACTTTATTATTGACCAGTAGCAAATTTGTCTTAAGTGTTCTTAACCTCAGTATGGCCTTCACTTTTGAATAGTTAAATGATTCAGATGGTAATAGTCTCACCTCGGTTATAGATTTATACAATGGCATTTCCTTTTTTATTTTTATACTTATGCCCAAGATTTTACATTTCCAACTCTAATTTTTCAGATGTAGTAAATCTAATTATGGTATAGTCATGTAATGACAAAAATTAACTGAATATCTGAAATGGATCTCCCTATAGATAAGATGGTAAGTATTGTCACCTTCTCCCAATTTCATTATCTTTTGTTAATACAGAAATCCCAGGCTGTTCAACTCTTTTCCTGAATGCTCAGGCTGGTGAAAAATGGAGAAAGAACCCTTCCTAACAAAAGTCTTACACATTCCTTGAATTTCTAAATAAATATGACCTAGAAAACTTAAATATCTAAAGATGATACTTGTTTATCTTCCAGTTGGTGTTCCAGTTGGTCAGTTTTTCTAATAGTAGTTATAATGTGTGTGTCTTATTTTTTGGCCATACCTTTAAAAGACCTTTATCTACACAAAGGCTGATAAACACAGGAAAAATGGCAACAGGCAAAGGAGAAAATGAGAAAGATGAAACCAATAGAAAAGAAGGTTAGAAATAATAGGAATTACCCTAATGAGAAATTTGTATTAGAGAAAGTTTGACAATTGAGAAGAGAACCTAGGATATGATGATAGAAGAGAATAGTTATTAGCTGAGTGCAGGGAAAAGTTGCCAGATAGCTACCTCTGTCTCACATAATAACCCCAAGGCATCCGTGTGCCAGGCTAAAAGCACAAGGACTAGTTTAACAGTCTAGAGGCAAAGGGAGTGAGAGGAGGTTTTAGTGTGATAGTAAGTGTAATCATTTAGAGATATCACAGCCTGTATAAGTATATTCTTCATATAGTATTATACAGTAATTTGAGATGGCAGAGAAGTGCTTTATGTGGCTAAGGCAGCTTTTTTATCTTTATTAAGTAAAAAATCTATATGAACAATTCTTTTGTAAACTTTTAGTTAATTAGCAATTGGGTGTCTCAAATATGACTTATCTCAATATGTGACATAATAAAAACACTGTAGTATTTTGGAAAGAACACGAAAATCATAAACTTGAAATCTTGACTTCGTTTTACCTTTAAACTAGCTATATGACCTTGGATAAACTAACCTCTGCAAGTCTGAATTTTATCATATTTAACATGTTAATAATATCTGAACTGTTTACCACAAAAGGTGATCAAAACTGTAAAAGTTCTATAAAAATTTGAAGTCTACAAAAATATTTTCTCTCCCTGAAAAAGTTTACAACATACAAATGGATGTGAAGATATATTTGATAAATCATTTTATTTTTATTCTTTATTATATTCCCTCACACATTTAAAATGTTATCATTTCAAGCATGCTGTGAATTTAAATAAGCCTCTTTTTGTACCAAAGCAAATGCTATTATAATTCTTTTTCAAGTTGTCATATGTTTTATTTTGTTTTTTATTAAAGTAATGTTGATTTATAATATTATATGTTTCATCTGTACAATATTATATTTCTACTTCTGTATACCCTACAATGTGCTCATCACCAAAAATTTATTTTCCATTCGTCACCATACAGTTGATCCCCTTTACCCATTTTGCCCTTCCCCCTACCCCCCTGTAACCACTACTCTGTTCTCTGTATCTACATGTCTGTTTTTGTTTGGTTTGGTTTATTCATTTATTTTATTCTTTGTTTATTAGTTTTTTTATGTTCCACATATAAGCAACATCCCATGGTATTTTCCCTTCTCTGTCTGACTTATTTCACTTAGCATAATACCCTCAGGGTCCATTGATGTTATTGCAGATGGCAAGATTTCATCTTTTTTATGGCTGAGTAGTATTCCAATATATATATGTATCTCTTATCTTCTTTATTCATCTGTTCATGGGTACTTAGGTTGTTTCCATATCTTGGCTATTGTAAATAATGCTGAAATGAACATGGGGGTGCAGATATCTTTTTAGATTAGTGTTTTCATATTCTTTGGATAAATACCCAGAAGTGGACTAGTGAATCATATGGTAGTTCTAGTCTTAATTTTTTTTGAGGAATCTCCATACTGTCTTCCATAGTGGCTACACCAATTTACATTACCACTGACAGTTTATGAAAGTTCCCTTTTCTCCACATCCTCTCCAACACTTGTTATTTGATAGAGATTACATTGAATCTGTAGATTGCTTTAGGTAATGAGGACATTTGACAATGTTAATTCTTCCAAGCTAGGAGCATGGAATATCTTTCCACTTATATGTGTCTTCTTCAGTTTCTTTCAATAATGTCATATAGTTTTCAGTGTACAAGTCTTTCACCTCTTGGTTAAATTTATTCCTAGGTATTTTATTGTATTTGTTGCAATTATAAATGGGATTGTTTTGTTAATTTCTCTCTCTGCTAGCTCATTATTGGCATATAGAAATGCAATGGATTTATGTTCCATTCTTTTCCTCTTCACCTTTTATGTTTTTGTTGTCTTAAATTATCCCATTTTATGTCGTGGGTTTGTTACCAAATGGAGATAGCTATAGTTATTCTTTTACTTTCTTTTTTCCCCCTTTAACCTTTATACTATAATAAAGTGTTTAAAATCTGTTCTGATAGATGCAGTTTTCCAGTTCTGTCTATTTATCACCTGCTCAAAGTTTTGTATATTTTTTCCATTTTGTTTCTAGTAGAAGTGCTCCTGTCAACATCTCTTGTAAGACAGGTCGAGTGTTGATGACCTCCCTCAGCTTTTGTTTGTCTGGGAGAGTCTTTATTTCTCCTTCATATCTGAATGATAATTTTGCTGAATAGAGTATTCTTGGGTGACAGGTTTTATCTTTCAGTATTTTGAGAGTGTCATTTTACTCCCTCCTGGCCTGTAGGGTTTCTGCTAAGAAATCTGCTGATAGCCTAATAGGGGTCTCTTTGTAGGTTATCATCCTTTTTTCCCTGGCTGCCTTGAAAATTCTTTGTCATTGACTTTTGACAGTTTTTTTTTTATATTTCTAGTAGAGGGTCTTTTTGCATTGAGGTAATTAAATGTTCTCTTAGTTTCATGGACTTGTATATCCAGTTTCTTTCCCACGTCTGGGAGGTTCTCAGCTATAATTTCTTTAAATAAACTCTGCTCCCTGCTCCCTTTCTTCTCCTTCTGGGATACCCATTATCCTGATGTTGCCCTTTCTAAAAGAGATGAACAGCTCTCATAGGATTTTGTTATTTTTTTTTTTTTACATCTTATTTCTCTTTCCTTTTCCACTTGTATCATTTCTACATTTCATCTTCCAGCTCACTAACTCTCTCTTTCATATAGTCTGCTCTATTTCCAGCGCTTTCTAATGCATTCTTAATGTTGTTTATTGTGTTGCTCAGCTTAAGAATTTGATTGATTCTTGTTTAATTCTTTTTTAGAGTTTCAATCTCTTTGGTAAAGTATTCCACTTGTTAATTAATTGTATTCCTGAGCTCATTAAACTGCCTTTCTGAGTTTTCTAGTATCTTGTTGAGTTTTTTCATGACAACTATTTTGAATTCTCTATCAGTTAGATTGCAATATTCCATGACTTGAAGTTTAGTTTCTGCAGAATTGTCATTTTCTTTTTGTGGTATGGTGTTACTGTGGTTCTTTATGTTGCTTGAATTGTTCCTCTGCCTGCTCATTTGAAGTTAAATGACAGGTTAAGAGTTTCCTTTCTTTTGTTTTCTGGTAGGTGGCACTATCACACAAGTTTTTGGCTTCTCTTGCCTGCACTGCCTCTATATTTGAGAGTGGCACTTTCCAGCCTCTACCATCTCTGTAAGAGGTGTGGCTTCTTGCCTCCATTATTGCTTCTTGTGCCACCAGGGTTGTTGCTGCCTTGCTTCTTCCAGAGCCACTGTCATCCATCAGGATGTTGGGCTCTTTCCTTGTGTCTCGTATCCCCTGAGACACAGGCTACACTGTGGGGTGAGTGGTACATTGCTGGGGGAACTGGGGTTGCACAGGCACCTCCACCGTGTTTGTTTTTGTAAGGTTTGTGGGTTCCACTACTGTGGATGGTGGGGCAGAGGCTGGGGTCATGGGCACCTCAGCATTGGAGGGGTAGGGTCCCAGGCCCCACTGCCGCTGCTGCCCAGGTTACCTGCAGTCATGGTCACTGGTGCCGTTTGGTGGCCGGAGTTGTGTGCACTGCCTTCCCTGCTGCTACTAGGTTCTCTGTAGCTGTGGGCTCTGCTGCCATGGTCAGAGGGCCAGGATTGCACGCACCATCTCTGCTGTTCCCTTGGTTCTGCCTCCTCTATGTGTTTCAGCCCACCCACCTTTAGACGTACAGATGTGTGGAATTCTCCGGCGTCCTGTTGTGTCGGGCAGAGGCACCTTTGTTGAGTTGTGTTTGTATTACTGGTTGTAGATTAAAGTGGGGAGACAAAAGTAGTTTTTCATCCTGCTGTGTTTCTGAAATCACTCTGTATAATCTTTCAAAAATTATCTTTTATTTCAGATGCTGTCTTCTATTTGAAGTTTTTGTTGCTGTTGTTGTTGTTTGTCTTTAGAGTTCTCGTTCAGATTTCTGTTGCCCAAAGGGTGTCTAGGTTTCTAGTTTTTGAAGAGACAACATAGTTTTTGGAGCAAAATGTTTTTTGATTATATGAGTGAGCATGCTTTTAAATTTTTAAAGCAGTTTCAAGGAAGTTTTTTGTTAAGAGAAATCAGGTAGGAATTGCTAAGGAATCTCATGCTGTTCTGACAAGGTGTAGAAGAGATCACAAGGAAAGTAATATAGAAACAAAGCTGAAAAGACTAGGATTAGGTGGAACCTACTTAAGGATATTTTGTGAATCTGTCAAGATTAAGCTTTCTTGTATATAACAAGAAATGCCAAAGTTAACAGTAATCAAAACAGGATATATGTTTATTTTATTTTCCGAAAAAGACATCTGAGTTTTGGCAATTTGAGGCAGGTATGATGACTGTAGATTTTTGGGGAGCCACAACTTTTTTATCTTGGCGTTCTAAGCTTCAGCCATCATGTGCACATTCTAATCAGCAGGAAGGAGCCTGTTAATTTTGAAAAGTTTGTTCTCAATTTAGTTTTAATTTTAATTTTCAGTGTTGGGTTTGGAAATATAGTCAATTTCTGTATATTGATTTTATATCTTTTGACCTTGCTAAATTCTCACTTGTTAATTGTAATAGTTGTTCCTTTGGGTTTTATATGCAAACAGTTATATCATCTGCAAATGAAAGCAATTAGTTCTTTTTGTCTACTCTGTCTGCCTTTTATTTCTTTTTCTTGCCTTATTGCAGTACCTCCAGTTAGGTACTGAACAGAAGTGATGAGTGAGAACATCCTTGTCTTGTTCCACATGTTAGTGGGAAATACATATTTCATCCTTAAGATTGATTTAGCTGCATGGTATTTTGATGGGTGCCATTCATCATACTGAGGAATTTCTATTTTATATCTAGTTTTCTAAAAGTTTTTTTTTCATTCTTAAGTTGTCAATGAACATTGATTATTCATAGTACTTGACATTTGATTACATATTTATTTATTGTCTATTTCCCTCATGGGACATCATTTCTGTCTTGTGCACTACTGTACATTGAGAGTCTAGCATAGTACCTGGTACTCTGTATGTATTCAAAAAATACTTGTTACATGAATGAATTTTAAACATCCATGAGTTGCTTGATCAGACTCTGAAGAGAGAACTTGTACTTTACTGCTGGAACTGCATGATCATAGCACTTTATTGCCACATGGTGATATATATATAAATTGTAGTAAGAGCTTCTTGGGAGGTGAATAAACTTATGAGAACTAAAACTGCAAATGATTGGGCTGATGTGACAGTTATAATTTCAAATAAACATATACTCATTATATATAACAAGACTGGGTCTGAGATTTAGCAAATATTTTTCACATTTGGTAGGTGCTGAAGTGTTTTCTCTTTTCCTGGATGCTAGAAAAGGATGAAGGATCAGCTTAATTACACATGTTAAAGAAACAGAATAAATTGTGAAAGTTGACACAAGTAGAGTGAGGGCAAAGGCATTTCTATATTTGCATTCCTGCTCTGTCAGCATTTCCTTGCTATTAGGTGTTAGCCAAATTTGCATTTTAAACAACAGGGATTTTCCAGCTTCTTAATTTCTTGCACTAAATAATTAATATATTTCAAGAAAGTCCACCTGACGGCCGAGAAGGAAACTTTAGGTTTGTTCTTAAATATCCAATCCAACTAATTCTGTAGAATTAGTTCTACGGTATTCACTGAGACATAAATGTTGAACTGAGTGGCATTTATCTGTTTTATCAGGCAGCATCTTCGAATGAAACTGTCTATCCTCTATACTGGTATGATTATCAATGTGTATTTTCACTTCTTAGCCTCCCTTAAAAAAAAAAGAACCATGTGCCACATATATGTTAATACATTTTTTAAATGCAGTTCAAATATTAAAACTTTCTTATTTATGTTAAATGGTCAATCTTGTAAAATATTGATATTTTTACATGAAGGTTAGCCCTTATGATCAAAATACCCTAGGGAGATAGTATTGGGAGTACTGTTTTAATAATAAAGATTATAGTATGGATAAGTTCCCTACAAGGCCCCATGATGGTAATACCCCTAGATTTTGTCATTAAAGAAAACTGCTGAGAGGCGATAATTTTTTTTTGTATGTGTCCCATTTTCATTAATGCATGGTAATTGATGGAGTTGCAGTGACTTGTAGCAGTAATGAGTTCTAAACATAATAATGCACTCTTTTCTAATAAGTGAGCACTGCTGGGTTTTAAAAGCATACTAAATCAGTTGCTTTAGTATGAATTTATTAGTTTTTTTCAGCATTAGCTTTAATAGTAGTTATTTACATAAGCGTACATCCCATTAACTGCCATCAGGGCTGGAAAACATGCTGAACTGTTCATATTTTCATATAATTATTGAACATAATGGTTTCATTTGCATTTCTAAACAGTGATGTTTCTGTCAGCCTTGGAAATAGTGTCTTTACGCAGTCCCTATTTCACATCCACTTATTTGACATCGTTAAATTTTATGCTAATGTGCTTCCCTAGAATATCATCAGTAGGACAGATGCTTGTGCTTTAATATACAAATCAGGGATGCTTTTCCATCCCCCCAATGGCAAAGGAAATTTTTTAAATCTGCACTTTTAGATATAGAGTCTGTCTCCATATAAATAGGTTTATGAAATAAAACTTTTATAATCTGGTTTTTTCTTCAAAATACTTCATTATGAATAGCTATTTACCTGACTAAGGTTAGTTTTGTTGTCTTGAATGAGGCGATGAGTCTCAGTAAAGATCTTGTTGCTTATGAATATTTAGAATTCTGCTTCTGAAATGTTGATCTTGAGATGCACGCTTTTCAGTGCCTTTGCACATATCAGGCCACAGCGTTAGTTTTGAAAGTATTCCCTGTATTTTTGTTCCTTTAGTTTCAGAACCTAGATTGTAATAGCTCATGGTGGAAGCTGTTATGTTAATGCTCTTGGGCATCTAAGCTTTTTGTATGCACTTAGAAAATGCTCAATGTAAAAAATAAGTCACTTGGTGGGGGGAGGCCTGCAGGATGGGGTGCCAAGAGCATGTCAGTGAGTTAGCAGAACTAATATGAAAGGACAGGTTTTCTGGAAAAACTCAGCGCCTTTTGGACATCTGTGTGTACTATCAGCTTTTATTTCTCCAACACTGTGGATACTTTTGTGAATGATGTCAATTGGACAGCTGGTTGGAAAAGTTTAAACAGGAGCAACCAATTAAAGAATTGTTTTGGGAGTTAATTCAGGTCTTTTTGGGGATTACCACTTTTTTTTTTTTCCAGCCCTTTCTTTTCTTGTGTTCTTACAGCTCAAGGTGGCATTTTATTGTTGACTCTTAGTGGACCTGCGGTGCCAGAGCTGACTCTGCAAAGTTCAAAATGCAAGGTTGGCATTCTGGCAAGATAGGCTAAAGAAAAATCTTCAAGAGCTCTTGCCCCAAATTACTTGCTAAAAATATTTTGGAACTGATAGAGCATAAAACTGATGCAGCATAAAAGGATTATTTGCATAGAAATATTATTTGGCTTAAACAGGTCAGGAGGCAACTGAAATTTGGGAGAATTTCCGGGGAAGAAGTATGATAAGGGCTGTGAAGAAACTACTATGGAGGTGGAGTTTCATAGCTATTCAGTTTTACCTCAACTTTTTAATGAATTTTGTCTGAGATTAGTACTTCTCACAACAATGGGATCCTCTGAACAATGGTATTGAAAACATTGGTCATGCCCTTCTGCCTAGGGAAAATGTAGCCTTCATAGTTGCCAGGTAGACATTGTATGTGAAAAATTTTAGAAAGTTCTTAAAATCTAGCCTTATTTTAAGCAAGGCGGTATTTTCAGCTATTTATAAAACTATTTGTGATTGCATTCTTTAGCAACGAAACTCTTTTTGGTGGGGTGCAGTTTTTCACAAAACTAAAGAAATACATTCCCTGTCACCAAAAAATACCATTTATCTTTCTCCTCCCTATGCACATTTCTCTCTTTTCTGGAAAGAGATTTAATGATGAAATGAAAATTTCATCCGCCTATTCAGTTTTAAAGTGTCATGATACTTAATTTGACAGCTTGCCCCTGAATGTCTCTGTTGCTGTAGAACGTTACTACCTTCAAGGTTGCAAAGGAGGTGTGTTTTAAGTGCTACGTGACTGGTTTCCAAGCCCTGACTTGAGAGGATAAAGGAATTCTAAATTTTGTTTTATGACAGTCTCTTTGTAGGTTTCTTATAAAGTTAAAAATTTGAGACCAAGTCAGGTATTTTCCATAATGTGCCAGCCAGTAGGAGGACATTACCTGTTTGGTTATACTTATTTTCTCTTTTATGGCTGGGGGAACACAATTACCAACACCCTTATAGAGAGGTGCAAGTGCTTTGAAATAAACATCAAGCACTGTGAGATGCCCGAGTGCCACATGTTGTGCAAAACTGCAGGGACTCTTCGGCATCCACTGTGTTACACCTGTTTAAGGAAACTTTAATTTAGGGTATTTGATTTTTCAGTTCATATATTTTATTTATTTTTTCATTGGTGGGTATGACAGTAATTACTCTTAAAATTGTCTAGCCTGAGATATTTACAAATATATATCTGTTAATCTTTCCTCAGCTATATGATTAGTGCTAGTATTTGAGGACATGGGGGAGCTTTGGAATACTTGAAAATTAATGCCTTACTTAATTAAAAACTTTTAACCTGTTTTTCCTGATTTCAAAAACAGTACATGTACGTTATGGGATATTTTGGAATAATGCAGAATATTGCTTTATTCTTGAAATCATCAGTGTGGTATATCCATGTTTTCCTAGTTCATCATTTAATCATCACTTGAGTAGCTAAATGGATACAAGTAGGTTTATATAATTTGACATTACAATGAAAGAATTTTTTAGCTCTCTTACCTTTAATTTTGTATGAATTAATTATATTATTTAAGGTAAAATATTAAACATCTGTTTTAAGCACAACAGAAAAGTCAGCCAAAATATGTTTAATGGTATATATTTACAGTAATACTTGCCAGTTCAATTGTATAATGGTATTTGTGAAAGTTCTCTGCTCAGTTTTGTGGTTATGCTTAGGTCTTTCAAGTGAGGAGGGTGGGGGAGGACCCAAAAGAAAGAGAAATCTGAAATTGATGTGATTTTAAGGAAAATGTTGGGAAAAGAAAATTTCCATGGAGCTCCTATATTGCCCAGAACATCTATGCTTTACTAAGCCAGGTGGTTAGATGGCTCTGTGATGTGTGTAAATAACTCTTTAAACTTCAGGTTCCTTCTCTGGAAAGTGAGGATCATAATGGTATTTATTTCGAGGAGTTGTTTTGAAGGTTAAATGAAATAATTCATATGACTAACCACATTAGAATCACTCAGAAAACTTCCTAGAAGCAGGCAATGCTAAAGTGATCCTGGCTTGCTTTATTCACTTTCCTCTCATCTTCTAGTCCCATGCAACTCCAAGCATACTCCGTGGACTTGTAATGTCAGCATCCCCAGCAATACCTGGAAACTTGTTAGAAATGCAGAATCTGGGACTTCCCTGGTGATCCAGTGGTTAAGATTTTGCCTTCCAGTGCAGGGGGTGCAGGTTTGATCCCTGGTCGGGGAGCTAAGATCCCACATGCCTCGGAGCCAAAAAACCAAAACGTAAAACAGAAGCAATATTGTAACAAATTCTGTGAAGACTTTAAAAATGGCCCACATCAAAAAAAATCTTAAAAAAAAAAATGTAGAGTCTTAGACCTCATGCCAGATTTTACTTTTTCAGAATCTGCATTTTAACAAGACCCCTGTATAGTAGTGTTTGTACTAATTTCTTTCAATAAGGAATGTTTACTGTAAGAGATATGAGCAGTGGATAAATAAAAGCTTTTGCTCTCTTTTCTCAGTTCTCACTTTCCAATTAATATCTTTGGATAATGAAGGGATGTGTATATGAGAGGAGTGTATTGTATTAACTTGTATTCTGCTGCTGTTAGGTGGGTTATTCTACAAGTGTCAGATGTGTGCTGTAAAGCTTCTCTATGCCTATTGATTTTTCATCTACTTGTTTTATCAATTACTGAGAAAGTGGAATTGAAATCTCTGAGTATAATTGTGGATTTATCTATTTCTCCTTGAAGTTTTTTCAGTTTTTGCTTCATGTATTTGGAAGATCTGCTTTTAGGTGCACAAAAGTTAGAGATTATCTCTTCCTGATGAATTGACCTCTTTATCATTATGAAATGACCTTCTTTATTCCTGGTAATATTCTTTGCTCTGATATCTACATTGACTAATATTTCTTGAGCTACTCCAGCTTCTTTTGATTAGTGTTATCATGGTATTTTTTTTGTATCCGTTATGTTTTAACCTAATTGTGTCTTTATATTTAAAGCACATTTCTTGTAGCCAGGACATAGGTGAGTCTTGCTTTTTAATCCAATCTGACATCTATACCTTTTAATTAGGGTATTTAGACCATTTACATTTTATGGTTCTTGATATGTTGGTTTTGAGTTTATCATTTTGCAATTTGTCTTATTTGATCTTTGTTCCTCTTTTCCTTTTTTTTCTGCCTTTGGATTAATTGAATATTAAAATTTTTTGTCTCCTTTGTTGGCTTATTAGTTATCACTTTGTTCTTTTTGGTATTTAATGGTTGCTCTAAGGTGTGTATATTCACCTAACTATTAACAGTCAACCTTCCAATGATGGATTATACCATTTTAACTACCTTACAATAGTATAATACCATTTCTCACTCCCTGATCTTTGTACAGTTGTCAAGATACATTTTAATTTTATACCCATACCTTATTTTTTGTGTTAGAAATCAGTTATCTTTAAGGAGGTTTAAATAATAAGGCAACATATATCTACCCTTGTAACTACTGCCAGTGCTCTTCATGTAGTCCATGTTTCTGTTACCACTTCCTTCTGCCTGACAGACTTCCATTAACAATTAGTGTTGGTATGCATTCTTTGTTTTTGAATATATGAAAAAGTCTTTGTTTTTCCTTATTTTTTTAAGTTTTTTCCCTTAAGTTCATTAAAAATGTTGCTCCGCTATCATTACACAGTCATTTCTACCAATGAGCAGTGGTTGTCCTTTGTCTTGCTGACCGCCTTCCTTTTTGCCTCTAAGCACAGCTCATTCACTGACTCCCATATCTGCAAATTATTGCATAACATCTCATCATTGCTGATAAGTACTTACTGATGTTTTTGCAGGGCCTAATAGTTCATTACTTTTTGTCACTTAATAGTACTACATCGTATGGATGTACCACAGTTAGTTAATCTACTCATTTATTAAAGGGTAGTGCTTCTGTCTTTTGGTGATTGTGAATAAAGCTATTATAAACATTTACAGACAAGTTTTGTGTGGACATAAGATTTCAAAACAATTAGGTAAATATCTAGGAGAATGATTGCTGGATTGAATGGTAAAAATATGTTTAGATTTGTAAGATACTGCCAAATTCTCTCGCAAAATGGCTGCAACATTTTACATTAAGACCAGCAGTAAATTAGAGTTACTCTTGCTCTGCATTCTCACCAACAGCTGTTATTTTCAGTGTTTTTGGACTTTAGCCATTCTAATAGGTATGCAGTGATAGCTCATTGCCTTTCCTTAATGACATTAGTTTTTTTTTGTTTTTTTTTTTGCGATGCGCGGGCCCCTCACTGCTGTGGCCTCTCACATTGCGGAGCACAGGCTCCGCGGCCATGGCTCACAGGCCCAGCCGCTCCGCGACATGGGGGATCTACCTGGACCGGGGCACGAAACCGTGTCCTCCGCATCGGCAGGTGAACTCTCAACCACTGCACCACCAGGGAAGCCCGACATTAGATTTTAATCATGTCTTGATATGCTAATTTGTCACCTGTCTGTATTCTTTGGTGAGGTGTCTGATAATATCTGTTGCCTATTTTTTTTAACATCTTTATTGGACTATAATTGCTTTACAATGTTGTGTTAGTTTCTGCTGTATAACAAAGTGAATCAGCTATATGTATACATATATCCCCATATCCCCTCCCTCTTGGATCTCCCTGCCGCCCTCCCTATCCCACCCCTCTAGGTGGTCACAAAGCACAGAGCTGATCTCCGTGTGCAATTCAGCTACTTCCCACTAGCTGTCTATTTGACATTTGATAGTGTGTGTATGTCAGTGCTACTCTCTGACTTTGTCCCAGCTTCCCTTCCCCGTCCCCATGTCCTCAAGTCCAGTCTCTACGTCTGCATATTTATTCCTGTCCTGCCCCTAGGTTCATCAGAACCATTTTCTTTTTTTTTTTTAGATTCCATAATATGTGTAAGCATATGGTATTTGTTTTTCTCTTTCTGACTTACTTCACTCTGTATGACAGACTCTAGGTCCATCCACCTCACTACAAATAACTCAATTTTGTTCCCTTTTATAGCTGAGCAATATTTCATTGCATATATGTGCTACATCTTCTTTATCCATTCATCTGTCGATGGACACTTACGTTGTTTCCATGTCTGGGCTATTGTAAATAGTGCTGCAGTGAACATTGTGGTATATGACTCTTTTTGAATTATGGTTTTCTCAGGGTATATGCCCAGTAGTGGGATTGCTGGATCATATGGTAGTTCTACTTTTAGTTTTTTAAGGGAATTCCGTAGTGTTCTCCATAGTGGCTGTATCAATTTACATTCCCACGAACAGTGCAAGAGGGTTCCCTTTTATCCACACCCTCTCCAGCATTTATTGTTTCTAGATTTTTTGTTGATGGCCATTCTGACCATTGTGAGGTGATACCTCATTGTAGTTTTGATTTGCATTTCTCTAATGATTAGTGATATTGAACATCCTTTCATGTGTTTGTTGGCCATCTGTATATCTTCTTTGGAGAAATGTCTATTTAGATCTTCTGCCCATTTTTGGATTAGGCTGTTTGTTTTTTTGATATTGAGCTGTATAAGCTGCTTGTATACTTTGGAGATTAATCTGTTGTCAGTTGCTTCGTTTGCAAATATTTTCTCCCATTCTGAGGGTTGTCTTTTCATCTTGTTATGGTTTCTTTTGCTGTGCAAAAGCTTTTAAGTTTCATTAGGTCCCATTGGTTTATTTTTCTTTTAATTTCCATTTCTCTAGGAGGTGGGTCAAAAAGGATCTTGCTGTAATTTATGTGATAGAGTGTTCTGCCTATGTTTTCCTCTGAGAGTTTTATAGTGTCTGGCCTTACATTTAGGTCTTTAATCCATTTTGAGTTTATTTTTGTGTATGGTGTTAGGGTGTGTTCTAATTTCATTCTTTTACATGTAGCTGTCCAGTTTTCCCAGCACCACTTATTGAAGAGGCTGTCTTTTCTCCACTGTATATTCTTGCCTCCTTTATCAAAGATAAGGTGATCATATGTGCGTGGGTTTATCTCTGGTCTTTCTATCCTGTTCCATTGATCTATATCCTGTTTTTGTGCCCGTACCATACTGTCTTGATTACTGTAGCTCTGTAGTATAATCTGAAGTCAGGGAGCCTGATACCTCCAGCTCCGTTTTTCTTTCTCAAGATTGCTTTGGCTATTCGCAGTCTTTTGTGTTTCCATACAAACTGTGAAATTTTTTGTTCTAGTTCTGTGAAAAATGCCATTGGTAGTTTGATAAGGATTGCATTGAATCTGTAGATTGCTTTGGGTAGTATAGTCATTTTCACAACGTTGATTCTTCCAATCCAAGAACGTGGTATATCTCTCCATCTGTTTGTATCATCTTTAATTTCTTTCATCAGTGTCTTATAGTTTTCTACATACAGGTTTTTTGTCTCCTTAGGTAGGTTTATTCTTAGGTATTTTATTCTTTTTGTTGCAATGGTAAATGGAAGTGTTTTCTTGATTTCACTTTCAGATTTTTCATCATTAGTGTATAGGAATGCAAGGGATTTCTGTGCATTAATTTTGTATCCTGCTTCTTTACCAAATTCATTGATTAGCTCTGGTAGTTTTCTGGTAGCATCTTTAGGATTCTCTATGTATTGTACCATGTCATCTGCAAACAGTGACAGCTTAACTTCTTCTTTTCCGATGTGGATTCCTTTTATTTGCTTTTCTTCTCTGATTGCTGTGGCTAAAACTTCCAAAACTGTGTTGAATAAGAGTGGTGAGAGTGGGCAACCTTGTCTTATTCCTGATCTTAGTGGAAGTGCTTTCAGTTTTTCACCATTGAGGACGATGTTGGCTGTGGGTTTGTCATATATGGCTTTTATTATGTTGAGGAAAGTTCCCTCTATGCCTACTTTCTGCAGGGTTTTTATCATAAATGGGTGTTGAATTTTGTCGAAAGATTTCTGTGCATCTACTGAAATTATCATATGGTTAATTATCCTTCAATTTATTAATATTGTTTAATCACATTGTTTGATTTGCTTATATTGAAGAATCCTTGCATTCCTGGGATAAAGCCCACTTGATCATGGTGTATGATCCTTTTAATGTGCTGTTGGATTCTGTTTGCTAGTATTTTGTTGAGGATTTTTGCATCTATGTTTATCAGCGATATTGGCCTGTAGTTTTCTTTTTTGTGACGTCTTTGTCTGGTTTTTGTATCCGGGTGATGGTGGCCTCGCAGAATGAGTTTGGGAGTGTTCCTCCCTCTGCTATATTTTGGAAGAGTTGAGGAGGATAGGTGTTGTGTCTTCTCTAAATGTTTGATAGAATTCACCTGTGAGGCAGTCTGGTCCTGGGCTTTTGTTTGTTGGAACATTTTTAATCACAGTTTCAATTTCAATTCTTGTTATTGGTCTATTTATATTTTCTATTTCTTCCTAGTTCAGTCTCGGAAGGTTTTGCTTTTCTAGGAATTTGTCCATTTCTTCCAGGTTGTCCATTTTATTGGCCTATACTTGCTTGTAATAATCTCTCGTGATCCTTTGTATTTCTGCAGTGTCAGTTGTTACTTCTCCTTTTTCATTTCTAAGTCTACTGATTTGAGTCTTCTCCCTTTTCTTCTTGATGATGTTGGCTAAACGTTTATCAATTTTGTTTATCTTCTCAAAGAACCAACTTTTAATTTTATTGATCTTTGCTGTTGTTTCCTTTATTTCTTTTTCATTTATTTCTGATCTGATCTTTATGGTTTCTTTCCTTCTGCTAACTTTGGGGTTTTTTTGTTCTTCTTTCTCTAATTGCTTTAGGTTTAAGGTTAGGTTGTTTATTTGAGATTTTTCTTGTTTCTTGAGGTAGGATTGTATTGCTATAAACTTTCCTCTTAGAACTGCTTTTGCTGCATCCCATAGGTTTTGGGCTGTCATGTTTTCATTGTCATTTGTGTCTAGGTATTTTTTGATTTCCTTTTTGATTTCTTCAGTGATCTCTTGGTTATGTAGTAGTGTATGTTTAGCCCCTGTGTGTTTGTATTTTTTTACTGTATTTTTCCTGTAATTGATATCTAGTCTCATAGTGTTGTGGTGAGAAAAGATACTTGGTACAATTTCAATTTTCTTAAATTTACCAAAGCTTGATTTGTGACCCAAGATATGATCCCTCCTGGAGAATATTCCATGTACACCTGAGAAGAAAATGTTGTTTTTGGATGGAGTATCCTATAAATATAAATTAAGTCCATCTTGTTTATTATGTCATTTAAAGCTTTTGTTTCCTTATTTTCATTTTGGATGATCTGTCCATTGGTGAAAATGGGATGTTGAAATCACTTACTATGATTGTTTTAACTGTCGATTTTCTCTTTTATGGCTGTTAGCATTTGCCTTATGTATTGAGGTGCTCCTATGTTGGGTGCATAAATATTTACAGTTTTTATATCTTCTTGGATTGATTCCTTGATCGTTATGTAGTGTCCTTCTTTGTCTCTTGTAATAGTGTTTATTTTAAAGTCTATTTTGTCTGATACAAGAATTGCTACTCCAGCTTTCTTTTGATTTCCATTTGCATGGAATATCTTTTTCCATCCCTTCACTTTCAGTGTGTATGTGTCCCTAGGTCTGAAGCAGGTCTCTTTTAGACAGCATATATACGGGTCTTGTTTTTGTATCCATTCAGCCAGTCTATGTGTTTTGGTTAGAGCATTGAATCCATTTACATTTAAGGTAATTAACAATATGTATGTTCCTGTTACCATTTTCTTAAGTTGTTTTGGGTTTGTTATTGTGGGTGACTTCCTTCTCTTGTTGTTCGTGCCTAGAGAAGTTTCTTTAGCATTTGTGTTACGCTAGTTTAGTGGTGTTGAATTCTCTTAACTTTTGCTTGTCTGTAAAGGTTTAAATTTCTCCATCGAATCTGAATGAGATCCTTGCTGGGTAGAATAATCTTGTTTGTAGGTTTTTCCCTTTCGTCACTTTAAATATGCCCTGCCACTCCCTTCTGGCTCGCAGAGTTTCTGCTGAAAATCAGCTGTTAACCTTATGGGGATTCCCTTGTATGTTATTTGTTGGTTTTCCTTTGCTGCTTTTAGTAATTTTTCCTTGTGTTTAATTTTTGATAGTTTGATTAATATGTGTCTTGGCATGTTTCTCCTTGGATTTATCTTGTATGGGACTCTGCGCTTTCTGGAGCTGATTGGCTATTTCCTTTCCCATGTTAGGGAAGTTTTCAACTGTAATTTATTCAGATTTTTTCTCAGATTTTTTCTTCTTCTCTTCTTCTTCTGGGACCCCTATAATTCGAATGTTGGTGCATTTAATATTGTCCAATAGGTCTCTGAGACTGTCTTCAATTCTTTTCATTCTTTTTTCTTTATTCTGCTCTGTGGTAGTTATTTCCACTATTGTATCTTCCAGGTCACTTATCCATTCTTCTGCCTGAGTTATTCTGGTATTGATTCCTTTCTGAGAATTTTTAATTTCATTTATTGTGTTCATCATTGTTTGTTTGCTCTTTAGTTCTTCTAGGTCCTTGTTAAATGTGTGTTATATTTTCTCCATTCTGTTTCCAAGATTTTGTATCATCTTTTCTGTCATTACTCGGAATTCTTTATTTTTTTAATAAATTTGTTTATCTATCTATCTGTTTATTTATTTATTTATTTTTGGCTTTGTTGGGTCTTTGTTGCTGTGTGCAGGCTTTCTCTAGTTGTGGTGAACGGGGTCTACTCTTTGTTGCAGTGTGCAGCCTTCTCATTTTCGTGACTTCTCTTATTGCAGAGCACAGGCTCTAGGCACGCAGCCTTCAGTAGTTGTGGCACGTGGGCTCAATAGTTGTGGCTTGCAGGCTGTAGAGCTCAGGCTCAGTAGTTGTGGTTCACTGGCTTTGTTGTTCCACAGCATGTGGGATGGGCTCTTACCTGTGTTCCCTGCATTGGCAGGCAGATTCTTAACCACCTCACCACCAGGGACACCCACTCTGAATTCTTTTTCAGGTGGACTGCCTATTTCCTCTTCATTTGTTTGGTGGTGGGTTTTTACCTTGCTTCTTCATCTGCTGCATATTTCTCTGTTTTCCCATTTTGCTTAACTTACTGTGTTTGGGGTCTCCTTTTTGCAGGCTGCAGGTTCATACTTCCCGTTGTTTTTGGTGTCTGCCCCCAGTGAGTAAGGTTGGTTCATTGGTTGTGTAGGCTTCCTGGTGGAGGGGACTGGTGCCTGTATTCCGGTGGGTGGGACTGGATCTTTCTTTCTGGTGTTCAGGGCCACCTCTGGTGGTGTGTTTTGGGGTGTCTGTGACCTTATTATGATTTTAGGCAGCCTCTCTGCTAATGCATGGGGTCGTGTTCCTGTCTTGCAAGTTGTTTGGCATGGGGTGTCCAGCACTGAAGATTGCTGGCTGTTGGGTGGTGCTGGGTCTTAGCATTGAGATGGAGATCTCTGGGAGAGCTCTCGCCAACTGATATTACATGGGGCCGGGAGGTCTCTGGTCGTCCAGTGTCCTGAACTCAGCTCTGCCACCTCAGAGGCTCAGGCCTGACAGCAGGCTGGAGCACCAAGACCCTGTCAGCCACACAGCTCAGATGAAAAGGGAGTAAAAAAGAAAGAATAAATAAATAGTTTTTATTATTAAAATAAAAAATTGTTTAAAAATTACTAAAATAAAAAATTTAAAGGTAATAATAATTTTTTAAAAAAATAGAAGAGAGCAACCAAACCAATAAACAAATCCACCAATGATAAGAAGCCCTGAATACTATGCTAATATAAACATAAAAATCAGAAATAGGTCAGTCACAGACAGCTAACCCTGAGTCTACCGTTGCTCCCAAAGTCCACCGCCTCAATTCTGGGATGATTTGTTGTCTATTTATGTATTCCACAGTTGCAGGGTACCTCAAGTTGATTGTGGGGATTTAATCTGCTGCTCCCGAGGCTTATGGGAGAAATTTCCCTTTCTCTTCTTTGTTCGCACAGCTCCTGTGGTTCAGATTTGAATTTGGCTCCACCTCTGCGTGTAGGTCACCTGAGGGCATCTGTTCCCGCCCAGACAGGACAGGGTTAAAGCAGCGGCTGATTAGGGGGCTCTGGCTCACTCATGCCAGGGGTGGGGGGGGGTAGGGAGGTGGGGGAGGGAGGGCTACTGTAGTTATAATTGGAATGCGGGTGAGCCTGTGACGCCAGAGGCCAGCATGACGTTTCAACAGCCTGAGACACGCTGTGTGTTCTCCTGGGGAAGTTGTCCCTAGATCATGGGACCCTGGCAGTTGTGGGCTGCACAGGCTCCCAGGGGTGTGTGGATAGTGACATGTGCTTGCACACAGGATTCTTGGTGGCTGCAGTGGCAGCAGTAGAGCTTCATGCCTGTCTCCAGTGTCCGAGCTGACAGCTGCATCTCGTGCCCATTTCTCGAGCTCGTAGGTGGTGCTCTGCCTTCTGTGGGCAGACTGGGAAGGAAGCCCTTCTCCTCATGCACCCCAAAACAGTGGTCTCTCGCCTTTTAGGCAGTTCCAGAGTTTTTCCTGGACCCCCTCCCAGCTAGCTGTGGTGCACTAGCCCCCTTCAGGTTCCCAGCCCCCACCCATCCCAGCGGGTGAACAGACAAGCCTCTCAGGATGATGAGTGTTGGTCAGCACCAATACTTTGTGCAGTAATCTCTCTGCTTTGCCCTCCGCACCCCTGTTGCTGCACTCTCCTCCGTGGCTCCAAAGCTTCCCCCCGCCCACCCACCGTCTCTGCCAGTGAAGGGGCTTCCTAGTGTGTGGAAACTCTACCTCCTTCACAGCTCCCTCCCTGAGGTGCAGGTCCTGTCCCTATTCTTTTATCTCTGTTTTTTCTTTTTTCTTTTGCCCTAGCCAGGTACGTGGGGAGTTCCTTGCCTTTTGGGGAATCTGAGGTCTTCTGCCAGCATTCAGTAGGTGTTCTGTAGGAGTTGTTCCACGTGTAGATGTATTTCTGATGTATTTGTGGGGAGGAAGGTGATCTCCACGTCTTACTACTCCGCCATCTTGAAAGTCCCCCTGCCAGAGACACTTTTATATTAAAGAAGCAGTTGGCTTTGAGATGAAAATTTTAAAAGGTAACATATTTTGTGTATTGTATTGAATTAAGGTGGTCTAATTGGTTATAATTATATCTGTATATATGTTTTTTTATTTTGCATGCCTTAAAAAAATAATGTTTAAGCAGAGTTTCCTCTAATTTCCAATGTTACTACAAAGATTAATGTTTAAGTGGCAGTCTTTTCCATATTGGCAGCTACAGATTGTAATCTTTCCATTATATACAAATAGTCATTTATTACATTTAAGAGCATAAAAGTCAGTTTTACACAGTTTCAAATACTTTATTGACTTATTTTTATTTATGCTCAGTCTGGCAATTTGTCTTTGCATTAGTTGACTCCCATGTTACATAGCCATCTTATCCTAAAACAAGTCTTCTAGTTAGTTCACCCATTTTCTTTCCTTTTATTTATTCATGTTGTCTATTTTCTTTGCTACAGCACTGTTTATTCTCTATCAAGCTAAGTCTCTCCCCTACTAACCAAAGAAATTAATGTTCCCTAACTCACATGATTAGGAGATGTTGTTGCCCTTATTTTGAAATTCTTTATTAATTACTTATATTTATACTAAATTGTGTGCACTTATAAATATTTTTCATGAAAAAAGAAAGTTCTGTACTTTGTTTTTAAGTATCTATTTATTACTGGTTCCTCCACAGATTTTCACATATATATTTGACTTACCAAAGTTTAAAGTTATTCTTTTTTCTTCTTCAATAGAACACATTAATTCTCTTAACTGCTCTCCACTTATATGTCATCATTGTTACATAATTTGAGTTATAGGGTTTTTTTAAAGCTTTTTGAGTTATAGCTTAGAAAACATCCCCACAAATTATTTCTTCCATCTGAGACCTTCTACCTGGCATCACTTACTGTTTCAAGTATGTTGTTTAGCATTTCTTTTTGTGAGGATTTCCTGGTGTTCATTTACACTTTTGTCTAAAAATGTTCTTATTTTACCTTCATTTTTTTTTTTTTTTTTTTTTTTTTTTTTTCTGTACGTGGGCCTCTCACTGCTGTGGCCTCTCCCGTTGCGGAGCACAGGCTCCGGACACACACAGGCTCCGTGGCCATGGCTCGCGGGCCCAGCCGCTCCGCGGCATGTGGGATCTTCCGGGATCGGGGCACGAACCCGTGTCCCCTGCATCGGCAGGCGGACTCTCAACCACTGCGCCACCAGGGAAGCCCTACCTTCATTTTTAAAATGCTAGGTTGACAGTTACATTTTGTCAGCCCATTGAAGATAACACTCCACTGTCTTATGGCTTCTATTTTTGTTCTTATAGAGCCGTCTGTTTCCATAATTCTCAGTCCTCCTTTCTTTATCTGTTTTGTTCTGTGGCTTCTTTGTGATGACTCTAGGTATGAATTTCCTTCTATATATTCTACTTAGGATTCATTTGCTATCTTAAATCTGTAGATTTTTTTTCAATGCTAGCGAAAATTTTTAGTTAATTATTTATATAATACTGTTGCTCATTTCTTTCATTCTTTGCCTTCAGGAAACTGAGTAGGTATATTTTCGATCACTTCATTCCATCCTTCCTATACTTTCATCTCTTTTCATATTATTTCTTCTTTTCTCTATGCAGCATTCTGGCTAACTTTTTCAGATCTCTCTTAAAACCTATTTCTCTTTTTATTTCTGTCTAAGCTACTGTGTTAAATGCATTCATTTAAATTCTAAATTTCAGTCATTATATTTTCATAGCTAAAAAGTGTTATTAGGTCCTCAAGTCTTTCTGGGTATTCTTTTTTTTTTTTATTTCTTTTTTTTTTTGCAGTACACAGGCCTCTCACTGTTGTGGCCTCTCCCGTTGCGGAGCACAGGCTCCGGATGCGCAGGCTCAGCAGCCATGGCTTACGAGCCCAGCCGCTCCGCGGCATGTGGGATCCTCCCAGACCGGGGCATGAACCCGTGTCCCCTGCATCGGCAGGTGGACTTTCAACCACTGCGCCACCAGGGAAGCCCCTTTCTGGGTATTCTTAATCGTTTTCTCTCCTCTGTTTATATTTTCCTTTTTTTATTAGGCTTATTAAATATGTTTTATTTTACATCCCATGAGAAATAGTTTCAAAATGTAAAGCCTTGTTAAGCCTTTGTAGGTCTATATCTGCTGTCTGTTGTTTTGCTGATTCTCACTCATGGTGTTTATTGCTGTGTAGTTACTGAATTTGGGGCTGTGAATTACTTATTTGCTTTGCAGTTTTATTTTGGGAAATTCTTTGAGGTTCGTTTGTGATAAAGTTAGGTTTTTCCAAAGTAGGTTTGGGGTTTTTTCCAGGTCCCTTTTGGGTGTTGTATAATCTGGAATGTCATCTTATACCAGCCAGGTAGTATAAATTTTAGCTGAAAAAATACAGGAAGGTCATCTCATGATAAATTCTTAGGGTGATCTTGTGAAATCACTTGAACATTTCATTTTCCTACCATAATATCTTTAGAGTGTTATACAGATGTGGTAAAGAAATATAAGAACCAAAGACTGCTCAGTTGAGTCGGTCTCTTTCTTTGTGTGCCAAAGCACATAAGCATGTGATCCATAAAGGAAGGCCTTTTGATGAGACAGCAAAAAATCCTGGACATGGTGGTGGAAGAGAGGATTAGGTATTAGCTTTAAGCTCTAATACTTTGATTATTTTCATAAAAATCTCACAGTGTCTTTAAGAAAACTACAATTATTAAATGAGTTTAAAATGTTACAGGATACAAAATCAACATGCAAATATCTATCACATTGTTGCTATGTCATCTTTGTTGATGATAAATGTTTATTTCTGGACTCTGTATTTGTTATTTTATGCCAGTACAATACTGTGCTGAGTACTGTAGCTTTATAGTAAATGTCTAAACCAGGTAATGCAAATCCTCCATTTAGTTCTTTGTCAAGATGGTTTTGGCTATTTAGGTCTTTGCATTTCTGTATAAATTGCAGAATCAGCTTGTTGTTTTCTATTAAAAAGAAAAGAAAAAACTTTGCAGGGATTATGATTAGGAGACTTGAATCCATAAATTCTGCAGAAAATTGACATCTTAATATTGTGTCTTCCAATCTCTAAAATTGTTACATCTATCCATTTATGTAGTTATTCTTTAATTTTTCTCAGCAATGTTTTAAAGTTCTCATTGTGAAGGTATTGCATACCTTTTGTCAAATGTATTCCTAAGTACTTGGTTTTTTGACTCTGTTATATGTGAAAGATTTTTTTTTAAATTTTTTTTTCCAGTTTGCTGCTATCAAAGAGCAACATAAGTAATGTTTGTCCATTGATTTTGTATACTGAGACCTTCCTCAACTGATTAAATGAAATTAACAGGTTTATTTGTTGATTTCTTGGCATGTTCTACCTAAATGGTTTACAGATGGAAGCATTTCTTCCTTACTAATCTGTATGCCTTTAATTTTCCTCATAGTTTATTTTCCTGGCAGGACATTCAGTACAGTGTTGAATAGAGCAGACATTCTTGCTTTCTTCCTGATACTAGTGAGAACATTCCGTCTTTCATAATATATACTATGATGTTAGCTGTAAGCTTTTCATAGATTTCTTATCAGGTTGAATAACTTCTAGTTTTCTGAATATTTTTATTGTGAATGGATTAAACTACCTTGAAGGCTTATTTTGCATTTATTTGATTCTATCATATAGTCTTTGTCTTTTATTCAGTTAATATGGTGGATTTCATTGATTGATTTTTCAAATATTAATTTGAAATTTATTCCTGGAATAATCCTTACCTGATCATGATGGAGAGTCTTTTGCATATATCACCGGATTAAAGTTATCTAGAATTTTTATTCTAACATATGAAGTATATTGTTCTGTAGTTTTCTTTTCTTATAATATCTTTTTCAGGTTTTGGTTTTATTGTTATGGAAGTCAATATAGTGGGTAGGGAAAGTTCGTTCATCCTCTATTTCCCCCCAAATTTTGTGTAAGATTGGTTGTATTTATTCTTTACATCATTGATAGAATTCACCAGTGAAGCTTTCTAGCCTGAAGTTGTCTTTGGTAAAATTAATTTAAAAAATTTAATTTCTTTGATATATTAAAAACTATATTTTCTAATTCATCTTGTTTTAGTTTTTGTCAGTTGTGTTTTTAAGGAGTTTCCTTTTTATTTATGTTACTGCATTTCTTGGCATAAGTATTTCATAATATTATGTTATTCTTTTTTTTCAGTTCTTTAAAGATGTTTTTCTATTTTCTTCCGACTTACATTGTTTCTCATAAGTAGTAAGTTATGATTGATATCATTTTTCACTTGTATGTAATGTTTTCCTTTCTCTTTTTTTCAAATAGTTTTACTGTGATATGTGTAGGTGTGATTTTCCTTCCTATATGGGGTTCACTGAGATTCTTGAACATACACATTTATATTTTTCAATTATTGGGGAAATTTTCAACCATTATTTTTTCAAAAAATTTTTCTAACTTTTTCTTTCACTTTTTTTTAATCCTGGGACTTCAGTTTATATGTATGTGTCTCTCTAATAGTGTTTCAAAGTCCAATGAATCTCTGTTTATTTTTAAGATCTTTTTATTTTCTGCTTTTTAGATTAGATGATAGATATTGATATGTCTTGAAGCTCACTGACTCATTCTTCTGACATCTCCAATTTGCTTTTTAAAGCCCATTCAGTGAAATTTTCATTTCAGATATTGAATTTTTCAGTTCTAAAACATCTGTTTTGTAATTTTTGCATTTTCTCTTCCTCTGTGCAGATTTTCTCATCTGTTTATTAATTATGAACATAGTTATAATAGCTACTTTAAGTCCATGTCAGATAACTCTAATGTCTCGGTCATTTTAGGGTGAGGTCTGCATTGATTGCCTTTATGGGTCACATTTTCTTATAATTTTGGATTATCTCCTCCATATTATGAATGATACATTGTAGACAGTTAGTATTCTATCATATTACTCTAAAGAGGTTTGAATTTTGTTTTGTTTTGTTTTGCCTGAATTAGGACTCCAAACTCTCTTTTCCAACATTGGGCAGTAGCTGAAATCCTTGCTCAGTTCGTTTAGTCCTAGCTGGGCTGGTGGAGACTGTATGTGTAGTTCAGGTGTCAGCCCAGAGACTTAAACAGAGTTTAATACATAGGATTTGTGCACTTCCTTTCTCCTTCCTGGAATATTCCTCCTCAGTTTCAAGCTGCCATAATCATCCTTAATTCTGTTCTCTAATTTAGTAACAGATAAGACGATTTCTCTAAAATCTATCAATTCTGCTGAACATCGACTGGGACTTGCACTCTGGTAAAAAGCTTCCTAAGAAGCTTTTTCCTAAGCTATTTTTCCTAAGAACAGGAAGCTCACCCAGTGCTCCCTTCTTCCGATTGTCAGTTCCCCTTCCATTTTTTCTGCTTCTGGTTAATCTCTAGTGCCTTGAGATAGTGTTTTTGTTTTGTTTTGTTTTTTAATATCTAGGATCTTGATGTCTAGAGCTTTATTTTTTTTGAATTTTATTTTTTTAATACAGCAAATTCTTATTAGTTATCTATTTTATTCATATTAGTGTATATATGTCAATCCCAATCTCCCAATTCATCCCACCACCAACACAACCTCCCGCTTCCCCTCTTGGTGTCCATATGTTTGTTCTCTACATCTGTGTCTCTATTTCTGCCTTGCAAACCAGGTCATCTGTACCATTTTTCTAGATTCCACATATATGCATTAATATACGATATTTGTTTTTCTCTTTCTGACTTACTTCACTCTGGCAGTCTCTAGGTCCATCCACGTCTCTACCGATGACCCAATTTTGTTCCTTTTTATGGCTGAGTAATATTCCATTGTATATATATACCACATCTTTATCCATTCATCTGTTGATGGGCATTTAGGTTGCTTCCATGACCTGGCTATTGTAAATAGTGCTGCAGTGAACATTGGGGTGCATGTGTTTTTTTGAATTATGGTTTTTCTGGGTATTATGCCTAGTAGTGGGATTGCTGGGTCATATGGTAATTCTATTTTTAGTTTTTTAAGGAACCTCCATACTATTCTGCATAGTGGCTGTATCAGTTTACATTCCCACCAACAGTGCAAGAGGGTTCCCTTTTCTCCACACCCTCTCCAGCAGTTTATAAATTTTCTGATGATGCCCATTCTAACTGGTGTGAGGTGATACCTCATGGTAGTTTTGATTTGCATTTCTCTAATAATTAGTGATGTTGAGCAGCCTTTCATGTTCCTCTTGACCATCTCTATGTCTTCTTTGGAGAAATGTCTATTTAGGTCTTCTGCCCATTTTTGATTGGTTTTTTTTTTTAATATTGAGCTGCATGAGCTGTTTATATATTTTGGAGATTAATCCTTTGTCCATTGATTCGTTTGTAAATATTTTCTCCCATTCTGAAGGTTGTCTTTTCATCTTGTTTATAGTTTCCTTTGCTGTGCAAAAGCTTTTAAGTTTCATTAGGTCCCATTTGTTTATTTTTGTTTTTATTTCCATTAGTCTAAGAGGTGGGTTAAAAAAGATCTTGCTGTGATTTATGTCAAAGAGTGTTCTGCCTATGTTTTCCTCTAAGAGTTTTATAGTGTCTGGTCTTACATTTAGGTCTTTAATCCATTTTGAGTTTATTTTTGTGTATGGTTTTAGGGAGTGTTCTAATTTTAGAGCTTTAATTTGTTATCTGTAGGAGGGTTGGTTCAAATCAAACTACTTCACTGTTACAGGAAGTGGGATTCTCCTTATTTTCCTTTTGATTTATGTAACATCTACAGTGACACCTCGTCTCTTATTCCTTGTATTGGTAATTAGTGTTTTTCCTTTTTTTCTGTTAGTCTTGCAAAGGTCTTACCAATTTTATTAATATTCAGAAAGCCAGTGTTTGGCATTCTTAATTTTCTTTCATGTCTGTTTTCTATTTTCTTGATTTCTGTTCTTATATTTATTCTTTCCTTCCACTGACTTTGGGCTTAATTTGCTAATCGTTTTCTAGCATCTGAAGATAGAAACTGAGATCATTGTTTTTAAGCCTTCATTCATTTTTAACATAAGCATTTAAATACATAGATACCCATCTAAGCTCTGATTTAGCTGCATTCCACAAATTATGAAATACTGTGTTTGCATTATCATTCAGTTTGAAATACTCTTGAATTAAAAAAAAATTTTTTTTGACATGTGAGTTATTTAGAAGTATATTGTATTGATTTCTAATTTAATTCCTTTATGCTTACAGAACATACTCTGTATAATTTTACCCTTTTAAATGTAATGAGACTTATACAGGCATACCTCATTTTATTGTACTTTGCTTTATTGTGCTTCCAAAATATTGCATTTTTTACAAATTGAAGTTTTGTGGCAAACCTGCGACGAGCAAGTCTATCAGTGCCATTTTTCCAACATCATTTGCTCACTTAATGTCTCTATGTCACATTCAATAGTTCTTCCAATATTTCAAACTTTTTTTATTATTGTTATATTTGTTATGGTGACCTGTGATCTTTGATGTTACTATTATGACTTCTTGAAGGCTCAGATGATGGTTAGCATTTTTTTGCAATAAAGTATTTTTTAATTAAGGTATGTACTTTGTTATTTTAGACATAATGCTATTGCACACTTAACAAGCTACAGTATAATGTTAATATAACTTTCAAATGCACTGGGAAACTAAAAAGTTTGTTGGACTCACTTTATTATAATGTTTGTTTTATTGCAGTGGTCTGGAACCAAACCCCCAGTATCTCTGAGGTATGCCTGTATTACAGCCCAGTATGTAGTATATGTTGAAGAACATTCTATGTGCATTTGTTAAGAACATATATTTTACAGTTGTTGTTACAGTTTTTTCAATTTAATTGTCAGTTGGATCATGGTGCTTGATGGTGTCATTTGAAGCCGTGATATGTGCATGATGGATTTATCCATTTATTATTATGAAATTTTCTTCTATATCTGTGGTAATACTTCTCTTGAAATCTATTTTATTTGACATTGATATGGTCACCACTCTCTTAAGCTTACTGTTTCCATAATATATCTTATTTATTCTTCATACTTACAATCTATAATATCTGTTACTTTTATTTCCAGTGCCTTTCTTATATATAGCATATAGTTGGGTATTTTTTTATCCAGTCTGACAATCTCTGTATTTAATCATGAGTGCTTAGTCTATTATATTTATTTAGTTACTGGTATGGTTGAATTTAGGTCTTCCATTGTGCTGTTGGCTTACCCTTTGTTATATTTGTGTTTGTCTGTGAGGCAGCTTTCTTGCCTTATTTTGAGTTAGTTGAATATTCAGTATATTGTATTGATTCCTCTATTGGAATTTTAGCTTTACCACTTTACATTATTGTTTAAGTTGCTCTAGGGATTACAGTATGAACATTAAATTATCAAAATCTACATAGAGTTAATATTGTACTATTTCTTGTTAAAGGAACCTTGCAAAAGTAGAATAACATTTACGCTCTACCTTGTGAACCTTAAATTGTTTCAGTTTTTGTAGATCATAAAAAGTTTTGGTCTTTGTTCAGACACTAAAATAAGTTATTTGGAAATACTTTACATCTTTCAAATCTTGCTTTTAAGTTTTATTAGAGTATATCTATGTCAACCTTTATTCTAGGGTTTAGTCACCATTATTAAGGTGTGACCTCTCTGAGGAGCCTATCAAATACCTTTTGTGTTACATAGTTTCTCTACTCTGGCTGATGGGAATGCTGCCTGTTTTCATCCCTGTGTGATCTCTGGGATTGTCCAGCCTTCTGCTTTCCCAGTGGTTCTTTCACTGACTTCATGGTGTTTCACTTCATCAGTATGCAGATTAGTACTCAGCCAAAGATTGCATCCCTCTGCAGCTCTCCAGAACACTCTCTCTGTGCAGCTTCTTCTTCCCTGGTACTAACCATGTGGATACTAGCATCCATGGCCTCCCTGTATGTCAGTCTCTTACTTAACTCAGCAAACCTACCATGTTCAGTAGGGATTTCCTCTCACTGTGCTGTGGCCTGGCAACTTCCTTTAAATAGAAAGCTTAGGTAAGTATAGGGCTTACCTAACTTAAAATCTTTTCCCTGGCACTGTAATCCTGCTCTGTCCATTGTCCATCATCTGAACACAGTTATTTCATATATTTTGTCCTCTTTTCTAATAACTCATGACAGGAGGGCAATTTTTATCCAAACCCTTCCTTTATGGGTAGAAGCAGAAGCTCCTGAAAACACAGGTTTTGTTTGTTTGTTTGTTTGTTATTTTTGGCTGCGTTGGGTCTTCGTTGCTGTGTGCAGGCTTTCTCTAGTTGCAGCAGTTGGAGGCTACTCTTCGTTGTAGTGCACGGGCTTCTCATGGAGGTGGCTTCTCTTGTTGCAGAGCATGGGCTCTAGGTGCATGGGCTTCAGTAGTTGTGGCATGCAGGCTCAGTAATTGTGGCTCACAGGCTCTAGAGCGCAGGCTCAGTAGTTGCGGTGCACAGGCTTAGTTGCTCTGCGGCATGTGGGATCTTCCTAGACCAGGGCTCAAACCTGTGTCCCCTACACTGGCAGGTTGATTCTTAACCACTGCACCACCAGGGAAGTCCCTGAAAAGACAGTTTTCATGGTCATGATTACCAGAGAGTTTTTTCGTAGTTCAGGTTGAATGAAATTCTAGATATATTTTTACCTTAGGTCATCTAAGGTCTTAAATTTAACAGATATCCAGCTTACGAGTTTAGTATGACTTGTCTGGTCCATTCTTTTCACTATCAGAATCTTCCAAGATTCATATAAATTATTGGATTTTGACAAGCTGCCTAGTTATGGTTGCATTTTTATTTTAGGAACCTGCTCCTAGTACTCATTTTCCCTTATTCACGTTTTTATCAAAGTACTTATACTTAGTTTATTTCAGATGTGGTTTGGAAATTTTTGAAAATACTTTTTAATAGAGACAACCTGTATTATTTAGTCAAGTCATAGCATTTCATTTTATTTTATATTTTAGAAGATTACATAGATCTCAGCAGGATAAGGATAGCATTTAACACCATTCTTAGGTTTTTTTCAGGCATTGATGCCATTGTCTTTGTTTGCTGTGTTTTGAATGTTAATTGTCTACACTTACCTCCTGATCATAGAATTCTTGAGTAGGCAGGGTCTGCTTTCTCTTCCTTTCATCCTCTGTATGGTACCATACTTTGATTTAGTCCAAACATGTTTGCCTACCTCTCCTAACCCATCTTTCAGTTGGCAATTTGGTTGCCTCTTTAAGTGAAGGGTGGAGTTGATGAGCTATTTTTCAGTAATTGAAGATTTTATATTTGGGGTCTGTATCATCCTGGAAAATCAGTCATGAAGAATCCATCATGTTATATGTTATCCTTCTGATTCAGGTATTGAGAAGTTTCTTGGTATTTTGTCACAGGGGTTAAATGTGGTTCTCTGTTAAAACTTAATAGGCTGCTTTTTCACTAGTTCAAATTTAGTAGGCTGGCCTGTGAATGCCCCTCTGAGTTGGTTACATCTAAAAATGTTTACATTTGGACTTGTTGAGGTAATATTTCTTCCTTTTATGCATGCCTTTGTAAAAGGGAAAAACTTTTTAGCTCAATAGAAGTCTAAAAAAGGTAGACTGTTTCATATTTAATAGAGAACACAAGTGTTGGGTTAATGAGTATATGACTGTACTCAGGTTTCATCCTTTAAGTCACTTAGGTTGGAAATGTATTTCTCATAATAGAGATTATTTGGGGGACATTTTACACACTTCCCTGAGAGGAGTCTTGTTGCCTTTTGGTTTGTTATTGTAATTCTACTCTTATTGTTTGCATAGTATTACAATATATATGTTAATATATTTACAGATCAATTGCTGGACATTTATCTTACTCCCATTTTTATTCTCATATATGTAAATTATTTTGAAAGAATACCCTTTTGTCATCCCTCTCCCCTGCACCCCATCGGATAAAGTCATCTGATATTTTTGCACTCTTCTTTGATCTCTTTCTTTCAGTCTGCAGTATTACCTTCTTCATTCATTTGTCCCATATTACAAATCTTTTACTATTAAAGTGGTACTTAGCACAAATGCCTTTGATATCTCTTGGTTTAAAGTGTATGTGTAACATTTAGATATAGAACTTGTTACAGTGAAAGAAACTCTATCAACCCTTGGAATATAATTCTTAACCTTGTTTTTTAGAAGAGATGGTGCTTCCTCTATGTCAAAAAGTAATGAAGACATTTATGACTGAGTTTTTTTTCACCTTTATCTTGCTCTTCATTTCTAAATACCCATGAGCCAGAGAAAAAATTCAAATGGAAAATGGAGAGTATTTTTAACTTAACAAAAATCAAAACATAACATATTAAAATTACTTGGATGCAGTTAAAGCAGTACTTAGAGGGAAATTTTTAGCACTGAACACCTACCTTAGAAAAGAAGAAAAGTCTCAAGTCAGTACCTTCAGCTTTCACCTTAAGAAAGTAGAAAAAGTAAAACAAATAAAACCAGGACTTTGTAGGGGAAATAATATAATAAAGACCAGGAAGGAAATCATTGAAACAGAAAACAGAAAAACAATAGAGAAAAATTAGTGAAGCCAACATGTTTCTTTGAGAAGATAATAAATTTGATAAAACATTAGTCATACTGGTGATCAGGCAGAAAAAGAGGAGACAAATTGCCAAATCAGGAATGAGATAGGTCTCATTTCTACATTCTACAGTTATTAAAAGAATAATAAGGGATTACTGTGAACAACTTTATGCATATAAATTTGACAGCTTACAAGAAACATCTCAAATAAACAACCTAACCTTATACTTAAAGCAGCTAGAGAAAGAAGAACAAACAAAACCCAAAGCTAGTAGAAGGAAAGAAATCATAAAGATCAGAGCAGAGATAAATGAAATAGAGAAAACAGTAGAAAAGATCAATGAAACTAGAAGCTGGTTCTTTGAAAAGATAAACAAAATTGATAAACCTTTAGCCAGACTCATCAAGAAAAGGGAGAAGGTCCAAATCAATAAAATTAGAAATGAAAAAGGAGAAGTTACAACCAACACCACAAAAATACAAAGGAACACAAAGAGACTACTACAAGCAACTATATGCCATAAATAAAAAGCAACTAAATGCCATAAAATGGACAACCTAGAAGAAATGGACAAATTCTTAGAAAGGTACAATGTCCCAAGACTGAACCAGGAAGAAATAGAAAATATGAACAGACCAATTATAAGTACTGAAATTGAATCCATGATTTAAAAATTCCCAACAAACAAAAGTCCAGGAACAGATGGCTTCACAGGTGACTTCTAACAAGCTCTATATCTATTTTTTAAAATGAACTTGTAGTTTAAAACTCTCACAGAATGTCCTACTAAAAGTCTTACTAGTTCAATAAGACAAGAAAAGAAAGGGTATACATATTGGGAAAGAAGAAATAAAAAGCTGCCTTTGTTCACAGGTGACATGATTGTCTCTGTAGAAAATTCTAAAGAATCTACTCCCAAACTCCTGGAACCTAATAAACAATTATAGCAAGGTTGCAGGAAACAAGGTTAATATGCAAAAGTCAATTGCTTTTGTGTATACCAGCAATGAGCAATTGAATTTGAAATTAAAGACATCATTTACATTCACAGCCAGAGAGAAAGAGAAAGAAATACATTCCTAGGTATAAGTCTATCAAAATATATACAATATCTAAATGAGGAAAACTTCAAAACTCTGATGAGCAAAAGCAAAGGAGGACTAAATAACTTGAGAGAGATTCTGTGTTCAGATATGAAGACAACATTTTGAAGATGTCAGTTCTTCCCAGCTTGATCTATAGATTCAATGCAATCTCAGTCAAAACCCCAGCAGGTTATTTTGTGGATATTTACAAACTGATTCTAAGGTTTATACAAAAAGGTAAAAGACCCAGAATAGCAAACACATTTTTGAAGAGGAATGAAGTCAGAAGACCAATGCTACCCAACTTCAAGACTTACTATAAAATTATGGTAATGAAGAGAGTGTGGTATTGGCAATAGACAAATAGATCAATAAAACTAAATAGAAAGCCTAGAAATAGACCCACACAAATATAGTGAACTGATCTTTGACAAAGGAGCAAAAACAGTTCAGTGGAGAAAAGCCAGTCTTTTCAACAAATGGTGCTGAAACTACTGGACAACCATATGCAAAGAAATGAATCTAGACACAGTTTATATCTTTTATAAAAATTAACTGCAAATGGGTCATAGACCTAAATATAAAATGCAAAACAACAAAACTTCTAGAAGATGGGAGAAAATCTATGTAACCTTGGGTTGGGTGATAAGTTTTAAGATATAACACCAAAAGCACAGTTCATGAAAGGAAAATGAACAAGTGGGACTTTATTAAAATTTAAAACTTCTCTGTAAAAGCCACTGTTAAGAGAATGAAAAGACAGGCCATAGACTGTGAGAAAATCTTTGCAAACACATTATCTGATAAAAGACTTATACCCAGAATATATCAAGAACTCTTAAAACTCAACAGTAAGAAAACTAACAACTCAGTTTTAAATATCAGCAACAGATGTGAACAGACACCTCACCAAAGAAGACATACTCTTGGCAAATAAGCATATGGAAAGATGCTCAATATTATATGTCATTAGGTAATTGCAAGTTTACGCAACAGTGAGACTACTACACACCTATTAGAATGGATAAAATCTAAAACACTGCCAATACCAAATGCTGATGAGGATGTGGAGCAACAGGAACTGTTACTGGTGGCAATTTAAAATGGTACAGCCACTTTGGAAGACAGTTTGGCAGTTTCTTACAAAGCTAAACATAGTCTTAAAATGTGGTTCAACAATCATGCTCCTTGCTATTCAAATGAATTGAAATCTTACATCCATACAAAAACCTGCGCAGAGATGTTTATAGCAGCTTTATTCATAATTGCTAACACTTAAAAGCAACCAAGATGTTCTTCAATAGGTGAATGGATAAACAAATTGTGTATTTATACAGTGGAATATTATTCATTGATAAAAGAAATGAGCTTTCAGGCCTCAAAAAGACATGGAAGAATTTTAAATACATGTTGTTCAGTGATAGAAGTCAATCTGAAAAGGCTACATACTGAATGATTGTAAATATATGAGTTCTGGAAAGGACAAAAGTATAGAGACAGTAAAAAGATCAGTAGTTGCCAGGGACCCAGGGTCGGGAAGGAGGGAAGGATGAATAGGTGGAGGGGATTTTTTAGGGCCGTGAAGCTATTTTGTATCATATGGTAATGGTGGATACATGACATTATTCATTTGCTAAATCCCATAGAGCTGTACAACATGAAGAGTGAACCCTGATGTAAACTATTAAGCTTAGTTAGAAATAATCAAGATTTGTCCATCAAATGTAACAAATGTACCACACTAATGTAATGTGTTAATACTGGGGGAAACTGGGGGTGGGGGGCACTGTATAAGAGCTCTCTGTACTTTCTGCTCAATTTTTCTATAAACTTAAAGTTGCTCTAAAAGATAAAGTCTGTTAATTAAGGGAGGAAAAAAATTTCCTATAAAGAAAATATCAAGCTCTGATGGCTTCACTGGTAAATGATGCCAAGTGTTTAAGGAGAAAATACTACTAGTGTCTTTCAGTGGTCCCCAGTATCACACTGTGTTGGGTGTCCTGAAGATCACCTCTAAGGTTAGTGATTTGCTACAAGGATTCCCTAGGACCCAGAAGTCATCATACTCATAGTTACATTTTTTTTAAAAAGCAAAAGGATACAAAGCAAAAGTGATATGTATAAGTGTTGTCTACCAGGGAATCTTGCTTGATGCTAATAATCTAGGGTTTTTACTGGAGATCAGTCACGCAGTGCCTGTGTGACCACTGTAGTTACTGAAAGCCAGATATTCACTATAAACCACATTGTTTGCATAAACTATCTAGATAAATTGACATACTGGTACAGTGCCATTCAAGACTCCAAACGTGCAAAACAATTTTTGTAGAACATTCTAAGTGTTCAGTTCCCAAGAGTCAGCCAAGAGCCAGTCACAAAATCAGGCACTTCTGGAAATGTGCAAGATTTGAGCAAATCAAGCCTGCAGATAGTCCTACACAAACTTTTTCTGAAAATTTTAATGAAAATTCCCAACTCATTACCTACAATTTCCTGATAGGAGAACCTGACAAAGATACTACAAGAAATAGTAATATTGCAAACGAATATCCCTTGTTTGTTTGTTTGTTTATGGCTGCATTAGGTCTTCATTGTGGTGCATGGGCTTCTCATTGTGGTGGCTTCTCTTGTTGCAGAGCACGGGCTCTAGGTGCACTGGCTTCAGTAGTTGTGGTACACGGGCTCAGTAGTTGTGGCTCGCGGGCTTTAGAGCGCAGGCTCAGTAGTTGTGGTGCACAGGCTTGGTTTCTCCGCAACATGTGGGATCCTCCCGGACCAGGATTTGAACCTGTGTCCCCTGCATTGGCAGGCGGATTCTTAACCACTGCACCACCAGGGAAGTCCCCAGTATTCCTTGTTATTAATATAGATGCAATAATTCTCAATAGAATATATGCAAATCAAATCCAACAATATAGAAACTCCATAATATATCATAACCAATTTTTTCTAGAATGAAAGACTGGTTTAACATTAAAAAATCAGTGTAATCCACCATATTAACCAAAACCAAAAAAAACCTATATGATTATCTCAATAGATGGAGAAAAAAATATGACAGAATTCAACATCCCTTTCTTATAAATGTCTGTGCCAACTAGAAATAGAATTTCTTCAACCTGTTCTAGGGTATTTATGAAAAATTTACACTCATACTTAAATGTGAAGATTTTATACTTTTCCACTTAAGCTTAGAAGCAAGGCTGGTAGTTGGAAGTAGAACTCCAAATCATCATTTTAAATTGATTTATGATTCTTTACTTTCATATATGTATGGAACTTTAATACTTAAGTGCAACAAATACATTTTTTTTTCTTGGTGGGACACTATTTTTTCCTGTGGTTTTTTTTTTCTCTGCTGTTTTATTATCATTTATTTTATTTTATTTCATATTTAAATAGGAATTGTGGATAACGGGATAAAGAATAAAAGTAATATATATTCTTTTGAGTAATTCTGGTTTTGCTCTGTGAAACTCTCTGGAAGATATTAACGTCATTTTGATTTAAGACTCTTCTGAGCATATGTAACCAAAATTATAAAATGGCCATTTTGTGATCCTTAAGTTGTTTAGTTTGATTTAAGAGGAGAGGTGGTGCAAGATTAAAATAGTGATAGGTGATTGTAGTGTTTTGAGTAAAGGTGAACCATGTTTAACATATTGTACTTGGTTTCAAAATGCTTAAAACCCTCTTTTTCCCCATAGGTATTGGTCCCCTGAAGAGACAGGGACCCAGGAGAAGGCTCAGGTAGTTTGGGATAAGTTAAATAAATTTTGGATGTGTTCAGTTTGACTAGTGTGGTAGGTCTTTCGGAATATGTCCTTTTACCAAAGTAGTAAATGGAAATTTGCCTATAAGGCTCAGGTGAAAAGTCAGAGTTGTATATATATATTATTGGCAGAAGTGAAAGTAAGAATAATATTAATTGATAATATCTTATTTAGTATGTAGACATATATTTTGCAAACAGTTTTTGAGTGCCAGCTATGTACTAGGCACTGTCTGACATGTTGTATGGGGGAAACAAACAAGATATTTGTAATGCAGTGTGCTAAGTCTATGATAGAGATATTTGCAGGGTGAGATTTCAGAGAGCAGAGGAGAGGCTAACTAGGGATTCAGCAAGACTTCCCAGAGGAATTGACTCTTGATCTGAATCTTAAGGCAAAAGGAATTTATCAAATAGAGAAGGCAAAGGAGGGAATGTCACACAAAAGGAAAAGCATGTGAAAAAGCATCAAGATGTAAATAAGCATGGCATTATTCAGAAAACAGTATTGGCAGATAATTCCAGTAAAGCACCTCTTAATCAGCTTGCAGTTGTTTGTCCTAGTGAACAATGAATCTCTTATTACAAAATGTTTACTTTTTGTGACATCAGTGTCTTGCACAGCATTTAACATATAACAGATCCTGGGTAAATAATTCTTGAAAGAATGACCACAATACACACAATATGATAAATGGTACTTTTATTTGGCATAAGGGATTGTGGGAGTTGATGGGGCAAAGAAGACTTTGAATAAAATAGTCATTGAGTTGAGGCTTGAAAGGTGAATAGAAAATTATCATGCCTGCAAGTAAGGGGTAAAGAAAGGAACATTCTGGACATCCCAAGATATAGAGTTACAGAGAGCATAGAGCTGCCCTCTTTAATATGGAAGCCACTAGCTACATGTGACAATTTAAATTTGTATAATTGAATAAAATAAAAAACTCAGTACCTTAGTCACCACAACATATTTTAAGTTCCCAAATGCCCACATGTGACTGGTACTGTATAGAATGGATATAGAACATTTACATCATCACAGAAAGTTCTGTTGGACAGCACTGTCATAATGTGTTTAGGAAATTTCAGGAGTTTGATTTACTGAAAATACAGGTTGCAATGGTGAGTTTGAAGTTGCAAAGGCAAGGTGGAAGGAAATGATGCTGAAAAGGTAAGCTTAGTCCGAATCACTGAGGGTCTTGAATGGCCAGGGTATTTGGGCTTACCCTGTGGGATATCAGCTTGGGGTGGGGGAGAGGTTTGGTGTTTACTTTTGATAATTGAAGGTAGGGCCTGGAGAATTGATCTGATTGGTGTTGTAAAAGAATCTTTTAGGCAGCAAGACAAAAGATCGATTGAAAGGGTGAAATTAGTGTTCAGAAGTTTACTGTGTAGTAGAGCAGTAGTCCAGGTGGGAGAGATGCTAAAATCTGAGCTAAATCAGAGATAATGAGGATAGAAAGGGGGAGACAGACTTGACAGCTATTTAAAGGTAGAGTAGGTGTGATGATTGTGGAGCTAACAGAAACTGGGTGGCTCTGATTTCGGGGTTAGGCATGTAGGGAGATGGGATAGGACATATATGGGGAAAAGCAGGTTTTAAAAAGAGATAAAGGTTATGACTTTAATTTTGGCCACATTAACTTTGAAGATAGGCCCAATCTAATTCAGATAAGAGTCTGGAGTTGAGAATACAATTTGGGACTAGATATGTACTTCTGGGAGTCAGAATATAATTGGCTTTTGAAGCTTAGACTTTGGGTGAGATTGCCCAGGAAGAACATACAACATGAAGAGAGAAGAGCCAAAGACAGACCCTAACATTTATTAGGTGTAAAGAGATAGGGCCTTAGAATGAGAATGAGAAGGAATAGAGACAAGGGAATAGTGTTAATAAAAAGTTGAGTCAGAAGGAGCTGAAGGAAGATAGCATTTCAAGAGACTTACTTGTACAGATAAGTCATATAAGGAGAAGCAAAGTATATATTGGATTTGTTGAACAAGAAGTCACTAGGGACGTTTAGGAATTACAGTACGCTGAACTACCAAGTGAATTCAGATCTTCACTTGAGGTGAATTTGTAAAGGGTCATTGGGAGTAACAACTGATATGGGTAACTTCAGCCATGTAAGTTACCCTTGCTTCATTTCTAAGATGATAATATACCATGGTGTTTTTATTATTATAAAGATCAAGTGAGGGAATAAGAGAAAAAGTATTTTGTAAACTCTGAAGTTTATTTTTAAGTTTACAGAATTGTGATTACCTTTAGGTGAAATCTATGTTTAATTGAAGGTTAAGAAGATGGGAGGGAGGATTTTAGGTAAAGCCAGAAGACACCAAGACATATCTTGGTAGAATATTAGAGATTCTGGAGGACCAATTAGAATCGTATGAACAGTGAAGTTATGAGACAAAAGCGTAAGGCTGGACTGAGTGAGGAAGAGAAATAGAATATTTGTGATTAGCAGACCATTTGGCTGAATACCTTCCTCCTGGGCAGATTTAGAATACACTAAACAAGTTTGAAGCCTTTCTTGTACTGTGCAAACAGGTCACTCTTCCTTAGATATGTTCATGCTAGTTACATTAGTTACAATTTAGCCTGCTTGAAAAAAAAATGACTCTTATGTATTTCTTACCAATGATTTAGTTTCCAGGGTTGTATTCATTTCATCTAGTTTTTCTTCTTCTCTCTCTTCTCCCCTTTGATTTCTTCTTCTTTTAAAAGTTCTCTGAACCCTTATTTTTCTCTTATTGCTGTTTTAGTTGTTGTTGTCTGAAACCCTCAGCTCTTGTAGCTTTTGAGTGTAGGTCTTCTGGGTATGCGGTTTTCTAAGCATTTTCACATTCATTTTACCGTGAGGTGAGCTCCTTGCCCAAGGAGTTCTGTTTCCTGGGGTCTAACTGATCGGATGAAGGATAGATTATCTGAGAACTTATTTATAGTCTAACCAAGAATAATTGAAATTCTTATTTTAATATATCTGGTTATCATGCCTTGTTTGGCCTCTAGAGATATAAATTCTAGCAGCATCTAGCAGATGCCAGCACGAGGCATCCTTGTGTTACTATTAGGAAAGAGGAGCACCTCTACTCCGAAGGGGGAGAAGGGAGAGGGAGGGAAGGAGGGAGGAAGGGAGACAGACTTTGGTTGCACGGTGATGAGAACACCAAGTCCTGTTCCATATTCCTCCATTCAAAGCATACCTTGAATGAACTTTGCTTCTTTCCTAAGGTTATACAGATGCTGGGCAAAATTGTTTACTCAACTGTGACACTTTAAATTTGTTTCTTTTCAGTTGGGCTGAAAAGTGGGCCAGGGGCTTGTTCCTTGGCTTTAAGAGAGTGAAATCTCAGCTAAAAACATGTACTTTATATGATCATTTTACCCATGTTAAACAATAGCTTACATATAAATTAGTCAACTGGGGGAGGAGAGACAACTCTTCCTTATAGAAGAATTTCAAATAATAAATGTAGATACTCCCCCTTTCAAAAGGTGGAGCTTAATTTCCATCCTCTGCTCCTGAGATAGTCTCACTTACTTGCATTCAAAGAATAGAGAATGAAAGGAAAAATAATAACTTCACAATGGAGAAGCCCAGCAAACACTACTTTAACCAGGTAATGAAGGTTATCATCACCAGAATCTTGTGGCTCTCAGATACCCCTGCTGTGATGGGATGAGAATGGCATTTCGCCTCTGTGGCATTCTTTCCCAAAATCCATAACCCCACTCCAGCCATGAGAAAAACATTCAACAAACTCAGATTGGAAATTGGCCAGTATTCCTCAAAATTATCAAGGCCATGGAAAACAAGGAAAGACTGAGAAACTGTCACAGACTACAGGAAACTGAGGAGACATGATAAACTCAATGTACCCTGAATAGGACTGTGGAATAGAAAAAGGACATTAATGGAAAAATTAGTGAAATCTGAATAAAGTCTGGAGTTTAGTTAATAGTAATGTAACAGTGTTGGATTCTTAGGTGTGACAAATACACTACAGTGATATAAGATATTAGCAATAGGGAAAACTGGAGGAGAGGTATATAGGAACTCTCTGTAGTGTCTTTTCAACTTTTCTATAAATCTAAAATTATTCTAAAATAAAGCCTTTTGAAAATAAATTAATCATAATGCTATGACAAAATTGCTGCCTGAAGACTGCCTGCTGTGAGCAGAGACAATTTAGAAATAGTAATAACTTTTTCCTTGATATTATGTTCACTGTCCTTTAAAGGAGAAAAGTGGTTTCAAATGGGAGTGCCATTGTAAGAACAAGTAGGTGCAATTCAGCACCAAAATATATTCATGTGGTACATTTAAAGTCCAGATTTCTTGTTGCCTAGAAGTATTTACCTAATTTAGAAGGAACTGTGTAAACTATACTAACATTCACTGCCAACCGCAGTAGTGATAGAAGAAATTTCTGTTCTTCCAAACATCAGTGTTGCTTTCTCTTTTAGGAGCACAGACAGGGCAAGATGTGTATGGTGGTGGTAGTCATGGTGTATAAATTATTTTTGTTTATGGTACCCTAATGGGGTGGAGATAAAGATCTTGACCAAAACAGAATGGTATAGTGATTAAGAGCATGGACCCTGGTGCTAGACTGCTGGGACTTGAACCCTGATTCCACAGATTCTAACTGTGTGATCCTCAGCAATTTTTTTTTTTTTTTGCTGTACGTGGGCCTCTCACTGTTGTGGCCTCTCCCGTTGCGGAGCACAGGCTCCGGACGCACAGGCTCAGCGGCCATGGCTCACGGGCCTAGCCGCTCCGCGGCATGTGGGATCTTCCCAGACCAGGGCACGAACTCATGTCCCCTGCATCGGCAGGCGGACTCTCAACCACTGCGCCACCAGGGAAGCCCCTTAGCAGTTTATTTAACCTCTTGGTATCTCAGTTTCTTTATCTGTAAAATAAGATATTAAATGTACCTCACAGGGGTTTTGTGACACTTAGAACAGTTTCTGACATGTAATAAGTTCTCAGTAAGTGTTAGATATTCCTGTTTTATTATTTTTAACTATCAAGTCACAAATGTGGAATATGGTTGCTATTGTGATATGCTTTTTAAAATACTTTAAAATGCTTTTTTCCTGCTGTCTTCAAAATTTTGTCTTTGGCTTTGGTTTTCGGCAATTTGACTATGATATGTCTAGGGAGGGGTGTGTGTGTGTATGTATGTGTGTGTGTGTGTTTATCCTACTTGGAGTTCCTTGAGCTTCTCTTGTCTGTGGTTTGTTGTGTTTCATTAATTTTGCAAAGTTCTTGACCATTCATTATCTCTTCAGACATTCCTTCCATCCCCTTCTCTCTCTTTTCTCTTTCTGGGATTCTGGTTATACATGTTTGCTGTGGTACCACAGATCTGGGATGCTCTGTTCTTTTTATCTTCTTTGTGTTTCATTTTGGCTAATTTCTGCTGCCTTACTTTCAAGTTGACTGTTTCCTGTGCTGTATCAAGTCTGCTGATAAAGCCATCGGAGGAATTCTTTATTTATTATTTAATACCTGACACTGTGTGCTAAAGAATAGCAGAGATTGAGGTAAATAGTATTTATGCTCAGAAAAGGCACCTCTCTCCTCTATCAGGCAGGCAGTTAGTATCCACTTTGAGTCATTCTAGTCAATTGTTGAATTGGATTTGTGTCTTATTATTACTGTAGTTATCCTCAGTGCACCAGACTTGAAATTTCTCTAGTGGATGGCTTCTGCTACCTTGTGCTTATTGTGGGTTCTGGAGTACTGGCAGGGTTTTCCTAATGTTCCTGGTCTCTCTGGGTATAGTAGGGCAGCAGTGTTTCCTGACCTCATAGAAACTTCTAGCTTTTGTTTTCTATAAGAGAATGGTCCAAGACATAAGCAGAGTTTTGTACATAGGCATCACTGATGGGAATTCTCTTAGGTCTCTTGCTTCATTATATGTCCTATAAGACCCTGGTAGCGGCCTGTGAGAAAAATCTGGTGAGGGAATGCATACTCTCCTGTGTCTTCTATGTCTGGTGCTCCCAGGAATGTGTAAGCTGTCATATTAGCCTGCACTCAGCCTTTATCAAAATTTTATTATAATTTTTCAGCTGTTTTTTCTTATCTGCCTTTTATGATGATCACTTCTTCCTCTGAGTTCTGTGTCCTGTCTCTCCTTAGAGAGGCTTGTCACCTTTGGAGTTCAGTTCTTGTGACATGAACTCTGATGGGCGCAGAAGAGTTCTACAGATTCTCTGGCTCTTTCTCATCATTAGTGTAGGAGTAACCTTCTCTTGAGACTTTCTACCTTCTAAGTAGAGTGGACCTCCCTTATAATCATGATATATCTTTTATATACGAGTTAAAGAGCTCTAAGAAGAAATACATCACATATAGAACTGCCTTTTCTAACTTTGAAGCTAATAGTAGTACGTTTTAAAATAGTAGTAGCAGTGCTGAAATGAATGTATAGGAGCATATTTTTAACAGGCATCTTGAGTCCCACAAAGAGATGTTATAAAGTGTGCTGTGTAATGAGGTGAGTTGTGCATCAAGATGCTTTGAGTCTGAGGTGTTAGAAGAATGGTCCTCCTATTGTACTCTGCATGTAGTTATGGAATCCACTTTATAATTAGTGTTATACACATTAAATCAGATTACAGCAATGGCCAATCAATTTTTCCTTAATTCTTCTATTTTAAATGTAGGATGCATAAAAAGGATCCCATTCAAAATGAATCTGAATATTATGGTATAGATTCAGTGCTGTAACAGTTCCATAGCAACTCACAATAATTGCAAGGATTAAAGTAAAAAAAAATTTCTTTGCAAAGTCAGGACCCTACACTTTGCCATAATTACCAGTTTTTGTTACCTCATAATGTCTTTATGACATTCAGTATATTTCCCTATTGGTTGCCCATATTCCAAAATTAGGGCAGTCTGTCACATGGATTTTTCTTCCCAACATGAACCCAACATGAATCCAGTGAAAAAGCAAAAAAAAAGAAAAAACAAATAGGCAAAAACCTCAAACGACAAAGAAGTCTTTTGGCTAGGACTTGGATTCATAAAAACAGTTCAAGACATCCTGACCTTTTTCTCTGCACATAGTAAGAGGGCTTCTGGTTCTAGTTGGCCTCACTCTTGAGGTAGCTTAGCCCAATCAGATATCTGAAGACTTGTTTTTCTCTGACTTTCAGAATTGTGAAATATTCATTTATTCTCTAGGCTTTATTTTAAACCAGAGATAAATAAAGTAGTAAATAATTTGCTATTTTGCAATGTTTTTGCTGTTCTTCGCTTTAGGGAATCTATGTTGTAATATAAATTTTTGAAGATTACCAAGCCTAGCTATTTTTTTTTTAATTTTAGTTTTATTTGTTTTAACATGTAACAGTGTACTCATACTTTTATATATTCTATAAGAATGGTTTTGCTCCTTAGAATTCCACCTTGCATATATTACACAGAAAGTATGATTGTATAATTTAGGAAAATCAGTTATAAAAGATTTAAACCATATGCACTTAAATGTAATGTGCTTTTCCCTACTTTGTATCCGTGATATAACCTATTCTATCAGTTTATTTTTACCAAGGGAGCATAGGGGAAAATATATAATATGAACAAAAGAAGTAAGTTTTATCAAAAGCTTATGATTATGCTCTTATTATCTTTATGACACGGACCATACTAGACACCTTAGTGACCATAAACATTTGCAATAATCAGTCTTTTGATTTACATTAAAAAATAAGTTTGTGATTTTATTCAGGTTTTTCTATAACTGACATTTACTGTAATTACCTAAAGCCCTGAAAGAAATTAAATTCAACAGTAAATGTGGGGAAGTAGCTCCATAGCATATTTTGAGGAATTTGCTCTGAGGTCAGAAACAAAGCAACAAAGCTGAGGTGCTCTGTCTTGTGTGTGTGTTGCTTGTAGAATTAGTAGAAGATGAAAACTGTTAGTGATACTGGAACTGGTTTCAAATTCTACTTTTTAATCAGTATAAAAAAATGATGAAAGTATGTTCACCCTTGGATTTTCAGCACTCTAGTATATATGTTTTATGTATGCATTAGGTGTTTTTAATGTCCTTTTCATATGTCTTTTTACCTCAAGACAGACATCTAGATTTCAATATAGAGAATCAGGAACTCAGTCAGAAATTGAGGGTACAATAATAAGAAAGAAAAACAAAGCAGGGTTTCTTTAATTTGGCCAATTTTGTTTATTTTCTAGAGTGGACATGAAGTAAAGGATAAACTGGGTCTCTTCTTTGTATTTTCAGTCTTTGCAAGATTTTCCTGTGTTTCAATCATTTCATTTGATATAGCTTTTGATGAGAGTCCCATAATTACCCTTCTCTGTCACTGATAGTCATGTTTCTGCCCACAAATAAGGGATCATTCCTTCGCCGTGATGATTAGTGATGTTGAACACCTCTTTATGTACCTGTTGGCCATTTGTACGTCTTCTTTGGAAAAAGGTCTATTTAGGTTCTTTGCCCATTTTTTTAATTGAGTTATTTGGTTTTTTGCTATTGAGTTGTATGTGTTCTTGTGTATTTTGTTTATTAACCTGTTATTGAATATGTGGTTTGCAGATATTTTCTCCCATCCCATAGGCTGCCTTTTCATTTTGTTGATGGGTTTCCTTTGCTATGCAGAAGCTTTTTAGTTTGTTGTAGTCTCACTTATTTGTCTTTGCGTTTGGTGTCAAATCCAAAACATCATTGCCAAGACCAACGTCAAGGAGCTTATCCCTATATTTTCTTCCAGGAGTTTTATAATTTCAGGTCTTACATTCAAGCCTTTAATCCACGTTAAGTTGATTTTTGTGTATGGTATAAGATAGTGGTTCAGTTTGATTCTTTTGCATGTGGCTCTCCAGTTTTCCCAACACAATTTATTGAAGAGACTATCCTCTTCCCATTGTATATTCTTGGCTCCTTTGTCATAAATTAATTGACCATATATCCATGGGTTTATTTCTGGACTCCCTATTCTGTTCCATTGATCTGTGTATCTGTTTTTATGCCAGTACCATACTGTTTTGATTACTATACCTTTGTAATATAGTTTGAGATCAGGGAGCATGATGCCTTCAGCTTTGTTCATCTTCTTCAAGATTGTTTTGGCTATTTGGGGACTTTTGTGGTTCCCTACAGATTTTATGATTGTTTTATTTCTGTGAAAAATGCCATTGGAAGTTTGATAGAGATTGCACTGAATCTGTAGATCGCTTTGGGTAGTATGGACATTTTAACAATATTAATTCTTCCAATCCATGAAATGGAATAATTTTCATTTATTTGTGTCTTCTTCACTTTCTTTCATCAATGTCTTACAGTTTTCAGTGTACAGATCTTTCACCTTTTTGGTTAAAATTATTCCTAAGTATTTTACTCTTACTGATGCTATGGTAAATGCAATTATTTTTCTTAATTTCTCCTTCTGATAGTTTGTTGGTGGTGTGCAGAAATGTGACAGATTTTTGTATATTGATTTTTTTATCCTGTAACTTTGTTGAATTTATTAGTTCTTACATTTTTTTTTTTTGGTGGAGCCTTTAGGCTTTTCTGTATGTAATATCACATCATCCTCAAATAGAGATAATTTTAATTATTCTTTTCTGATTTGGATGCCTTTTACAGTTGGCTCTCATTATCCATTGGGGATTGGTTCCAGAACCCCTGTAGATACCACGGATTCTCAAGTCCCTTATATAAAATGGGTGTTGTACAGTTGTACAGTTGACCCTCTATTCTCAGATACAGAACCTGTGGATATGGACAGCCAACTGTATTTCTTTTTCTTGCCTAATTGCTCTGGCTAGCACTTCCAGTGGAAAATTGTTTTTTTATTATTATGAAAATAACAAGAAGGAAGCTTAGGGAAAGGAAAAGTATATGTCACTGCAATATGATAAAACAAGGTCTGTAAAACTATATAAATACTAGCCCAAGTTAGTTTGCAAAGGGCTAATCACTCTTAAAATCAGTGTCAGAGATCTTAGAGACCACTTCCTGCTGGAGGCCAAGTGATTCTCACTCATCATTTCTGTTTCTCATAAAACCCCAGGAGAGTTGCAGCCATAGTTTTTCTAGTTCTAAGCTAGGCTATAGCAGTACTTGCAAACTTCGGCCTACAGGTCAAATCCAGGCTACTGCCTACTTTTGTAAATTAAGCTTTTTTGGAACACAGCCATGCTTACTTGGTTCTGTATTGTCTATGTTTACCCTGCAATCACAGAGTTGTTCAGTTGTGGGATACAGTATGGCCCGCAAAACATGAACTACTATCTGGACCTTTAGAAAAAGTTTGCCAAAGTTTGGGTGGAAAGCATCCACCCTAAATGAAATCTCTAGATCCAAACAGGTCTCCCTTTTTTGTCTTAATCTCTATTGTTGTGCTTTTATTAGCTCGCATAGTTTATTTTGTCTTTCTTCTCTTGCTGAATCTGATTTTTAATACTACTTATATCTGGAATTCCAACATTTCAGTTCAAGAATTTGTACCCTTATCTTTCTGAGGAAAGCAAGACATTATAATTCTCCCAATGAATTAGGAAGAAAAGTTTTTGTTGTATTTTTGCACTTTTGTTTGTCTTTAACCTTTATTGGTTAGTCTGTTTGCCTGAGCATACATATTTTCTTCCTTGCTGCATTTTCCTTTATTCTGTTCTCCTATTCCCTTTTCCCTTTCCCCACTTACCCAGACCTGAAGTCACTTACTAAAAACAGCAAATTTGGAGCTCCTTTGATATAAGTCTTTCAGTTTATATTTTAAGGAAAAGGGCCTCTCCCCTGCTCGTGAATAGCTGCCCAGATAATGCCGTCTTTGCCATCCCAGATAGCATATGACCATATGATTCATTATGTTATCTGGAACCATATATTTGCTTAGTTGGGATTTTGGTTTTAGTTTGGTTTTGTTTTGTTATGGACTTGTAAGAAGGATATCAAGGAGAGAGGAAAACTTGCGATTAGGAGATAAACAAGTCCTGGAGCTCTAATGCACAGTATGGTGAATATAGATAACAATATTGTATTATAATTATTAACTTGCCAAGAGAATAGGTCTTAAATATTCTCACCACAAAAAAGAAATGATAATTATGTGACATGATAGAGGTGCTAACTCTCGCTGTAATGCAGTCATATTGGCGCAGTATATATAAATGTATCAAATTAACATTTTTTTGTACACCTTAAATTTACACAGTGTAATATGTCAAATACATTTCAATGAAAAAATAAAAGCATACACACACACACACACAAAAAAATAGGGAAAGTGGAGGCTCTATCCCTCAGCACTTTGCAGCCCTTTGTCCTAATGAAGCAGCCAGGCTAGTCTGTGTCAAGTGTATACCGTGTGTGTGCCTATTTAGAGGTCAAAGGGGATAGCTTGAGATAACGGGACATTTTACCAGAGAATTTCTGGGTGCTTGGCACTTAAAATTGTATGGCAATATGCATGTATTAATGAGCTGTATACTGGTTTTCAGTAAAAATCTGTGATAAATTGTTCTATCACACCGAATTGTATAAAGGTACCATTATTAAACCATTTCTTCTGTAGGTTTTAATTCACTGTAACCAGCTCACTCAATTTAGTGCTTTTATATACAATTGGGGAAGAAACGTTAACTCTCTGTAGTTTTTTAAATGTTTGTCTAATTAATGAAATATGTCCTAGGCATATGACCTAAGCATGAGTTGCTAGGGTTTTTATTGCACACGTCTGCTGTTTTGCATGTATAAATGAAAAACGTTTTATATTGTATATATACTTATACATAAAATTCTGCCTTTTTAGGAATTAATATTTAGTCATATTTAATCAGTTTTATCTCACATATCTTTTGTGGCCATACTCTCCATTCTTATCCATTGTGATCCAAACAGATTGTGTTCTAACAAGGTTAGAAAGACTAACAAAATGGCAACATATTTTTTGTAAATTAGCATTCCAGTTAATTCACTGTAAAAGACTTATACTTTGGTGGCAGGAAAGCTGTTTTTCTTAACTTCATAGAAGTACAAAACAGGCAGAAATGGAGGCTGGGAGTTTGTCATGTAGTAGTTTAGACCTGTGCTTCTCAGACTTTAATGTGTACATCAGTCACCTATGCAGCTTGATAAAATGCAGACTAACCCATATCTGGAGAGAGGCCCAGGATTTTGCATTTCTTAAAAGCTCCCAGGTGATACCGATGCTGCTGTCCGTGGCCCACACTTAGACTTTCCTGCCTGACAGTTAAGTTTTTCTTTATTTACCGTAGGTTGATAATGTGAAAAGGTTAAACCCGATGTAGACAAACTGCTAATGTTGAAGTATATACTCTGATAAGGAAGGTATACAGTTGACAAACCTTGCTGTGATTGAGAAACATTGGATGTAAGCAAGAGTATTTAACTAAGTGAAGGCTTGTGAATTCCTAAAGGTTATAGTGACTTCCTTTTTATCTGAATACAATGTGGGTATTTTTCAGAAAAATGGAAAACTTATTATAAGAAACTGCATATAGCTCTTTGGGCTGTTTGTATTGCCTTGAACCCCAGTCTCTCTCCTTAATGGATTGCTTATTTTTCTTATGCAACTTTTTGGTTAATTCCAGTTTTAAGTGATATATGAACACAAAACAAGGAATCATCCTGTCTGTTTTTTGAGTCATTTGGACCTTTTCTCACCTCAGACTTCTGGAAAGAATTTGGTTGTCAAGTCATAGCAGGGGCACAAATTATTTGGCATGATTAATAGCTTGAATGGGAAAAATGGCAGTGTGTGTGTGTGTGTGTGTGTGTATACACACACACATAATGAATTTTGTATTATGTATATATGTAAAACTTTTTCCTTCCTGAATTCTTATAAAGGTCTATATCTGAGAAAACAGCCTTTCTAAAAGGAGATAGAAAAAGTCAGTAATACTCTCATGAAAATAAACACATAAAACATTTTTTAAGTTATAAAATTTAAATAATTATTTATAATTACTCTTGTCCTATACACAAATATAGTAGAGGCATACATTTTACTATTTATTATACAATTAGTTCTGCTAAAAGGAGACATACATGTTCCTAAAAATCACACTGCAAAATCATGCCCCCAAAACCCCACTTATGGGAAACATGTGTTTAGGGGCACAACACTCAAAAAGTTCATCAGTGCAACACATTTTTAAAGGAAACTAATAAAAATGATAGCACAGTTTTACAAATATTAAATAATTAAGAAACACATAAATACTGCAATAAACATGGTGCTTTACCTTGAAAATACCTCAAGTATGCTAATGGAAATGGACACTGAAAGGGGTTGCAGTTTGTGAGTTATTGTTAAGTGGTAGAAGAAGAGTTACTGAGATTGTATAGAAAGTTTTAACACTAGGTGTGTGTGGGTGTGACCATAACACAGGGTGAACTACCTTAGCTGGTAGATGTTTGAGGTGTGTGGGTGTGTTTTTGTGTATTCCTACTGGGCTTGAGTCAGCTGGCTGCCATTTTCTGCCTGCACCTAGCGTTTCTTATGGGTTGAGAGTCACATTGTGCTCAGATTATTTTCCGATACATCAAATACACTGAAACAAATTTGTGTTTTCAAAACAAGCACTATGGCAGAACTGACAGTATATAAAATTTCCCACTTGGAGAAATGAAACTTTGATTTTATTGCAATTCAGTTGCACAGGCACCAGGGGGAGTAGTAGGTTCACATTTCTCAGCAGAACTGACCAGTGCTTTTCTTAGTTTTGCAGCTGCACATATGGCAGATTATTATCATTTTATGGTTACAGTTATAAGCAATTTGGTAGAAAACGACAACTAAATTATGCAGTGTTACTTTTATTTGTTTTAATTTGGTAATCTAAATATATATATTTTTTCATGAGGAAACAAAAGGCAGAATAATATTTAGTAGTAGGAGTAACCCTTCCTCTGTCTTAGTCATGTGCCACCCAGTGGAGCTAGCGTTTCATTTTTAACGGATCTCTTGTGTATGATAGAAAGTGAAGCACACAGCTGAGAGGTTATGTCTGTATTCTGGGGAGTGTTGTTTTCAGCTACATTATCATAATTCTTACTGCTTACTAAAAGGGAGATTTTGCTGGCAATTGGATTGAAAAATATGTAAATTAAAAAATCCTCTACCATTTCCTAGAGACAGAACATTCCCAAATTTTATTCCAGGAGGCATCCCTAGAAATGATGCCAAAGCAAATTTACTTCCCTGAGCACTAACAGGATTTGGTACAGTGCTACTTAGAGTGCTTGCTGGTTATAGGCATCATGGTCCATTGGCATCTATACATACAACCCTTTTTTTAATTGAAGGAATATGCCAGGGAAAAGATGTTCAGAGTGCCTACCTTGGTTGTTTGGGACTTGTATATTCAAAGGGAGTGTCAGAAAATCAGTACCTAACACTCATGTGAAATTCCACAGGTATCCAACTTGGAATACATCTCTATTATAAAACAATGGATTTGCCTTGAGTAAAGGCAAATTTTGTTTGTAGTGTTTATTTAAGTGCACAATTTCATTTGTTATTAAGTCTTCCTTACATATTTTCTTGACTTGCTTAGCATTAATACCTGTTGATACCCTTATGGTGATCTCTATATCTTAAAACACAGCCTATCATTTTTACGTGGTCTGTATATTCAGAGCCATTACCAGTACTGGGGAGAAGCTACACACAAACTGCTTGATCATTGAAAATGTTAAATTCAGTGAAGTAATGTAGTGCTTGTGATCTTTATTCCATTAGTATAAATAAGTCACATCAGTGATTTTATCAGAGTGGGGAGTTATTTAGCATTTTTCATTGCTTTTAAGTCATTTTAAAACAATTGTTGCATAAGTGGTGTAGATGGAATTAGAAAACAATTCATTTTGGGGGTTAGAAACCTGAATATTACTGTAATCTTATTGACACCAGTTGGAGAAAAAGAAAAAAATTTATATTGATGGATAACATAGTCCTTAATTTTATTCAGTGTGATTTCTTTTTTGTTGTATATGGTACCCTAACTTAATTCACTTGTATTAGAGCATATGTCATTTTGGATTCATTTCAAAGGGTAATCAAGTCAGGAACTGATTGTGCCATATTATTCTCTAGTAAAGTAAACTTCATGTTTCCTTCAAATGAAACTGGTATGTATTAGCGCTTTATAATAAAGTGACATCCTTCAACAATATAATAGTGATGCTCTAAATGATAGTAGGATGTGAAAACTTTTTTGGAACACTAACTGGTTATTTAAATGTGAAAACTCAACATTATGATTTGAAAATGCTGAAAATGATTTGAGAAATTAGAAGTTTAGCAATTATCTGACCTATATTTTATAAAACATATAGTGCCAAGTATGTGCATGTACTCTACTGGATAATAATCATGTTTGTAACATGGGACTGCTATAGAAGCGTAGTCACTTCTTTTGAATAGCTAAAAAACAGAAATTTGGGGATCACCAGCATATATATTGAATTTGAAACTATGGTATTATATAGGGTCATGGGAAAAAGTAGTGAATAAGTTCTAGGACATTATCTTAGGGAATATCTGCATTTAAGGATAAGCAAGGGAAAGTCAGTGAAAGAGATTTAAAAAGGAGAAATCAGTAAGGAAAAAGCAGAATGGGCCAGTAGCTCAGAAACCAGAAGAGGAGGTCCTTTGAAGAGGGAAAAAGTGGCCAGCAAGGAAGATAAAATCAGGGTGTTATATTTATCAATTAATAAATTAGAGGATATTTGTCAAGAATACAGTATAAATAAACTGAGAAGACAGGGAAACATTGTTTTGGGCCAAAATTAAATTGGACATGAGAAATAGAGATAATGAATATGGATTAATTTTTTAGAGTTTTGGTAATGGGGAGGAGAGAGAGATGTTGGCTGCTCAAGAAGGAGGTATTATTTGCGGAGGGAGTTTCTTAAGATGCACTTAGTTGAAGACTTATGGGAAGGAGCCAAAATCTGTTGAGACCGTGAGAAAGATAGTATAATTTATAGGACAGTGTCTGAATGATATAGAAGAAGGTGAAGTCAGAAATACAGATGGAGAAGTTTGTCTTAGAAAGCATTCATTCATTCACTCGTTTTTTCAACATTTATTGAATACCAAGACCTGAGGGCATGACGTATTGAGATGGAAGTTGGGGATATTTAACAAGGTCATGTTGGCCATCTGCCTTTTCAGTGAAATAGGATGTACTTAAAAATGAGTACATTTTTTGCTTCCAGATACAGTTGCTTAAAGCATTACCATTCCATTATAGGTCTTTTTAAATTCACATCAGACAGTGTTATGTTTCACCTGTCAAACATAATTCAGAAAATGTAAGAGGGAAAGGAAAGTCTGTTTATCCATATTTGTATTCTTTCCATTCTTCCTTCTTGATGTTCCAAAATTCCTTCCTTTATCATTTCCTTCCTATTTAGAGAATCTTTATCTACTCTTTTAGAATAAATATAAATTCTCTTAGCTGTCTTTCGTCTAAGAATTTCTTGATTTCTCCTGCATTTCTGAAGGATATTTTTGTTGGATATAGAATTCTGGGGTCAATAGTTCTTTTCTTTCAGCACTTGAAGAATGTGTCACTTCCTCTGCCCTTCATGTTTTATGATGAAAATCCACTGTCATTCATTTAAAAAAAATTTTTTAAGTTAATTCATTCATTTATTTTTGGCTGGGTTGGGTCTTCATTGCTTCGTGCAGGCCTTCTCTAGTTGCAGCAAGCGGGGGCTACTCTTCGTTGCGGGGCACAGGCTTCTCATTGTGGTGGCTTCTCTTGTTGCGGAGCACGGGCTCTAGGCATGCAGGCTTCAGTAGTTGTGGCTCGCGGGCTCTAGAGCACAGGCTCAGTAGTTGTGGAGCACAGGCATGCTTCACGGCATGTGGGATCCTCCTGGACCAGGGCTCGAACCAGCATCCCCTGAATTGGCAGGCGGATTCTTAACCACTGTACCAGCAGGGAAGTCCTATAATTCAGTTTTTTCCTTCTTTAAATGAGGTGTTGCCTCTCTCTGGCTTTCGAGCGTTTTCTTTGTCTTTAGTTTCCAGAAGTTTGATTATAATGTGTCTTGGCGTGCATTTTTTGAGGTTTATTCTGTTTGGGGTTTGCTTGACTTTTTTTTTTTTTTTTTGGTCCACATTGGATCTTCATTGCTGCATATGGGCTTTCTCTAGTTGTGGCGAGCAAGGGCTACTCTTCATTGCGGTGCACGGGCTTCTCATTGTGGTGGCTTCTCTTGTTGCAGAGCATGGGCTCTAGGGGCGCGGGCTTTCGAAGTTGCAGCATGCATGTGCAGTAGTTGTGGCACAGGGGCCCTAGAGCACTCAGGCTTCAGTAGTTGTGGCATGTGGGCTTAGAAGTTGTGGCTTGCAGGCTTTAGAGCACAAGCTCAGTAGTTGTGTTGCAGAGGCTTAGTTGCTCCATGGTGTGTGGAATCTTCCTGGACCAGGGATCAAACCCATGTCCCCTGCATTGGGAGGTGGGTTCTTAACCACTGTGCCACCAGGGAAGTCCCTTGCTTGACTTCTGGACTGTAGGTTTATGGTTCTTTCCAAATTTGGGGAATTTTCAGGTGTTGGTTCTTTGTATATTTTTCCAGGTCCACCCTCTTTCTGCCCTCTTTCTGGGACTTCAGGGACTGGAACACTAGATCTTTTATTATAGTCCCTCAGGTTCCTGAGGCTCTGCTCATCTTCTTTGTTTGCTTTCTCTCTGATATTCAGGTTGGATAAGGTGTATTGTTCTGTCTTCAACTTCACTAATTCTTTTCCTATGTACCCTCCATTCTGTTGTTGAGCCCATCCAGTAAGCTTTTTATTTTGGTTATTATTTTTTTCAGTTCTAAAGTTTCCATTTGATTGTTCTTTATATTTTCCATTTCTTTGCTGAGACTTTTTTCATATGTTTTAAGCATGTTTGTAATTGCTTATTGAAGCATTTCATGATGGCTCCTTTAAAATTCTTGTCAGATAATTCCAACAACTGTGTCATTTCAGTATTGGCATCTGTTGATTGTCTTTTCTAATTCAAGTTTATCCTGGTTCTTGGTATGACAAGTGATTTTTAATTGTATTCTAGACATTTTGAGTATTATGTTGTGGTCTTATTTAAATCATCTCTTTTAGCAGACTTTTTCTGACATCACACTAGTGGGGAAAGAGGAGGCTCCACCTCATTACTTTTAGGTGGAGGTGGAAGTTCAGGGTCCCTACTCAGCCTCTTTTGACACCCAGGGTGAGGTGGACACTTAATTACTGCTGGGTGGGGGATAGTTCAGCGCTGTACTAGACCTCTGCTGACACCACCTGGCTTGGATGGGGGCTTCCTAAATGGCCTCCACTGTTACTGCTGATATGTCATGAAATTCTTGGCTTTCCACTCAGCTTTCTCTGACACCACCCCAGTAGGGAGGGATACCTCATTAAAGGTAGATGGGAGTGGAAGTCCAAGCTAAGAGACCTCTGCTGATAATCATGAGGGTGAAAGAGGTAGGGGAGAGAGTCATTACCATCAGCCTTCCCCATTCAGTCTTCTCTGATACCACCCCAGCAGAGAGGGGTGGGGGAATAGAGGGACACCTAGAAGTCTAAGCTTCTCACTGAGCTTTTGCTGATGGAGGTGGGGTAGTGTTGCAATCTTTTCTGTGGTGTTTGGCTCGATTAAGGCAGTTCTTGTCTAAAAGGTTTTCATTTTGCTAGGTTCCCCCCCTTCCCCCTTTTTTTCTTTTGGCTGGTGAAAGCAGGCCTCTCTTGGATGTTTCTTTTTGTCTGTGTCCATTGCCATTTCTGGGTTGTTGTTTTCTCTAGCACTCAGTCCCGGATATATGAGGTAAAAACAAAACTAGGCAGCTCTCCTCTGTGTTGTTCCCCAGGTTCTGAGACTCCTAGCCATTCTACCACCTCTCCATCTTTTAGAGTCTTCTTATGTTTGTATTGTATATCATGACCAGGACTTTTAACTGTCATTAGTGAAAGAGATAGGGAAAATTATGTTTACGCCATCTTGTCTGGAACCAGAAATCCCATTATACTTATTTTACTTTTTTCTTTAATTTTTTTGTCTGGCTACTTAAATTGATTCAATTTTCTGAACATATCCTATTGTATTTAGACACTTTATCTTAGTCCATAAGATATTTTCCCTCCCAGTGCAGACATGGGTGAATTGATTTAGCTAAGACTGATTTTTCAACAACAACAAAAATCACTACTAGACAGAAACTAAATATATAAAGTTTCTGCCTCCTAGTAGAATTTCTTAAACTAGTCAAAAAATAGAATATAAATCATTGGCTATTCAGTTCATTACTTTTGAATTTTATGGTAGATTTCAATTCTCTGTTAAGCATATGTAGATAGAAACGTAGGTCTCAGGAATTGTTCTTTTATTTTATTTTTTTTATTATTTTTTTTTTGTGTGTGTGGTATGCGGGCCTCCCACTGTTCTGGCCTCTCCCGTTGCGGAGCACAGGCTTCGGACACGCAGGCTCAGCGGCCATGGCTCACGGGCCCAGCCGCTCCGCGGCACGTGGGATCCTCCTGGACCAGGGCTCGAACCCGTGTCCCCTGCACCGGCAGGCGGACTCTCAACCACTGCGCCGCCAGGGAAGCCCAGGGATTGTTCTTTTAAATGTGGCCTCTTGGATTAATTTATGTAGTAGTCAATATTGTTAAAAAATAGTAAGTCAAAAACCTAACTTCTTGATTTTAATGACACTGTAAAACTTTTCTCCTTGAATATTTTGGGCTGTTTCTCTATAACTTTTCTTGAGTGGAACGTCAAGTAAATAATCTGGTTCTTTACCAGTTTTTAAAATATCATTCTGCTAAACAGTTCACGTAAGCTCAGTTATATTAGGAACCAGTGAAGTGAAGTTGTTCATAAAATGCTTTATTACCTTCAGTTTTTGCAGCATTTGCTGGGTTTAGATAATAAACCTGCACATAGATGTTACTTAATTTTTCTCTGTGCAGTAATTTACATTTGTGAGCAGTAGCCCTAGTCATTTTCAAAGAGGGAAGAAGTGAGATATTCCTACTGCTTCTTCCAATTTAACCTTAAAATGTTAGATGTGATTCCATTCTATAAGAACTCTCCTTTTTTACTCTAGTTATGAATACTATTTTATGGAAATTGTTTGATTTTTTACTTAGAATTATTATATTGGTCATATTTTCATACTGCATTAAAAAGTGCATGCAACTTTGGTGAGAGTGCTATTCCCCAAGGCTAATGGTCTGCAATGTTAAACTGAATTCATAAGTTATACTATAAAGTTAGGCTTAAAAGTGTGCTTGGGCAAGGTAGGGGATGGATATCTATTTGAAAGTAGAAGAGACAAAAATGTGGTTGTTTTATTTTTTCCTGTGGACTCTTTCCCAATATAGATTGTCAAGCCTTACAGTTAATACTTCCTAATTGTTATGACTTCAGTAGTCAGCCACAATAGAAATGTATTTCTGTATGCTTCTTTCCAAAACAAAACAGTTGACCAAAAAAGAGAAAAAGCATCATCATTTGTAAGGATAGATTAAAGGGAGGAAGCAAAGGAGTCCAATAAGGTATTACACTTCAACATAAGGAAGGAGGATGGGCCTCCTCCCACTGATATGGAGTAGGGAGGGTTCTAGGAGATGGTATGCACACTGAAAGTGTGGTCCCTGGACCAGCAATCAGCATCCCTCAGAAGCTTGTTAGAAATGTAGAACCTTAGGCCCTACCTCAGATCTACTGATACAGTGTCTGCTTTCTAACGAGATTCACAGGTGATACCTATGTATAATACTATACTCCAAACCCCAGCTCACTGGCAGAGTAACTAACCTTGCATAAATGTTCAGCCATTCTGTGCTGCAAATTTATTTGTGCTGCAAATTTATTTGTAAAATGAGAGTAATAATAGTACTTTATGTTTTTTTCTTTTGATGAGGGTTAAATATGATAATTTCTTTAAAGCACATAGAAGTACCCCACCCCCAAGTAGAGGTTATACTGAGCTGTATTCAGATATTCTAATTCAGGTACCTATTCCTGGTGATAAGCATTTAAGTGTGCAGTAGGCGATGGTGGTCTGACTCTTATAAAACAACTCTAATGAGGAACTGAAGAAGGGAGAGATGACAAGCACAAAACTGATAAGACCTGGAAGATGAACTATATGAGGGAAGTGTAATGCCCCTGGATTACTTAGTTTGGAAAAGAGAAGATTAAGGGACCTCTTACACTCATTTTACATTTCCACTCAGAAGTGGATGATCTTACACAGCAGCATAAATAGTTCAAGTAGACAAATAGAGGTGTATGAAGAGAGAGAGGTGTTGTATATATTGATATTGACAGTTCATGAAGGGTTTTAATTTAATGACAAGAACAAGACTCTTCTTCTTGAAGGTAGGGAGCAGAATGAGATGACTTCTTTCTAAGGTGCTTTTACCCTGTTCCTCATGGCTGGAGGTAGTAGGCTGTGGCTTGGTATGTTTAACCCTGCTTCACAAAGCATTATACACATAACTTCACTTATTGGCCTTTCAGAGTCTAGAGAGCTTAGTGTGCAGGCCATTTTCAGTGGTCTGTGTTGTCAGGAACTTACCCCTATTGAAATTTGAAATTTTCAAGTGTTAATTGTTGTTACTGCAGTTTGCCTTATAAAGTAGCTTCTGATGAGGGGAGGGGTGTGATAACAGCCTTTTCTTCTACAATTCTAGGCTAGCTCCTGTAATTAACCATTAGCCAGACTCATCAAGAAAAAAAGGGAGAAGACTCAAATCAATAGAATTAGAAATTAAAAAAGAGAAGTAACAACTGACACTGCAGAAATACAAAGGATCATGAAAGATTATTACAAGCAACCATATGCCAATTAAATGGACAACCTGGAAGAAACGGACAAATTCCTAGAAAAGCACAACCTTCCGAGACTGAACCAGGAAGAAAAAGAAATATAAACAAACCAATCACAAGCACTGAACTTGAAACTCTGATTAAGAATCTTCCAACAAACAAAAGCCTAGGACCAGATAGCTTCACCGGCGAATTCTATCAAACATTTAGAGAAGAGCTAACACCTATCCTTCTCAAACTCTTCCAAAATATAGCAGAGGGATGAACACTCCCAAACTCATTCTGCGAGGCCACTATCATCCTGATACCAAAACCAGACAAAGATGTCACGAAAAAAGAAAACTACAGGCCAATATCACTGATGAACATAGATGCAAAAATCCTCAACAAAATAATAGCAAATAGAATCCAACAGCACATTAAAAGGATCATACACCATGATCAAGTGGTGTGTATCCCAGGAATGCAAGGATTCTTCAATATACGCAAATCAGTCAGTGTGATACACCATATTAACAAATTGAAGAATAAAAACTATATGATCATCTCAATAGATGCAGAAAAACTTTTGACAAAATTCAACACCCATTTATGATAAAAACCCTCCAGAAGGTAGACATAGAGGGAACTTACCTCAACATAATAAAGGCCATATATGACAAACGCACAGCCAACATCATTCTCAATTGTGAAAAACTGAAACCATTTCCACTAAGATCAGGAATAAGACACAGTTGCCCCGTCTCACCACTGTTATTCAACATAATCTTGGAAGTTTTAGCCACAGAAATCAGAGAAGAAAAAGAAATAAAAGGAATCCAAATCGAAAAAGAAGAAGTAAAGCTGTCACTGTCTGTAGATGACATGATACTATACATAGAGAATCCTAAAGATGCTACCAGAAAACTACTAAGAAAACTACCAGAAAACTACTAATGAATTTGGTAAATTTGCAGGATACAAAATTAATTCACAGAAATCTCTTGCATTCCTATACACTAATGATGAAAAATATGAAGGAGAAATTAAGGAAACATTCCCATTTACCACTGCAACAAAAAGAATAAAATACCTAGGAATAAACCTACCAAAGGAGATGAAAGGCCTGTATGCAGAAAACTATAAGACACTGATGAAAGATACTAAAGATGATACCAACAGATGGAGAGATATACCATGTTCTTGGATTGGAAGAATCAACATTGTGAAAATGACTCTACTACCCAAAGCAATCTACAGATTCAATGCAATCCTTATCAAACTACCACTGGCATTTGTCACAGAACTTGAACAAAAAATTTCACAGTTTGTATGGAAACACCAAAGACCCTGAATAGGCAAAGCAATCTTGAGAAAGAAAAACAGAGCTGGAGGAATCAGGCTCCCTGGCTTCAGACTATACTACAGAGCTACACTAATCCAGACAGTATGGTACTGGCACAAAAACAGAAATACAGATCAATGGAACAGGATGAAAGCCCAAAGATAAACCCATGTGCATATGGTTACCTTATCTTTGATAAAGGAGGGAAGAATATACAATGGAGAAAAGACAGTCTCTTCAATAAATGGTGCTGGGAAAACTGGACAGCTACATGTAAAAGAATGAAATTAGAAAACCTCCTAACACCATACACAAAAATAAACTCAAAATGGATTAAAGTGCTAAATGGAAAGCCAGACACTATAAAACTCTTAGACGGAAGCATAGGCAGAACACTCTATGACATAAATCACAGCAAGATCCTTTTTGACCCACCTCCTAGAGAAATGGAAATAAAAACAAAATAAACAAATGGGACCTAATGAAACTTAAAAGCTTTTGCACAGCAAACAAAACCATAAAGAAGACGAAAAGACAACCCTCAGAATGGGAGAAAATATTTGCAAACGAAGCAACTGACAAAGGACTAATCTCCAAAATATACAAGCAGCTCATGCAGCTCAATATCCAAAAAACAAACAGCACAATCCAAAAATGGGCAGAAGACGTAAATAGACATTTCTCCAAAGAAGATATACAGATTGCCAACAAACACATGAAAGGATTCTCAACATCACTAATTAGCAGAGAAATGCAAATCAAAACTACAATGAGGTATCACCTCACACTGGTCAGAATGGCCGTCATTAAAAAAATCTACAAACAAATGCTGGAGAGGGTGTGGAGAAAAGGGAACCCTCTTGCACTGTTGGTGGGAATGTAAATGGATACAGCCACTATGGAGAACAGTATGGAAGTCCCTTAAAAAACTAAAAATAGAAGTACCATATGACCCAGCAATCCCGCTACTGGGCATATACCCTGAGAAAAAACATAATTCAAAAAGAGTCGTGTATCATGATGTTCATTGCAGCTCTATTTACAATAGCCAGGGCAGGACATGGAAACAACCTAAGTGCCCACTGACGGATGGATAAAGAAGATGTGGCACATGTATACAATGGAATATTACTCAGCCATAAAAAGAAACGAAATTGAGTTATTTGTAATGAGGTGGATGGACTTAGAGTCTGTCATACAGAGTGAAGTAAGTCAGAAAGAGAAAAACAAGTACCATTTGCTAACACATATATATGGAATCTAAAAAAAAGACAAAATGGTTCTGAAGAACCTAGGGGCAGGACAAGAATAAAGACGTAGACATAGAGCATGGACTTGAGGACACAGGGAGAGGGAGGGTAAGCTGGGACTAAGTGAGAGAGTGGCATAGACATACATACACTACCAAATGTAAAATAGATAGCCAGTGGTAAGCAGCCGCATAGCACAGGGAGATCAGCTCGGTGCTTTGTCTCCACCTAGAGGAGTGCTATAGGGAGGGTGGGAGGGAGATGCAAGAGGAAGGAGATATGGGGATATATGTCTATGCATATCTGATTCACTTTGTTATGCATCAGAAACTAACACACCATTGTAAAGCAATTATATTCCAATAAAGATGTCAAAAAAAAAAAGGTTGTACTGATTTAAAGCAGCCTTCCAAATGGAGAAAATACTAATTCAGATCTAGCTGAAACAGGGAACCTTACACAAAAGATACATTTTTAGGCAGGTTAGAAGCAAGATAAAATGCGTGACTTTCATTAGAAATGTTTTTGTAACCTTGTCTTTAACATCTACCATGAACGCTTGAGAAAATGTATATCCTTAGAGTGTTATGTGGAAAGGAAACTAGTATAAACAATTCAAAATTCTAATCAACCTGATACATTGATAGCCTGCTTTTTAATATATCTGCATATGAACTTTTAAATAAGGGTCCTTGCCTTTAAAGTTGGAGAAATAAATATTTTGTCTCCATTGTATAGCTGGTTTCCTGGAAAACCTCAGGGTTCAATGATCTGAGCAAAATACACGGTGTAAAGCATCTTAGTTCCAAGTCTGTTTCTGCCCTATATTGTTCTGTGATTCTGCAAGTAACAAGGTAAAGACCGTAAGGCTTAGAAAACTCTTATAAAGCTAGTTATATATTCTAATTAGGTATCTTTCCATGGCTTCTTGTTTTGTTGCTATTTTTCAAACAGAATGAGTAGAGTGCAGAAGAAAATGGGTGAGGCATTTGCCTCTTCTTCCCTTTGTAAGTGTCCAGAACATTGAGTTTTCCCCTGTTTGATTTGGAGATTTGTTTCCCTTCCTAACAGGTTACTGTTGTCAGGAAATTTGCCATAAATTTCTCTTTTAATTAAATGGAAAATTTCAGACTTGTATCAGTGGTTTGTACCCCAGTACAGATCACAACTTAATAAAAGAGTATAAACATTCATATGAAATTCTTGTCTAGCTCTACTAGTCAATTCATCTTGGTATCAGTTTTTCTTTTACCAATAATCTGTTTCCAATTGCACATATTGTCATTGAGTGCCAAACTAGATATATAATTTGGACCTCAGTGTTTATCTCAGAAAATATGTTCTTTTTTTGAAAAGGGAAAAAAGGAAATGATTATGCAGTAAGAAATATAACATGATCAGAAACTTTATTTGCTTCAAGAGAGGAAAATCTGTGAGGTTAGAACAATTTAAAATTTTTAATGAATTGGTATTTTTAGGTGTCTTCTTGGCTAAAGACCACATAGCCTATCTTTGGTTTGCTTTGATTCCAAATCCAAACCTCACATGAAATTCAGTAGGCGCTCCTTTACTTTTATTCCTTTATTCATTTCTCTAACATTTTTAAAGTGCCTGCTGTGATAGAGAGAGATCAAGATTAATATACTATGATTTCAGGAACTCACAGGCCACTTCAGGTGATAGTAATATAATCAAATAATTTTAGCTCTATACTGTTTACTATAATGAAATGCTTAACTCTGCATGGAGGTCAAAGTTAGGAGGAAGAGCTGACATAAAGCTAAATTTGAAAGGATAGGTAGGAATTGCATAGGACTGGGGGCAGGCAAAACATTTGAAGCAGAATATAGAGTATGTGCTGTCTTTATATATTAAGTAGTATGTGGGTGTTCAGAGTAAAGGGAGGACCTGCCCTAGTGAAGCTCTTTGAGTTCTAGATCCCCTGAGAGCCTCGTGGCTAATGGACTGCATGAGAGTGGGAGGCACATGGTCAGCTGTCTTTACCTCGAGGGACCCTGAGTAAAACAGCTCTTTCTGTCCAGGAGCTTCTCTCTGATGGGAAAACAAGATCTAGCCAAACAGTGGGGGAAATGGTGAACAAACTTGTGTTCTGGCAAGGGTCACTGTAGCCTCCTCAATGTCATCTTTAACTGGTGTGGCCTCTGCACCACTGGGCACAGTTGACTACATCTTTCTATTGATTCCTCCTCTCTGCCTGCCCTTTACATGTTGTTACATTGGCCCTCTTCTCTTCTCTCAGTTTGAACATTTTTTTCTCCAAGAGGCTTTCCCTTGCTCCTCCATCATCTGGGTCCCCTTAGGAAGTGCTTGCATAGAACTACATTAATGTTCTTGCTATTGCTTTCATCATTTGTTTCCTTAAGTATGCGCTTGATTATCCGCTCTCCTTGCTGGATGGTAAGCTCCCTGCAGGAGACAGTGTTGGTCTTGTTCATCATTGTATGTCTAGCACCTGGCACAGTCTCTGGTGTTAATGTACTCAGTAAGTATTATTCAGTGTTTATTGAGCTCCTATTATGTAAGCTAAGGAATTCAGCAGTAAACAGAACAGACAAATATTCCTGGCCTAATGGTGCTTATTTGTGGAATGAATGAAAGAATGAACAAAAAAACAAAACTGAATACTTGCCTAGACAATGTTAAACACTCTTGTGTCTTCAGCCACCACTTACAAAGTGATTAACTCCCAAATCTCTGTTTCTAATGAGACCTCTTCTTTGAATTCCAGGCCCAGGGATTCAAATTTCCCAATTGGCCATCTCAACTAAATGCTCCCCAAGCATCTCCAACTCAGTGTGTCTAAAGCTGCACCCCTTCCCCCATACCTTTTCTTTGTGCTGCATTCCCTGTCTTGGTAAATGGAACTGTGCATCATACAACTGGTCATACATCTTGCTACCCAATTTATAACTTGACATTGTCTTAAATTTCCCTCTTCAACTCAGTCACCTCCTAATTCCTACCATTATTACTTCAATTCAGACCCCTCTCATCTCTAGCTTTAGACTGTTATAGCCATTTTCTAATTGGTTGCTTTCATTCTCTCTTCAGGTTCTCCACTCCACCCTTCACATTCTGACCGAAGGTATCTGTACAGCATACAAATTGGTTGTAAGACATCAATGGGTTACATAGAAATAAAATCCAAACAACTTAGTGTAACATTCAAGATCTGGCCCCTGTTTGTCTCCGCAGCCTCTTCACTCATTCTCCCTACTCAACACCAGTTGACCATCCATACTGTCCTATTTGCAGTTCCCTTAATGTGCAAATCTGTTTCATTTCTCCATGCCTTTGCTCCTGGTGACCTTTCAGCCAAGGGTACTCCCTTTCCTTCCTACCCAGTGCATCTGTAAACTCCTCTTCCAGAATTCATTTCTAGGGTCACATCTTCTCTGAAGCATTTTCTGACTTCCCCTCAATGTTGTCAAAGTGACTACTTACCCCCATTTAAAAAAATCCATTGTATCCTTTGTTTAAATGTCTCTCCCAGAACATGTTACCCTTATTTATTTAAATCTTTCTCTAAACCCTTTGATGTCTTTTTTATCTCAGCTTTATTTAGATGTATTCGGCATATAACATTATATAAGATTAAGGTGTAATATGTATATTTGGTGAAATGATTACCACAGTAATATTAGTTAACACACCTATTACCTCATATAGTTACCTGTGTGTGTGTGTGTGTTGAGAACATTTAAGATGTACTTTCTTAGCAACTTTCAAGTATAAAATACAGTGTTGTTAACTGTAGTCACCATGTTGTACATTACATTCCGTAGAGCTTATTCATCCTAAAATTATATGTCTGTATACTTTGACCACGCTCACCCATTTCCCCCACCCTCCTGAGCCATTGGCAACCACCAGTCTCCTCTCCGTTTCTATGAGTTCAGTTTCTTTAGATTCTACATATAAGTGAGATTATGCAGTATTTTCTTTCCCTGTCTGATTTATTTCCCTTAGCATAATGCCCTCAAGTTTTTATCCATGTTGTTACAAATGGGAAGACTTCCTTCTTTTTTAAGACTGAATAATATTGCATTGTATATATGTATGTGTGTGTGTGTGTGTTTGTGTATAACATTTTAATCCATTCATCTGTTGACAGACACTTAGGTTGTTTACATGTCTTGGCAGTTGTAAATAATGCTGCAATGAACATGAGGGTGTAGATATCTCTTCAAGATAGTGATTTCATTTCCTTCGGGTATATACCCAGAAGTGGAATTGCTGGATCATATTTTTAATTTTGGGGGAACCTCTGTACTGTTTTTCATAGTGGCTTCCCCAATTTACATTTCGATCAATGGTTTTCAAGCGTTCCCTTTTCACCACATCCTCACCAGCACTTGTTATCTCTTGTTCCCTTGATGTAAAAAGTCTATTGAATGTATGCTTGAGCTCTGCCCTATGCTAAATTCTTTTATTAGCTCATTCATATTCATAGTTGCCCTGTGAGGTGAGGTAGGTATTATTATTCCCAGGTGAGGGTGTCAGAGAAGTTTCTTGTCAAAGTTATATCATTACTAAGTACCAGAATTAAGATTTGAGCCAAGAGTGTTGGATGACACCTAAGTCTGCGCTTTTACTCATTCTACCTTAGTGCCTTTGTTAAATAACTGGAAGAAACCTTAATGGGCTTTTTTAATATGGCCTTTTGCTGCCATGGATGTGCCTATTCTTCACTCAAATGACAGGTTCCAGTTAGTGTATCATCAGACCATACTAAGGGTTAGTCACCTGACTTAATGAACACGGATAAATGGAGTTGTAGAACTCTTATGAGTCTGACCTGATGTTTAGGTTTCTGCTTCTTTCATGATAACTTACGGTGGGAGTAGGAAGACAAGAAGTGACTGAATAATAGTAGAAAGAAGAAAACACAAAAAACACAAACAAAAACAAAAAAAGTATTTTTACAACTTTAAATTATGACAGTTTCCAAATATATAGAAAAGTTGACAGAATAGTGCAATGAACCACGATATACCTGCTACCTAGATTCCACAGTTGTTGACATTTTGCTCTATTTTCTTTGCCCCCTCATATATATATGTATATATATACAAATCTATATACATATTTATGTTTAATTTATATTATAAATTCATATAAGTAAATAAATTTACTTACATATATAAAATTTATTTTGCTTATTTTTTTTACTACTTTAAAGTGGCAGGTGTCATATGTCACCCCTAAGTACTTCACACTCATAAGAATCTTTATAAGCCACATTATGATACCTAAGACAATAAGCAGTAATTCTATAATATCAACTGGTATTGAGTCCCTATTCCAATTCCCCTAGTTGTCCCAAGAATGTCTTTTATAGCTATTTCTCTTCCTGAGCCAGGATTCAGTCTGATTCATGGCTTACATTTGGTTGTGTCTTTGCTCTCTTCATCTAAAATAGGCCTACCCACTTTTTTCCCCCATGACTTTACTTTTTGAAGAGTTCAGGTCAAGTGCTTTGCAAAATCTCCCACATTATGGATTTGTCTGATTGTTTCCTTGTGGTATAATATAATTTGTTCCTTTATTTATTTTAATTCCTGTGCAGTGGGAGTTAGATTTACAGATTTGGTTTGATTCAGGTAAAACATTCTTGGCAAGAACATTTCTTAGGTGATGTTGCCTGCTTCAGACATTAAGAGGTACATAATGTCTGGTTTTTTCACTATTAGTAATCCTACATTAATTTACTTTGTTTAGGTGATGACTACCAGATTTTACCATTTAAAGGTACATTTTCTTCTTTGCTATAACTAATCTTGACACCTTATGAATATCTTATTTATTAACCTCTTACGTACTGGTTTTCATATCAATTAATGATCCTTGCCTGAATTAGTTATTACATTGGGGATTGCAAAATTGTGATTTTTAAAATTTGACCATTCCTTCTAAGCAATTAGCATTTTTCTATAAAGAAGAACTTCAATTTTTTCCACTTTCACTCTTCCCTTCTTTTGAAGTATCACTATGAACTGGTAGATTTTTATTTATTTAATTTGCTATTAATTAGAGTCATTCCTTTTGATGCTCAAATTGTCCCAAATTTGGCTGAGTCCCCTTCAGGGTTGCTGCTATTCCTTTTGATAAGCCCTCCTCTATTCATCTTTAAACACTTTCTTACATTAAAATAACAAGAGTTTCAAGCTCACTTTGTACTTCCCCTACCCCAGAATGGGAATCAGCCATTTTTCTGAGGAGTTGGTTCCCAAAATGGAGTTGTTTTAAAAAAATTGATTATTCTCCCTTTTCTCCTCTCATGGAGACCTTTCTTCATTTCATTCTGTATTAGATCAGGATTTACGTAGTAAACTACCAGATTCAAGTGTCCTAAATACCCGAGGCCAGGGTGGGATGGGGTGATGGGAGTGGTCTCTGCTCCACCAGAGGAATTCTTCCAGTTTAAGACAATCACTTGGGCAGCATACTACTAGTATATTCTGTCTTCTGGTCCTTCTACTTCCACCCCTGATTTTTCTCACACAATTTTTATTCTTTCATCTCCCTATTCATTCTGCTTCAATCCTTAGTTTTATTTTTCTATATAATGCATTTTGGAGTTAAGGCTTTAAGCTTTGCAAAATGACCCTTTCCAACATCCATTTCAACTAATTAATTTGATATGTTTAGGTTTTGATGTGATGTTGCTCAATATTAATTTATATTTATTTGTGTTATCTTACGAAGCTTGCTTTCTTTGATGAGGCTGTGATGACTGCTGTTTCTCTCAGTTCTTGAATGGTGGTTGGGCAGACCAGCAGTATGCTAGGTTCACATCATGGTTGGTGCACACCTTCCGTTAGGTTCAATTTCCTACATCTGTTGCATTCTTTTCTGTCAGTTGGCCAGGCTTGAGTTAAATATGTCTTCTTTCTCACTGTACTCCCTCCCCCAAATCAGTTAAGAAGGCATTTTACTTACATTTCCCTAACATAAATCTCTCTCTCCAGATGGAGGGTTGAAGTCTCATTGTGCTAATAAGGAGGAAGGAAAATTACTGTTTTGCATGTACATATATTTTGGATTTTACAGGAAAGGGGAGGGCATTTCAAAATCTGGTGAATCAATACAGATATAAAAAATTGATAAAGATAGGACTGCTTGTTTTTATATTCTGCCACATAGCATGTGTTTAAATGAACTTGCCTATAATTTGTCTTCAAACGCTGACATTTAACTCTTAGACTGTATAATTGTGCTGGCATTTTCGAGACAAATTCATATTCTGTGTCCAGGCTAATATGTTCACCTATTACAGACATTATTGCCTATGGTAAGCTAGAATAAAAAATTCTTTTTATATACATCATAGCTGGCGAGGCTCTTGGGACCGCCACAAATCATTCCTGTCTTTTTGAGCTTGCTGAGGAAAAGCATGGAGATGTAAAACCAACCTGGTCTGATATAGATTGGCTTTGAAAACATGTTAGCTTATCTAGACCACTGTTCATTGTATTGTTATGGTTGTTTTTAAGATGCTGAGTATTAAACATGCTCTTCTACTTAATATATTGTTTAGCTTAGTAACCTATCCTTTCATTATGAACCAGCTCCTCTTCTACAAGCCATCTCTGGTTTTTGTTAAAGGTTAACAATGAGAATAATGAAGCAATTGGTTATTTATTCAGTCAGGATTGGCAAAAGTTATTAGAATAGGAATCTGCCCAGAAGCAATGATTAGGTTATGAAAATGTTAAGAAGAACACTGAAGCCAGTCACCATTTTTGACATTTAAGAAATACTATTCCCACCCTTAATCATGATGACCTGTTATAAAAGTATTTATACAGAATAATCTTATTGGACAGTAATTTTTATACAACAGCATATATAATTAGGTGTTGGGGAGATTCAGAAATGATCTGAGAGAAGAATGAGCCTGGGGAAGAAATCACCACAGTGAGAAATAAGGAACAGAGAACTCTCCCTTGGATGGAACTCCCTGTCTTCCAGACACCTGATCTGTGCAGTTTAGTATCTTCTTCCTGAGCACTTTGCAAGTTTGAGGAGCTGTGGGAGAGGGTACCCCAAGTTAGGTTGCTGTGTTCTTCATACTAGACTGTAAAACATGTAGGGAAGTATATGGGCAGAAAATTTCCTGATGATGCTTTTATTAATGAAATACTGACTTAATTGACATTATGCAAAACCAAACAAATAGGACAAAAATCTAATCATAATCCTGTTATGTTTAATATAGTTAGAACCTCCTATGTAAATTAGGCAGTAATTACTTTGACCAGAACAGTATCATCACTTCTACCCTGAATTTTTTAGTAACAGCTTTATTGAGATATAATTCACATACAATAAAAATCACCCTTTGGAAATATAGAATTCAGTGGTTTTGAGTATATTCCCAAAGGTGTACAAAGACAGCCTTCTAGTTCCAGATCATGTTCATTGGCTCCCCCGTAAAATGCATACTCATCAGCAAGTGCTCCCTATGTCCCTCCTCCATCTTTTGGCAACCACTAATATACTTTCTATCTATATGGATTTGCCTATTCTGGACATTTCTCTTTGTTTCCGCATTTAGCTTTTCTCACATAATGGGTACTTCAGAAAATTGGAGAAGAGGACAGAAAGTGAACATGGATGAATGTAACTCTTACTTGTGATCTGGTATACTTAGAACTAAGTATTCTTTTCTCTGGCTCATTGGAAGAGGTATTTTAAACAACAACATACATAGAACTTGTAGCCTTTTTTGTCTGGCTTCTTTAGCATATAATATATTCAAGTTTCACTCATATAGTAGAATGTAGGGATACTTTGTTTCTTTTTATGGCTGAATAATATTCCATCTTATAGGTATACCACATTTTGTTTATCCATTTGTCACTTGATAGACATTTGGATTGTTTTCACTTTTTCACTGTTATGGATAATGTTGCTCTGAATATGCATGTATAAGTTTTTAATGTGAACCTATATTTTCAATTCTCTTGGGGAATTGGAGTAGAATTGTGGGTCTTATGGTAACTCTGTGTCTAACTTTTTGAGGCACTGCTAAATTATTTTCCAAAGCAGCAGCATTTTACATTCCCATCAGCTATGTGGGAGGGTTCTAATTTCACCTATTCTTGCTAGTGCTTGTTATTGTCAGTCTTTTTGTTTATAGCCATCCTAGTAAATGCAAAGTGGTATCTCACTGTGATTTTGATTTGCATTTCCTAGTAACTAATGGCTAACGATGTAAAGCATCTTTTCTTGTGCTGCTTAGCCATTTGTATATTTTCTTTTGGGAAATGTCTATTCAAGTCCTTTGCCCATTTTTAATTAGGTAATAGTTTTTTTATTGTTGAGTCATATAACATCTTAACATATATATGGATACCAGACCTTTATCATTTGTATGATTTGCAAATATTTTCTCTCATTCTGGAGGTTGTCTTTTCAATTTCTTAATAGTGTCCTTTGAAGCACAAAGTTTTAAAATTTGAAATCCAATTTATTTATTTATTCTTCATTGCTGTGCTTTTAGGTGACCATTGCCTAATCCAAGGTCACAAAGTTTTGCTTTTATAAAGTTTATAGTTTTAGCTATTACATTTAGGTCAGTGATCCATTTTCAGTTAGTTTTATATATGGTGTGAGATGGGGGCCCACCTTCATTCTTGTGCATATGTTTGTTTTTATCAAATTTAAAGACTTGAGAAAGAAAAAATTTAATGGGATAAACATTATTACTCCCTGTGAATTATTGTTGGATGATTTTGAAGGGGATACATATGCTGTGTTTATCTGAGGACTACAGCTTACCTGCACTCTCACCAAGTATGTTTACATTTCTGTCTCTATTTTGTTTGTTGAAATCTGAAAAACAATACCGATATATTCAGTTTAAATCCATTTATTAGCTTTTTCCCTTAATTTGCAATCTCACCTCTTCAGCTACAGTATAAAGAATGCCAAGAACTTCTAAGCCTCTATCAGAAATATCTATCAGAACAGCAGGAGAAGCTCACTGTGTCTCTCTCAGAAGTTGGTGCTGCTAAAATTCAGGAACAACAGGTAAACATCTTTTTTCTTACCTTTTCTTGTCTTTAATGGATCAGCAAGATGTCAGAAGAGTCATCTGCCTTTTACTTTGTCTCACTGTGTACAACATTGTCTTTAGACTTACAGTTACAGCATGTGATTGAGTTGGTTTCATTTACTTCCCTGTTTCCCTTTCCTCTTCTGTTCCTGGGGCCCAGAGGTCAGGAATGATTACTTGAAGCAGGCTTTGGGTCAGGAGGGAAGCTCCTGGTTGTATGAAAGCACAGCAGTAGTGATAAAGAAAACCCACTGCTCTTGTTACTTAATGAAGATCAGGTGGGCTTTTTTTTTTCTTACTCATAAGCCTCTTCTAACTCATGTTTAGAGTTTTAGAGTAATGAAAGTGACTTGACAACTTGTAAAAGCTTTAATTGCAGAAAACTGGAACATTTAGCATGATTTTGTGTTTGTGTATATGTATTAATCACATAAATATATATGAGAGTGTTTGCATATTAACATTTATATACATATCATCAAATAGTATATATTATATAATTAAATGAAAGTTCAGAACCCTGCCAGTTGTGATGTGAAACAAGTTCTGAAGACTTACTTCTTGCCCTCTAGCAAGTGACATTGGATGTCTTTTTCATATCCAAATGAATTTAAATGGATGAGGATAGCTTTTGTATTAAAACGTTGTAGAAAAAACTATATAGAGTTTAAAAGTCATTCATATTATTATTAAAACATGGATAATGTACTAACTAAAGGCTTATCCTCTCCCTTTGAATAGTAACAGGTCTTGAACGGTTTTCTGTAAACCTTCTAAAGAACACTGTTCTGTTCAACCTAGAGACACCTGTCTCAGATGGGTTAAGAGTTTCGGCTAAGAAAACTCCACTTTTAAACCTCAAGTTTGGACATATGGAAAAGTAAAAAGAAAAGAAAGAAAGAATAATAATTTTGCTGGAATGTGGCATAGCTTAGACTTTTAACATACCTTCCCTTTTTTTTTTTGAAGTCACAATATTTATAAGAAAGAACCAAAGTATGAATGGTTTATTTGTATTCTAACTTGAAATATTTTCTTTTGTTCTGTTTTCTGAAAACCTAGGCTATAAAATGAGGCAGAGGAAGGTGGAAGCTAATCTTTTTATCTGGATTTGTTTTGCCACATTGAAAAAGGGCAGGCAGTTTTTAAGGTGGCACTTTCCTAATGCTCTCATGGTTGGGCTAGAGAAAATTATAACATGAAGATCAGATTTCTGACTTTTGTCTTTGTGCTTCCACTCCCTCTGTCTCTATGACAGGTGTTTAAGGGCACAAAAACGTTGGCCAAGGGTAGTGGAGGAGAGGCTGAGGGACTTTTCAATTGCCAGTATTTAAGGATATAGACTGAGAGTCAAGAAATACTCATTAGGGAGTTCTAAAGACATCTAGATAAGGAGGCCTAGCCCTTTTTCTATCTACTGCTGAAATGAGGGGAAAATAAAACTTTCTTAAAGGGTAGTGTTTTATGTTTAAAAGAGTGATTCTTGGAGGTTTCCCTAGAGACCAATCATAGTTAACACTGCCTCTCTTAACCTCAACCTTGAGGAGCAAAACTAAAAAAATTACAAATACTAGGAAGAAACTGTTGGTCACGAGTATGGAGAAAGTATACTCTCAAAAGGAGATACTTTTGGGGGCTTCCCTGGTGGTGCAGTGGTTGAGAGTCCGCCTGCCGATGCAGGGGACACGGGTTCGTGCCCCAGTCCGGGAAGGTCCCACGTGCCACAGAGCGGATAGGCCCGTGAGCCATGGCCGCTGGGCCTGCGTGTCTGGAGCCTGTGCTCCGCAACGGGAGAGGCCACATCAGTAAGAGACCCGCGTACCGCAAAAAAAAAAAAAAAGGAGATACTTTTGAATTTTCATTTTGACTTAATCATGAGAAATTTTAAAACCATGTTTTCAGGAAGTGTTTGGTGGTCAGACTTTAGATTATGTCATACATACAATGAAAATGAAATTGAGACCACTTGTAGACTCTGCTATTTGAACCTAGAGAGGGAAAATAAGTTTCTTTTTGAATACCAAGTGGAGATTGTCACCTGTTTCCTTTGTTATCTGATTTGTTCTTTGTGACAGGCTTCTCTTAGCTAAGCAAAGGTAAGCACCTTCTCACTCACCCTCATGGGAATTGGGTGAATTTGGTGGACAAGTCTACCTCCTGTCAGGAAGGGCATCATTGTGAACACTCTGAATGAGGATGTGGTAAAGTTAGAGGTCCTCTTTATGTGCTCACAAATAGACTACTCATCTGTATCATAGCACTGTTCTTGTTCTTTTGTAATCATTGTTTATTCATCCATCTCTCTCACCAAGCTTTTTAAAAAACAGCATCCTGTTGGGTTTTTTATACTCAGAACCTAACATAGGTTGGCCTAATAAAGTTTTAATTTTTATTTAACAAAATTTAATATGGTAAACACTGTGTGCGCCAGGTACTGTTCTAAGCTCTTAACACACATTAAATCGTTTAGTCCCTCAGTAGCCCAATGAAGTTATTATCCCCATTTTACAGAGGAGGAATCCCAGGCAGAACAAGAGATTTGCCTTGTAATCCAGGTAACAAGTTAGGAAATCAAGATATGAACCTAAACAGTCTGACTCCATATTTTCTTGAAGAGAGAAAGACAAGAAAATCTTGAGATAGCTAAAAAATATTGAAAATTTGCTTTACAAGCTGTTGTTTCTATGACCAGCCCTCTTTTGGATCTTAATCTGAAATCCAGTTTTTTGAATGCCAGAGCACAAATACATTAGAGATGGTGGGAAACTATTTGATTTTTTTGTGAGTAGCCAAAATGTCAGGTAAACATAAAATTTTATTTGTTCTCAAAATAAGGTTTTTTCATAGGCAGAACACTCTATGACATAAATCACAGCAAGATCCTTTTTGACCCACCTCCTAGAGAAATGGAAATAAAAACAAATATAAACAAAGGGACCTAATGAAACTTAAAAGCTTTTGCACAGCAAAGGAAACCGTAAACAAGACCAAAAGACAACCCTCAAAATGGGAGAAAATATTTGCAAATGAAGCAACTGACAAAGGATTAATCTCCAAAATTTATAAGCAGCTCATGCAGCTCAATATCAAAAAAACTAACAACCCAATCCAAAAATGGGCAGAAGACCTAAATAGACATTTCTCCAAAGAAGATATACAGATTGCCAACAAACACATGAAAGAATGTTCAACATCATTAATCATTAGAGAAATGAAAATCAAAACTACAATGAGATATCATCTCACACCGGTCAGAATGGCCATCATGAAAAAAATCTAGAAACAATAAATGCTGGAGAAGGTGTGGAGAAAAGGGAACCCTCTTGCACTGTTGGTGGGAATGTAGATTGATACAGCCACTATGGAGAACAGTATGGAGGTTCCTTAAAAAACTAAAAATAGAACTACCATATGACCCAGCAATCCCACTACTGGGCATATACCCTGAGAAAATGAGAATTCAAAAAGAGTCATGTATCATGAAGTTCATTGCAGCTCTCTTTACAATAGCCAGGACATGGAAGCAACCTAAGTGCCCATTGACAGATGAATGGATAAAGAAGATGTGGCACATATATACAATGGAATACTACTCAGCCATAAAAAGAAACGAAATTGAGTTATTTGTAGTGAGGTGGATGGACCTAGAGTCTGTCACACAGAGTGAAGTAAGTCAGAAGGAGAAAAACAAATTCCATATGCTAACACATATATATGGAATCTAAGAAAAAAAAATGTCATGAAGAGTCTAGGGGTAGGATGGGAATAAAGACACAGACCTACTTGAGAATGGACTTGAGGATATGGGGAGGGGGAAGGGTAAGCTGTGACAAAGTGAGAGAGTGGCATGAACATATATACACTACCAAACGTAAAATATATAGCTAGTGGGAAGCAGCCACATAGCACAGGGAGATCAGCTCGGTGCTTTGTGACCACCTAGAGGGGTGGGATAGGGAGGGTGGGAGGGAGGGAGATGCAAGAGGGAAGAGATATGGGAACATATGTGTATGCATAACTGATTCACTTTGTTATAAAGCAGAAACTAACACACCATTGTAAAGCAATTATACTCCAATAAAGATGTTTTAAAAATAAATAAAAAGCAAAAAAAAAATAAGGTTTTTTTAAACTCACCTTCAGATTTTGTGATAGAGATGCAGCAGTTCATTTTTCATGAGGCATTCATTTGACTTTAAGAGACTTTTTTTTTTCTTCTTTGTGTTGGTTGCCATGTGGCTCAACTTGCTCAGTATAGGTTTTGTGTATACTTTTATTAAATTTGCAGTTTTTCAGAAGAATGTGCTAGCTTATGGTTTTCTTTTTACTCCCTCCATTTGGTTGAAAAGAAGTTGCTCCATTTACTGGGTGAATTTTTCCCTTGCTTTTCCCCCCATCCTCTTTCTTGCTTTGCCTCAAAGATGAATGCATTCTCCATTCATCTTGTAATTTGTTCAGCATTACAAGTTCTTCATTGTGGAATCTAGAAAGATTCTTCACTTGTTCTATTTAGACTGAGATACCTCACTGATGTGTGTCTGTTACTCCATTTTCTTATCTTAAGAAACAGTACTTACCCACAGTATAACCTTGTTCTTGGACATGGGAGGATCTAGTAACCATAGTTTTAACCAGAGTACATTTTAGAATATAGCTCTTCTTGTCACAGTTGAGTGTTATTATTTTGTGTGTGTGTGAATCTGAACTTAAATAATGTCACCTTAAACTCTGATGCTTATAACTTCTATTTTAATCTTATTTGATAGGCTTATCATTTCAGGAGAGGTATGATATTTCCACAGTATTCTTTATGTTAAGAGAAAGCCTAGGCAGCACTTTGAGTAGCTTTTCCCGCTGCAGTTTGAAAATGTCTCTATGCAAGATTGCCTTAATGTTTTTCTTAACTCTTCCATTTTTTTGCCAAGTAGATGTAAAAAGGTAAATTTGGATTCATCTTGAGATTTCCCCCTTTTCTATAAAATGGATAAAATCATCATTACTTTTCAGCCAAGGCCAATGGATATTAATGAATCCATGCTGTTCTGATCTGGTAAAAGGCCTTTTATAGAAACTTTTCCATTTTTCCTATGATTACTTGTTCTGTCTTTATTTAGGTCTGGGTCATGGACTGGACAGAATCTGAACTATAATAGGTAAATCATTGCTGAGTGCATGTTTAATTGTTTCTGGGTGGTTTCCATTACTATTGTCTCTATAGTTTGTTAAAACAGTTTTTGTAGTGCTTAGGGCCACAGTGTCTTGGGACTATTTCCTATTTTGTGATTATTTTCATGCATTCTTTTGGTTAAACATTTTTTAACTGCCTCATATAGGCATGTGCTAATAGAGCTCCTTACCATTTTAATTCTGTCTAACTTACTTATGCATTTTAATGTGTATTTAATGTGTAATATTTATTTTAATTCTATCTATACTAAGCTATCTTTGAGTCTGTTATAAGAAGCCCAGATTTGCTTGGCAGTCCAGAAGTGTCACCACACTTCTAACTGACAAAGAAGCCAAATCAAAAATGTTATGCTCTTTGAATATCTGTTATATGTCTGACTCAAATGTACTACTAAACTCCTTGCGGAATAAAAGATTTGTACATAGAACAAAGATATGATTAACAGCTGACTTCTCATCAGAAACAGTGGAGGAAAGAGTCAGTGGGATGGCATACTCAAAGAGCTGAAGGAAAAAAAAACTGGCAATCAAATAAAACTATCCTTCAAAAATGAAAGTGACATAAAGACATTCCTAAATAAATAAAGACTGAGAGAATTCATTGCTAGCTTATCTGCCTTACAATAAATACTAATAGAAGTCTGCTCAGGTGAAAGAAAATGACATAAGCCAGTAACTCAAATTCACATAAAGAAATAGAGCACTGGTAAAAGTAATTACATATCTCTCTTTTCTTAAATAGAAAACTTAAAAGACACCTGAATAAAACAATAATTATAAAACTGTATTGTTGAGCTTATAAGATATAAAGACGTTGTATGTGTGTGTGGGTATGTGTACTTGCACAAAGGGAGGAGGACAGAAGGCAGAACTGTTGGAGAAAATTTTCTCTATATTACTGGAATAAGACTGTCTTTATTCATTGACAGCATGGTCCTATATGTAGAAAATCTTAAGAAATCCACAAACACACACACAAAAACATGATAGAACTAATAAATAAGTTCAGCAAGTTGCAGGATACAAGATCAGTATGCAAGTCAATGTTATTTCTATTTACTTCCAATGAACTATTCAAAAATGGATATATTTAATAAAAGCAGTGCTATAAAAACACTGAAAATAACAAAACATTGCTGAGAGAAATAAAGATCAAAGATATTATTCCATGTTCATGGATTGCAAGACTCAATGTTATTAAAGTGGCACTTTTCCCCAAATTAGTCTATAGGTTTGTTGCAATCTCCATCAGATTTCCAGCAAATTTTGATAATTTCATTTTTACAGAAATTGATAAGATGATCCTGAAGTTTATATGGAAATGCAAAGTAATACTAATAGCCAAAAGATTTTGAGAAAGAACAGTAAAGTATATGATCACTCTTTCTAATTTTAATGTTTACTCTAAAGGTACAGTATAGTAGATAGAATTTTAACCTGACTTGCATGACTTTTGACCCCTGCCGAAATGGTTTTACTCCCATGATATGTTATGTTATATAATAAAAAGGAGATTATTTAGGTGGGCCTAACCTAATTACATGATAAAAGCAGAGAGTTTTCCCCAGCTGGGAGCAAAAGAGAAAGTCAGAGAGATTTAAAGCATAAGAATGGTATTCAACATACCATTGCAGGCTTTGAAGATGGAAGGGGTTAGGAGCTGAGAGCTGTCTCGGACCAGTAGCAAGAAAAGAGTGATTTAAGTCTTGCCACCACAAGGAACTATATTCTGTCACCAGCCTGAGCTTGGAAGCAGGTTCTTCCTCAGATATTTCCAATTAGAGCCTGGCCTAGCTGATAGCTTGATTTCAGTCTTGTGAGAAACTAAGCAGAGAACCTAGCCAAGCCTGCCTGAACTTCTGACCTACAGAACTATGAGGTAATAAATTTGTGTTATTGTAAATTGCTATGTTTGTGGTAATTTGTTATACAGAAATAGAAAACTAATACATACAGTTTCCAAGAATATAGTACTGCCATAATGATGGACATTTAGATCAGTGGAACAGAATTGTGAATTCAGAAATAAACTAGCAATTATGGTCAACTGATCTTCAACAAAGGTGCTAACGCAATTCAATGTGGAAAAAATAATCTTTTCAACAAGCATTGATAGGACAATTGGACACATGCAGAAAAGATAAATTTAGACCTTTTGCACCATGCACAAAAATTAACTTCAACATTATTCCAACATTGACGACACCTTTTTTGAAGCCTAACTTCATATATTGATTTTTCTCAGTACCAGTTTTTGTTCTTCTTTAGGTACAGTGTTTTTTATGCATATTAAAGTGACCACCTGAACTTGAACATTGATCACAGTATTTCATTTAGTCTTATGTAATTAATAGTAACCAGAAGTACTGCCTTTAATTAAGAAGAATAGAGTATTACTTTATTATGTACCTGTTCTAAACATAGGTCTCAGGTCTCTTTACCCTCTCAGAGAGTGGTTCTCAAAGGCTGGTGGTCTCTGGACCAGTAGTATCAGCATCACCTGGAACTTGTGAGAAAGGAAAAAAAGAGGAGGGGGCGGTACCTGACACTTGAAAACTGGCCTAGCACTCACTGTGGGCCATGTTATTTCCCTACTGAACAGAAACAATCTCACAGAACACTAACCCCATGCAAGGTTACTCTGAGACCATGATAAAATAAGACAGAAGAAGCCCACTTCATAATTATATCTAAATACAGACAAAACCAAGGTCACTCTGCAGCCCACAAGTTACCAAACATCCCCTCTCTTGGCCAAAATGAGTAACTGCTATTTCTTTACCAATTATAGCTTATCCTCTTGTGATTCTCCCCTCCCTAAAGATAAAACTTATTGAGATATCCACTCATAGAATCATCCCTGTTTTCTGACAGCATCCAATCTAGAGCAAACTCCCACCTACTTCCCTCAAATTACTGAACCAAATCCCAAATCCTATATAGTAGGATCTTCCTAACACATCCATGTTTCCCCAAGGTGTGTGTTTCCCCTCACTGCCGCAAATAATAAATCCAACTTACTTAACTACACACACAAAAAAGAATAGAGTATTACTTTTATCGTACATGAAATCCTTAATAAGAAAAAAAAAACTGAATGTTCTGGTATTCAAGTAACTACAAATTTCAAGAGATCCTAGAATAGTGCCTGAAGCTTTGCTTTTTGGAGCTGTAATATTAAGACCATTTCCGAATGTCTGGGTATCTTGCTGATAAATTCAGTGTGCTTGTAGGATCGATTGCCAGATCACTTTAACAGCTGTACCCTTAAGTCAATAAACAATCCTAGTCAATAAAATATATACTTTTAATAGCCAAGGAAATGCTACTCTTCACAGATGGGTGAACCTAATAAATCTGGTATTATATCAGTTATGTTGCAAAGATTCTGAGTTCAATGGGAATTAATATTAAAAGTGTTTGTAGGATTCATTTTGACAGATTTATTTAAAATGTGGTTCAGTGGTATGAATCATAATGATAATGAAGGTCTTGGGTGCAGGCAAGTTTCTGTTGTCTGCATATAGCATACTGTGCTATATGAATTTTGAATCCTAAGATGATTATGCATATTGAATTTCTATGTCACTGTGAACTGTGAGGATTGGGCTAAACAAACAGTTAGAAAGGCAGTTCTGTGTCTCCCTCCACCACCAATCAAATACATTCTTAAGCCCAGTGCATAGAATTTTGGCTTGTCTGCTACTGTAATGTCCTTTACCCAGAAAGTAAACTTAAAATGAGACAATTTAAACCATTTATTGTAAGAAAATAGTTAAGGCTCTCTCTCCCAGAGAGAGAGAGAGAGAGAGAGAGAGAGAGACTGACCAAAGAAGGTAATGCTTTATCAAAATGCAGAAGAATTAACTGAAATGTAAATGAGGATAACTCTAATAAAGAACATGAGAATAACTCTAATAGGGAACATGAGAAGCATGAATACTGAGTCACATTTACTGGCTCTGACTCATTGTATATTATCTGGTCTGGAAAGAGTAAGCTATATTACTGTAGGAGATCACAACCCAAAGTGTAGGGTAAAGGCAAAACTATGCAGACAGTAAAATGATCCATAGTTGCCTGCAGTCAGGGAGAGGGAATGAGGGATGAATAGCTAGAATATTTGTCAAAATCCATAGAACTGTATAACACAAAGACACAAAGAGTGAACCCTAATTAAACTATGGACTAATAATAATGCATCAATACTGGTTAATCAATTGTAACAAATGCACTATGCTAATGGAAGATGTTAAAAATCAGGGAAACCATGAGGGGCAGAGAGGGAGTATATGGGAACTATCTGCTCAATTTTTAAACCAAAAACTGCTCTTAAAAAGTCTATTAATTTTAAAAATACAATGAAGATAAAGTACAGGGTTTAAGTTACTATAAAGTTGTTTGCTACCAAAATTTGTTTTATATTCTAAACAAACTATATTCTTCCAGCTATTGGTTGGAATGTCACAAGTTAATTAACTAGAAAGTGAGTAGAACTAACCATCTAATATCTGTATTTTAGGCAATTTAGTTTTACTTATTTAATGTCATTTTTCTAATGTTTATTTATTTTCTTATTAGTCATCCATTTTATACACATCAGTGTATACATGTCGATCCTAATCTCCCAATTCATCACACCCCCACCCCCACCCTCCGCCGCTTTCCCCCCTTGCTGTCCATACGTTTGCTCTCTACATCTGTGTCTCAATTTCTGCTCTTCAAACTTGTTCATCTGTACCATTTTCTAGGTTCCACATATATGCTTTAATATACAATATTTGTTTTTCTCTTTCTGACTTACTTCACTCTGTATGACAGTCTCTGGATACATCCACGTCTCTACCAATGACCCAATTTCGTTCCTTTTTATGGCTGGGTAATATTCCATTGTATATATGTACCGCATCTTCTTTATCCATTCATCTGTCAATGGGCATTTAGTTTGCTTCCATGACCTGGCTATTGTAAATAGTGCTGCAGTGAACATTGGGGTGCATGTGTCTTTTTGAATTATGGTTTTCTCTGGGTATATGCCCAGTAGTGGGATTGCTGGGTCATATGGTAATTCTCTTTTTAGTTTTTTAAGGAACCTCCATACTGTTCTCCATAGTGGCTGTATCAATTTACATTCCCACCAACAGTGCAAGAGGGTTCCCTTTTCCCCACACCCTCTCCAGCATTTGTTGTTTGTAGATTTTCTGAGGATGCCCATTCTAACTGGGGTGAGGTGATACCTCATTGTACTTTTGATTTGCATTTCCCTAATAATTAGTGACGCTGAGCAGCTTTTCATGTGCTTCTTGGCCATCTATATGTCTTCAATGGAGAATTGTCTATTTAGGTCTTCTGCCCTTTTTTTTTTTTTTTTTTTTTTTTTTTTGCTGTACGCGGGCCTCTCACTGTTGTGGCCTCTCCCATTGTGGAGCACAGGCTCCGGACGCGCAGGCTCAGTGGCCAAGGCTCACGGGCCTAGCCACTCCACAGCATGTGGGATCTTCCCGGACCAGGGCACGAACCCGTGGCCCCTGCATTAGCAGGTGGACTCTCAACCACTGCACCACCAGGGAAGCCCCTTCTGCCCATTTTTTGATTGAGTTGTTTGTTTTATTAATATTGAGCTGCATGAGCTGTTTATATATTTTGGAGATTAATCCTTTGTCCGATGATTCCTTTGCAAATATTTTCTTCCATTCTGAGGGTTGTCTTTTCATCCTTAGGGTTTCCTTTGCTGTGCAAAAGCTTTTAAGTTTCATTAGGTCCCATTTGTTTATATTTGTTTTTATTTCCATTGCTCTAGGAGGTGGATCAAAAAAGATCTTGCTGTGATTTATGTCAAAGAGTGTTCTTCCTATGTTTTCCTCTAAGAGTTTTATAGTGTCTGGTCTTACATTTAGGTCTCAAATCCATTTTCAGTTTATTTTTGTGTGTGGTTTGAGGGAGTGTTCTAAGTACATTCTTTTACATGTAGCTGTCCAGTTTTCCCAGCACCACTTATTGAAGAGACTGTCTTTTCTCCATTGTATATCCTTACCTCCTTTGTCATAGATTAGTTGACCGTATGTGCGTGGGTTTATCTCTGGGCTTTCTATCCTGTGCCATGGATCTATATTTCTGTTTCTGTGCCAGTACCATATTGTCTTGATTACTGTAGCTTTGTAGTATACTCTGAGGTCAGGGAGTCTGATTCCTCCAGCTCTGTTTTTTTCCCTCAAGACTGCTTTGGCTATTCGGGGTCTTCTGAGTCTCCATACAAATTTTAAGATTTTTTGTTCTAGTTCTGTAAAAAATGCCATTGGTAATTTGATAGGGATTGCATTGAAACTGTAGATTGCTTTAGGTAGTATAGTCATTTTCACAATATTGATTCTTCCAATCCAAGAACATGGTATATCTCTCCATCTATTGTTATCATCATTAATATCTTGCATCAGTGTCTTATAGTTTTCTGCATACAGGTCTTTTTTCTCCCTAGGTAGGTTTATTCCTAGGTATTTTATTCTTTTTGTTGCAATGGTAAATGAGAGTGTTTCCTTAATTTCTCTTTCAGATTTTTCATCATCAGTGTATAGGAATGCAAGAGATTTCTGTGTGTTAATTTTGTATCCTGCAAGTTTACCAAATTCATTGATTAGCTCTAGTAGTTTTCTGGTGGCATCTTTAGGATTCTCTATATATAGTATCATGTCATCTGCACACAGTGACAGTTTTACTTCTTCTTTTCCAAATTGTATTCCTTTTATTTCTTTTTCTTCTCTGATTGCTGTGGCTAGGACTTCCAAAACTACGTTGAATAATAGTGGTGAGAGTGGACATCCTTGGCTTGTTCCTGATCTTAGAGGAAATGCTTTCATTTTTTCACCATTGAGAATGATGTTTGCTGTGGGTTTGTCATATATGGCCTTTATTATGTTGAAGTAGGTTCCCTCTGTGCCCACTTACTAGAGGGTTTTTATCATAAATGGGTGTTGAATTTTGTCAGAAGCTTTTTCTGCATCTATAGAGATGATCATATGGTTTTTATTCTTCAGTTTGTTAATATGGTGTATCACATTGATTGATTTGTGTATATTGAAGAATCCTTGCATCTCTGGGATAAATCCCACTTGATCATGGTGTATGATCCTTCTAATGTGTTGTTGGATTCTGTTTGCTAGTATTTTGTTGAGGATTTTTGCATCTATATTCATCGGTGATATTGGTCAGTAGTTTTCTTTTTTTGTACTATCTTTGTCTGGTTTTGGTATCAGGGTGATGGTGGCCTCATAGAATAAGTTTGGGAGTGTTCCTTCCTCTGCAATTTTTTGGAAGACTTTGAGAAGGATGGGTGTTAGCTCTTCTCTAAATGTTTGATAGAATTCACCTGTGAAGCCATCTGGTCCTGGACCTGTTTGTTGGAGGATTTTTAATCACAGTTTCAGTCATTTCTTGTGATTGGTCTGTTCATATTTTCTATTTCTTCCTTGTTCAGTCTTGGAAGGTTATACCTTTCTAAGAATTCGTCCATTTCTTCCAGGTTGTCCATTTTATTGGCACAGAGTTGCTGGTAGTAGTCTCTTAGGATGCTTTGTATTTCTGCAGTGTCTGTTGTAGCTTCTCCTTTTTTATTTCTAAATTTATCGGAGTCCTTTCCCACTTGTTCTTGATGAGTCTGGCTAATGGTTTATCAATTTTGTTTATCTTCTCAAGGAACCAGCTTTTCGTTTTATTGAGCTTTGCTGTTGTTTCCTTTATTTCTATTTCACTTATTTCTGCTCTGATCATTATGATTTCTTTCCTTCAGCTCACTTTGGGTTTTGTTTGTTCTTCTTACTCTAGTTCCTTTAGGTGTAACCTTAGATTGTTTATTTGAGATTTTTCCTCTTAGAACTGCTTTTGCTCCATCCCATAGGTTTTGGATCATCATGTTTTCATTGTCATGTGTCTCTAGGTATATTTAGATTTCCTCTTTGATTTCTTCGTGATCTCTTGCTTATTTAGTAACATATTGTTTAGCCTCCATGTGTTTGTGTTTTTTACGTTTTTTTCCCTGTAATTGATTTTTAATCTCATAGCATTGTGGTCAGAAAAGATGCTTGATATGATTTCAATTTTCTTAAATTTACTGAGGCTTGATCTGTGACCCAAGATGTGATCTATCCTGGAGAATGTTCCATTCACACTTGAGAAGAAAGTATAATCTGCTGGTTTGGGATGGCATGGCCTATAAATATCAATTAAATCTATCTGGTCTGTTGTATCATTTAAAGCTTGTGTTTCCTTATTAATTTTCTGTTTGGATGCTCTGTCCGTCGGTGTAAGTGAGGTGTTAAAGTCCCCCACTATTATTGTGTTACTGTCGATTTCTTCTTTTATAGCTGTTAGCAGTTGCTTTATGTATTGAGGTGCTCCTATGTTGGGTGCATATATATTTATAATTGTTATATCTTCTTCTTGGATTGATCCCTTGATCATTACATAGTATCCTTCCATGTCTCTTGTAACATTCTTTATTTTAACGTCTATTTTATCTGATATGAGTATTGCTACTCCAGCTTTATTTTGATTTCCATTTGCATGGAATATCTTTTTCCATCCTCTCACTTTCAGTCTGCAAGTGTCCCTAGGTCTGAACTGGGTCTCTTGTGGACAGCATATATATGGGTCTTGTTTTTGTATCCATTCAGCAAGCCTGTGTCTTTTGGTTGGAGCATTTAATCCATTCACGTTTAAGGTAATTATGGATATGTATGTTTCTATTACCATTTTCTTAACTGTTTTTGGTTTGTTTTTGTAGGTCCTTTTCTTCTCTTGTGTTTCCCACTTAGAGAAGTTCCTTTAGCGTTTATTGTAGAGCTGGTTTGGTGGTGCTGAATTCTCTTAACTTTTGCTTGTCTGTAAAGCTTTTGATTTCTCCATCGAATCTAAATGTGATCCTTGCTGCGTAGAGTAATCTTGGTTGTACGTTCTTCCCTTTCATCATTTTAAATATTTCATGCCACTCCCTTCTGGCTTGTAGACTTTCTGCTGATAAATAAGCTGTTAACCTTATGGGAGTTCCCTTGTATGTTATTTGTTGTTTTTCCCTTGCTGCTTTCATTAATTTTTCTTTTTCTTTAATTTTTGCCAATTTGATTACTGTGTGTCTCAGCGTGTTTCTCCTTGGGTTTATCCTGTATGGGACTCTCTGCGCTTCCTGGACTTCGGTGGCCATTTCCTTTCCCATGTTAGGGAAGTATTCGACTATAATCTCTTCAAATATTTTCTCGTGTCCTTTCTCTCTCTCTTCTCCTTCTGGGACCCCTATAATGCGAATGTTGTTACGTTTAATGTTGTCCCAGAGGTCTCTTAGGCTTTCTTCATTTGTTTTCATTCTTTTTTCTTTTTTCTGTTCTGTGGCAGTGAATTCCACCATCTGTCTTCCAGGTCAGTTATCCGTTCTTCTGTCTCAGTTATTCTGCTATTGATTCCTTCTAGTGTATTTTTCATTTCAGTTATTGTATTGTTCCTCTCTGTTTGTTTGTTCTTTAATTCTTCTAGATCTTTGTTAAACATTTCTTGCATCTTCTCAGTCTTTGACTCCATTGCTTTTCCTAGGTCCTGGATCATCTTCACTATCATTATTCTGAATTCTTTTTCTGGAAGATTGCCTATCTCCATTTCATTTAATTGTTTTTCTGGGGTTTTATCTTGTTCCTTCATCTGGTACATAGCTCTCTGCCTTTTCATCTTATCTATCTTTCTGTGAATGTGGTTTTTGTTCCACAGGCTGCAGGATTGTACTTCTTCTTGCTTCTGGTGTCTGCCCTCTGGCGGACTCTGGGAGGGCTTACGCCAAGTGTTACTTCCCAGAACTTCTGCTGCCAGTGTCCTTGTCCCTTGGTGAGCCACAGCTGCCCCCCCTTCTGCAGGAGACCCTCCAACACTAGCAGGTAGGTCTGGTTCAGTCTCCTATGTGGTCACTGCTCCTTCCCATGGGTCCCGACGTGCACCTTATTTTGTATGTATCCTCCAAGAGTGGAGTCTCTGTTTCCCCCAGTCCTGCCAAAGTCCTGCAATCAATTCCTGCTAGCCTTCAAAGTCTGATTCTCTAGGAATTCCTCCTCCTGTTGCCTGGCCCCCAGGTGGGAAGCCTGACTTGGGGCTCAGAACCTTCACTCCAGTGGGTGGACTTCTGTGGTATAAGTGTTCTACAGTTTGTGAGTCAGCCACCCAGCAATTATGGGATTTGATTTTATTGTGATAGTGCCCCTCTTACCATCTCATTGTGGCTTCTCCTTTGTCTTTACATGTGGGGTATCTTTTTTGGTGAGTTCCAGTGTCTTTCTGTCGATGATTGTTCAGCAGTTAGTTGTGATTCTGGTGTTCTTGAAAAAGGGAGTGAGAGCATGTCCTTCTACTCCACCATCTTCAATAAGTCATTTAATTAATGTCATAAGACTATGAGATATCTCTACTTTAAAGATGGTGTATTAGTTTTCTATTCTCTGTTACAAATTACTACAAAAGTTGCCGCTTAAAACATACCTAATGGGCCTCCCTGGTGGCGCAGTGGTTGAGAGTCCGCCTGCCGATGCAGGGGATACGGGTTCGTGCCCCGGTCTGGGAGGATCCCATGTGCCGCGGAGCGGCTGGGCCCGTGAGCCATGGCTGCTGAGCCTGCGCGTCCGGAGCCTGTGCTCCGCAACGGGAGAGGCCACAACAGTGAGAGGCCCGCGTACCACAAAAAAAAAAAAAAAAAAAAAAATACCTAACACACAGTTTCTGTGGGTCAGAAATCCAGTCAAGTCTTGGCTGCTTCCTGTGCTTTGGGGTCTTCCACAGGCTACAACAAAGGTGTTAACAGCCTGGGGGAGGATCCACTTCCACTCTTATGTGTAATTGGAAAGAATCAGTTCCTCGTGGGCTTTTGCACTGCAGGCCTCAGTTCCTACCTGGCTCTTTGCTGGAGGCCAACTTCAGTTCCTTGTCATATAGACCTCTCCATTGTGGCTGTTTGTTTCATCAAAACAGGTGAGTCAAGAAGGCACTAGAGTCTATTAGCAAGATAGAAGTTGCTGTTTTATATAACCTAATTGTGGGAGTGACATTTCATCACCTTTGTTGTATTTGAAGCAAGTCACAGGTCCTGCCTACATGCCGGGGCAGATGTTCACACACAAGGGCACGAGTACCAGCAGACAGGCTGTGATCATTGGGGCCATCTGAGAAGCCACCTGCCTGCCACAGGAGGCGAAGTTAAGTAAATTGTATGCCATAGTGGTATTTGAGTATTTGGAAATTAGTTCTTAGGACATATTTCTCTAGTTAGATTCTACTTTGTTTTATGGAAATTTACATCTTTATTTTCTGTTTTCTAAATACTTGATTTCTCTGATATCTGAATACAGTTGACCATTGAACAATGTGGGGATTGGATTTATTTTTTCTTTAATTAGCAACCTTGGGGGCAGAAAGTTACATCAGGGCTTAAAGGCAAAGGCAGGGACCCCAAACCAGCCAATTTTTCCTTGTTAGGCTGGAACAGAGTTTAAACCAGGGCAGACCCACTCTAGCTCTGGCCATAGCCTACTCTGTATATCCTGGTCCCAAGTTTGTTTGGTTAGAAACTGTGCTAAACCCACACACAGTTAAAAATCTGCATATAACTTTTGACTCCCCTGGAACTTAACTGCTAATAATAGCCCACTGTTGACCCTTACTGATAACATAAACAGTTGAATAGCACATACTTTGTATGTTATATTTATTATATACCCTATTCTTATAATAAAGTAAGCTATAAAAAAGAAAATATTATTAACAAAATCATAAGAAGAGAAAATACATTTACAGTACTGTACTGTATTTATCAATACCATAAGTTTATGTCATCTGTTTACAAGATGAATTGGCTGTCTCTCAGTACCTATATAAGCATTGTCTTATATGATACAAAACCCTATAGATGTTATACATATAACACTAGCACTGGAATCAAAATGAAAAGATAATGTGAAAAAGAAATTCATCTTTATTTACAGGTATAACGACTTATCCATTGTTAATGAAGAAGCAACAATACAGTTGTTTATTGTAGCCTAGTATAATCGATAACAATTGCTTCATGGTAGCCTAGCCTATACACTAATGAATGAATCATTGTCAAATAAAATTTTTATGGCATACAGTATTATAGTCATATTCATAATATAGTATTGGAAACATTGTTACTTTTTTAAAAAAACCACTTACCTGTGATGATAGACTGATACACAGTTACTCGAAGTATGAGAGAGAGAGGCATACTGTATGGTAATGTAATTCTTTGAAAGCAAAGTTATAAGACAGCAAGAAAACTAACACATTATTAATTTTATATTAAATATCACTCACCTTATGCCTATGTAAGGAAAGGCTATCCACTTCAACACAGGCCTTGCACATGATGTTCTGTATCATGAAAACTTAGGTGATTATGATGGTGACACAAAAAGGTCTCATACAGTTCTTACTGTACATTTATTTGATTTTCACATGAACACACACACATATACAACAGATTAGTTTGTTTATTAACTCAGATGAGTTAATAAATATTATTTACTATTCATTAAGTGGAATTGGATCATCATAAATGTCTTCATCCTTGTCTTCATGTTGAGTAGGCTGAGGAGGAGGAGGGAGAGGAGGGGTTGGTCTTGCTGTTTCAGGTGGCAGAAGTGGAAGAGATGGAAGAGGTGGAAGGGGAGGCAGGCACACTCAGTGTAACTCTATGGAAATACATCCTAATTTCTGTCTGACTTTTTTGGTTTTTCATTTCTCTAAAAATGTTTCTCTACGGTACTAATCGTTCTTCCGCTGTTTGCATTAGTTTCAGTGCCTGTATCACCGAGTGGTCCATGTCATAAAATAACTTAAAAGCAGTCTTGAATAATTTGAACCCTTCTGCCAGACTGTCTAATGCAATTTGTTTTCTGGCACTGTTTCTTCTATGTCTTCTTCCTCATCATCTGGCACTGGTTCAGAAGCACTCATCTTCATCCAATTGTCTTCTGTTAATTCCTCTCGTGTGGTGTCTGTTATCTCTTGAATTTTTCCAAGATCTTTGTCTTAAAACCCTTCACCCCCCCACACCTTTTTCCCCCCATGTCCATAATCTCATGATTTCCTTGATTGGCTCTGTCATAAAACCATCCTTTGCTGTCATTAAATTCTCCAGCTTTAGACCTTTTATCTTCCTTTTGCTTTAAGTTGTCATATAATGACTTCACTTTTTAAAAAATCATGTTAGAGTCTATTGGTATGCCTTTCTTAAAACAATCCTGCACCCACATAAACGCTGCATTTTCAGTATGAGATAAAAAGATATTTTGCAAAACGTGTGAGGTTTTTGTGTCTGCTGGAGTAGCTGTAGCAACAGCTTCACGAATTTCCTTTTTTTTTTTTTACAATGGTCCTTCTGCTGGATTCCTTTATTTTGAAATGGTGGGCAGCCACAGCTGCAGACCTCAATCTACAGTACATATTAAGCAATTCAACTTTTTCTGGTAGTGTCATGACTTTTCTCTGCCTCTGGGGACCACTTCCAGCATTGTTAGTGGCACTTTGTGTGGGTCCCATGGTGTTATTCAAGGTTTATGCTATTGCACTAAAAATGATGAAAAATACACGAGAACCACAGAGATCACTTTTTTACTGAGTTACACAGTTTACTGGAGAGGCAAACTGCTCATGCAGAGATGATGAGTGTCACATGATGTTTTAAGTGGATACTCATACTTGCAACGCGAGCTCATCGCAATAGCATCAGGAGGTGGCTGAGAAGTTATTACAGTACTACAGCATGTACAGTTCATTTATGCAGTTATGATTTAAAACTGAACCTTTATGGTTGTTTACATTTCCCTCAACTGTGAATGGCACCATGTACAGTATGTTTGTGTAAATTTTGATAAATTTTCACGTTTTGTGATAGATTTATGTATATTTCATGGTAGTAAATGATAAAATAGACTAGCATCTCCATATATTTTATGCATTCATGACATGCCTTTTCCTTAATTTTTTTTATATTTCTAGGCTATGTGGTTCCTCTGTGAGTTTTTTCAAATTGTCACAAATTTCAAAAATTTTTTCCAATATATTTATTGAAAAAATCCACGTAGAAGTGGACCCACGCAGTTCAAATCCATGTTCAAAGGTCAACCATATGTGAATTTTATGTTGAAGATGTTGTCATGGTAGCTGACCAGTCTGCGGAATGAATTATTCTTACTAGGTTTTAAATATTTTACTTTGCTGTATGTTTTACCAGTTATTTATCATCTCCTTTTTATTATTTATTTGGACACTTACACAAATTATTATAGACCAGGTGCTACCAGTGTGAGAGAAGGGATAAGCCTCTGTAAACTCCAATGAAAGTCATGCATACCTACTCCAGATCTACGAATCAGGCTAAATTTAATAATAATAAATAATTATTCGGTGACATACTACAAGTATCATAATAGCTGAAAACTAAATCAACAGTTTAGACATGTATTTACTATTGTCTTAATGTTAATTGTTTCAAATCAAATTGATAATTGGTACTGGGTGCACAGTTTTATATGTACTTGCATATTCCACAAATATTTTTTCAAACCAGAAAATCTATTGAAAAATCCAGTCTAGACATTGATACCTAGTTATTGACTTGAAGAAATATGTTTTATACTAGTAGTTTATAGATTCAAAATGAAATCTGAAAGGTGTTTAAACTGATAATATACTAATAATATTAAACTTTGTATGTTCTCTACATTAGGTATGATTGGGATACAGTGGTTAAAATGTGTAGGACAAATTTAGATTCATGATCATTCTTTTTGGAGTCAAGAATATTTGTCCTTTTATTTGACTATTTATTTGATATTGATTCTCAACCCTAGATCACAGAAAGCTAATTATGTTGTTCATTTATTTCAAATGAACTTTGGCTCTAAGTCTGTGCCATCTGTCATAGATCATTATGGGATAGGAAAAGGAATCTAGTACTCAACAGATTGCCTCAATGATTCTACTTATATGAGGTTTCTAAAATAGTGAAATTCTTAGAAACAGAAAATAGAATGGTGGCTGACAGAGGCTGGGGAAGGGGGAAAAGGGGAGCTACTTTTCAATGAATATACAGTTTTACTTTTGCAGGATGAAAAAGTTTAGAGTTCTGTCATACAGCAATGTATATGGTTAACACTACTGTACTGCAGACCAGAAATTGTTAAGATGGTAACTTTTATGTTTGTGGTTTTGACCACAATTAAAAATAAATAGATAGATTGTCTCAGCCAAAGTATGAATGAATATTTCCTCATGCAACAGAAAGGCTTGATGTGGAACCAGTTCTGTTGTGGTATATAAGCAGCCACATTAGTAGTACTTGATTTTGCAGAGTTAACATCAGCATGCTAAGATAAGAAATCAGAGCGTGAGATCTAGCCCACTCTTCGGTATTACATTGACATTGCCTGGTATCCATCTGGACTCTTTCAAAGCTAAGCTGTTGATCCAAGAGCCTCTCTAAACTGGAAGAAGTCCTAAATACTCTTCCCCCCATTTTGTATGGGAATATTGACATTCATACATCAGGCATTACTGACAAAGCAATTTGACAGGCGCCGTGCAGGTAAACACGAAAATGTAATATTTGTGCTTCTGTTTATGGAGTCAAACCTTCTTATAACTTATCTTCCTTCAAATGCCTGTTAGCTAAATTAAATTTCAAATACTTTTGCCAACTGATTTTTATTGTCTTTATTATTCAATGAACATTAAATTATTTCTTCCCTTAATTATTAACTTTTTTTGAACCTTTGCTAGCCTGTTTGTTGCTTTTTTTCAAATGAATGTGATTGAGCCTTGGTACATTATTTGATTAATTCTGTCATTACAGTAATAATGCTCATTATCTGATTCGACATTTTAATGTTCATGTCAGTGTGTAAAAATTAATTTTCTAATATGGGAGAAAGATAAGTGGAACAAATAGGTAAAGATGGAATTATTTGGCAGATGTTTATAGAGCACCTACTATGTGCTCATTGTTCTGAGTTATGTGGGTACAGATCCTGCCCTCATGAACCTTATAATCTCAAAAAAGAAAAGAAATTAAATTTTTGAAATTTCAGATAATGACAAGTGCTTTATGATAAATAATTGGGCAGGGCATACATGAATGAGCCTTTTGAGAACAGTATAAAAAGTGGAGCAGAGATACAAGATGGCTGTGTGAAGAAAGAAAAGCCAGTAAGAGGAAAGGCACTAAACATAAATATAAAATAATATTCTTCATATTATTTATGTCTGTTTAAGAGTAAAAGACAGTTTACACATTTAAGAAAAGTAATGTGGAATTTATCAGGTATGTAGAAGCAAAATGTATAACAGTAGTACAAAGACTGGGTGAGCATAAATAAGTTATACTGTTGTAAGGTTTCTTACATGATGTCTGAAGTGGCATAATATCTCCTGAAGGTAGATTATGATAAGTTAAAGATATATGCTAGCAACTCTAAATCTATCCCCAAAATAATAAGACAAACATTATAGCTAATAAGTCAACAAAGTAGATCAATTGGAATCATGAGAAATAATCCTAAAGAAGGCAGAAGAAGAGAGAAAAGGGAACAAAGAACAGAAAGGACACCTAGGAAACAAAAAACAATATTAAAAGTAAAAGGATGGGGGAAAAAAAGATATACTATGCTAACATTAATGAAAAGAAAACTGGAGTAGCTATGTTAATATTAGACAATGTATATTTCATAGCAAAGAATATTTGCAGAAAAAGAAGAGCATTTCACAATGATAAAGTGTTCAGTTCATCAAGAGAACATAATGCTAAATGTTTATGCACTTAATAACAGAGCTTCAAAATATGTAAAGTAAAACATGATAGAACTACAAGGAGAAATAGACACATTGACAATTTTAGTCAGATATTTTAATATCCTTCTTTCAACAATTGACAGAACAATTTATCAGAAAATCAGTAAGGATGTAAAAAAGTAGAATTACATCAGCCAATTTGAGGTGACATTTAAAACTCTGCCCAAAAATAATCTAATACAATTCTTTCAAGTGTACACAGAGCATTTAATAAGAGAATTTATATTGTGCACCATAAAACAAGTCACAATATGTTTAAAATAATTCAAGTTATACAAAGTACTTCTCTGGCCACAGTGGGATTAATTTAGAAATCTATAACAGAAAGTTATCTGTGAAATCACCAAATATTTGGAAGCAAATAACAGAAGTCTAGATAACCCATGGGTCATAGAAAAAAATCAAAGGGAATTAGATAGTATATTGAACTGAATGAAAATGAAAACACATATCAAAATTTGTGGAATACAGATAAAGCCGTACTTAGAAGCATATAGGTCTAACCATCTATATCAGAAAAGAAGGGTCTCAAGTAAATCACCTCAGCTTCTGCCTTAAGAAACTACAATAAGAAAATTAAGTTCAAAGTAAGCAGTAGATAAGAAATAATAAAGATTAGAGCAGAAATCAATGAAATAGAAAACCAAAAAAAAAAAAGTGAAATCAAAACCTGATTCTTTGAGAAGACCAGTAAAGTTGATATACCTCTAGACAAACTGCTCAAGAAAAAAAGAGAGAAGTGGGACTTCCCTGGTGGTCCAGTGGTTGAGCATCTGCCTTCTAATACAGGGGACGTGGGTTCAATCCCAAGTCGGGGAACTAAGATCCCACATGCTGCAGGGCAACTAAGCCCATGCACCACAACTAGGAGCCCGCATGCCACAGCTACAGAGCCCATGTTCTCTAGAGCCCACATGCCACAACTACAGAGCCCACATGCTCCAGAGCCTGCGTGCTGCAACTACTGAGCCTGCACGCCCTGGAACCCATGTGCCACAACTAGAGAGAAGCCTGTGTGCCGCAGTGAAGAGCCTGTGTGCCGCAATGAAAGATACCACGTGCTGCAACTAAGACCCAACGCAGCCAAAAATAAATAAATAAATATTTAAAAGAGAAAAGAGAGGATGCTAATTACCAACAGGAAGAATGAGATATGTAACATTACTACAGTTTCTACAGATATTAAAAGGAAAATAAGGATGTATAATGAAAAACTTTCTGTTGATAAATTTAACAACTTATAAATTCCTTGAAAGACACAAACTACCAAAGCTTACTTAAGAAGAAATAGATAACTGGATAGCCCTATAATAGTCATTGAACTTGTAGCTAAAAGCCTTCCCACAAAGAAAACATTAGGCTCAGATCGCTTCACTGGTGAATTCTACCAAGCATTATTATTTATTTAAGAAATAGTGTTAATTCTACACACATTTTACAGAAAATTCAAGAGGTAATTCTTCTCAACTCCTTATATGAGGCCAACACTATGATAAAAAGCCAGACAAGGGGATTACAAGGAAAGAACACTACAAACCAATATTTCTCAGTTATAATAGATGCAAGAAAACAACACAGTTTTAGCAATTTCATTCAAAATATATAACTAATAGTACATTATGACTAAGTGTTTACCTCAGGAATGTGAGGTTGATTTAACATTTGAAAATCAGTCAGTGTAATTTACCATATTAACAGTCTAAAAATGAAAAAACATATGCTCATCTCAGTAGATGCAAAAAAGATATTTGAGGAAAACCCACTTCCATTCATGATAAAAGCTTCAAAAAGTAAGAATAGAAGAGAATGTCTTTATCCTGATTAAGTACATCTCAGAAAAACATGTGGTTAGCATAATACTTTTAATGGTGACAGATCAGGAATCAGGGAAGGTTATTTTCTTTCACTTCTTCTATTCACCATTGTATTGGAGGGTCTTGCCAGTGCAGTAAGTCATGAAAAAGACATACAGATTGTAAAAGAACTACAACTACCTTTATTTGAAGGTGACATGATCAAAATGTAAGTCTACATAAACCATAAGTGTACAAACAGACTTTCCATGTAATTACAAAAAAAGCTACTAGAAGTTATGAGTTTAGGAAGGTTGCAAAGTACAAAATCAGTTTATAGAAACCAATTGTATAACATGTATATGAGGTACTGAGAGTAGTCAAAATCATAGAGATAAAAAGTAGAATTGTTGTTGTCAGGGGCTGGAGGGTGGGAATGGGAGGCTGTTGTTTAATTCATACAGAATTTCTGCTTTACAAGGTGAAAACAGCTATGAAGATGGATGGTGGTGTTGGTTATGCAACATTATGAATGTATTTAATACCACTGAACTGTACCCTTAAAAATGGTTAAGATGGAAAATCATATGTGTATTTACCCCAAAAAGTTTAAAAAATCAATTGTATAGCTACATGTTAACAACAAAGTAGGATGTTAAAACTTAAAAACATTTTAAATGGTTTAATTTTTAAAATACCATTTTATAATAGCATCAGAATATATGAAATACTTAGGGATAAATGTGACCCGTACTCTGATAACTGCTCTGCAAAAGATTAACACCCCATATTGGAAAGATATACTGTGTTTTTGGATCAGAAAACCAATATTGTTAATATGTCAATTCTCCCAAAATTGACCTAACAATTCAACTGATACCAGGTGAAACTCCAGCATGCTTTTTTTGTAGAAAAAGACAGCTGAATTGGAAATTCATTTTAAAATCCAAAGAGTCAAATAAGACTTATTTTTAAATTACAGTAATTAAGACAATACGATAAAGATAAACAGATCAATGCATCAGAATACAGCATCCAGAGTTAGACCTACTTATATATAATATATTGTACCTAAACTTAAATGTGAAACCTAAAGCTATGAAACTTCTAGAAGAAAACATTAAAAAAAAAACCAACGAAAAAAAATAATAAACCTTTTCACTTTGGGTTAAGGGAAAATGTCTTAGAATCAATACCACAAGCATGATTTATAAAAGAAAAATTGATAAATTGCACTTCATCAGAATTAAGAACTAGTCTTCTACAGGTACTGTAGTGAGGATGAAAATTCGAATCACAGACTCTAGGAAAATATTTTTAAATCACACATCTGATAAAATTGTATCCCGTTACGCACTAATATGTATAAAATAGATAACTAATAAGAACCTGCTGTAATAAAGATAAAATAAAATTCAAAATTTCAAAAAAATATTGTATCCAAAATATATGAAGAACTCTCAAAACTCAATATTAGGAAGAGAAACTAGGAGTTTAGCCCTTTACTACTTTTAGAACTTTGTTGTTGGGTTTCAAAGGCGGAGAGAACAGAGAAGAAAATGCAAATGTATTTTTTCCAAATTCACGCTGTTTAAAATATCCTCAGTACTATTTGGAATTTTATCTCTTGTATACACTGAGGTAATAGGTTCTTTCTGGTTTCTATAGGTCTCACCACTTACGTTTCAGAGTTCAGTGTTGGAGACCTCTTAACATTGACTTAACAGCTAGCTGCTAATGCTACCCTAGTCTCTACTCACAGAAATCTCTGTTAATTCACTTTTCTTAGACTGCCAACGAGTTTCTTCAAAGTGTTCATGAAATGCTATGACTTTGGCTAGGCCCGTAGAATGAGCCAGCGGTAGTAAAGATTCAAACCCAGACTTTGTAATCTGAAGGTCAATGCTTTTTCTGTTCTGCCTCAGCTGCTTGGTTGAAAATGATTTTGGGGTTCTAATTTTTGCTCTTCTTACTATTCAGTTGTGTGAACTTGGTTCAGTCATTTAATTTCTCTCATCTTCCATTTTCTCAGATAGAAAATGACAAAGTAGAAGGAAAGAGAAGAAAGACCCTAGCCCTTTTCATTCTAACTTTCTATTATTTTTTATCCTTCATGTTCTCCTTCACTTTTCCTGCCCCTTGCTCAACCTTTTTCTCCCTCCTTTTCTCTTTTACCATCAATGAACTCTCCTTATGAGTCAAGTTGTTGTATGAAAGTTGCCTCTATTGAGTGACATATGTACCTCACAAACTCTCAGAAGATTGCCTAGTAAGCTTTCCTTGCTGGCTGCAGCCCTGTTTTCCTGTCTTCCCACCAGTGGGATTGTCACTCCAGTTCTACTTTTTCTGTCTCTAAAGCACACCATACTCTAAAACTGAAAATCAGTTGTTACGATTGTCATCTTGAACATACCTAGCTGGAAAACTTATTTCTAAATTTTCACATGCAGAAACAGTTGTCTTCTCATTCTTTTACTTCCTGAGATTTTTTTTATTCAAGGGTAGTTATTTAATGACAAGTCTGCCCTTTTCTACAGCTCTAAATTAACCACTGGAAAAAATCACATTTCTTTAGGATCTCTGAGCACTGATTGAATTGGATAGTGGAGGGGAGGATGCAAGGCAGCACTGCATACTTTTTAGTCCTAGTGAGGAAAAAACTAATTGTGGAGATGCTGAATTACAAGAGTAGCTATAACCATATTTTTGTATTTAATTGTAGTCCTGATTCTATTCATGTTCAACTAGTGCTGCCACTTTTGTCATTCTTTTACATTTATTTAAGCCCCATTTTGTTGTGCATCACAATTTCTCAGGAATTTTCTTGCACAGAAGCTTAACTCATTAACCATATGTTTTCCCTTAAATGGAAGCCAATTTTCAAAATGTAAAATAGGACATTTCCATTTGCGACTAACAGGTATAGTTGGAAAGCCTGTGGCTGCTTTAATTCTAGGTACCCTTCTTTCATAAGTCTGATGTCCATGTGGGAACACTTCCACACCATCCAGCCTTCTCCATTTCCCTTACCCTCCTCTCCTCCTCCCCCACTTTCTTATGGTCAGGCATCTGGCCTGACATTTCCAGCCAGTTTGGCATTGTGTTAATAACCCAGTCATCGCTTCATTTTAAAATAATATCACCAAATATAGGAACTATCTTACTTAATAAGAACTTACTTAAATAAACTAAATAATTAAGAACAGTAATGAATTAATTAATTATATACTTTGGGGGGAAAATAGACATTCATGAGTCTATATCAGTGATAAGAGACATAGACAGACATACAGGCAGATACATATATACATATATATGTGGGTGGACGGGGAGCAAGGAGGGTTATATTTACAGTAAAATGTTGCAAGGTCAGCTAGTAAATGTGGAAGGAGTGCTAAAGTAGGAAAATCATTATTTTGAAACCATCAGAAAAGGTTGAATCAAGCAAGAGTCATCAGTGGCTGCTAAGTCTAGGGAGAAATGAGGAGGAGAAGCAGGATATTTTCACGGTCTTTAAGTGTTTCCCCTAAGACTGTTTATTAATTGTAAGGAAGAAAAAGAAAACAGTAATTATACAGCATGAAGAGATAATGTCTGCAGGTATTAAACTCTGAGAACACATCACCTATTCAGTGTTCCCAGTGAGAGTACACAACCTGAATCTAAATCTCAAGGAAACATCAAACACAAAATGACAAACTTTCTTCTAAATAAAGGAGGAAGGGAACTGTATACTTCAAAAATGGAAATGTCATAAAAGACAAAGGCTATGACAATATTTCAGATTAAAAGAGAATTAAGAGATATGAAAACTGAATTCAGTGTCTAACCATGATGGGAGGAATATAGTATAAAAAATATTATTAGGTCAACTGATAAATCATAATGTGGATGATGGGTGAGATAAAGTTTATGAAATTGATAACTGTACTATAGTTATATATGTAAGAAAATCCCTGTTCATAAGCAATGATCAGTGAAGTATTTAGGGATAAATGGTCATGATATATGTAAAGTACTCTCAAATACTTCAGAAAAATATTACATATGTATGTGCACAAATATCTGTGCAAATGATAAAATGGGGTATAATGTAAACAGTATGTAAATCTGGGTAAAGGGCATATGAGTGTTAATGTACCTTATTTTTACACATTTTTGTTGTTTGATATTTTTTCCCTTTTTTCTCTTTCTTTTTTTCCAGTTTTATTGAGATATAAATGACATAAAAATAATATAACTTTAAGATGTACATCATAATGATTTGATATATGTATATATTACAAAGGGATTACCACAGTAAGCTTAGTTATTAGCATCCATCACCTCACGTAGTTACATTTTTTTTTCTTGCGATGAGAAATTTTAGCACCTACTCTCTTAGCAACTTTTGAATATACAGTATGGTCTCGTTAACCATATTATGTTGTACATTTTATCTTCAGAACTTATCTCGTAACTGAAAGTTTGTCCTTTTCGACCACCTTCACACAAATGATAGTTTCTAAATAACTTTTCCAATTAAAAAGAATGTTTAAGACCAATTAAAGCATTTGTCCATCTCAGAATTACTGGCCAATCCTGTATCTTTTAGAGAAATAATAGTTTTAAAGTTCTATGACATGGCTACTTTAAATACTCTATTTTTATAACTATGATTTTTTATATGTAAAGATACATATATGCTTACTGTTTTTCATGATAGAAAGCCTCTGGACTAGGCACATCATGGAGTATAAGTAAAACAGAGAGACTGAGAAATCTGTTGTAAATCCAAGTTCCCTATTAATAGAAGAAGTAGAACAACTCCTAGAGCAGTTCTGTCCCATAAAACTGTCCCATCAGTTCTGTGCTGATGGAACTGTTCTTAGTGTGCACTGTCCAACATGGTAACACATCATCAGTGTGGCTATTGAGCACTTGAAATGTGGGTAATGAGACTGGACTTTTCATTTTAATTAGTGTAATTTCAGTAGGCACACATGGCTAGTGGCTACCATATTAAATAGTGCAGTTTGGGAGTGGTGATTAATGCCTGGATATGAGAAGTTTATAAGTTCCCATAATCAATAAGCTGATTATTTAAAGAGATCAATACAGCTGGGCTTGTTAGCTTAAGTAAGATCCGTCCTTTTCAGAAAGATTCTCTGATACGTTATTGCATATGTTATAACTTTATACTAGTAGAAAAATTTATTGTTGAATAATAGTGAATCAAACCCAATGAAAATTTCAATGTCAAAATTAAGTATAATTATTGCAAGTCTTCATTTTACAGTTTACAGCATCTGCCACCAAAAACCCAAAGTAGATGCAAGACTTCCCTTTTAATGACTTACTCTTAACGGATGATACATAGGGAGGAAAAGGAGGAAAGAAGAGAAGGAAAGATGGATAGTTTGATGGACAAGAAGACAATGCAAGATATTCTATTCTAAATGCCACAGGAGGGTTACATTAAGTCTGTTTTATCAAATGTGAACAGACCTGATGTTATGTAAGGTTCTTTCCCTGCTCTAACTTTCGTGATGCTAAATCTTAAGAATATTGAGCAGGAGGAAATCTCTGAGACTGGAGCAGTCAGATTAGTTTAGGATTTGGAGTTCAGTGTTTTACTGGTGGTGTTATATGATCATAATCTCCCATCCTATATGAATGATTTCTGTATTGCTAAGTAAATTTATTTCATTTCAACCAATGTACTGATTAACAGAAAGCTCTGATATATACTCTCTAGAGTATGGTATCTTCCTGGTTACTTTAATAGCTTTTTAAACAGTGATGGGCATGCTTTTTAATCAGTCAGATAAAATATACTACTTATGGAGGCAACACGTTGAGAGAATAGGCTAGAAGGAGGTATGAACATAAATGGTAACCTGTGTGTCTTCCCAAATACAGCACTATTTAAGCACTGAACCTCTCAGTCCATTGTTCCTGTCTTTCACTGTGTATCAGTAAGGCCTTACATTGGCATTGGGAGGTAATACTGTTCTAGGTGGTTAGCTAACCATGTTGGTAACTTCATTTCTCCTTCCAGACTGAGTCAAAGTATTAATTTTTTAAGTTTAATGCTTTGTTGATTTGTAAATCTATTGCTCTGTGTGGCTTAAATCTTTGCACAGTGTTCAAAGTTCTCAAAAGATGTGTAGGCTTAAACATTTTGCTCTGCCTTGGTCATGAACTAAGTGTTTGATGAAAGCCACCTGCTTGGCAGGCTGAGTGACTGCTGTTTTTCCATCTACCCTCACTCTGCTACATAAATGATTCTTGCTTGGCACCTCTTCTCTCAGCATTTGCCTGAGTTCTCACAGCACTCACACCCAGCTGGAACTATGTGCCACCTTCATATCACTCTTTTTTGTTTTTAAAGCAAGGGACCATATTAATCTATTAAACTCGGAAACTGAGTGTATCAGGGTTCCCATGACCACCCCCACTAGGTGATTTGGTGATTTAGTAGGAGGGCCTACTAGACTCAGCATATAGTCATATTCACAGCTAAAATTTATTGCAGTGAAAGGATACAAAGCAGAATCAACAAAGGGAAAAGGTACATGGGGTGAAGTCTGGAGAAAATCATGTACAGCCTTATAAGAATTTTGTCGAAGTGGAGTCACACCAGATTCACTTGTTACCCGAAAACTGGGTTCACCTCTTGGTGGGTGTTGAGCCAGTAGACACAATCAAGCCAAAGATCAAGAGAAGGAAGGGTTTATTATTGCTTGCAGCAAGGAAGGGGAACACCAGAGATCTTGACCAAAGCAATGTCTCACTGAACAGCAAAATTGGGCAAGTTTTAAGCTAAGGGTACATGCATATTCATGAAGGGGCTTGAGCACAGGAGAATTGGAGCAGAGGTCGACAGAGTCCAAGCTTTAGTCGATTGAAGTCAGGAAGGTCCACATCATCATTCCATCCTCCACCTGGGTGGGGGGACCTTAGTTCCTGCAGAACTCAAAGATATTATGTATATCCCTTTAGGAGGAACTGGGACTCTGATTCATCACTGCACTATTGTTTGACTGCCTTTTCTCTGTTCCTGCATTCCTTTGTTCCCTTAAGATCATTAATTACTGAGAACTGTTCAAGGGCAGGCCTTATGGCTGGGCTTAGATAACAAAATGACTTAGGCCAAAATGGCTTCTCTTATGTCAAGAAAGCCATTCCTGGTTCTCTTTCTCAGGGGACCTGCTAACTTATATTACACCCTTAATTCCTCCAGCAGCTAATTATGAAACATGTGAAGTGCTCTCTACCAGGAAAGCTCATTAGAGACTCAGTGCCCAAGGTCTTCATTGGAAGCTGGTCAAGTTGGCACCCTCTGTCTAGCATGTACCAGTTTTATTCAGCATAAACCGTATTGCTTGTATAAACAATTTAGGCACAATAAAATACTCTTATCACTTAGGAAATGGTGGGCCTACTCCCCAAATCCAGTTTCCCAAAATGCCATCCAAGGGCCAGCCTTGTAAGTAGGCTCTTCTAAGGAGAGCAGTCTCAAGCCTGCTACGTTAACTCTCTTCTGTATCTGGGTATGTGTTGGTCACCATTCAGACTTGGAATTTTTAATCTGTTTTTAACTTTTCTTACGTCTAGTCTCTTTACTGGCTTTTTGTTGATCATTAGATCACTTAGAGATTAATGGAAATGTGGTGTACTACACACCTACTTTTGCCAAATGGAACCATTTCAATTTCTTGTAGGCTAGAGCACCTAATCTTCTTTCCTCTTGATCCTTGTCACTGTTTTTTTTTTTTTTTTTTCTTTCTGGATTTGCTTTGCTCATTTCTTCAAGAGTATGGTCTCAAAGTTGCATCAGAACCTTTAACCACAGATTTCTTTCTCCCCCAAAGCTCCAGGCTAGTATTGCATGAATGCCTCTCAATCTGCTTCTTGAGACATAGAAACCTTAGAATTGAACTGCAGCATCTTAGAGAAGCCCTTGTGTCTATCATAGATATAAACTGTAGCCAGTATATGAGCAGACTGAGAAATATAAATTGGGCCTTTAAATCAGGTCTAAATCAATGTCAACTCATACTTCCAAGTGATTTAAGAATTTAAGTATAAAGAAACCTTTCTATTCTTCAGGTGGAATCATAGTTAAAAGCATTTGGGTAAAGACAATAGGAAAGAAATATGGAAGTGATATAAATAATTGTGGGAGTCCACAGAATAGGAAGTAGATGATTCTGCCCTAAAAAAAAGTAAAGGTTGGCATAGAAATAAGATAGCAATAGGGGCTCCAAATATATAATATTGGGTATATGCTAGAACACTCACTGTTGTCAATTTGGAATATGTAATGATGTTTGACTGGTCTAAATGAAGGGAAGGAGGTAGTGAGAAGTACTATTATTTTGAGTTAATTCCAACTAACAAGGAAAACCTAATTGGTGAGGAACAAGTGATAGGAACTTTTCAGAGAAAGTGACCATTTCATTTTAGAATTCATATTAGTAAAATAACAACTGGGAATAGTAGCTGTTCCTATCAACCAGAGGGATAAAATTTATAATTCTTGGGGCATTAGGTAGAGTATTCCCATTAAATCATGTCTTATGGATCATAGACCTAAATGTTGTTAAAAAACAAAATTCAACCAATTAAATTTTAAGAATCTTATTGGCTTTATTCATCAATTCATGAATTGGGCAGCATCCCTTCTAGTAAATAGAAAGGAGCTCTGAGGAGCTATACAACATGGAAGACTCTTATAGGCAGAAGGGAGCAGGACAAGAAAGTTACTAGTAAAGAGTGCATTGTTTCAGGCGAGGTCACCATCCTTTGGGGGAGGGCAGGGATCTATCAGGTGCATTACCTCACATAATTTTTTTTAAATAAATTTATTTTATTTATTTATTTATTTTGGCTGCGTTCGGTCTTCACTGCTGCATGCAGGCTTTCTCTAGTTGTGTTGAGCAGGGGCTACTCTTCGTTGCAGCGCTCAGGCTTCTCGTTGTGGTGGCTTCTCTTGTTGTGGAGCACGGTCTCTAGGTGCATGGGCTTCAGTAGTTGTGGCTCTCAGGCTCAGTAGTTGTGACGCACGGGCTTAGTTGCTCTGCAGCATGTGGGATCTTCCCAGACTAGGACTCAAACCCATGTCCCCTGCATTGGTGGATTCTTAACCACCGTGCCACCAGGGAAGTCCCCTCACAGGTAATTTTGGATTGACTGGATTAAGAGCCCTCTCCTGGGAAAGGTTGAAACTTTAAAAGTTAGGTATTAAGTCTCAGTTTGGTGACCTGGGTTTTGGACAAGTGACTTCATTTTGAGCCGGTTGTCTCCTTTTTAACAATGAAAACCTAAAACTATAAAACTCCCCCCCCCAAAAAAGAAACAGGAGAAAATCTTTGCAATCAGTTATAAATTTATTAGCTGCAACACCAGAAGCTCAATCCATAAAAGAACCAACTGAGATTGGACTTCATCAAAATGTAAAACTTCTGTTTTTCAAAAGACCCTGTTAAAAGAATGAAAAGACAAGCCACAGGTTGAGAGAAAACATCTGGAATACAAATATTTGATAGGGACTTCCCTGGTGGTCCAGTGGATAAGACTCTGTGCTCCCAATGCAGGGTGCCGGGGTTCGATTCCTGGTCAGCGAACTAGATCCCGCATGCATGCCGCAACTAAGAGTCCACATGCCACAACTAAGAGTCCACATGCCACAACTAAGAAGTCTGCATGCACAACTAAGAAGTCTGCATGCCGGCTGCCCCGCAGCCCCAGGGCAGGGTGGTCTCATGACGCTGCCGGCTCTGGAGGGGCACCACCGGCCGAAGCCACGACCCTCCTGGGGACCGCGGGCCAGTTCCCTGAAATCTGAACCTCCAAGGCCACCTTTATTCACAAAAAGAAAGGATTTTTCCATGTGGAGGTCAAAGTGTCAGACAAGTTCCCAGGCTGCTATCTGCTAAGGAAGAGCATGTGTTACCCATACCTGCCATTGGAATTTCTCCCCGGGCAGAGGTAATACACGGGACCCAAGACATGGCAGTTACTAGTATGCTCTTCCCACAGTGCCTCTTAATACCATGTGGAATCCTACAAGGGAAATAAGCATGACAACTTTGGTTGAACTTGGTCTGGTCTCAGATTTACCTGATGGTCACCACTCACAGTTTCTGCAGAACCCAGCGATTTCTCCTTGAAGGAAAGTTTCCAGAAAAATCAGAGGGATAAATAAAGAATGCAGCTGATTCCCACCTTGTGCTAATGCCCAAGAGGGTGATGAAAACAATTATTGTTTTACTCTGATGCTCTTGTAAAATAAAGATCTTCAAGAAGATTTTTAAAAAGAACTTTTTGACAAATACAAGTTTTGGATAACTGGGGCAATGCTGGCCTCGTGGGATGAGTTCAGAAGTGTTCCTTCCTCTGAAATTTTTGGAGTAGTTTGACAGGGGTGGGTGTTGGCTCTTCTCAGAGTGCTTGGTGGATTTCACCTGTGGGGCCGTCTGTTCCTGGACCTCTGGTTGTTAGGAGTTTTTAAATTACTGTTTTAATTTCATTACTGGTAATTGGTCTGTTCATATATTCTGTTTCTTCTTGGTTCACTCTGGGAGATTGTGCCTCTCTGGGAGTTTGTCTGTTTCTTCTACATTGTTCATTTTGTTGGCATGTAGTTGTTTGTAGTAGTCTCTATATCATCTCACACCTGTCAGAATACCTATAATCAAAAAGAACACAAATAACGAATGTTGGTGAGGATGTGGAGAAAAGGGCACCCTCCTACACTGTTGGTGGGAATGTAAATTGGTGCAGCCACTGTGGAATATATGAAGGTCTCTCAAAAATCTAAAAATAGAACTGCTGTATGACCCAGTGACTCCATTCCTTGGTATATACCCAAATAAACAAAGACACTAATTCAAAAAGATACATGCACCCAACTGTTCATAGCAGCATTATTTACAATTGCCAAGACATGGAAGCAACCCAAGTGTCCATCAACAGTTGAATGGATAAAGAAGTTCTGGTATATATGCACAATAGGATATTACTCAGCCATAAAAAAGAATGAAACTTTACCATTTGCAGCAATATGGATGGACTGGAGGGCATTATGCTAAGTGAAATAAGTCAAACAGAGTAAGACAAATACGGTATGATATCACTTATATGTGGAATCTAAAGTATACAGTGAAGTAGTGAATAAAACAAGTAGAAGTAGACTCACAGATATTGACAAGAACTTTGAGAAATAAATGTTTGTTTAAGCCAAAAGAGAAATAAAAAGAATATTATAAGTGAAATAAGGCATAAACAAAAAGATGATCCTACTTACATGTGCAATTTTTTAAAGTCAAATACATAGAAGCAGAGAGTAGAGCAGTGGTTACCATGGGTGGGGAGGTAGGGAAACAGGGAGATGCTGGACGAAGGGCACAAAGTTGCAGTTATGTAAGATGAATGTCTGGAGAGCTAATGTACAGCATGATGACTGTGGTTAATAATGCTGTGTTGAATACCAGAAATTTGCTATGAGAGTAGATTTCAGGTTGTCTCATCACACACACACACACACACACACACACACACACACACAAATGGTAGCTGTGTGAGAAGATATGAAAATTAGCTTGACTGTGTCAGTCATTAAACTATACATATAAAATAATCATGCTTTACATCTTAAATATATGTATGTTTATTTTTAAAAAAAAACGCCTTTACATGAAAAAAAAAAAAGGTGTATAGAGTTTAGGCCCACTGCAAAGTTAGAGAGAACAGTCTCCAAGATTGCCCTCACTTCTGACACCAACTGCAAGTTCAGTGGATTACCCAAATCATTCTCAGGTTTGACAATTCACTGGAAAGACTACAAAAATAACTGAAAGCTGTTAAAAAGGATGGTTATAATTTTATTACATGTTTTATTACAAGGAAAGGATACAGATTCAAATCAGCCAAGAGAGTAAGCATCTAGGACAGAATCCAGAAGATTTACCAACTATGGGGCTCCCATTGCCTTCACTCCATAGAATCATAGATGTGTTACTCTCCCAGCAGTGATGAATGACAATTTCCAACTCATTCTATGAGGCCGCACTACTCTAATACTAAAACCAAGCAACAACTTTCGAAAAGAAAAATACAGACCAATATCTCATAAACATATGCAAAAATATTCAACAAAATATTGTTGAATCAAATCCAACAATTAATAAAAATTGTACATCATGGTCAAGTGGGATTTATTTCAAGTAGGCAAGGTTGGTTCAATGTTCAAACATCAATTAATGTAATGCATCATGTCAACAGGTTGCAGAATAAAAATCATGATTATATCAACTGATGTAGAAAAAGCATTTGACAGAATGCAACATCACTGTATTATAAAAACGTTAGCAAACTAGTAATAGAGGATAACTTTCTCATTTTGCTAAAGAACATCTACAAACATTGACAACACCAAATACTGGTGAGGAAGTGAAGCTATAGGAACTCTTATTCATTGGTGGTGGGAATGCAAAATGGCACAGCCACCTTGAAAGACAGCTTGGTAGTTTAAAAAAAAATGAAATATACTCTTAACCATATGATCCAGCAGTCATGCTCCAAAGTATTTACTCAAGTGAGCTGAAAACATGTCCACATAAAAACCCTCACATAAATGTTCATAAATGTTTTACTCAGAATTTGTAAAACTTAAAATTAACTAAGATGTTCTCCAAAGGGTGAATGGATAAGTAAATTGTGGTGCATCCAGAGCATGTTAATAGGCAATTAAAAGAAACAAGCTATCAAGACACAAAAGGCATGGAGGAACATAAAAAGCATATTGCTTAGTAAAAGAAGTCAGTCAGTAAATGCTACATAGTATATAATCCCACCCATATGACATTCTGGAAAAGATAAACCTTAGAGATAGTAAAAAGATTACTAGTAAAGAGATCACTCTTTGTTAGGAGTTCAGGGAAGGAATTAATAGGTAGCAGAGGTGATTTTTACCACGGTGAACTATTCTTTATGATGCTGTGATGGTGGATAACTGTCATTATATATTTGTCAAAACCATAGAACTTTCAATATAACAGAGTGAACCATAATGTAAACTATGCAGTTTAATTATTAACAATGTATTAACATTAGTTCAGCTACGGTAACAAATGCACCATAGTAATGTAAGATGTTAATAACAGTAGAAACTGAGGTTGTGAGAAAGGAGGTATATGGTAACTCTGTACTCTCTGCTCAATTTTCTGTGAACTTAAACTTCTCTAAAAAATAAAGTATATCAATTTTTATAAAAAAACAAAAAGTCTGCATGCCTCAACTAAGGTCCTGCATGCCGCAGCGAAGATCCCACATGCCACAACTAAGACCTGGAGCAGCCTAAATAAATAAATAAATATTTTAAAAAGTATGTTTGATAAAAATTAATCCAGAATACATAAAGAACTCATAAAACACAGTAACAAGGAAACAAACTACTGAATTAAAACAATGGGAAAAATATTTGGACAGATACCTCATGAAAGAAGATGTACAGATGGCAGATAAGCACCTTGAAAAGATGCTCAATATCATTAGTAATTAGGGAAATGAACATAAAAATCATAATAACATACCACTACACACCTATTCAACATTTGGCTATTGGTCAAAATGTTAAAATCTTGACCTGTCAAACAAAGATGTGGAGGAACTGTAACTCTCATGCACTGCTGATAGGAATGTAAAATTGTAAAACTTTACAAAAGTTTATTTAAGAAAGTGCCAAAGATACACTTACTATATGCTCCATCCATTTTACTAGGTATTAATCCAGAAGAAGTAAAAGCATATATCCACTCACTAATTTTCACAGCTTTTTTTTTTTTTTTTTTTTTTGGCGGTACGCGGGCCTCTCACTGTTGTGGCCTCTCCCGTTGCGGAGCACAGGCTCCGGACCCATAAGCTCAGCGGCCATAGCTCACGGGCCTAGCCGCTCCGTGGCATGTGGGGTCTTCCCGGACCGGGGCACGAACCCGTGTCCCCTGCATCTGCAGGCGGACTCTCAACCACTGCGCCACCAGGGAAGCCCCCACAGCTTTATTTTTGATAGCCCCAAACTTGAAACATCCTAGATGTCATTAGCAGATACACTGATAAATTATGGTATACTTATATAATGGAATACTACTTGGCAATGAGAGGGAACTACTGATACACGTAACAAGGATAGATGTCAAAGTAATTAAGCTAAGTTAGAGAATCCAGACTTAAAAGATTACATACTATAATTCCATTAATATAAAACACTAGGAAAATCAAAATAATCTCTAATGGCAGGAAGTAGATCAGTGCTTGTCTGGTTGGGCAGATGCAGGAGTAGGGGAGTAAGTGGAAAGGATTACAAAGGGACACAGGAAACAGGAACCTACTGTACAGCACAGGGAACTCTACTCAATATTCTGTAATAACCTATATGGGAAAAGAATCTGAAAGAGAATGGATATATGTATATGGTATAGATGAATCACTTTGCTATACACCTGAAGCTAACACAACTGTAAGTAAATTGTACTCCAATATAAAATAAAAATTAAATTTAAGAAAAGGGACACAACGAGCCTTCTGGAGGTGATGGATATGTTCATTATCTTGATTATGATGATGGTTCCTGGGTATGTACATATACCAAAACTTATTAGTTTGTACAATTTAGATATGTGCAGGTTATGACATGTCAATTATACCTCAATAAAGCAACTTTTCGGAAAACTGCATGGTCTTCCTTTAACATTCTAGTTGCCTGGCCTCATTGGGATCAGAACAAATTCTCCAGCCCTGTTTCAGCTTTATCTTTTCCCTTGTAATATACTTAACAGTTCATGATATATTTTGTACTCAAAATAAACTTGTAAGCAGTTAGTATAGCCACTGTCCTAACAAACTATATATTCCTGACAAAGTAGAAATGTTCCCATTTGAATTTCTTTTTAATGACACATTACACAGGCTTTAAATGCCAGTCTTTGTATTTTCAAACGTGCAAAAACTAAAATGAAGTTCACATATAAGAGCAATCAACTCCTATAGCAAAAGGCTGAATATCAGTTTCTGAAAATAAATTTTATATGAATCTTTTCTCCAAATAATTTGAGTTTTAAATGTCTTTAACTGTGACATCTATTTTTTAATTTTTTATTTTTTATTGGAGTATAATTGCTTTACAATGTTGTGTTAGTTTCTGCTGTACAATGAAGTGAATCAGCTATATGTATATGTATATCCCCTCCCTCTTGGACCTCCCTCCCACCCCCCCACCATCACACCCATCTAGATCGTCACAGAGCACCGAGCTGAGCTCCCTGTGCTATACAGCAGGTTCCCATTAGCTATCTATTTTACACATGGCAGTGTATTTATGTCAAACCTAATCTCCCAGTTCATCCCACCTTCCCCTTCCCCCCCGTGTCCATATGTCCATCCTCTATGTCTGAGTCTCTATTCCTGCCCTGCCAATAGGTTCATCTGTACCATTTTTCTAGATTCCACAAATAAGCGTTAATATACGATATTTGTTTTTCTCTTTCTGGCTTACGTCACTGTATGCCAGTCTGTATGACAGACTCTAGGTCCATCCACATCTCTACAAACGTCCCCATTTCGTTCCTTTTTATGACTGAGTATTATACCATTGTATATATTTACCACATCTTCTTTGTCCATTCATCTGTCGTTGGACATTTAGGTTGTTTCCATGTCCTGGCTATTGTAAATAGTGCTGCAATAAACATTGGGGTACATGTGTCCTCTTGAATTATGGTTTTCTCAGGGTATATGCCCAGTAGTGGGATTGCTGGGTCATATGGTAGTTCTATTTTTAGTTTTTTAAGGAACCTCCATACTGTTCTCCATAGTGGCTGAATCAGTTTACATTCCCACCAAAAATGCAAGAGAGTTCCCTTTTCCCCATACCCTCTCCAGCATTTATTGTTTGTTGATTTTTTGATGGTGGTCATTCTGACCAGTGTGAGGTGACACCTCATTGTAGTTTTTTATTATTATTTATTTATTTATTTATTTATTTATTTATTTATTTATTTATTTGTTAACATCTTTATTGGAGTATAATTGCTTTACAATGGTGTGTTAGTTTCTACTTTACAACAAAGTGAATCAGTTATACATATACATACGTTCCCATATCTCTTCCCTCTTGTGTCTCCCACCCTCCCACCCTCCCTATCCCACCCCTCTAGGTGGTCACAAACGACCTAGCTGATCTCCCTGTGCCATGTGGCTGCTTCCCACTAGCTATCCACCCTACGTTTGGTAGTGTATATATGTCCATGCCACTCTCTCACTTTGTCACAGCTTACCCTTCCCCCTCCCCATATCCTCAAGTCCATTCTCAAGTAGGTCTCTGTCTTTATTCCCGTCCTACCCCTAGGCTCTTCATGACATTTTTTTTTTCTTAGATTCCATATATATGTGTTACCATACGGTATTTGTTTTTCTCTTTCTGACTTACTTCACTCTGTATGACAGACTCCAGGTCCATCCATCTCACTACAAATAACTCAGTTTTGTTTCTTTTTATGGCTGAGTAATATTCCATTGTATATATGTGCCACATCTTCTTTATCCATTCATCTGTTGATGGACACTTAGGTTGCTTCCATGTCCTGGCTATTGTAAACAGAGCTGCAATGAACATTTTGGTACATGACTCTTTTTCAATTATGGTTTTCTCAGGATATATGCCCAGTAGTGGGGTTGCTGGGTCATATGGTAGTTCTATTTTTAGTTTTTTAAGGAACCTCCATACTGTTCTCCATAGTGGCTGTATCAATTTACATTCCCACCAACAGTGCAAGAGGGTTCCCTTTTCTCCACACCCTCTCCAGCATTTATTGTTTGTAGATTTTTTGATGATGGCCATCTGACCAGTGTGAGATGATATCTCATTGTAGTTTTGATTTGCATTTCTCTAATAATTAGTGATGTTGAGCAGTTTCTCATATGCCTCTTGGCCATCTGTATGTCTTCTTTGGTGGAATGTCTATTTAGGTCTTCTGCCCATTTTTAAATTGGGTTGTTTGTTTTTTTTGATATTGAGCTCCATGAGCTGTTTGTATATTTTAGAGATTAATCCTTTGTCTGTTGCTTCATCTGCAAATATTTTCTCCCATTCTGAGGGTTGTCTTTTCATCTTGTTTATGGTTTCCTTTGCTGTGCAAAAGCTTTTAAATTTAATTAGGTCCCTTTTTTTTTTTCATTACCCTAGGAGGTGAATCAAAAAAGATCTTGCTCTGGTTTTTGTCAAAGAATGTTTTTCCTGTGTTTTCCTCTAAGAGTTTTGGAGTGTCCACTCTTACATTTAGGTCTTTAATCCATTTTGAGTTTATTTTTGCATATGGTGTTAGGTGGTGTTCTAATTTTCATTCTTTTACATGTAGCTGTCCAGTTTTCCCAGCACCACTTATTGAAGAGGCTGTCTTTTCTCCATTGTATGTTCTTGCCTCCTTTTTCATAAATTAGGTCACCATATGTGCGTGGGTTTATCTCTGGGCTTTCTATCCTGTACCATTCATCTATGTTTGTTTTTGTGCCATACCATACTGTCTTGATTACGGTCGCTTTGTAGTATAGTTTGAAGTTGGGGAGCCTGATTCCTCCAACTCTGTTTTTCTCTTTCAGTATTGCTTTGGCTATTCAGGGTCTTTTGTGTTTCCATACAAATTGTAAATTTTTTTTGTTCATTTTTTTGTTCTAAGTCTGTGAGGAATGCCATTGGTAATTTGATGGAGATTGCATTGAATCTGTAGATTGCTCTGGGTAGTATAGTCATTTTCACAATATTGATTCTTCCAATCCAAGAACATGGTATATTTCTCCATTTGTTTATGTCATCTTTGATTTCTTTCATCAGTGTTTTATAGTTTTCTGAGTACAAGGCTTTTGCCTGCTTCGGTAGGTTTATTCCTAGGTATTTTATTCTTTTTGTTGCAATGGTAAGTGGGATTGTTTCCTTAATTTCTCATTCTGATTTTTCATTGTTAGTGTATAGGAATGCAAGAGATTTTAGTGCATTAATTTTGTATCCTGCAACCTTACCAATTCATTGATTAGTTCTAGTAGTTTTCTGTGGCATCTTTAGGATTTTCTATGTATAGTATCATGTCATCTGCAAACAGTGGCAGTTTTACTTCTTCTTTTCTAATTTTTATTCCTTTTATTTCTTTTTCTTCTCTGATTGCCATGGCTAGGACTTCCAAAATTATGTTGAATAAGAGTGGCGAGAGTGGGCATCCTTGTCTTGTTCCTGGTCTTAGAGGAAATGCTTTCAGCTTTTCACTGTTGAATATGATGTTAGTTGTAGGTTTGTCTTATATAGGCTTTATTATGTTGAGGTATGTTCCATCTCTGCCCACTTTCTGGAGGCCCTCCACACATCCCCTGATCCTCTGGTCCCGGAGAGCCCCTCCCTGTCTGCCGTTCCTCTTCTCCCCCCATCTCCCTCCTGCACCCCTAGGACCCGTGTTTCCTGGCGGGGGCCCCCAGAGAACAGAGGACCAGGCCCGGACTGTGACATCTTTATATAAGTGAATATAGATTGAAGAAGTAGGTATAAAACCTGAAATTTCCATGATTCAATTCTTTTTTACCATGACTGTTAACATGGTATAGCTAGGTATTGTGCACACTTCATTGTTTACTCTGCAATAAATTACTTCCCTCCTGACCAATAAATAGACAGCCATCACCATGAGTTAGAAATGTTAGGCATTTGGCTATACCCTGGAATATAGTTCATGGCTTTTAAATATTGTGTGGGTGTGAAAGATTTTGAGTGACCACTGGATAAGCTACAGCATTCTACTTCCTTAAGCCATATTTGGAGATGTTTACTTATAATTATAGTCTTGCTCTAGGGCTTGCTATTTGGTGGACAAGATATTTTTCTGCTCTTTCCTCAAGGATTCTTTCTGAATGCCAGTTAAGAGCATGAACTTTGGATCCAGAATGCTTGGGTTTCTATATATTAAACTCTACCACCTTGGCAAGTTACTTAACATCAGTAAGCCTCAATTCCCTCATCTGCAAGATGGGGAAAATGTAATGAATATAGCTCATAGATTATCTTTCAGGATTGAAAAGTTAATAAATGCAAGTAGAACTGTACCTTGCATGCAGTAAGTAATATATAACTTAGCTTCCCAGTTGGTATCATCGTTTATTGTTATAACTGATTTTATTGTGATTGTGGAGTAGGTTCTGGTGGAAACCAAAAACATCACGTGTTTGGGAATGACCTTATGTTTAGTTATTCATCTTTTGTACTTATGACATTCAGTCAGAATTTTTATGTCAATTTAGTGATTATCACACCTGGTTTTCATTTCTTTTGGTCCTGAGGTACTGTATTCATCAGAATTGAGCACTTTGAGAATAAAATTGATATTGATGAATAAAGGGTTTTTTTAAATCTTCTAGGAATAAAATTTTTGTAACCACCAGTATTCATTTGGTTTAAAGCACAAGGAAAAATTGTGCTTTATAAAATGGATTACTATGTTCAACTGTTATTTGAGTTCCTCAGAATTACTGCCTAAGCTTAGATCTGTGGTCCATCTAGACTAGCATTTGCTCTTGGATAGGTTCTCAAGGAGAGAACATGGGTAAATCTACAAGAACTAATAGAAGCCCCACCCAAATTTTTAAAAATTTTTTTCTGCTTTCCTTTTCATTCCAGCATGGCCCTTTGGTTTCTTTAAATCATTTAGGAGAGAGGTTCTGTCCCAGGAACTCCAGAAATAGCTGGGGAGATTAGTATTTAGTCATTGTGAGCATGAGCCAGGAAAAACAGAAAATGTTTAAAGATAGTTTGTTGTTAGTATATTACTTTTTAAGGTTGTTTATTGTTTCTTTGTTATTGTTAATATTCTGGCCTTAGAATATTCAAGCAATTCAAAAACATATGGTGTATTAATTCCAAGTCCTCTGTATTCTCCTTCCTCAGCAATAACTTGTTAACTTTGTATATTACTCCAGTTTTTTTTTCTAAGCAGATCTAATACTTTAATTTTTAGGAAAGTAGGTTAATACTATACATATAATTTTTACAACTTTATTTTCTTACTTAATAATATGTATCCTATACTTTCCAGGGGATTACATGTATGTATTAATGGCATCCTTTTTTTTTTTTTTGCGGTATGCGGGCCTCTCACTGTTGTGGCCTCTCCCGTTGTGGAGCACAGGCTCCGGATGGGCAGGCTCAGCGGCCATGGCTCACGGGCCCAGCCGCTCCGCGGCATGTGGGACCTTCCCGGACCGGGGCATGAACCCGTGTCCCCTGCATCGGCAGGCGGACTCTCAACCACTGAGCCACCAGGGAAGCCCATGGCATCCTTTTTAATGCTCATTCAGCATTTTAGTGTGTGGATATATCAATTTATTTATTCAATCCCTTATTGATACATGTTTGGGTTATTTGTAATTTTCTATTACAAAATATACTGCAGTGAATATCCTTGTACACATAATTTTGAATGTGTTTACAAGTTCTTTTCCCTAAAGTGGAAATGTGTGCTCAAAGAATAAAAAAAAAATTTAATGGTAGATACTGACAAATTAGAGGTGCTTGTTGAGAGAAAAAAGTAACTCATAACATTAATAGTAGATACTGACAGTAGGAATGGCAGGCTCTGCTTTGCCCTCACTTGAGGTAGCTCCTTGTGTAAACAGTTAATAGTGATTTCTAGGACTTAAAAAAATTAACAGTTTCCCTGACTCCTCATTCATATTTGTTCTTTCCATTTATTCATTGGTCCTTAGAATTAGATAGGGAAGGGGATGCATGGAGGTGGAAGGAAGTATGGATACTGACTTTCTCATTTTACAGAGATACAATCTAAAGTAATGGATCAAGTAGAGATTATAATTATTATTCAACGTTAGTAAGGTAATGTACAGAAGAACTAAAGATAAAAACACGGCTAACAAAAACTTTAAAGGATGTAGTGTAAATGAGCTAAATTTTATATCTTTCATAGGGAGGAAAATACTGGATTTTACTTAACAAATCTGTAACTGTAATTACAGAAGAAATAGAGGTCTAAACATATAATTTAAAGTTTCGGAGGTAACACTGAATAACTAAAGTCAGAAATAGAGAAGAAAGTTTACCTCTGAGGAGTGAGATTGGTAGTAGGGAACAGAGATGTTTTTATTTTTCATTTTTATTTCCTCCTTTAACTGTTGGTCTTTCTAGTTCTGTGTTTATTGATTACTTTCCAAATAATATAGAAAATAGATTTAAAAAGGAAAGCTGAAACTATAACTCCATGATGGGATAATTAAGACAATTGTGGGAAACAACAATATCAACATCAAATCAGTCAGTGGGACAAAAATAGAGTTAAGGGTGTTATATAGTTTATGAGTCCATTTATAAACTTTCCATGTCAAGAAAGTTTATGCCATATAGTAGTTTATAAGAAATAAACCTAGTTAAATTGAGTTATAGAATTCAACTCATGACAATACATGGATACACTCATTCATTTGACAGACATTCATGAGCGGAGTAAATTCATGCTGTTATTTTTCTATGCCTGTCCCTGATGTGCTTTAAGATGTTGTATAGGAAAGCTCACAGTGGGTTTCTGTTGAGTGAACTCTTAAAAACTCCTCTCCTCCTAAAACTTAATGTCTCCTTAAAGAGATTTTCAATCAGTCTTTCTCTTTTCAGCCTCATTTCTTCTCTCATTTTTGGTAATACCCAGTGTTTCCCATTCCTGAGCTACTACCAGTCAGCCTGCTTCTGAGTGAGCTTTCTGCTTTGTTCATGCTAAATCAGTTACTGATTCATCCACCTGCTTTCTAACATCCAAAGTTTTGTTGGTATCTTTTCCAATTTTTTTCTCAGTATGTCTATACCTTTTTATATTCCTTTCCTGCCATTCCTCTACTATTCAATCCACCAACTTTAATCTAAGGTCTAGTTTTATTTTTACAAGTGTCAAATAAAGAACCATTCCAGTACAGAAGAATCACTGATACATTAGTAAAGCAACAACATGAAGTGACTGCTCTTAAAATGAGAAGTGCATAATGATGAAACTGCTTTGTTGATATGTTCTGACCTAGACCTCTAACAAGAGAATCATTCTTTTGTCAGAGGATTGGATTTGGCAAAAACTTTAGTTAAATACACCTCTCTCCTACTTCTCCTTTTTTGGAATGAAGGAAAGTTCTAGTGGTTTTCAATGCAAGAAAAGTTGCATCTTCCTGGTTTCTCTTGAAGAACTCAAAGTAAAATGTGTGATTTCTACAGAGGGCAGAAGAATTCCTTATTGTTTGGGGAGTTGCTGGGTGATGGTGATAATAATAATTACTATTATTTATTGATTGCTTCTGTGTGCAGTTTGTTTTACAAACAGTGTCTTTTATTAATCCTCAAACTGCCATAAGTAGTTATTATTTACTCCTTTTCACAAAGGATGAAATAACTTTTCTAAGGTTAAGTAACTTGCCCAAGGTTACACAGTGAGTGTTGGGCACATTATCAAATGACTCTAAAATCCATTCTTTTCCCACTTTTCCACCTTGTTAGACTCATACTATTTTAATAACAGCAACAATGATAGCTGATAGTTATCTAGCACATACTCTCTACTAGATACTCTAGCACATACTCTCTACTAGATTCTCTACTAGATACTCTACTAGATACTATTACACATACTATTTTATACTCTTTATATATATTGACATATTTAATTCTTATGCCTTAACCTTATGAGGTAAGCACCATCATTATCCTCTTCTATGGAGGTCAGGGAGAGTAAGTAACTTGCTGAAGGTCAATTAGTATGGCTATAGTGATGTGGACCAGGATTCTAAGACAGTTGTTTGGTTGTTATTGGAGTAGATGAGAATGTTTATATTTGTTCCCATTGATTGCTGAGTCTGTTAAAAGCGCTCTAAACTTTAAAAACAGAAAGCAAATAAATATTTGGGTTCTTTTTTCTTTAAAGCTATGAGAAGGTAACATGAAACAATAAACATCTTGCCACAGCTTAAGGTTTCTAGTTAGTATACCAACCCTTACCAAGAAAAAGTAATTAAATAGTGGGGGAGCAGGAGAAAGGGGAGGTGTTTTTGTATTAGAGTTCTGGCATTAACATTTGCAGATTGAGAAAAGCTCAAGAATTTTCTCTGAAGTACCCTCTTTATTTTGCTCTACTCTTTAATGTTGTTTCTAATTCCAAGAGAGACTATAATATGTATTTCATCCATCCTTAACTATACCAAGAGGCTGAAGATAGCATGCATTATCTTGGCAGTGTTTTAGGAGAAAACTCCTATGTCTAGAATTAGACATTTCAATCTGTTCGAGCACTGCCTGTGTCTAACCTGGACATACACACTGGCTTTGCTTTCCTGTTATGTCTATGACACTGTAAGATATTCATATAGGAGGAAGCCACTCTAGGGTTCCTAGATGATGCTTTGTCTTTGCAGTATTAAATGCCTTGCTTCTTATTAGGCTTGTCCCCTTCTCACCTCACTCCCTCTCCCAAAAAGTTGCTTTAAAAGGAAGAATAATAGAAGTATTTTGGTCTCTTTCTCCATAACCAGATTGACCCATTGACAGTCTGACTTTATTATTTCAGACACTTGGCTATGAAAAATTCCTTTTTCATCCTGATTATTGTTTTATTTTAACACTTTTGATTTAAGAATGAATGTATTTAATTTCTCTTATTTTTTGTTATTATTAAGGTTTTGTGATTTGTGCAGCTAGTTCCTATGACTTTCATAGAAGCTTATACTTCTGTGACTCATAAAAGACATTTTAGAAAGTTTATACTCCTGCCTCGTTGAGGTAAGCCCCCTATAGCCTACCTTTCCTGCTGATTAGAACTAAAAACTCTGGACAAAATACAAAAGCAACTACATAAATAATCAAAAGCAGACAGTTGGTGCTGGGAAATTAAAACCTGGAGGGGCAACTAGTTTGGGGTGAGTTTCCTAGTGTTTTATTTTGTTTTGTTTCTTTTTTCCCATGGCTTTGCCCCCAGTTATGGAGCTGGGCAACAGTGGCTCTGGTAATTAAAACTCTGATAGAAACCTCATTTTTCTATCCAGAGAAATCGAGAAAATGGGTCCTGCATTTAATAGTATGGGGGGGGGATCTTTATGTTTTTTCTACCTTTCCCAGCTTTGCTCCTAAGACAGACCCAGTTGCAAGGCTGCAGCTATAGTAGAAGTGCTACAGGAGAAACCCTGTCTTTCCTGCCAGATAACCCAGAAAGGGGCATCTGTGATGAAGACTAAGGAGGACATCTTAGAAAAAAAGAGAGCTGAGGAGGGTGTCCCCTCATTTTGTGTATAACCAGCACAAGTACTAGCTTGTGCATGTGTCAGACAAACCCACAGCAGCATACCCCAGTCTTTGAGAACTGGCCTTCAGTTAGAACCACTCCTCAGAGGAGGTGAGGAAGAACTTGTGGTCTGAACCTAACTGTCCTGATTGCCTGTTAAAACAGACAAACAAATCCTCTAGCAGATTATAAAAGATCAAAGGACTGACAGCCAATACAGCATAACATTAAAATGTCCAGGGTATGATTCAAAATTATACTACCTACAAAAAAACCCAGGAAATTATAAACAATTCTCAAAGGAAAAGACAGATGCCAACCCCAGGGTCACCCAGATTTTGAAGTTATCAGGGAAAGACTTTGAAAGCTTTTATAGCAATTCTCCATGGCATAAATGTAAACACTTTAAATTAATTTCTCAGTAGAGAAATAGAAAATATTAAAAACAACCAAATGGAAATTTTGGAACCAAAAAAATACAGTATCTGAAATAAAAAATTCACTGGGTGGGCTTATCAACATAATGGAGTGACAGAAAAAAAAAGTAAACTTAAAGATAGATCAATGGATATTTTTCAACTTTTAAAACAGAAAGAAAAAAGAAAGATTGGGGATAAAAATGAACAGAGCCTTAAAACCTAACTTATATCCAGAAGGAACAAAAAGATTACGTACAAAAAGCCAGAAAGAATAACCAATTCTTAAGGCAGAAGGCAGCCTCTGCTAAAAAAGAGTAAGTCTTTTATATAAGACGCAAATCAAGGTAAACTTTCTTTTTAAAATCTTGGGAGCCTTTGCAAGGATATGCTCAAGAATGTCAGTTTGCACAAAATTGTCTTGCAAATAAAGTACCGAAACATTTTCTGTCACAGAGAATGCTAGTTGCCTACCTATTATCTGTTCTTCCCTTATTCCTTCTTAAATGAATGCCAGTCTTATTGAGAGCAACAGTGTCGCAGGATAAAACCCGCATTGCCCAGCTTCTTTTGCAGATGGGGTGTCACTGGGATCCAGTTCTGGCCAGTGAGATGTAAGTAGAATTTGTGCCATGGGGTTTCTAAGAAACTCCCTTAAGTGGGCCCCCGGGGTGGGGGTGGGGTGGGAGTGTAGCAGGCTCCACTATCTGCTACACTGGATTTTATGCCTCTTTTCATCATTTGTCCAGTCTCTTTTTCCCCTATGGCAGCAGTTCTCAACCAGGGATCATTTTGACCCCCAGGGGAAATTTGGCAATGTCTGGAGACATCTTTGGTTTTTACAACTGACAGTTGCTAGCAGCATCTAGTAGGTAGAGGCCGTGGGTATTGCTAAACATCCTACAGCCTACAGGACAGTCTCCCACAACAAAGAATCATCTTGTCCAAATGTCAAGAGGCCAGATTGAGAAGCTTTGCTCTATGGAATGCTGACCTGATGTTGGAGATTGAATAGCCATTTTGTGAGTAGAAGGTGGCAAGTCCATGTCTGAGCAAAAATAAAGAAGGAACTGAAGTCCTGATGACATTGCAACACTGCTGTAACAGCTGCAGACTGTGTTCTTCCAGAGGCTTCATTACAAGAAAAAGAAAACACCTAATTTATTTAAGTTAATGGATTTCTCTTTCCTTACTCATTTACTAACTGATAGAGTATGTATTTAGAAGTTGTTAGTCATAAAGATTAGGGCAGCTAAAATATAAATAGTAATGAAGAGGTCTTAGGTATTGAAAAGAATAAGGAAAAGCTTATCATGTTTATCTGGGCAAAGAGGCATTTGAAGAAAGTACACTTGGTGAAAGAGTACAAAATCTGAGAAGACATCAGAAATACTGGGCTACTGTCATAATTTTGCCTATTGTTGAAAGACTAAAAATATCTTGAAAGGAGTTGTACCATTTTGTGGTTTTTTTTAATGAGGAACTTTTCTGTTGTTACTATAACATATTTCGTTCTAGTGCCAGAATTTGGTCCCCTCAACTTCCACTAGATCTGTAGTTAGCTTGGATCACATAGGGACTTAACTACTTGAGGCTCCATTGCCTGGGGTTGCAGATCCACTAAAGGGAAAGTGATGGAGGTTAAGCATCGTATATACTATGGAAGGTTAAGAGGTAATGTTGGTTGAGCTTTTGGGGATCACTTTCTGATTATGGGGGCAACATCAAAGCTAAAACACCATGTCTAGCCTTGGAATTCAGTTAAAATGATGCTGTCATTTGAAATCATGCCACACTAAGATCTAAGGAACTAAAGCTGTTTGTTCTGACCAAAAAGAGGATAGAGGTATAGCAATAATTGATGGAAACAAAAAATGGAAAATTCAACATAAAAAATTCCCTAACCATGAAATTGCCTCATGTTCTCCAGAAAATGGTATTTCTTTGTTTTAAAAATGCTGGTTTGAAGCTGTTGCAGAGCGATGCCATATTTACCTAATTATAGGGACTCTTTAAATAGCCATTTGTGGAATACAAGAAACTTAGTGCACTTGTAAATTTATACCTGTGACAGCCTGATTCTCACTGCAGAATTCTAGGGGTGAAAAACACCCCCAAACCTTCTAATCCATTCCCTTACTATTGTGGGAAATTGTATATCAGTAAAAGATACAGATTTTACCCTAAAGGGTTTCAATCTAATGAAGCTAACAGTAAACATATACTGGGTCTGTCCACTAACATCTCAAAATTAGTGTGACTAAAATTGAACTCTTGATTTCCCTTCCAAACCTGTAACTCTCTCATCTGCCTAGCTCGGTAAATGGCATTCCTATTCTTTCTGTTTCTCAGGAAAAATCTTTGAAGTCATAATTGACATTTTTCTTTCTCTCTCACCCCCAGAGCCAATCCATCACCAAATCCAGCCCATTCTAAACATATCCCAACTAATACCATTGCTTAGCACCTTCACTGCTTCCACCCTAGTTCAGGTCCACTTTTTACCAGGATTACCTCCTAGATTTTTACCCAAGTGAAATGAAGACCTATATTCACATGAAAACCTATATGTGAGTATTTACAGTGGCTTTATTCATATTCCTTAAAAACTGGAAACAATCCACATGGCCCTACTCAGCAAAAAAAGGAACGGACTGTTAACATACACACTACATACCTGGATCTCCAATGCATTATGCTAAGTAAAAGAAGCGAGACTCAAAGTGTGAGTCCATTTATATGACATTCCTGAAGAGGAAAACTAGAGAGACAGAAGCAAATCAAGAATTTTTAGGGCTGATTACAAAGCATGAGGAGTTTTTTTGGTACGATGGAACTTTCTTGATTACTATGGTGCTTACCCGACTGTACTCATTTCTTAAAACTTGAAAAACCATAGACTTAAGGATGAATCTTATTGTACATAAATTGTATCTTAATTCAGAAAAAAAGAGTATTCATTGTTAGTAATAGCAAAAGACTTGTCACTCAGAGTTCAGTGTGGGAAACAGAAACCATTCAAGATATTTTAAACAAGAATGAATTTTATATACTAGGAATAAAAGCTTTGGAAGGGCCTAAGAAGCGATTTTATGTTGGACTTCGGTTGGTGACTTCAGAACAATATACTCAGGGCATAATGCTCTGAGACCATCACTGGAGCTATGCTGGAATCCGGAACAAAGCATCTACTGCTGCTGCACTGGTCTCTGGACATCCAGGAAACCACAGAATAGATTCCCACCAGTGAGACCAAAGAGTTAGGAAGCCAGGTCAACAAGCCATTGGTGCTTCTGCTGCTGCCACACTGCTGCTTCTTATCCAAAAAAACTGAAAAATGTTCCCTATTTTGTTAATGCTGGAGAGAATTCTCATGTTTTCAACATTGTCCTTGCCAGCAGAGACAAACAAAGAAGACCCCCAAAATCATGTGAAATAAGCAGAACCTAACTGACATCCAGAGCTCTGGCTAATAGAAGGGAGTCTGTAGTTTCCCACATTTTATAATTAAATGGAGGGTGGAGTAAGCCATGCATCAGTGGTCAGCACAATATCTAAGCTTCCAACAATAAGGGACTGTTTAATGAATTATGATATGTTATACAGTAGATGAAGGATTTACCCAGGTGGCAGGTATTCTGTAAGCTGGAGTATATAATTGCACTGTTGAGTCTTGGTTAATAAATTCTGGTGCTTTAAATATAGAACTCTTACATCTAACAGTACTGAAGTCAATATATTGCAGTTTCTATAATCCTACTTTTAAATTTGTGTAGCAAACATTGCTATTTCTTTAAGATAGTTAAATAACTTCTCTTTTTCAAAATTAATTTGAAAGATTACAGGACAAGTTAGGCTTCCTAATATTGAGAATGCCATACATAAATTTAGAAAACAAGAATTTTTCAAAATGGTAAATAATATAGAAGAGATCTTTAACAACTTTCTACATGAGGCAGATCTACAGATAAAGGACTAAGTTTATATAGAATATGTAGTAGAACACAGCCTCATCTCTTGGCTGTGAAATGCAAATGTTGCCTTCCAAGTGGCATGTGGATCATCGTTCTCAGAGGAATGCCCTGATGGCATCCTCTCACATATCACCTACGACATAGCTGGTGTACATGCACACTCCTGTGTGTGCGTACACCACCAGAATGGGTCTGAGTAGACTCACTGCAAACTTAAAGCTCCAGGGAGAAGTACTTTAGTTTGTGAACACAAGCCTGTTAAGTTCGGCCCTCTCTCACCCCCACAAAATAAAGTTCAAGTTAAAAAGTATCTTTAAATAAAAAATAAGCTATTTTATCTTAAAGTGTACGAGCAATGCGCTTAGCGTGAATTGCCTCAGAAACTAAATGGCCAGACTTCCTCTAACAGATTTTAATTATTTTTATAGTTTTTCCCAAATGAAGACTCACAATAGCCATTTTAAGTAAACTACAGCAATTCTTTCATCTTCATTGCAAGCTTCAGACCCTAAACAAAGCATGAAGCTGGGCAGTGCACAGTTTAATTTTCAGATTGGATTTTTCATTATGTTTTATGATAACTTTTTATTTTTATCAAGTTGCATCTCAGCCTTCTGTTTAGACTCCAGAAGATTTATGGCAAATGATCTGGGTGTTTATTTGGACAAACGTGCAATAAATCAGTCTACTGTTTCAATAAAAGGTTATAAATAGAACACATTATTCTGTTCAGTATTATGTTATCTTTAAAATTAAGCAGAACATTAGTGGTAGTGAAACTAGTTTCAATCAATACATTCCTGTAATGAAACCTATTGTATAAGAAACTTCTTTTTAAGGAGGAAAAATGTCCTTAACACAACTACCAACTACCAACTTCTGACTCTAGAGATGGCATTTCACAGTTTCTAAAAATTATTTGGTAGGATTTCTTTGTGTTTGTTTTGGTGTTAAGATAGTTTCCTGGGGGCTTCCCTGGTGACGCAGTGGTTGAGAGTCCGCCTGCCGATGCAGGGGACATGGGTTCGTGCCCCGGTCCGGGAAGATCCCACATGCCGCGGAGCGGCTGGGCCCGTGAGCCATGGCTGCTGAGCCTGCGCGTCCGGAGCCTGTGCTCTGCCATGGGAGAGGCCACAACAGTGAGAGGCCCGTGTACCGAAAAAAAAAAAAAAAAAAAAAAAAAGTTTCCTGAAAGTTACCTTGCAACAGTTAGTGCATAAATGTTCCTTAAATGCTTTTTTTTTAATTGAAGAATTTAGTTTTACTTGACCTGGCAGAGACCCACCCAGGTGTGTGTTTCAGTGAAATTACTTGACCTGGCAGAGACCCACCCAGGTGTGTGTTTCAGTGAAATTGAGGTCAGAGCTGCTGTTGACACCCAGGAGTATAAGAATTGCCAATTTCTCTTCTGATCTTATAGAATTTCTGGTTAAATTTATTAATGGAGTATAGATAGAGGATATAATTTTAATTTTTCAAAATTCATATAATAATGAGAATTTACTAGGAGTGAGCCCCGATTTAGATCCTCTATCACCCACTATACTCCCTATTAAAATTTTAGAATGACAGCTTTAAAATCAAAGGTGGCTAAAGTCTCAGGGTGGTACTTCAGTCTTAGGAGAACTTCACTGCACAGGGACTGGTGGGTTGCTTCTGTTGCTGTCTTCTGTTTAGATAACAAAGTGCCTTGAGAAAAGGCTGCTATTTAATAATGCAGTGGGAAATTAAAGACCTTTGAATGTTAAATTGTGTATATTTTCCAGTGGAAAATCTCTTAAAACATACTTTATGCTTTTGCTTGGTACACAGTATTGTCATCACATGGCAGTTTAAGGAATCTGGAGACTGGTTGGAAATCCAAGTTTACTCCTTTACTTCTGTCATTTTATATTTTTAATCTGAATGTAAGAAATAGAGATTATCTTACTGTGGTTTTATTCTCATTAAATTGTTAAGAAGTTGTTGTTTTGGGAGATGAGAGTTATGTTAAGATGAAAAAATAATTAGGAAAATCTAAGCCATCATACATATTCTACTGGCTTAGGATAAAGTTTCCATAGTCCATCAGGCAAATAATTTGATCATGTTGCTGTACGACTTTAACAGTAAACAAGTGAGTTCTAATACATTCTTTGAATACCACTGCTAACATTTAAATGCAGATGGTTATCATATTTTTTCATAGCAGTAGGAGTCTACTTAAAATCTGCGTTGGAGTGAAGCATAAGGTAGCAAGCAGTACACTTGATTCTGGTTTTTGTATTAGTTCCACCTCAGAACTTTTAAATGCTACATTTCTGAAGGAAGGTTCGTTTTTGTGTTAGGACTGTGAACACCTGTGAACCACTGGGCTTAATTTGTTTACAGCTGACAGTGATTGTGTGTGGAGACTGTGGCAGCAGTTGGCAAGGAGCAGCTGACCGTTTGGTTATCTCTGCATTGTCTTATTTTTCTTGTTTCCCCAACATTTTTTTTTTAACTTTTTTTTTTTTTTTTTGCTGTATGCAGGCCTCTCACTATTGCGGCCTCTTCTGTTGCAGAGCACAGGCCCCGGACGCGCAGGCCCAGCGGCCATGGCTCACGGGACCAGCCACTCTGCGGCATGTGGGATCCTCCCGGACCGGGCCACAAACCCGCGTCCCCTGCATCAGCAGGCGGACTCTCAACCACTGCGCCACCAGGGAAGCCCCCCCAACATTTTAACATCATCTATGTTTTGTGAGGTTATTTGTAGGGTTTTAATTTTTTTCCTAGTAGTTTTATCTGGTTTGGTATTAAGGTAATTCTGGCTTCACTAAATGAATTGGAAATTGTTTCTTCCTTTTTCTATTTTCTATCTTTGTGATATTATAATTTCTTTAATTGACATGGAGGTATTAAGATGTTCTGTTTTGTCTTCAGTCAGTTTTGGTAATTTCTGTCTTTTAAGGGATTTGTACATTTCATAAGTTGTCATATAAGTAGCATGAAGTTGTTCATAATATTCCTTTTTCAACTTGATAATGTCTGTGGCATTGCATCTGTGTTCCCCTTTTTCATTTTTTATTTTGATGATTTGTATCTTTTTTTCTTAATCAATCTTATTGATTTTTTAACAAAACAGCTTTTATTAGATTTTCTCCATTGTTTGTTTTCTATATCATTTATTTCTGGCCTTATGTTAATTTTTCCTTCTATTTATTTCTGTTTTAATTTGCATTTCTTTTTCTAACTTCCAAGATTGACATTTAGATCATTGGTTTGGGACTTTATTCTTTTCATTTAAAGTTACAAATTTACACATTTAAAGATTTAAAGTTATAAACATTTAATGTTATAAATTTCCCTCTGAGAACTCCTTTACCTGCATCCCACACTTTCTTATGTTGTGCTTTTTTTTTTTTTCAAAATATTTTCTAATTCCCTTTGTGGTTTCCTCTTTGAATGGTTTATAATCATTTATAAATTTTTCTTAATTTCAAATTTCTGCAGATTTCTCAGATAGCTTTCTGACATTTATTTCTAATTTAATTCCTCTGTGTCAGAAAATGGAGTCTCCACAATTTCAATATGTTGAAATTATTGAGACTTGTTTTATATCCTGTGATATGACCTATCTTGCTGAATATTTCATCCGCATGTAAAACTAACCTAATCTACAATTATTGGATGGAGTAGTCAATATATAGCAATAGGGTCAATGTTTTTATAGTATTTGTTCAGGTCTTCTGTATACTTACTGATTTGGGGTCTGTTTTTTTCTGTCATTAACTGAGAGCTTTGAAAGCTTCAAATATGATTATGGATTTATTTTTCTTTTTATTTCTATCTTTCCTTCACATATTTTGAATTTCAGTTATCAGATGCCTTTGCATTTAGGATTGTAATGTCTTCTTGGTGCATTAAGTTCTTTCATTTTGTAACATGCTTCTTTATCCCTGATAACATTACTTGTTCTGAAATACCTTGTATGATATTAATATAGCCACTCCAGCTTTCTTATAATTAGAATTTGTAGAGTATATTCTTTTCCATCCTTCTAGTTTTCCCTATCTTTGTCTTTATAATTAAAGTAGGGTTCTCATAGTTGGATTTGGCACGTACTTGGATTTGGTTTATAATCCTGTCTGACATCCCTGGCTTTTTATTGGAGTGTTAGTATCTTTTACACTTGCTTAATTATCCAATATGGTTGGGTTTAAATCTACCATCTTGTAATTTATTTTCTATTTTTCACCAATTTTTCAGTTTTTCTTTAGTTTTTCCTGTCCTTTTTTTTCAATATTTATTGGAGTATTGTTGTTTTATAATGTATTAGTTTCTTCTGTACACCAAAGTGAATCAGCTGTATGTATACATATGTCCCCCCTTCTTTCCCATTTAGGTCACCACAGAGCACTGAGTAGATAGAGTTCCCTGTGCTATACAGTAGGTTCTCATTAGTTATCTATTTCATACATAGTAATGTATATATGTCAACAGTTTTAGCATTATCTCTACTTGGTGCTCATTTTTTTTGTTTGTTTTTGTTTTCTTTTCTTTACTTTTTTGCCTCTTTGATCAGGTCTTTATTCAGAATTAACTGTCCGAAATGATCTGACCTTTATGGAATGCACAAATTTAAGTTTATGCAGCAGGCTTCTTTTCTTCTGTGGTGGGTTTCTTTTCTGTGGGCTTCTTTTCAGCTGGTGGTTTTTTGGTCACTGCAGCCTTTTTCCCCATAAAAGTCTTCAGCAGCCTTCTTTTCTTTCTTCTCCACCACAGGCTTCTTGCCTGGAGCCCCTTCCTCATCTGATATGGCTGCTAACGCTGCTGCTGCCTTATCCATCCAGAGTTTGTGATTCTTCTCCTAGAGAAGAGTTATGTCCATCCAGTGCATGGTCTTAGCATATGGGTTTAGCTTCAGCGTGATTCTCAGGTTTTTCAGTGGATTCTTCTTCTGGACTCACAGATGAATCTGTGTGGTGTTCTGAGGGCTCTTTGGATCTCTGGGCTTTTCAAGATTCTGCAAAGGTCTGTTTTGAGCATCTTGCACATGGGAAGGTTATAGTTGCTCTTGAAGGAGGCAGCTTCACGCTGAATGCCATACAGATCATCTTACTTGTGGAAAGTACTTCAGTCCAAATGCAGAAATGTCCCATGTGCTCATCAGGAGTAACTTGCAAGATGTTCAGGTTGCTTACACTAAGCAGAGTAATTCCAGGGATGTTTCTGAAGGCCTCAATGATACCATTGTCCTCATTATAGATGATGCAGGGTTCCCTACCCTGGATATGACACAGTTTCTCATTTTGCCTTTGCCAGCTCTCATTTGCTGTGAGCCATAGACCTTTTTGAAATCATTCCAGGCCTTAAATTACTTAAGAAGCAAAACAGCCTCCTTGTTCTTCTTGTAGCCTTCAGCTTTATATTCAGCCACCAAAGGAAGTTCAGGAACTTCCTCAATACAATGACTTTTAGACATAACCAGTGCTGATAAGGCTGAGGCATCCAGGGAAGAGCAGATGGCATATCACTTCTGTGTTGTGTTCACTCTGCGGTGCAAATGTTGCCAGGTTCTGGTTGGCGCAAACATGTGGCCCCCATGATACATATTTCCAAAGGCACCCTGGCCAGAACAGTCAGTCCAACTGCCTTGAACCCTGGAAACTTGAGCCAGAGCCTAGCCAGCACCCAAAGACTCAGCACTGGTTTGATGACCTGCTAATTCATTGACAGCATAGGGCTGTCTGCTGTGTTTGTGCAAGTTGGTGTGAACAGAGTTCACAATATCTGGTTGAGCAGGAGCCTTGAACACAGCAGGTAAAGTGACATTTATGCCAGATGACTCCTCCTTTTAAGAGAACACTGATATGAGTGGATGAGAACGTGCCATGGCAGCGAGAGGAGAAGACTACGCTCCTCTCAACCTGGCAGCTCCCATGGGAAAAGCTTGGGCTCATTTTCTTTGTTTTAGCTAAATTTTAAATATGAAAAAATATTGCTTATATTTCCATTTTCTGGAAGTCTTTATTCATTTGTTTCCAAGTTTCCATTTAGTATTATTTTATTTATACCTGAAGATATATGTTTGTTTATGGCCATACAGATTATCTGGTAATAAATTCTTCTATCTTTTGTTTGTGTGAAAATATCTATTTCACTTTCAATTTTAAAGGAAATTTTTATACAGTTCTGGCTTAGCAGTGTGTTTTTGTTTTCTATTTTTTTCTCTATGTGTTTCATTTTGGATAGTGTCTATTTCTGTGTCTTCAAGTTCCTTAAGCAACATCTAATCTCCTGAAACTTTTACTGCATGGAGTTAACATTTTAGATTTGTCATTTTTCATCTATTGACTATCATTTGGTTACTTTTTATATCTTATTATTATGTTCATGTTTTTCTTTAAATCTTTAATTATGTTGGGCTTATTTATAATAGATTTTTTTAAATCCTCATATGCTAATTTCATCATTTGTCATTTCTGGTTTTTTTCCTCTTGATTGACTAGTCAAATTTCATCATATGTCTTGTAATTTTTTATTGGCTGTTCGTTAGTGTGTATGTTACATTAATGAGTATCTAGATTTTGTTGTCTTCCTTTGTAGAGTGTCCTAGCGCACATTTAAGTTATTGGTAGATCTTGACTTCTTAGAGGCTTATGTTTAGACTTTATTAGGACTAGTCTGTAGGCTAGATTTTTCTCTAACAACCATTTAGTTAGCTCTTTCTGGGTTCTCAATAGGACTGAGTATCCTGGGATCAGCTATGACTCTCTCATTCTGACCGGTCAAAACTTGTACACCTCCCTGTTCTGTGTGACTTCTGGGAATTGTTTTACTTCCAACTCCCTGGTTGTTCTTTTCCCAGGCTATCGCAGTTTAACTCTACACATGTGCAGTCTTGGCATTCAGCAAAAACTCAAACGGGCCTATGTGCCGATTACTCAACTATTTTTCTGAATAGCTCTCTCTTCTCTGGGACTCTGTTCTGTAACTTCTGGTCACCTCAGCCTCCCTGAACTCCGATCTCTGTCTCCGTAATTCACCAGGACTTTTGTGTTCTGCTTAGGACTACCCTCCCTCTAGCATAGTCTGGAATGTTTGTCCAAACAGAAATGCAGGGCCATTGTATGGCTTAGCTCGTTTGTTTGCCTTCTTCCAGGGATCATATACCTTTACTAGCTGTTGTCCAATGTCTGAAAACAGTTGTTTTATATATTTTTTTCTAGTTTGTAGTGGGCAGATAAGTGTATCCCCCTTTGTAATACCCCAAAATGGAAATTTTCATTGAAACTATCTTTTAAATGTAGTTTTTAAATTTTAGCATACAAATTTAATGGTATTCTTAAGAAAACAAAGAGGCTTTATGGGAGGGAGAAAGTGTATTGTGAGCATAACAAATGCACAGTAACAAAAACTTATAGGAGATATAGTATTGAATGCTTTTTGCTCTTTTAAAGAAGGTAAAAATATAACCTTATGGACCAAAAAAATACTTAAATGAGAAAATTTAAGGGAAGAGAAGATACATTGTTGTCAGATTTATTGTAACTTGTAATTAAAGCCCAAATTGATGTGTAATAGAAATCTCGTGAAGAATACTTATTTTGGGGGTCCAATGTAATAAAAGAGAAATACAGATTTAAATAAGAACTGCAGACATATAAATATCTGGCTTTCACGCTGGAAACCAAACTTCATCGTTTTGGCTCTAGATTCAGTTACTTTGGGCATGTCTTTGAGCTTTATTAACATCTCCTTATATGAATCAGATTTAATTCCTAATAAAAATAAACTTTGGAGGCTTCCCTAGTGGTGCAGTGGTTAAGAATCCGCCTGGCAATGCAGGACACTCAAACCCATGTCCTGGTCTGGAAAGATCCCACATGCTGCAGAGCAACTAAGCCCGTGCACCGCAACTACTGAGCCTGTGCTCTAGAGCCCGCGAGCCACAGCTACTGAGCCCATGCGCCACAGCTACTGAAGCCCGTGCGCCTAGAGCCCATGCTCTGCAACAAGAGAAGCCAACGCAATGAGAAGTCCTCACACTACAACCAAGCATAGCCCCCACTCTCCACAACTAGAGAAAGCCTGCGTGCAGCAGCAAAGATTCAACACAGCCAAAACTAAAATAAATAAATAAATAAATAAATAATTCTCTTAAAAAAATAAAATAAAATAAACTGTGACTTCACCCACTAAAAGGAGCTCTATCAGATATGTGGGATCATGTGCCCTCTGTATGATGCAGTACTTTGTGAAAATTTGTTAATACCCTGAAAGGACAGAGAAATGAAATGTAGTTACAGATAGGTTAATAATCCTCTGCATCCCAAAGGTTTATGTGTGCTCTTGTCATAAGTAGATTTGGTCTTAAAATAAAAGCAAATTCAGATAAGGTAGGAAGTAGAAAATTTAATCAACATTGTTGAACAAAAGAGCTGAATGAGGTTCATCTGCTACTGTGCAGGACTAAAAGATGCTGAAAAGTAATGGATATAAAATAAGAATAAAGGGGAGAGCGAAAGGAGTGAAAAGAACTCCAAATATATTTTTCTTCTATTAGCTACATATAGACCACACAGAGACTTTTGAGACAAAGATACTTTATGGACAGAGGTACCTACTTTAATGGGAAAGAATTATTTGTTCCAATAGTCACAAAAAGAGGATAAATAATAAATGTTTAGGTATAAACCAGTCATAGAGGAGGAGACCAGAGCAGGAAAGGAAATTGTGTTTGGCCCATTTATGAGGTAAGGGAATGAAAAATATCTGAACACTGACTTCCCACAGCCAGATGGAACACATTCATCAAGTCAGGATGCATTTGGTAGCACAGTGGTTCTCAAAATGTGTCTCCTAGACCAGCAGCATCAGCATCACTTGGGAAATTTTCTAAAAATGCAGATCCTCAGGACCCAACTCATACCTACTGAATTAGAAACTCTGGCAGTGGGACCCAGAAATCTGCATTTTTAACAAGCCCTCCAGGTGATTCTTATGAACACTAAAGTTGGAGAATATTTGTGCTAGTGTAATAGAAATAAATGTCTTCTGTTAATCAAACTGCTGGTGAGTCCTATCACATGCAGCGTTTTATAAATACATCTTCCTGAATTATCTTCTTGGTACAGATAGGTTAGAAATATTTTCTGTCTGAAGAAATGATCAGTGTGCTTAATCACACAAGTACTAGAGAACAGGAAAAGTCTATTAGATGGAAACTGACAAGTCTCTTTCTTTGTCATCACTTTTATCCATTCTTTATGTCCTTTTTCTATGATTTTTCTGTGTAGATAGAAGGATTTAAACTAATTTTGGTTTGGAGTGAAGTAATCAAATATGCAATTTTTAGCACAAAAATGAGTCCTTTGAGCTTAAAATAGTTTTTAAAAACCTGTATGAACTGTACTAAAGTGTTATTTTTTCAATGTTGCTCTTCCTTTCCTCTCTCCTCTACTCTTCTCTGCTCCCCTCTGTTCCTCTCTACTTCTCCATGATGCCTCAGCTTTCTCCCCTCTGCCTTTCCCTCAAAGTATGCCTTCCGAGGAGAAGAGAGATTCTGTGTCAGGTTTGGGTTTACGAATATTAGGAAGGTCTTATGGTAATGGCTGTTTCCGTTTTCTTAATAGTGCCAAAAAAATTCTCACTCTGTTTCGTAAGCACTTGATTGCAGGTGTGTTTGGTGCTGCCTAGCAACTTTGGCTGCCCTGTAGAAGAAACCACACTTGGTCAGAGTGATTTCCAGAGAGCGTTGAAAGGCAACATTGTGACAACTAAGGAAAATGCCTTTCTTGCGGACTAAAGTAGGCTGATTTAGCAGTCTTTCATAGCCAAGTTAACAAACATGTACAGTTGTTTATTTGTATTTCCAAGAAACATATTAAATATCTTATGGATTTGCAGCCACTTTATGCTGGACACCCATTGCACCAACCTGAAAAATATTAACTGCGAGAGGAACTATAACTATGACTAATATTATACTAACGAGCAAGACTTCCAGGTTTGAATACTTCTTGGGAAGAAGCCGATTGTCCTGTCCTTCTCGCTAAGAGATTAATCAAAATCACATTGACTGTGGTGTCATTTAAATTACTAGGTGTTTAGGACTTGGCTAATAAACCTTATAGACTGGGGATGCTGTCTGTGCCTACCCAAGTTGTGCCAGTCTTCCTGGGTGAGACTTAATGGTGGAATCCCTTTACATACAGGTCATTTAGACATATCGACTGTGTTGAACAGACGATGGCATGCACAGATATTCCATACAATTTGACTTGTTTAGTTCTTGTTGAGACGTGTAGAAACATGAAGACTGTTGCGAGTAGGCCGGTCTGTGCTCACAGGTACCTGCTTTCTGTATTGGGTTGGCGAAAAAGTTCTTTCAGGTTTTCCTGTAAGATGTTATGGGAAACCCGAACGAACTTTTTGGCCAACCCAATATTTGGAATCATTGCCAAGAGGAACGGCCTGGTTTAAATGCCTGGGTTCACTCCCTTCCATCCCACATGAAAAGTGCTGTGAGAATTCAGGTTTGTGTTGTTGCTCCCCATAGCCCTTCCCTCTTCTCCACAGCAGCATTTTAGGACAGTTTTCTGTGAGCAGGGCTTCTCCTACTTTCTAGACTTAGTCTAAAGAACTGATTTAAGTTTTTGTGCTCTTTAGACTGTTTCAAGCTTAAATAATCATCCTAATCATGACCTCAGCCAAAATATGTCCAAAAGTTATCAGTATACAGTATATCATAATGATTTTCAGGCCCTAAAGAAACTATATATTATAAATTGTGCAGTGATTAATTTTTGATTTGAGCATTCATCATCACGCCCTCTCAGCAGTGATGTAAGCACCATCTGCCCCACTTGTATTTTTTGTTGTCATTATAGTTAACTTTACGTCTTTCCACCTATTTTCTACAAATTGTATTGTTCTCTAATTATATATTGCCATTAAGTATTTAGGACATTGTGTAATAAATCTCTCCCAAATCAAATTACTTTTCAGCCAGTAGTTTCTAAAGGCCCATCTGAAACAAGATGAAGTGTGGATCTCCTGTATTAATGATATGTTGTCTATCATAGCAGAAGGGACCTTGTAAAGAAATCTTGAGGCAACTAAAAGAAGTGGAAAGGGTTCATTGAGCCTCTATCATTCACCCCAGTTATTCTTCATCAAAAAGCCTGATTTTTATTGTCTTTATACTACTTAAAAAATGACAAATGACCTTGTAATTAGTTTGTTTACTAATTTGTCTCTTTCCACTAAAATGTGGATTTTCATTACAGCAGGCTCATTATGTTTGATGGTTCCATAGTACCTTGATCAGTATTTAGTACAAGGTATGCATTTGGTAAATGTTAGTGAATGAATGAATGTTGTCTTTTTATTATAAAATACACCCATTTTAAAGGTGAATGATGCTGATAAATTTATAGAATATACAACCATCACACAATCCAGTTTTATGACATTCAACCATCATTGGTCCATTAAGGACCATGCCTGCTGAAGGATCCCTCATGCCCTGTTGCAGTCATTCCTGTTACTACCCTCAGCCCTAGGCAACCACTAGTCTGCTTTCTGTCTCTATGCATTTGCCTTTTCGGGACATTTCATATAAATAGGGTTGTACAATAGAGAGCCATTTGCATTTGGTTTCTTTCCCTTAGCATCATTTTTTGAGGTTCATCCATGTTGGAGCATGTATCAGTAGTTTGCTTCTTTTTATTGCTGAATACTGTTCCATTTTATAGATACACCACATTTGGTTTAACAGTTTACCAGTTAATAGAGATTTGGAATGTTTCCAGTTTTGGGCTATTATGAATAGTGTCGTCATGCACATTCGTGTTACAAGTGTTTATGTGGACATATGTTTTCATTTCTCTTGGATAGGTACCTAGGAGAGAAATTGCTGGGTAGTATGGTAATTTTATGCTTAATTTTTGAAGAAATTACTAAACTGTTTCCCAAATGGCCATATCATTTTACATTCTCACCAACAGTGTATGTGAATTCCAGTTTCTCCAACTCCTCATTTTCTATATTTTTGATTATCACCATTATAGTAGATGTGAAGTACTTTCTCTCTTTGGTTTTAACAGGGTATTCACTTTATTTATTTTTTAAATTAATTAATTGTTTTCGGCTGTGTTGGGTCTTCATTGCTGCGTGCGGGCTTTCTCTAGTTACAGCGAGCAGGGGCTACTCTTCGTTTTGGTGCGTGGGCTTCTCAATGCGGTGGCTTCTCTTGTTGCAGAGCACGGGCTGTAGGCACGCAGGCTTCAGTAGTTGTGGCACACAGGCTCAGTAGTTGTAGCTCACGGGCTCAAGAGCACAGGCTCAGTAGTTGTGGTGCACAGGCTTAGTGGCTCTGCGGCATGTGGGATCTTCCCAGACCAGGGCTCGAACCCATGTCCCCCTGCATTGGCAGGCGGATTCTTAATCACTGCACCACCAGGGAAGTCCCAGGCTATTCACTTTAGCTTTCCTAATGTTTAATAATGATGAGCATCTTTTCATATGGTTATTATCCATTTGTATGTCTTCATTGGTTAAAGGCCTATATCTTTTGCCCATTTATTTACCCATTTTTAAATTGAGTTATTTTTCTCATGGAAAAAAATCCTTGTGTAAGTGGAACCACACAGTTCAAACCCTGTGTTGTTCAAGGGTAAAATTGATGTTTGTATATGGATCTTGTATTTTGTGACCTTGCTGAACTAACTATTCTAGTAGTTTTTCTCTTTTGTTTGTAGATTCCTCAGTATTTTCCACATAAAGGATCATGACATCTACAGATAAGTTTTCCTTTCTTTCCATAATGTCTTTTTTTTTTTTTTTGCCTTATTGCACTGACTAAAACTTTTAGTATAGTGTTGACTTGAAGAGATGACAGTGGACATGCTTATTTTGTTTTTGATCTTTTTCCATTAAGTACTCTTAAATAAAACCTATAGCTATAGATTTTTTTATAGATACTGTTTATCAAGTTAAGAAAGTTCTCTTCCTAGTTTGCTGAGAGTCTTTATTGTGAATCGTTGTTGAATTTTGTCAAACGTTTTTTCTGCTTCTGTTGAGATAATTGTGTGGTTTTGGTTTTTGTTTTTCATTCTATGAACACACTGTATTACTTGAATTGATTTTTTTGATGTTAAGCCAACCTTACATTCCTGGAATAAATCTCACTTGATCATTGTGTATAAGTTCTTTTATCTTACTTAAGATTTGGTTTACTAATATTGTGTTGATGATATTTAGGTCTACATTCTTAGATTGATCCTTGTTTTTCTTAAGATGTCTTTGGCTTGATATTATCGTAATACTAGTCTCATAGAATGTGTTGAGAAGTGTTTCCTCCTCTATTTCCTGAAAGTTTTTGAATGGGTGTTATTATTTCTTTATATATTTGAGAGAATTAATCAGTAAAGCCATCTGGGCCTGAACTTTCCTTTGTGGAAAGATTGTTTTATTACTAGTTCAGTTTCCTTATTAGTTATGAGTTCTATTAGTTTTCTATTTATGTTCACAAATTATAATAAATTTAGCATTTTAAAACACCATTCATTGATTATTTCACAGTTCTATAGGTCACAAGCCTGGTTGATCTTGATGGGGTTCTCTGCTGAGTGTCCCACAAGGCTGAAATGAAGGGGTCCCCTGGCCTGGGCTCTCCTGTGGACACTCTGAAGAAGAATCCACTTCCTAACTCATTCAGGTTTTGGTATAATTCAGGTCCTTGCAATGTAGGACTAAGGTCCCCTTTTCCTTGCTTACTGTCATCTGGGGGCCACTCTCAACTTTGACAGGCTGCCCACATTTCTAATCACCTGGCCCTGTTCATCTTCAAGCCAACAACAGCATGTTGATTTGTTTTTGTTTTTTCAAACCTCTTTGACTTCCCCTTCTTCTACCAGCTGAAGAAAACTTTCCTTTTAAAGCACTCCTATGATTAGACTAGACCCATCCAGATGATCTTTATTTTGCCATATAACATAACATAATCATAGTGGTAACACCTTTTGACTTCTTCTTGGATCCATGATTTATTTAGACATACATTAATTTTTAAACATTTGAATTCCCAAATTATTTTCTGTTGTTGGTTTCTGATTTAAATTCATTATGTACAGGAAATATATTTCACATAATTTCAACCCTTTGAAATTTGTTAAGATTTGTTTTATGCTCTAGCAAAAAAAAAATTTTTTCCTGAAGAATGTTTCATATGATTTCTACTGTTGTTAGATAGAATGTTCTATAGATGTCAGGTCAGGTTGGTTGACTTATCGTTCTTTTATGTTTTTGCTGATTTTCTGTTTAGTTATTCCACCTTGTGTTGAAAATGGAGTATTGAAGTCTCCCATTTCTTATTATTAAATTGTTTATTTCTCCCTCAGTTTTTTTCAAGTTTTGATTTATGTGCCTTGAGAATTCAGCTGTTAGGTTCATATACATTTATAATCACTTTTTTTCTTATAAATTGATCATTTTATCAATAGGAAATGTTCTTCATTGCTAGTAATATATTTTGCTTAAAGATATTAGCATAGCTACTTTAGTTCTCTTATGTTACTATGGGCATGGTATATCTTTCTCCATCCTTTTACTTTCAAGCTATTTATGTGTGAATCTAAAGTGTGTCTATTATAGATAGCATACATTTGGATCTTGTTGTTTTATCTAGTTTGACAATCCCTGCCTTTTGCTTGGAAAGTTTAAACCATTTGCATTTAATGTAATTGTGATATGGTTGAATTTATATCCTGCATTTTGCTCCTTTTTTTTCTTTATATCTCACGTGGTTTTGTTCCTCTGCTGCTTCTTCACTGCCTTCTTTTGTGTTAAATAAATGTTTTGTAATGTAACATTTTAATTCCTTGGCTATTTTTTAAATCATTGCTCTTGTGGGCTTCCCTGGTGGCGCAGTGGTTGAGAGTCCACCTGCCGACGCAGGGGACACGGGTTTGTGCCCCAGTCTGGGAAGATCCCACATGCCGCGGAGCGGCTGGGCCCGTGAGCCATGGCCGCTGAGTCTGCGCGTCTGGAGCCTGTGCTCCACGATGGAGGAGGCCACAACAGTGAGAGGCCCGCGTACCACAAAAAAATAAATAAATAACATAAAAATCATTGCTCTTGTGATTATAATATGCATTTTAATTTACCATAATCTCCTTAAGATGAATTCTAACAGTATTCCAGTAAAATATAAGCTTGGCTCCAATATAACATTTCCTCCCTACTCTACTATGCTATTGTTGTCATACATATAATCTTTTCATGTTAAAAGCCCAATAATACTGTTTTATAACTGTGATTTTTATGTAATTGTCTTATAAAGCAGTTAAGAATTCACACATATACAAATTCTTTTACGTTTACCTACAAGATTATCCTTTCTGGTGTCCTTTATGTCTGTACATTGAAGTAACTGGTGTAAATTTCTGTTTAGCCTAAAAGATTTCATTTAACGTTTCTTATAGGGCAGTTCTACCAGCAACTATTCTCTAAGTCTTTTTGTTTTGCTTTGCTTTGTTTTTAAACATGGAAATACCTTTATTCTGCCTTCATTTTGAAGGATAGTTTAGATGGATATAAAATTCTTGCTTGACAGTTTACTTCTTTTAGGACTTTGTACCATCCCACTGCCTTTTTGTTCAACTGTTTTTGATGAGCTGTTAGTTGTTAAATGTATTGTTTTGCAGTATCTTTCCATTTATTTGTGTCTTCCTTGATTGCTTTGCCTGTGTGTGTGTGTGTGTGTGTGTGTGTGTAATGTGTTCTTGCTCCCTATATGTAATAAGTCATTTCCCTTACTCTTTTGAAGATTTTCGTTTTGCTTGGCTTTAAACAGCTTGACCATAACTTGTCTAAATGTGGATCTTTTATGTTTATCCTTCTGGAATTTGTTGAGCTTCCTGGATCTGTGGATTAATATTTTTCATCAAAATAAAAATATTTTCACTGCCATTTTTTTTTCAAATATTTTTCTCCCCCATTTCTCTTTCCTCTCTTTCTGGGACTCCCATTTCATGTATGTAGGTATTCCTGGTTACCAACAGGTTTCTGAGACTAATTATTCTTCATCCCTTTTTTTTCTTTTTCTGCTCTTCAGATTAGATAATCTCTATTGACCTGCTTTTAAGTTTACTGTTCTTTCTTCTGCTATTTCATATCTGTTGAGGAGCCCCTCTACTAAATTTTTCATTTTACTCATTATACTTTTCAATTCCAGTATTTCCATTTGGTTCTTTCATATATATTTTCTCCCTCTATCTCTTTGGTGAGATTCTCCATTTGTTGTCAATATCGTGCTTTCCTTTAATTCTTTAAACATGTTTTTCTTTAGGTCTTTCAACATATTTATAATAGCTCTTTGAAACCTTTGTAAGTCCAATATTTGGGCCCCTTCAGAGACAGTTGACTTTTTTTTCTTAACATGGTTAACCCTTTCCTATTCCTTTGAAATTCTTGTAATTTTTTCATTGAAAACTGGACATTTTATGTAATATATTGTAGCAACTCTGGCTTCTTATTGAAGGTTATTTTTGTTGCTGTCCTTTTCTTTGTTTGTTTTGTGACTTGCCTGTGTTAATTCTGTAGAATATATCTCCCCTCAATGTGTGTCCACTGATGTCTCTGCTCAACCTTTTCTTGTTTTCTTTTTAAATCTAGCTTCATAGGGGACAGTGCTGAGTCAACATAACTTAATTAGCAAACAGTTAATGACTGTTGATAGGTTGTGCTCAAATATCTTGAGTCAGTATGGCTTCCACCCTTTGCCAATGGATGTTTGTGAGTTGGAGAATGCTTTCACTGTCTGCCATGCCTCTTCATGTTGCTATTTTCTAAGCTAGTAGTAATGTAAAAAACTTTAAAATTAAACTACCAATGGCAGGCAAAATGGCACCTTTGTTGGTTCCATATGCTTGATTGCATAAGGTGAATCCCTCAAAATAGGAAGCAAGTACCGTATTTCAAGACATCTCAAACAAAATGGGTAGTAGTTTTGACCTTTAATTTCATAATTCATGCACTATAGCATTTCACGCATTTTGCTTTCTAACTTTATTTAAAACTCTGTTTAGCATTTACTTTTTTGAGGAAAGGAGGAATTCTCAGACATATCATTATTCAGTTGCAAAGTATCCCTTTTCAATTTCTTTAAAATAAATAGCAATAGTTCCTGGATTTATGAGCTTTGTGAGACAGATAAAATGGTAGTTGATAGCATTAAGCCAGCCATAACTAGCATGAAAAGGAGCCACTTCTACAAGTTTTGGTGATTCACATTGAAGGTCATTGTATATTGATACTGCTTTCTCTTTGTGAAAAAGGTTGTTCTTGGTTATTTTGCTGTTTGGCCTTCAATCTAAATGTTCACCAGTCTTTCCATTTTTTTTTTTCTTTAGACCATGTTCTTAGTGACTTTGCAGCACTTGAAGTTATATCAGCCATAGACTTTTTTGCAGATTGTCTCTGATGTTCCTCAATGTGGATTCCTTTATGCTCGTTGCTCAGGGAATGACACATCCCCATGTTTCTTTCCGAATACTTTATTATATCAAGCTTCTCCTCAATACTTGAAACTTGGCTTTTGCGTGTACTGCTTGATGTTTCTGAACCAGGACGCTTAGACATTTAGGAGATTGTTTTCTTATATTGAAAAGTTCACAATGTAAAAGGATAGCAAAGCACAACCTTGTAGTGTTACATTCCTGGGGAACTGAGATAACTGTTGGTTGTTTCAGGTGTGTGGGTGTGTGCATTGTATAAATTCCTACATGGCCCAGTTCAACTGGGTGCAGTTTTCTGTGTTCGCATAGAGTGTTTCACAAAAAGAACTGTTCAGGAGCAGTCATGAAGTTCGCATTATTTTCAGATTATTCCCTAATATATAAATCATGTTGGAACAAATCCATCTTTTCAAAGTAGTGTTCTAATAGACGGACTGTATTCTAGATGATGTGGGTCAGGGCTTCCTAAATAAACTATCTGTGGTGAAGAAGCAGGTTTGATTTTTTTTGTCCATCTCCATGGACTAAAACTTTTAAAAAATGTATTAAAAATTAAATACTATAAAATGAAATGTGACAAAATTTTTATTAAAAGTTTCAATAGACAGATTATATTTTAGTAAACATAATCTGAACAGACACAACATAGGAAAAAATGATAAAAAGCTTCATTGAAAGTATGCATACAGGTGATTAAGACAGAGAATGACTATTACATCACTTTTTCTTGTTTGCAATCATAACTAAAAAAAAAAAAAGTATGTGTGAAATCACAATTCCCCCAGAATAAGTGCCTGTACACACTTTGAATGAGCACCAGCTATATCAGTAGTACTATGTATGTTAACATTGAAAGTTTTTAATGTGATACACAAGCTTGCTCCTTCATTTATAACCTGTGCAGTCTTGTTTGGAGAGGTGATATGATACTCACAGGTGATAACATATAGATTTAAACTCTTTCTGTTTTGTTTCATTAACACTCACATTAGAGAAATATCACAATAGTATATTGCTAGGAATGGAAGAAAAGATTTTAAAACAGTTTCAATAGGCTTTGATTATTCATTCTAAACTTTTAACTTTTTGTCCAAAATGAAGGAAGTGGTGGTATTTTTTCAAAATTTGTCTCTAGCCCTTTATCACTAACCAATTTCAACAATTCTTTAAAATTATAGTTAAATTTAAAATTCTTTCAATGAAAGAAATGGATTTTCTATGCATGTATCTTCTTTTGATGGAAAATAAAATTTGAAACTTCTAATTTGAGAGGAGTTCAATGATAATTTTTCACAGATGTTCAGTATCAAGATCATCATAAATAGGGAATTCCCTGGTGGTCCAGGGGTTAGGACTCTGTGCTTTCACTGCTGGGGCCTAGGTTCGATCCCTGGTCAGGGAACTAAGATCCCACATGACACACAGTGGGGCAAAAAAAAAAAAAATCATTACAAATAAATTTTATTGAAATTATGGAATATGACATAACAATACATAGTGACGCTGCTCTTCCAAAATACTGCCATTCATTTTTGCTCTTCAATCTGATCTGCCATTGAAGACCATGTTGGATTTCAACCTTGCAAAGAAGTATTAAAAATCAGTAAAAAAAAATAACAGTATCAGTCAAATAAGGCAGGTTGGCTCTCTGGTTCCTATCTTATAAAAATTGTGACCAAATTAGTTTCTTACATTGCAGAAACACTTAAGATTTGTTCCAAATTCCCAACAAAACTTTTCCCTTCTATAACCATCATGCATCAGCATGTAATTTGTTAGCAGTTGGCTTCTGTATTAGAAATAAATAGAATAAACTCAAATTTTATGCATTTGCCTTTATAAAATCCACATTTTTAACATGTTGCTAAGCACACTATTTAATTCACCTGCTTTTTAAAATAGTAGAACATTCTAGATGAAGGAATTAATATGTTTATTTATAATTTGATTCATGGTTCAGAATATTTTCCTATTGCTGCTGTGCTGTTAAACGACATTTATGGATAATGTAAGCCTTCATAGTTTTATACTGTTCAAAACTGGTTATGTTTGTTGGCAATGAAGCCCAAAAATGCTATTCTTTCTTCATATCATTATGATGTTTAAAATGCATGTGTACTAGAAAAACTGCCATGTTAGTGGAATATTTACATTCTTCAGCTTCCAGTGACAAACACTTTGCTAGTTTTATTCTATAGAGTTGTTTTCGATATTACTAGCTAGTTCCTGCATAGCCACATCAAGCTATGGTGTCATGAAAAAAGAGTTACTCTCTTTTCTACAGATTTACCCAACATCACACATACACCTTTGATAACAGTCTTTCACTAATGTTTCAACAATTGTACACAGTCTTTATGTTCTTAGCAAACCAAATTGCTACCTTATAAGCCTACAAAATACTAATGATTATATGTGAATATTGTACACTGCTTCTGTTGGATCAGTACTCTTTATTTCAAAATCCCTTATTTCTTTATGTATGTATGTAAATGCTTCTTAAGTTTTGATAATTTCATTACTTCTTTAGCCAGAATATATCAGTGGGTAACACACTGTGGTTTTAGCACTTTACTGTCATTTGTGGCCACAAAACTGAACTCAGTATATGAGAGATCACACTTCTAAGTAAAACTAGTATGAAGTAAAGCTAGAATGACCCCTTGGCCTTTATTTCTTTAGAATCACTTCCATCATCATCATTTGGTTTATAGTAATAAACTACTTCTGTATTCAGAAAAGGGATGTCTTGGCAGGGGGAGGGATAAATTAGAACTATAGGTTTAACAGATACATTCCACTGTATATAAAATAAACAACAAGGATTTTTTGTATCGCACAGAGAACTACATTCATCATCTTGTAATAACCTATAATGGAAAAGAATCTGAAAAAGAATACATATGTGACCATACTTTGCTATATGCTTGAAACTAACACAATATTTTAAATCAACTATAGTTCAATTTTTTTTAAAAGGATGTCTTTTCTTGACCAAAAAGTCCAGTGAAGCTTGTTTCACTACATATAAAATAAAATTGTAAATAAATAAGTAAAATATTACTTCCCTAATTTAGCTAATAATATAAAATCACAATTTAAAAACAGGATTGATTAAGAATTAAAACAGTATTGTGACTTCCCTGCTGGCGCAGTGGTTAAGAATCCGCCTGCCAGTGCAGGGGACACGGGTTCGATCCCTGGTCCAGGAAGATCCCACATGCCGCAGAGCAACTAAGCCTATGAGCCAACTATTGTGCCTGCACTCTAGAGCCCGCAAGCCACAACTACTGAGCCCACGTGCCACAAATCCTGAAGCCCATGTGCTCTAAGGCCTGTGCTCCGCAACAAGAGAAGCCACCGCAACGAGGAGTAGCCCCCGCTCTCCACAACTAGAGAAAACCCCACGCAGCAATGAAGACCCAACACACCCAAAAATAAATAAATGAAATAAATTTATTTTAAAAAAGGGTTAAAACAGTATTACTACAGTAACTCAGTTATTATAGGTAAAACTCATGTAACTAAAAAATTTTCTCAGATTTTAATACAATTTTGGGGTAAAAATGACAAACTATTCTTGAAATATCACACATTATACCACAGTTTTAGTACAGAACTAGTCTGCAGCTCATGACTCAGTCATGATTTCAGAATCACCTAGAATACTCTGTGTCCGATTTAACTACCCGAGCCCACCGATAACCCATGTGTGGATTTTTAAAAATATTGGTATTTCCTATGTAATGTAACATATGTATGCTAAAAAGTTATTTATTGTTTATCTAAATTTCAAATTTAACTGGGAGTCCTTTTTTTTTATTTGCTAAATCTGGAAACCATATTTTGCCTACTATATAGTTGCATAGATTATCTCATGTTTTCTTCAGAATTTTAGTTTTTTGTTTTTATATTTAGGTCTATAATTCCTTCTGAGTTATTTTTTAAATTTATTTTTTATTGAAGTATAGTTGATTTACAGTATTGTACCAATCTCTGCTGTACAGCAAAGTGACTCAATTATACACATGGACATTCTTTTTTTTATATTCTCCTTTTGAGTTGATTTTTGTGTATGGAGTGATGTAAGGATTGAAGTTTTATTTTTTCCTTATGGCTGTGCAGTTGTCCAGGATCATTTGTTGAATATGCTATCTTTTCCCCCATTGAGTTACCTTCCTACCTGTGACAGACACACACTAAGGTGACCACTAATGTGTCATGTCCTTGTACAGTTCCTTCCTTTTGAATGGGGGCGGAACTTGTAACTTGCATCTAGCCAACAGAAGGTGACAAAGGTAGAGGAATTTTGCAGATGGAATTAAGGTCCCAAATTTGTTGGTTTTGAGTTAATAAAAAAGGAGAGCCTGGGTAACCTGATTTCATCAAGCAGAAGCCTTTAAAAGAGAGAGAGTAGGGTCCTCTCTGTAAAGAGCTCTCCTGCTGGACTTAAAGAAGCAAGCCTCCATGGATTCCACAACTGCAGGGATATGAATTCTGCCAACAACTACGTGAGTTTGAAAGAGGACTTCAAGCCCCATATTTGACCATGGCCAACCTTTTAGGATTCTGAGCAGAGAACGCAGTTAACAAAAACTGTGGGATAATAAATGTATGTTGTTTTAAGCTTCTAACTTTGTGGTAATTTGTTGCACAACATTAGAAAGCTAATACAGTACCTTTGTCAAGAGACGATTGATCACCTATATGTGAGTCCATTTCTGGACTTATTACCCTTTTCCAGTTATCTCTGTAATCCTAATACCAGTGCCTCAATGTCTTTATTACATAGCTTTGTAAGAAATTCTGAAATTAGGCAGTGTAAGTTCTTCAACTTTATTATTTGTCTTCAAAATTGTTTTTGCTATTCTAGTTGCATTGAATTTCCATATAGATTTCAGATTAAGCTTGTCAACTTCTACAAAAGAATATACTGGGATTTCATTGAATCTATAAATCAATTTGGGGAAAATTGACATCTTAACCATATTGAGTCTTTTGATCCATGGACACAATCTCTCTCTCCATATATTCAGGTCTTTTTCAATTTTTCTCAGTAGTACTTTTAAATTTTCACTGTATAATAGTGTACATATTTTGTTAAATTTATCTCTAAGTGATTTCATGTCTGGGATGTTACTATAAATATTATTTTTGTTTCAATTTCTATTTCCTAATATAGAAATATACCTTATTTGTATATATTGTCCTTATACCCTGCGAGCTTGCTAAAATTAATAAGAATTTTGAGATTCTGAATTCCTTACGATTTTCTACATATATGATCATGCTGTCTATACATAATGGCAGTTTTATTTTCTAATTTCTGAACTCTATGCCATTCATTCATTCATTCACTTATTCATTCATTTTCCGTATTGCACTGGCTATGATCTCCAATACAATACAGAGGAGATGCAAAGAGATGTGCTGAGAGTGGGCATTTTTGGGGTTTTCCCAATCTCATATGGCATGCATTATTTCTTTCATCATTAAGTCTAATTGTAGCTATGGTTTTTGTGTAAGTACCCTTTATCTAATTGAGGAAATTTCTTTTTATAACTTGCTGGATGGTTGTTGAGTTTTCTCAAATGCTTTTTTTGCTTCTATCAATGTGATCATATAATTATCTTTTTTTCTATCAAGATAGTGGATTGATTTTCAATTGTTAGGCTAATCTATCTTTTCCGTGATAAATCCCATTTGGTCATTTTATATTACTCTTTTCACATATTGCTATATTTAGTTTGGTAACATTTTACTAAGAATGTTTGCATTCATGTTCATAAAGGATTTTGGTTTATACTTTTCTTGTAATGTCTTTGGGTTTTTTTTTTTTTTGATCAGCCACATAAAATGTTCCTCTTTCCTCTACCTCATGAAAGAATTCGTGTAGACTGGTATTACTTTTTACTTAAATTTTAAGAGAATTCATCAGTGAAGCCATCTGAGCCTGAAGCTATCTTTATGAGAAGTTTTTAATTACAAATTCAATTTGTTTAAGTGATTTAGAGCTAATAAGTGTTCTATTATGTCTTGATCTGTTTGGGTAATTTGTGTCCTTAAAACAATTTGTTTATCTAGGTTGTCAAATTTATTGGCATAAAGTTATTCATATTTCTTTGTTATTTTTTTAATGACTAGGATGTGTAGTGGTGTTTGTCTTTGATTCCTGATACTGTAGTTTGTCTTCTCTCTTGATCTGTCTAAAGTTTTACCTTTTCAAAGAATTTGTTTTCATTGTTTCTCTGTTTGTCCATGTTATACTTCATTCATTTCTGCCCTAATCTTTATTAGTTCTGTCCTGATTGCTATGAGGGTTTAGTGTATTCTTCTTTTTCAGGTTTCTTAATATGGAAACACCGTATTGATTTGAGATCTTTCTTATTTTCTAAAATAGGAGTTTAGAGCTATAAATTTCCCTCTATACACTGTTTTAACTGCATCCCCTAAATTTTGATGTGTTATGTGTTCATTTTCATTCAGTTCAAAATATTTTCTAATTTCCCTTATGAGTTCTTTGACCCATAGTATATTTAGAAGTGTACTGCTGAATATTAAAATAATTGGTGATTTTCCAGATAGCTTTCTGTTATTGATTTCTTGTTTAATTTCTTTGTCTCAATGTCAGTTCTTTTTGATTTGTTGAAACTTGTTTTATGGCTCAGCATATAGTTTATATTAGTAGCTTTTTCATGCACACTTAAAATGAATGTGAATTAGATTGAATTGATTGATAGTCTTGTTTGTGTTCTATAACCCTATTGATTTTTCTTCTTCCTCTATTGCTTACTGACAGAAGAGTGTTGAAATCTCTAACTTTTATTGTTTGTTATTCTATTTTTCATTTCCATTCTGTCATTTTTCCTTCATATATTTTTAAACTCTGTTGTTAGGTGCATACTCAGTTGGATTACTTTGATGCTTTGATGAATTGAGCCCTTTATCATTATGAAATGTCTGCATTTTCCCTGGCTGTTTTATTGTTTTGATGTCTACTTTGTCTGAAATTAACACAGCCATTCCACCTTTTTTTTGACTAATTTTGAATGGTACATTCTTTTTTATTCAATTTACTTTTAATTTGTCCTCACCTTTTTATTTTGTGTGAGTTTCTTGTAGATAGCATATAATTCAGTCTTGCTTTTTTTATGCAGTCTGAGAATCTTGTCCTTTGATTTGGAGCATTAAGTTCATTTACATTAGTTGCAATCATTGATATGTTTGTATTTCAATCTACCATGTTGCTTTTTAATTTCTCTCTGTCCTATCTGTACTTTTTCTTTTTGTTCTCTTCTTTTAGGTTAATTGATTATGTTTTAGGATTTCCTATTGACGTATTAGCTATGCTTCTATGTTTTGTTTTTTAGTGGTTCTAAGTTTTATAATGTCAACCTTTAACTTACTACATTCTACTTTCAAATACTATCATTCCATGTTATATAGAATATATGAACCTTATATCAATATGCTTTTGTCCTTGGTGCTATTGTTGTGAAACATTTTGCTTCTACATATATTTAAAATATTGATACATTGTTATTATTACTGCATTAAACAGTTATCTTTTAAAGAGATCAATTAATGAGAAAGAAAAGCCTTTTATATTATCTGCTTAGTGATCATTTGTAACTAACTTACTATTTGTAACATTTTATTTTTCTTTCACCAGGTTTCTATCTGGTGTCATTTGCTTGTGCCTGAAAAACTTCTTTGACATTTCATGCAGTGCAGATTTCCTGTCAATGAATTATCGTAGCTTTTATTTTTCTGAGGGAAAAAAAAATCATTTCTTCTTTATTTCTGAAGGATATTTTCATTGCATATAGAATTCTAGGTTGGTAGTTCTGTTAGCTCTTTAAAGATATCATGCCTTTGTCTTTTGGCATTCATAATTTCTAGTAAGAAGTCTGCCATAGTTCTTTATGTTCTATATGTAATGTTTCCTTTTTCTGTGCTTACTATTGAGATTTTTTTTCTTATCACTAGTTTTCAGTTATTTTATTAGGATGTGCATTGATGTGGTTTTCTTTATATTTTTCCCACACAGGCTTTATTGAGCTTCTTTAACAAATTTGAAAAATTTTAGGCTTTTATCCCTTCAAGTATTTTTTCTGTTTCCCCCCCCCCCATTGTTTTCTTCTGGCACTCTAGTATGTGTGAGTATGTACACATGTATGTATACACATATGCATGTATATATATAGAAACACAAATATTCATACATAAAAACATTAGATTGTTTCATATTTTACAAATGTTACCAATATTCTATTTCTTTCTCCCCTCCCCTCCCCTTTCTCTTTCACTGACTCACTATCTTTTTTTTCTCTCTGCTTCATTTTGGATAATTTGTCATTCTGTATCTTCATGATCACTGATTGTTTCTTCTGCAGGTATCTAATGTACTGTTCATCTCATAAAGTGAAATTTTCATTTAACACGTTATATTTCTCTTTCCCAGAAATTCCATGTTTAAAAAATATTTCTTACATTTCTCTCCTTATCATGTTTTCCATGATATCTTTGAACATATTTGTAGTAGCTCATTTTAGGTCTTTTTAAAATAATTCCATCATTTCTGTTATTCTTCAACCTCTATTGATTGATTTTCTTCTGGTTATGGGTCACATTTTTGTTTCTTCATTTGTCTAGTAATTGAATGTCATACATTATGAATTTTCTGTTGTTCAGTGCTGAATTTGGTTGTGTTCCTCTACAAAGTGTTGAGGTTTGTTCTGGACAGCAGTAAGTTTGCTTTAAGATTAGTTTGATCAATTCAAGGCCTTTATTTAAGCTATTTTAGAGTAATTCTAGTTCAGCCTTTACTCCAGGGTTAATTTTGCCACACACCTAAGGTGTGGCCCTTTTGTGATCTGTCTTGAATGCTGTTGTATTCATTGAGACCTCTCCACTCTGACTGGTATGAGTTTCCCATCTCTTGAGTTTTGTGAATTGTTCTTTTTGCAGCTTCCCCGTAATTGTTCTTTCCCTGGAGTTCCTCATGAGTTTTCATCCTGCACATGCACAGATTGGTATTCAGCCAGAGACTCAAGCAGACCCTTATGCTCCCTTCCCTTGGGTACTTAGTCCCTCAAATACTAGCCATTTCTGCTTCCCCCAGCTCTAATCTCTGATTCCTCAACTCAGTGAGATTGCTGGGCTCCATTTGTGTTCCTCCTTCTCTGTGCTGCAATTTAGAAGTTCCCTTCAGGCAGAAAACATAGGCTATTGTGGAATTCACTGAATTTTATTCTTTTCTCTCAGACAACACAATCTCTGCTACCTGTTTCCTACTCTTGAGATAGGTTTTTCTTAGTTTTTTCTTCTTTTCTTGCGATCAGTTTTTCTTGTTTAAGTTTGGACATTAATTTCTGATGTACTCAGGACTGGAAGCGAATATCTGTCACTTTCATTTTTAGTGAATATTTTTGCTAGGTAATAGAATTATTTTAACTTTAAAAGTCATTTGGGGGCTTCCCTGGTGGCGCAGTGGTTGACAGTCCGCCTGCCGATGCAGGAGACACGGGTTCGTGCCCCGGTCCAGGAAGACCTCACATGCCGTGGAGCGGCTGGGCCCATGAGCCATGGCTGCTGAGCCTGTGCATCCGGAGCCTGTGGTCCGCAATGGAAGAGGCCACAACAGTGAGAGGCCCGTGTACCGCAAAAAAAAAAAAAAAAAAAAGTCATTTGCAAGTTTTATTATTGTCTCCTTGAAGTTTGTAAAGTGCCTGCTTTTCTGTTGGCTTTTGAGAATTTTTTATTTGTCCTTGATTTTTACCAATTTTACTATGATGTACTCTGTTGTGGATTTTGGCTTCCTCTATATTTATCCTCCTTTGGATTCACGCTACTTCTTAAATTTGTGGCTTGATAACAGTTTTGAAAACTTCTCTGCATTATCTCTTCAAATATTACTTCTTCCTCATTCTGTCTTTTTCCCTTCTTCTAGTATTATAATTACATTTATTTTAGGCTCTTTTCATCATGTTTCACACATTCTTTTATATCTTTCCATCCTTTTATGTCCATCTCTTCATGTTAGTCTAGATATTATCTTTGGACTTTTATTCCAGTTTACTAATTGTCTCCTCAGATATATCTAATCTGCTGATAAGTTTTTAATTGTATTTTCAGTCCTAAAATTTTCATTTGATTTTTTTCTAGTTTCCAGTTCTCTGTAATATCTTCATCATATCATTTAATTTCTTAATCACATAAATCACAATTATTTTAAAGTCCATGTTTGATAATGTCAATATGTAAACCTCTTGTGGTTCTATTCCTATTGACTTTTTTTTTCTCTTGTAAGTCTGTTATTTTTATCTTTTTGTATGCTTCATTATTTTTTATTGAATGTTAGACATTGTCTGTGGAAAAATTAGATATAATATGAGTTTCTGTTTGATGTTATCTTTCTCCAGAGAGAATTTGCTGCTGCTTCTTGCAGGCAGTTAGCATAGTTCAAATAACCTTAACCCAGTCTTAGACTGAGTGGATTTGAAGTCCAATTGTAGTATGGGCTTTTTTATTACATTCTTATTACTAGCTTTTTAGGGGTCTCAATTGAGAGTCTGGGGTTTTTGACAGGACCTCTTTCTTCGAAGCCTCTAAAATCTAAATTTTGTTTCCACCCCTGTGACACTGCTTAAAGCTCTTCTCAGCTTCTTAGCCAGCACTTCCTTCTGTCTTGAATAGAAGAGTGGCAACTAATGTAAAGCTAACTTTTCTTGTTTACCTTTTTTTTGGGGGGGGGAGGGGTTATCTTGCTGAGCACTTGTCTTTTTTTTTTTTTCTTTCCTTCTTGTTTACCTTTGATCTGGGATCTTGGCCCCTTCATGTCCTCACTACCTTGGTAACACTTCAGTGCCTTCAAACAGATTTTTTAATATATAATATATTTTGTTCTCATAGTTATTCATGAAGGGAGGTTTAAAACAAACTAATCTACAATGTATTCTGTCCAACCCTTTTGAGAATTTGGAGGTACTGGATTCTGATTGAATTCTATTGGGTACTTAATCAACAAATTGTAGAAAGGTTGTTGGTAACTTCCTCCTGCTATAGTTCCTTTTTGTGTCTTGGCTAGGCACCTACTCTCTACCTAGTCCCCTTACTCTCTATAAAGATCACTCAATATAATATGTAGATCTAAACACTTTAATTTTAATTATACTAATTCGTTTAGTTAATGTTTTGGTGTATGATAGGTCTTCCTTTCCTTTTTTGTCTTTTACTATCTCTCATTTATATTGCATGTCTCGATTCCTTTAAGTACTGAGTAGATTATCTTGGCTTTTGTTATTTCATTTGCTTCCAACTGCTGACCACAGATGGATTATTGGCCATCTTCTGTGTTAGGTAGGCATAAACAATTTAAAGTGAAACTTCTTTAACATGGCAGTTACACCATTTGTACTCTGCCACCTCTCTGACATTTTGGCTTCCTTCATTCTGCCTCACCCTGTCCACCATGCCCTGGACTACTTAGAGTTCACCATACACATTTATTTTCATCATCTCTGGTTTCCTACTCATATTCTCCCCACTGCCTGAAATGTCCTACCCTACATACACTATACACCTTCATATATACCTTTATCATGAATAAACTCCAATCTGTCTTCCATAATTTAGTCTAAATGTCCCCTCTATTATGAAAATGCCCCAACTTCCGCTCCCCCCACTAAAGGCAAAGGTAGCATCACTAATGGTCCTCAACTCTTTGCAATAACACTCTTATCACATAAAATGTTTTCTCCCTTAGCCAAAATTTGAGAGCCATGAATGTTGGGATTCTCATCAAACTCTATTCCCAGCAGCTAGGACAGTATCTCACGGACACTTCCAGATGCCTGTCCTCACTTACCCCAAGGTGGCAGCCTATACCTTTGGGTAAAATTATAGTTCAGGAGGAGGATAATAATACCAAATGTGTTTATCCATAGTATTTTGTTTATATATACTCTTCCCTTCTATTGTTAAACAAATATGCAAGATTCGACTTTTAGCTGCAAAAGTTTTGCTTATTTATGTATTATTGTTTATTATGTATATTGCTTAATAATGTATTATTTTAAGTATTTTTTTAAATAGTTCTAGGACTGTACTTATTTGGGGGTATCTTTTACAAATTGAAGGACACCCTTAACTGAAAAAGGATTGGGGGAAAACACAATTAACTTTACATTTTTGAAAGCCCTGCTTGTCCAAAATTTTCATAAATCTTGCTTCTGAACTTAATGTTGTCTCTCTCAAAATATGTCAGCCTTGTTTATGATATGAAAGTCAATTATGTCATGACTGATATTTTTTTAATAACTCAAAGTAGGAATCCTGAGGCAGTTAGTTGCCTTTTATTCAGGTGTGTCTTACAACCAGTCTGTTTGCCTATCCCTAATCTAGGTTGATATAGCACACATTTTGTGGTCTTTCAATATAGTTTCTTGTTTTAAAACCATTTCATCGAACATTTTAGAAAGTTATATAATGATGTGCTTTAAGTTTAGATTCTCATCTCAAAAGCAAAAAGTGCTCTTGTAATTTACTGTTTCATAGATCCAAACCAAATAAGGCATTGAGATCCCTGTGTTTATTGACCCAGTGTAATGACAGATATAGTTGGAATTTTTCCTGCATTTATAGAATTTTTATTAACTTTTAAAGACTTATTGGAATAAAAGTACTTATAGAAGAAGTAAGTGGCTCCTGCAAAAAGTACAATATATTTTATAATAAGTAAAACTAAGTTATCAAATTCCTTAGGATACAAATTAGGTCATTTAGCTGTTGCTGCTTCTGCTTCCTGCTTACTGGTTCATTCCACAAATATTTATTACTTTAAGTATCTTTTATTTATAAAGACCAGTGTCATTGAAATATGAAATTGAGAGTAACATTGCCCCTCTCCTCAAGTTCCATAAAATGTGTACTGGAGAGGGGCCAAACTGTATGCAAAAAAAAAAATTATTGAGCACCTATTATCTCTTATTGAGATACAGCAATGAATGAAAGTGGTGGTATCTTTTGAGGTCACTGCCCTCAAAGATTTCACAATTTCCACAAGGAGAAATGTACATTCTTACACATCACAAAGAAAATTAAAGATGTGAAAACAGCTAACTGTGATAGAGCAGGATGAAATAAATACGACAATAAAGGGCTGAACGGAGTTGTCCTGGGGTGCGTCCTGGGGAAGGCACAGCTTATCTGAGCTTGGGAAGTGAGGGAACTACAGTGGGAGGCAGTGGTACTAAGCCAGCCTTAAAACAAGAGTCGAATTTCAAAGCATAGAAAAAGGAGTTAGGGCATTTGAGTACTAGGAAATTGCATCATTCATTTTATCTTTTATTAGTTTCTAAATGAAATCTTTTCTCTTGGTTTTTTACAGTAAATTAAAATAGCTAGTAAAAAATGTTCTAAATTTTTAAAAGTCGGGATTTGGTACTATATAATTAAAGGACTAAGAATTCTAAAAAATCTTGAGCTCCCAAGAAGAGCTTGACCTTTAAGGGTGACCACCTCTTTGGTTTGGTAGTTTTTTGTTCATTCAGAAATGCTTCTCGTTAGGTTTCTTCAACATTTCCGGTCTGCAGCCATTTATATGGGGATAAAATGAATATGGAAGACACTAATCTTTAGTAAAAGGACTGTGATTCACTTTGGGAAACCTTGATATAATAAAGAGCCTAGTTTTACCTTCCTCCTATTTCCTGCAAGTAGGCTATAGGTTATATTTCTTGGTATTTCATAAATGCTCTTTTTCAAGAGAGTTTATTTTTATTTTCTAGTCTCAAAAATATAACACAAATACTTTTTCCCCTGAACCAACAACATAAATGCATTCTGATTTCCCCTTCAGGGACAGTTGGTCAAATTCAAATAGTGTTAACTTTATGTTTTCTAGAAGGTGTATTAAGAATTCTTTGTTACAGCTTTCCTTCATTTGACACAAACTAATCTTGTTTGTTTCCTTTAAGAAGAAAAACTGCATTGAAACATCTTGCCTACATGCAGTTTTTGTTTCCATCCTTGAGCCTGGCTGTTACTACTGGGGTATATGAGAGGACAGTGAGCCCCAGGATACTCTGTCCAAACGTAACTCCAAGGGAGTGGCAGGGGAAAACTGGTGTTAGCTCTTTTGGATCATTTTCTTATGCTGCATCCCTAACTGAATCCAAGTACCCTTGGCTTTATTATTCAATATGTCTTGTTTTCATTTTGTACCTGTGAAGATTGTCCTCACCACTTCTAATTTGTCTTTGTATCATCTTCTCTATAAGAATTATTTTAGCTTCTTTCTGATCTTCATTAAATAATTAAAGCTAGCCTTGGGTATCTGTTTCCTCTTGTAGATTTAGAAAACCATGTATAAAGCTCCTTTTTTTTCTTCTGGCAATTATGATCATATACGTGGAAGTGATTTGAATCAGTACCACTGTTATGTATTTCTTTGGTGAATGATCGTGCCATCCCATCAAAATATTTAAATCCCATCAAATATTTAGGACTCTCCTCACAACTGTATTTTTGTCTTACTCAATCTTCATTTGTGTCTCTCTCAGATTTAGTGACCAGATAGATAAATTATGATGCTGATTTAAATTCTTGAGCATGTGAGTCATATAAGGCAGTAATGTTAAAACACAGAATTTGCTAGGGGAAATAGAACCAAGGGGCATTCAGTAATTTTTTGGTATGTCTGTTAGTTGATAGGTGAACATTTACTGATTGGTATAATTTCTCATCTGTCCTTTTCTTTTCTCTCATTTCCTTGGGGTACAACAACCCAATCCCTGGTTTTTTCAGCACTTAAGGATAGCATAAACTATAGAGCTTATCAAACCCAACCATTTTACTAACATCTAAATTGCCCAAGAGATGTAAAATGACTTGTCAAAAATAATAGAATTCCTAAGTAGCTGTACTGGAATTCTAATCAAGGTATTTTGACCTTAAGTATAGTGTCAATTATTCTGTGTTCTGTATTCATTTTTATAACAAATCAACACATTCCAGCTTTCAGGAAATGTAGTAATGATTAAAGAATATGAGGTTTAGCCTTTTCTGAGTCTGGTAATTACTGTTAAAAATTTTGGCAGGCCTATAGTGTATGTATCTTAAGAGTTGGTACCGCATTTGGTATCTGTTGCTAATATTCTGTCTTTTGTACAATCTTGTGTGCCTATACTTTTTAAATCTCATAATTATTGACTTCAGTGCCTTTTAGATTCAATAATCCTAGGTTGTGCCACAGTCCCTATGGGAAATAGAAAAAGTTATTAGAGCCTTGTAAATGTGTTTGACTGCTGCATTCTGTTACTTCCATTGATGGCCTACAGCTTTAGCGATTGTGCAGTGGAGAAGCTTAAACCTCGAGGGCCCATTAGATTTAACTTGTTTGCTGCGTTGATATCTATATGTTAAATGACAAGAGAATTCAGGTTATTGAATAATTTAAAATTCAGCTCTAATTGGTGTCATATGACCTGGAAAAGGCCATGGATGATGCCAGGAGCATGCTGTGAATTTCTTATAAATAATTCATAAATTAGATGATTCATTTGCCTGGATGTCTTGCTAAATGCCAAAGTTTGTAAGTTATAACTGATGATATAACACCTGTAAGTATTTAGTTCATAACACCAGAAGGTAATCTACCTTGATGATCTAGCAAAATCTGCCAGTATAGGAGAGTTAATTGCACTGGGGAGAATGAACATTTATTTGGGATGAGACTTTGGCAAACCATACAGTGCAGCTGTTGCATTACGTAGCTTCTGTCAGCTTGACAACTTGTTCATGTAAGCTTGACTAAAAATGCAGCTTGTCATTCTCTGCCTTATTTTATATTAACTCCAAATGTTCTGGGTAATACAATGACCTGCCCCACACACAGTAGTTTAGGTTTAGAAATATTTATCTAGCTCTTGAATTTCTGACTTCATCATAAAATAAAGAGGATAAGGGGAAATTCTGAAGTTACAAAATTGAGATTTTTATTCTTATAAGGCTATCCGTGGGACTATGAGGATTGTTAATAGGGTGCTTGCCAGGATCGTAAATTATTATTTACCATTAGAGAAATGAATACCAATAAGATCTGTTGGTACTATTGACTAATCCTGTAGTTAACAACTCATAAATGCATTGTAAGTAATCTCTTCCTAATTATGTAAATAACAACCTGTTGCAGGAAATAATTACTGCAGTTTAATTTGACTCTCTCCTTATGGCTCATAGCAGAGATTGGCCAGGCCTGCAAAAATGATTTGCAGAAATTTATAAAACATCACTGTTTACTTGTTGATGGTATTTTATGAAGCAATACTGCAGTTATTTTTTATTATGTGAGAACACCAGAAAGCCCTAGACTACCATAGGAATGTGTATGTTCATATATGTACCTACACATCTGTGTGTGCTTCCATGCATGCATACAAGATCATATCATAAATGTTTATAAAATAAACATCCTTTCTTTTCTATGAAGTCTTTTAAAAATATCTGTCATATTTTAAAAGAGTATCTTAAAGATTCTGAAAACCTTCCAACTCAGAAATTTACTAACTTTCAGTGTCAGAAAATTCTTCTTTGTGTCCAAGATAAGTCTCTCACACTTTTTTTTAAACCTTATACTTTTCTCATTGGTGTTTTTTTAATCTAGTCATTGGCCTGTGTCTACCCAAATTAAGAGATATTATGCTTCTACTCTGTCATAAAACAAGTATTGCCTGCATTTTCTCCTCATCTTTCTTTTGTACAGTAAATCCCACAGCATACCCTGTCAAAGATTTTATGGCTTCATTTCTGCCACATCTAGAGTCTAAAGATGTAGCCAAGATTATGGTACCTTTTATATAAGACAAATCCTAATATGCTACCATTTTGAACTTAACTTTTTTATTTGTTGTTTTCCATAGATCATTTTCTATCTAAACTTTTTTTTTTAATTTATACAATGTGTTTGTCCTGCCCAGGTATATTCTTCTACATGCTTTATGTTTATTTCTAATTAAGCACTCAGTCCAACTCATTTTCATTACACAGAAAACATGTAAATAGATAGCACATCCCAAGTCATATTGTTCAGTTTGCTTATTGAGTTTTGACCATATCTTAGTATATTCATAGACTCCTTTAAATGGAAGAGCACGCAACGTAATTATCAAGTTCACTTGGCAAACTGTGGAATGCTAAATCTAGCTAACTGTATCGTTTTGTACAACTCATGAGCTAAGAATGGTTTTAGCTTTTTAGATGGTTGGGAAAAAAAGAATATTTCATGAAATGGGAAAATTACATGAAATTTAAATTTCAGTGTGTCTACAAATAAGGTTTTCCTAGAATAGTTATTCATTTATGTATTATCTCTTGCTTTCACACTACAAAAGCATAACTGAGTAGTTATGACAAAGTCTGTATGGACTGCAAAGTTTAAAGTGTTTATTGTCAGACCCTTTACAGAATAAATTTGCTGACCCCTGCTATATAGCTATGAAAATATAGCCACATGCAGCACCATGTATGAACTTCACAAATATAACTTTGGGTGAAAGAAGTTAAACACAAAAGAATGTATATCATATGATTTCATTTATACTTTAAAAATAAGCAGGTAAAACTGAACTCTAGTATGGATACTTAAGCAGAGAAGTATTAAAGCAAAGAAGTGATTCCCATTAAACCCAAGGTAGTCATTCCCTTTGGCAAGAGAGGTAGAGAGTGGTGATTGCTCAGGGCCATCAGGGTCTTCTGAGTACAGAAGACAAGGGTCGTTTTCTATATCTTGGATGGTAGTTACATTGGACATTGCCTTGCTCATAATTGTTTTGTGTACTTTTCTACGTTTAATGTATTTCATATTAAAGAATTTTTTTAAAAAGATCTACAGCAGAAAGCAATGGAAGATTACAGATTTGGAGTGAGGCATAGTCCCATGTCTCACATATTGTACTGATGTGACCTTGGGAAAGTTGTATTGATTCCTTGAACTTCATTTTCTCATCTGTAAAATGCTAATTATAATAACTACCTTACAGAATTGTTGTTAAGAATAATAGGTTGAATATGTAAAACATTTAGCACAGTATATGGTAAACTCTGAGTTGAGAACAGCCAAAGTGACAGGGTGTTCTGGGAGCATGTTCTGCATTCAGTGGTCAATGAAGGTGACCATTTAGAGCCAAGTTATCTCATCAGAAACAATTTGCATGAAATTGTCTTCCCTGACCTTCATTTTTCATTTCTCATCTTCACTCCTTTAAAAATTATTCTGAATTATTTAAATATATTAGTTTCAACAAGAACTTCATAAAAGAAGATATCCAAATGACCAATAAGCATATGTTCATTAATATCATTACATATCAGGGAAATGGAAAATAAAACCACAGTGTTATTTAACTATACAGGCACCAGATTGTCTAAAAATGAAACACACTAAGGAGTGCTGCTGTGAATGTGAAGCAACTGGGATTCTCTTAATTTGTGGATGGGGATGTGAAATGGAATAACCACTTTGGAAAACTTATTGGCTGTTTCTAATAAAGGCAAATATGCCTACCCTGTGCCCAAGAGAAACAAATGTGTATGTCTTAAAAAAAATGGCTTGTATGAGAATATTCTTAGCAGCTTTATATATAATAGCCCTAAACTGGAAACAACCTAATCCAATAAAAGGATAAACAAATTTTGCTTTATTCATACAATGAAGTACTATGCAGCAGTAAAAAAGAGTAAACTATTGATATACACAGCAACATAGAAGATACTCAAAAATTATGTTGAGCTTAAGAAACCAGTCACAAAAGGGTAGCATACTGTATGATTCCATTTATATGAAGTTCAACATAGGCAAAACTAATCTATGATCATAAGAATCAGAATAATGGTTACTCCTGGGAGTGTGAGGATGTGATATTGACTAGAAAGGACACAGAGGAACTTTCTGGGGTAATGGAATTGTTCTATAACTTGATCTGGGTGATGATTACATGGGTAAATGCAAGTATAAAAATTCATCAAGCTGTATACTTAAGGTATGTGCATTTTATTATGTATAAGTTATGCTTCCATTTAAAAAAAATCTAATGGTTTCTAAGTTAGTGTTATATATCTGAAAAATTTGTGTCAAACCCATATACCAGAGACAGCAGTTTGGGATTTGTTGTTAGTTTAAGCCTTAGTTAAGAGAAGTTATATTTGTAAATATCATATAGAAAGCATGGAGCAGCCCCAGAAAGAAAAATACATCTGTTTCATTTAGGCCCACTGTGACTTCCGTGTGTCCCAAAGGCAAACTAAGTCCCATCCAAAGCACTTTATATGAATTATCTCATCTAATCATCACAACAACCTTAAGAGGCGGTGCAAGATGTTAGTGTTAAGACTGACATCCTTTATATGAAGGAGAAAGATGAAGAATCTCTCTATTATCTCAAGCAATTCAACTCTGGCCCAACTACAAACCTCACTGTAGCAAAATGAAGATAGATAACTGAACTCATTCTCCTTGAAGACAGTTCAGAGATAATGTGTTGTAACTGAACATGCCCCTTGGTGATCTCACCCCACCCCGCTCCCCCGGCACACATACACCACAATGTTCTCCTTGAAAGAAGTTGGGTAAATATAAGGTTTGTGTTTCCTTTTTGTAAATTAGTACCCTTATAAATTAGCACCCTTGGTAACTGCTCATCTGTCTCACCACCACATTCAGTTTTGATGTAGCTGCTATTTTTAACCCCTGGTTTTCTGTTGAGGAACCTGAGGCTCAGGCAACTTGGATAATATGCTATATTAGTTTTTTATTGCTGTGTAACAAATTACTACAAACTTAGCAGCTTAAAACAACACACATTTACTATCTCACAGTGTCTGTGGGTCAAGAGTCTGGCACAGCTTAGTTGGGTCCTATGCTCATCTTAGAAGGCTGCAATCAAGATGCCAGCTGGGCTACATTCAGTGGGTTGTTGGCAGGATTTATTTCCTTGTGTATCTATGGTAGGTGCCTCATTTTCTTGCCACTGTTGTCTGGAAACTGCCTTCTGCTCCAGAGGTCATTGCCACATGAGCCCCTCCATAAGCCATCCCACCCTATGTATAATAGTTTGCCTCTGCTAATCCCAAACTCCCATTCCTTCCCCCCACCCCACTCCCCTTGGCAACCACAAGACTGTTCTCTATATATGGGTCTGGGGTTAGCAGATGCAAACTATTATGTATAGGATGGATAAACAGCAAGGTCCTACTGTATTAGCACAGGCAACTATATTCAATATCCTGTGACAAACCATAATGAATATGAAAAAGAATATATTGGTTTGGCCCAAAAGTTCGTCCGGTTTTAAGTAAAAAGACACATTTTTTCATTTTCACCAAGAACTTTATTGAACAATGTATTCACTAACTGAACGAACTTTTTGGTCAACCCAATATATATGTGTAACTGAGTTGCTTTGCTGTACAGCAGAAATTAACACAACATGTAAATCAACTCTACTTCAATAAAATCTTTAAAAAAAAAAGCCCTCCCACAACACAGTAGCTTATTTCTTCAAGGCCAGCAGGAGAATCTCTGATCTTGGGAAGGGCACCAGACCCTCTGTTAAAGGGCTTACCTGACTAGGTCTGGCCTGCATGAGATAATCTCCCTTTTTATTAATTCAAAGTCAGCTGGAGCCTCAGTTATATCTGCAAAGTCCTTTTTGCCATATAAGGTAACATAACTACAGGATTGATCTGATCATATTCACAAGTTCTACCCTCACTTAAGGGAGGAGATAATACAGGGTGGGGACACCAAAAGGATGGGAATCTTGAGGACCATCTTAGAACTCGGTCTGCCAAGTTGCACAGTCACCCAGCAGGTAATTGGCAGAGCAGTATTCTCTTTGAGCAAAGCATGCATGGAAATCATTAAGTTGTAGTGCCTCTCAAAAACATAAAAGCTAACTACAAAATATTTTAGAAATATTCCAAATACCTGACATTTGTGAATAATGTAACACTCGGCACCATTAAAGTAAGTGTAAGCTATGTAAATACCTAAAAATGCACATATGTAAATAATGTTAAGGAACAAAAATGAGAATATAAAATAATATATACATGCTAACTACTGTTATATTAATGATACATGGATTAGAAACTATATGATGATATAAAATAGTTGATTTAAGTTTCTGGACTTTAAAAAAATTTATTTCTCATTTTAAAAGTATAATCTATAAAAAGGGTTTATCATACAAAATAGCAGGTGATAAATGTTAAATATTTCTGTTGACAATAAGTGCTACGGAAGTTCAGTGTAGGGGAGATTAATGTGGACTAGAGTTTTCCTTTAGGTGTAAAATAAGGTTAATTTTTTTAATGAGGTAGTTTATCATAAATTTTGCCCTAGGACTAGTTCCTTTTATGTAGCTTGTCATCTGCTCAGTGTCATCTGCTCAGCATATAAAATTGTGTGGCTTCTTTGAAGAGGCCCAAGTCATCTCCGCAGATGCGGCTCATTCTCATTTAAATAGAACTCCTTTAACATTGCTTTAGAAACTCAAAATCTTAAAAGAGTCATTGTAATAGCCCTCTTTTATCATAGGAGAGGAAAAATTGTATTGCTATATATATGTTAGGTGACACTTTTTACCAATCAGTTCATCATTTTCAACTATTGCAAAGTAAATTGGTGGGATTTTTTTTCCCCCTCTGCTAGGGATCTCAATTATTCATTCATTCTAGAGTACATGTCTCTGGAATACATAACCATCTCAACTGTTTATGAATTAGTTCTTACTTTAAAAGAAGTTGGGGCAAACTGAATAATAGCCTCCCAAACATGTCCATGTCCTAATTCCTGGAACCTGTAAATGTCATTTTATATGGCACAAGCGACTTTGTATGACAAGAGGCTTTACAGATGTGATTAAGTTAAGGATCTTGAGATGAGGAAATTAGCCAGGATTACATGGGTAAGCCCGATGTAATCAAAATGGTCCTTAAAATAGGGACAAAGGAGCAGTCCAGTGGCCCATGGTACAGACGAGTGGTTCTCAAAGTGTGGTTCCAGATTGGAACTTGTTAAAAATGCAGATTCTCTGACTCTGCTCTAGAGTTACTGAATTGGAAACTCTGGGGAGTAAGCCAAGCAATTCACATTGAACAAGCCCTCCAGGTGATTCTGATACATCCTAAAGTTTGAGAGTCATTGATAATGAACTAAGTTTTGCTCTCCTTGATAAAACAGGCTTGAGGCTAAAATGCTGGGAAAGCTCACTCTACTGGTCTGTCAAAGGTAGTTTGCAACTCTTCCTTTCTGCCCGAGTTCTATCAGACTATAATCACTTGAACAGCTTAATTGAAAAATCACTTATGTTTACAGCTGAAATTAAATATGTTTTGTATTTAAATAACTGCTTTTGATTAGAATCATATTTTGTGGAAAGTGGTTGGTCTTATCTGTGTGCTGTAAAGATATTCATAAGAACTCATCAAATTTCTAGCAGTAACTAACATCCTGTTCAGTGTAAGGTGAAATGTTCTGCATCAAATCTCATGCTGTGTAATGGCCAATCAAAGGATATTTAAGGTGGCTGAATGGTTTTCTTGGCTTAGTATTCAAAATTAAATATTTTAAGGCATTAACATTCAATGTTTTTCTTCTTCTCAAAGTTGATGCTATATACCCCTCATTATTTGCAATTCCTGAAATCTTGCTTAAGCAGCGAGTGGCAACACTTTCTTTTTCTCATCCTTGTGGATTTACTGAAATGTAGATTGTTTGAAAATGAGATTAGCTTTATGGCACATGTCTGTTTAGCTATGTGAATACTAACATTTATTAATTAAGAAGACAAAAACACAGCTTTGTCTTGGTAAACATATATCACTGATTTCTGAAAAGTCAAAAGAACTCCTATTGTGCTCTTATTTGACAAGTGATCTTGCGGTTCCTTTTAGGTATCCAATAGGAAAAGCACTCTCTGGTCTTCGTCTGTGGGACTGGATGGTTCCTACTTGAGTGTAGCCAAACCACAAACCCACACTCAAACCAAGCAAAGGCCTAAGTCTGCAAATCAGGACTCAGCTTCAGAATCCCTTGCGGAATTTAGGAATAATTCTTTGAAACCAGCAGCCCTTCATTATCCCAAAGAGGATGTGGACAAGGTGCCATCAGAGACCAGAACATGTAATTATGGATCCCCAGGGAAAAAACTAGTAGATGCAGTCCCTACAGAGAAAGTTCCACCAGAGGAACTGAAGATGAAGGAATGCCAACACCTTGAGGCTACTCCATCTAGTCAGTGTTGTGGTCATAGACTTTCTGAAAATGCGGATCATGTTCGTGAGAGCCATCCGACAAACATGGCCCCTCAACATTCCAAGACACATCTGGAATCATGCAGGTATTGTGGGCTTTTCTGGGCATCTCTGATGCGTGGCCAAGGGGCACTGCAGCCTAGTGAAACTGATGTCAAAAAGCAACTCTCAGAAGATAGAAGGCAGCAACTCATGCTTCAGAAAATGGAGCTGGAAATTGAAAAGGAACGCCTTCAGCATCTACTGGCCCAGCAGGAGACAAAACTACTCCTAAAACAGCAGCAGCTTCATCAGTCTCGACTGGACTATAACTGGTGAGTCCTACCTGTTCTTTCAGTAGTATCTATAGCTTGGAGAACACAGTATAAAATGACAGCTGTGTTACTATAACAGATGTGTAGGAACAGAAGTTCCTCGGGACTTTGGTTTGCTCAAGATGCACACCAGCTATGACTTCCAAGTAAATTGCACTGTCTTTTGGGGAAGACGTGAAAGATTACCTTGTCTTCCAAAACGTTAGCTTAGAATATCTACTTCTCAGCAGTCCAGTATAATTTTTGCTGGATTCGAAAGACAGTATTTTTAAATATTACCATTACACAAAATCCTTTGCTGTTTGATGTCATTGTAGAGAATATTACCATTAAGTAAAAGCTTGAGATTTCAGGATGTGAAGTCAGACCGAAGTGTGGCTAGCTGTCATCATTCCATGCAACAAATGATGGGAACCTTCTAATTCAGTCTTTTCTGGTCATGAAGCATAGCCTGTTCAATAACCAGTTTCTTATACACTTACCCACATTTAAACTGTTCTTCCTGTAACAATTTTTCCCTGAGAACAATGTTTCAAAAGCTAAAGTCCTGTTTTATATCATGTAGTGTTCAGCATAGTTTTACATGCAGAGTCATAAAGTTTGTTATCTTAGTTTAAAAATAGTAATAAATCAGACACAATTGTATTTTAAACACAAGAAAATATGGCATTTATGTCTTTTTTTAAAAGTAAGTTTCAAGTTTTCGTAAGGAATTTGTGTGTGTGTGTGTGTGTGTGTGTGCATATGTCTTTCCCTGCCATTTCCTCCTTAGTCAAACATACCATTTCCCCTTTGTATGCATTCTTAGACACATAGATCCTATACAGACACACTTAATACTAGTGTTATTTTCTTTTACTTCTTGGAGTTAATTTTCTTTCATTCTCAGATCTTGCCTAATATTTTTAAAATTCTAATTTCTTTGGAAGTTCCATCTTGACATTTTTCCTACCAGTGTAATACTGACTCTTCTAGGAAGCAAAAGTGGTCTTCCTCTTTCTCTTCCTTCATGATCAGATAGTTTTATTCTTCATTGTTGAAACCTGGAGGCTTTTAAAGGAAGTGAAAATGAAGTCTCTTGTAACAAGATTGTAACCAAAGGCTGAAATGTTGCTTCAATTTTATGACCCCAATCTCTAATACTCCAGTTAATGTGTAGTCTCTTCTGAGAACTTCATTCAACAAACATTTATCGAATGCCTATGTTATGTGAGGAATGGTTCTAGGTACTTGGGATAGATAAAAAAATTTTCAAGTGCAGTCTTTAAAGAGGTCACAGTCTAGCAGGGGAGAATGGGTAATTTTAGATTAGGCATCATGTTCATTTGAACAGCATTGTATGTTCAAATAGTGCTGCATAATGATAATAAAGTCTTTATTGTTCTCTTGATCACCCTAGCTTAGATGAAAGAGCTATGAAACACAGATTTTGAACAAGTTTTGTGTGTATATAAATTGTAAACGTTTATGTATATGTATAGAGATTTTTTAAAACTTTATTTTTAAATAATTATATTTTTTAGATTGATAGAAGTTGCAAAAACCAGCTTCTCCCACTGACTACATTTTATACAACGGTAATATATTATCAAAACTAGTAAATTAACATTGGTACAGTGTGTATGTGTATTTCTATGCCATTTTATCACATGTGTGGATTTGTGTAACCACCACCACAATCAAAATACAGGACTATTTCAGCACCACCAAGATTTCCTTTGTATTCTTCTGTTAGAGTCACTCTCTGCCGCCCCATCCCTAACCCCTGGAGACTCCTAATCTGTTGTCTATTTCTATAATTTTGTTATTTTGAAAAATGTTATATAAATGGAATTATACAGTATGTGAAATTTTGATATTGGCTTTTCTCATTTAGCATAATGTTCTTGACATCCATCTAGGTTGTTGCATATATTGTACCTTTTGATTTCTGAGTACTATTCCACGATATGGATATACCATGATATGTTTAACCATTTATCTGTTAAAGGACAATTGGTTGTTTTCAGTTTATTTCTGCTACAAATAGAGCTGCTATGTATTCTAATACAAGTTTTTGTGTGGCCTAAGGTTTTTGTTTCTACAAATGAAAACTAGGAGTAAGATTGCTAAATCTTATGATAAGATCATACTTAACTTACACCACATTTAGTTTAAAATACTTTTCTACCAGTAATGTATGAAAGATCATTTCTCCACATCCTTGCCGGCATTTGATAGTGTCACAGATTTTTATTTGACATGTTCTAATCTGTGTGTAGTGATATTTCATTGTCGTCTTAGTTTGCATTTTCCTAATGGCTAGTGATATTGAATATCTTTTCATTTGCTAGTTTGCCCTCCTTCCATCCTTTTGGGTAAATTGTCCCTCTAATATTTCTGCCATATTCCAACTGGATTGTTTGAATTGGTTTCCTGTTGAATTTTGAGAGTTCCTTATATATTCAAAGGATATAAGTCCTTTGTCAGATAGTTAGATTGCAAGTATTTTCTCCTGGTCTGTAGCCTGTCTTTTCAGTCTCAAAAAGGATCTTTCACAAAGCAAAAGTTTTCAATTTTGATAAAGTTTGATTTTTTATTTTTATTGTAGATTATATAAAGTTTCCATAATGACTGTTGAATTTTGTCAAATACCTTTTATGTGTTAATTGACATGATTGTGTGATTTTTCTTTTTTAGCCTGCCAATATGGTGGGTTGCATTGACTGTTCTTTTTAATATTGACCTAGCATTGTATCCCTGGAATAAATCTCCTTGGTCATAGTGTATAATACTTTTTATATACTACAAATTTCTATTTACTAATATTTTGTTAAGGATATTTATATCAAGATGTATGAGGGATATTGGTCTGTAGTTTTCTTTTTTTATACTGTCTTTGGTTTTGGTATCAAGATAATATGGGTCTCATTTATTTATTTCATTCATTTCTTTATTATTTCCTTATTTCTGCTTGCTTTGGATTTATCTTGTTCTTTTTTTCTGTCTTAAGGTGGGAGCTTAGATTATTGATTTGATATTTTTCTTCTTTTTTACTGGAAGCATTTAGTGCCCTAAATTTCCCTCTCAGCACTGCTTGTTAGTCTCACATATTTTGGTATGTTGGTATGTTCACTGAACATAATGTCCTCTAGGTTCATGCATGCTGTTGCAAATGGCAGGATTTCCTTCTTTTTTCTGGCTGAATAATATTCCACTGTGTGTATGTTTGTGTGTGTGTGTGTGTGTGTGAGTGTGTGTGTGTGTGTGTGTGTATCTCACATCTTCTTTATCCATTCATCTCTCAATAGATACTTAGGTTGATTCCATATCTTGGCTATTGTGATTAATGCAGCAATGAACATGGAAGCACAGACATCTCTTTAAGATACAAATTTCATTTCCTTAAGATAAATACCCAATTGCTAGATCATATGGTAGTTCTATTTTTAAATTTTTGAGGATCTTCCATACTGTTTTCCATAATGACTGTACCACTTTACATTCTCACCAAGAATATATAGGGATTCCCAATTCTCCATATCCTCACCAACAATTGTTGTTTCTTGTCTTTTTGATAATAGCCATTCTAACAGGTATGAGGTGATATCTCATTGTAGTTTTGATTTGCATTTCCCTGATGATTAGTGATATTGAGCATCTTTTCATGTACCTGTTAGCCATCTGTATGCCTTCTTTGGGAAAATGTCTATTCACATCCTCTGCTCATTTTTTAATTGGATTGTTTGGTTTTTTGCTATTGAATTATATAAGTTCTTTATATATTTTGGATATTACCCCTTTATCAGATATATGATTTGCAAATATTTTCTCCCATTTGGTAGGTCTCCTTTTCATTTTGTTTGTGGTTTCCTTTGCTGTGCAGAGGCTTTATAGTTTGATGTAGCCCCACTTATTTATTTTTGCTTTTTGCTGCCTTTATTTTTTGTGTCAGCTCCAAAAGATCATCACCAAGACTATGTCAGTGAGCTTACCACCTATGTTTTCTTCTAGGACTTTCATGGTTTTAGGTCTTACATTCTAGTCTTTAACCCATTTTGAGTTCATTCTTATGTGACGTGTAACGTGTAAGATACTGGTCTAATTTCATTCTTTTGCACGGGGCTGTCCATTGTTCCCAAAACCATTTATTGAAGAGACTATCCTTTCCCAATTGTGTATTCTAGGTGCCCTGATCAAAGATTAGTTGACCATATATGCAAGGGTTTATTTCTGGGTTTTCTTTTCTGTTTTATTGGTCTTTGTGACTGTTTATATGTCAGTTTGTATGTGTGGGTGTGTATACTCACTCATTTGATTTTGTATTTTGATTTAGTATTTTTCTTACTTCTATTTATTTCTGATTTACTCTTTTTACTTCTAGTTTTTTTTAAATAAATTTATTTATTTATCTTTGGCTGCATTGGGTCTTTGTTGCTGTGCGTGGGCTTTCTCTAGTTGCGGTGAGCTGGGGCTAATCTTTGTTGTGGTGTGCAGGCTGCTCATTGTGGTGGCTTCTCTTGTTGTGGAGCACAGGCTCTAGGTGTGCGGGCTTCAGTAGTTGTGGCACACGGGCTCAGTAGATGTGGCTCGCGGGCTCTAGAGCGCAGGCTCAGTAGTTGTGGTACACGGGCTTAATTGCTCAGTGGCATGTGGGATCTTCCCGGCCCAGGGATTGAACCCATGTCCCTTGCATTGGCAGGTGGATTCTTAACCACTGTGCCAGCAGGGAAGCCCCTCTTCTAGTTTTATTAAGCTATATTTGGCATACAGCACTGTATAAGTTTAGGGTGTACAGCATGGTAATTTCACTTACATACATCATGAAATGACTACCAAGATAAGTTTAGTGAATATCTATCATCTTATATAGATACAAAATTAAATAGAAAAAAATGTTTTTTCCTTGTGATAAGAACCATTAGGGTTTACTCTCTTAACAACTTTCATATATAACATACAGCAGTGTTAATTATATTTATTATGTTGCATATTACATCCCTGATACTTGTTTATCTTATAATTGGAAGTTTGTACCTTTTGACTACTTTTATCTAATTCCCTTTCTCCCTACCTATCATCTCTGATAGCACAAATCTCACCTTTTTTTTCCTATGAGTTTGTTTCTTTGTTTTTGAAGTATAATTGACCTACAATACTATGTTACTTCCTGGTATATAACATAGTGACTTGATATATCTATACATTTCAAAATGATCACCACAATAAGTCTAGTTGTCATCTGTCACCAAAGGCATTACATAATTATTGACTATATTCCCCATACTGTACATTTCATACCCATGTCTCATTTACTTTGCAACTGGAAATTTGTACTGTACCTCTTAATCTCCCTCACCTATTTCTCACCTTCCCTGACCCGTCTCCCCTCTGGCAACCACCTATTTGTTCTCTATATCTGTGACTCTGTTTCTGTTTCATTATGTTTGTTCATTTGTTTTGTTTTTTAGAGTCCACATATAAGTGAAATCATACAATATTTATCTTTCTCTGTCTGACTTATTTTACTTAGCATAATACCCTCCAAGTCCATCCATGTTTTTGCACATGGCAAGATTTTATCCTTTTTATGACTGTGTAATACTCCATTATATACATATACCACATCTTCTTTATCCATTCATCTGTTGGTGGACACTAAGGTTGCTTCCATATCTTGGCTATTGTAAATAATGCTGCAATGAACACAGGGACGCATGTATCTTTTCTGTTGAATAATTAGCGTTTTTGTTTTCTTCAGATAAATACCCAGGAGTGGAATTCCTACATCATATAATAGTTCTATTTTTAATTTATTGAGGAATCTCTGTACTGTTTTCCATATCGGCTACAGCAATTTACATTCCTACCAACAGTGCACGAGAATTCCCTTTTTTTCACATCCTTGTCAACACTTGTTATTTGCTGTCTTCTTGATCATGGCCATTCTGACAGGTGTGAGGTGATATCTCATTATGGTTTTGATTTTCATTTCCCTGATGATAAGTTATGTTAAGCATCTTTTCATGTGCCTGTTGGCCATCTGTATGTCTTCTTTGAACAAATGTCTATTCAGATTGTCTGCCCATTTTTTTAACCTGGTTATTTGGTGTTTTAGTGTTGAATTGTATGCCAGTACTGTTTTGACTATAGCTTTGTAATATAGTTTGAACTCAGAGAATGTAATGCTTCCAACTTTGTTCTTCTTTCTCAAGATTTAGCTATTCAGGGTCTTTTGTGGTTCCATACAAATTTTAGTATTGTTTGGTCTATTTCTATGTCTAAATTTATATTTACAGGTTAAGAACTCAAGCTGTATTTAAGTCAAGAGAACTGGTTGCTAATAAAGACATTACTAAACCCCAGGAGCTCAGTCTGGATATGAATGAGAGTGGCTCTGGACCAAGGTAAACTTGGGTGGTCGGTGAAGGCAAAATATGTAACACACAGATATTAAGGATATGCTTGGTATATATTTATAGCTTCATATTGGTGAATCCAGTTTTCTGATCATATGAATAAATATATTCACATTATATATTTTTGAAAAATATAGAAAAGTGTAAAGAAGAAAATAAAAATCATCCATAATCCTACCACTCAGAGACAATCCTCTGAGGCCTTTTCCCCTTTCTATCTCTTTCATAATAATAATTTCTATATCGCAATAGGGATTATGCTTATACAGAATTTTATTTTTTGCTTATTTTGGTGTATCCCAGTTTCTGATGTCCTTTTTTATGAAAACTTGATATTAATTCATTTAACAAATATTTATTGTGTGACTACTATTACTCAATATTTAATAAGCCTGTTATTGGATAATATAAGGTTTTACTATTATACAATAAATTATGCTTTGAGGAACATTTCTGTACATACATTTTTAACTTTACCTATTTCCTAGGAATAGATTCCTGTAAGCAGAATTACTAGCTTAAAGTACATATAAGTCCTTTTAAGATTCTTGATTCACATTGCCAAATTGCTTTTCATAAAAAGTTAAATCGGTTTACACCCCAAAAATCAATGTTTGAGAATGCTGTTTTCATGAAATATAAAGAATTTTTGGCCAGTATTTTTTCAAATATATTTTTTCTCTATTCTCTTTATCCTCTCCTTTTGGAACTCTGTTTACATGTATATTAGAGCTTTAGTTTATTGTCCCACAGGTCCCTGGCTCTTTGCTAATTTTTTAAAATCTATTTTTCTTTATTCTTCATATTGAATAGTTTCTATTGATCTATTCTCAGATTCATCAACTCTCTTCTTTTATTTCTAATCTGCCGTTAAGCCCATACAATGATTTTTTAAAATTTCAGATGTTTGCTTTTTTGGTTTTAGAATTTCCATTTGGATCTTTGTTATAATTTCGATTTCTCTGTTAAAATTTTCTATTTTATTCATTATAGGTGTGTTTTTTCCTTTAAAGTCCTTGTCTGCTAATTCTAACACCTGGTTCATCTTGGGGTTTGTCTCCACTAATTGACTTTTCTTTTGAGTGTTGGTCACGTTCCTCTGTTTTTTTGTATGTTTAGTAATTTTGGACTGTTTCCTGTTCATTGTAAGTAACTCTAAAATTCAGTTATATAGGTATATCTCATTTTATTATGCTTCACTTTATCATGCTTCACAAATAATTGTGGTTTTTACATATTGAAAGCTTGTGGCAACCTTGTGTCGAGCAAGTCTATTGGCACCATTTTTCCAACAGCATTTGCTCACTTTGTATCTCCGTGCTACATTTTCCTAATCCTTACAATATTTCTAACATTATTATTATTACTATCATTATTATTATATTTGTTATAGTGATCAGTGATCTTTGATTTTACTATTGCAGAAAGATTATGACTTGCTGAAAGCTCAGATGATGGTTAGCATCTTTTAGCAATAAAGTATTTTTTAATTAAGGGTTTTTTTAGACATAATGCTACTGCACATTTAATAGACTACAATATAGTGTAAACATAACTTTTATATGCACTGGGAAACCAAACAATTTGTGTGACTCCTTTTATTGCAATATTCACTTCATTGTGGTGGTCTGGAACCAAAACTACAGCGTCTTCAAGGTATGCCTGTATTTCTGTGAACAATGTTAATTTTCTGTGTGCTAGTGGGCAGTTAATTTAACTGAACTCAGATTCCAAGCTCTATCTCCCTGGAGTAAGTGGCAGTGATAATCACTATTGAGTTATTTTAACTTTAATTAGGTTGCTGAGTCTGCACTGTTCATGTGTAGTTTATGTGTAGTTCGGGGTCAGCCCAAACTGGCAGGATTGTTGAATAGAATTTGAGGCTTTCCTCTTTCTCTCTCTCCACTCCAAGATTTTTCACTTTTTAGCTACTTTGGTCAGCCTAGACTCTATCCTCTGGTTCTTTAAGCCTACTTTCAACTAAAAGCCATTAAAAAAAATTGGGAACTCTTCCAGTGCCACTGTTTTCTTTTAAGTGCTAATCGTCTTACAGTTTCTGCTTGCTTTTGGCCACTTTTCAGTGTGTTCATGTTATTTTTTTCCTCTCAGAGTTTATAGTTGTTATATGTAGATTTGATCCTATAGGAGCTACTCAGCCATTATCAGAACCCAAGAATTCTTATTTTAGCACAATTTTGCCATAATTAATTTTTTTAATTGTGGTAAAATACACATAACATAAAAGTTACCATCTCAACCATTTTTTAGTATAGTATTCAATAATAGTAAACATATCTACAGTGTTGTGAAACCAATCTCCAGAACTCTTTTATCCTACAAAACTGAAACTCTGTGCCCATTAATAACTACTCTTCATTTCCTCTTACCTCCAGCCCCTAGCAACCACCATTTTATTTTCTGTTTCCACACTTAGATTATTCTGGTTACCTCAAATAACTGGAATCATACAGTATTTGTCTTTCTAATAAATAAGAATAAGTTATTTTATTGAAGTATAGTTGATTTACAATGTTATGTTAGTTTCAGGTGTACAGCAAAGTGATTCAGATATATATAGATAGATAGATAGATATAGATAGATAGATATTCTTTTACAAATTCTTTTCCCATGTAGATTATTACAAGATATTGAGTATAGTCCCTGTGCTATACAGTAGGTCCTTGTTGTTTATCTATTTTATATATAGTGCTGTGTATATGTTACTCTCAAATTCCTAATTTATCCATCCCTATCACCTTTCCCCTTTGGTAATCATAAGTTTCTTTTCTATGTCTGTGAGTCTATTTCTGTTTTGTGAATAAGTTCATTTGTATCATTTTTTAGATTCCACATATAAGTGATATCATAGGACATTTGTATTTCTCTGTCTGACTTACTTCACTCAGAATGATAATCTCCAGGTCCATTCACGTTGCTGTAAATAAAAAGAATTTTATTCTTTTTTATGGCTAAGTAATATTCCATTATATACATATATATGTATATGTATGTGTGTGTGTGTATATATATAGATATATATATACACACACCACATTTTCTTTATCCATTCATCTGTCGATGGGCATTTAGGTTGCTTCCATGTCTTGGCTATTGTAAATAGTGCTGCAGTGAATATTGGAGTACACCTATCTTTTCTTTTTTTTTTTTTCTGTTAATATTATTTTTATTTTTTTTTAAATTTTTATTGGAGTATAGTTGATTTACAATGTTGTGTTAGTTTCAGGTGTACAGCAAAGTGAATCAGTTATGCATATATATATATATATATATATATATATATATATATATATATATATATATATATATATATATATCTCCGGTCTTTTTTAAGTTCTTTTCCCATATAGGCCATTACAGACTATTGAGTAGAGTTCCCTGTGCTATACAGCAAGTCCTTATTAGTTATCTATTTTATATATAGTAATCTGTATATGTCAGTCCCAGTCTCCCAATTTATCCCTCCCCCTAACCACTGCTAACCATAAGTTTGTTTTCTACATCTGTCACTCTATTTCTCTTTTGTAGATAAGTTCATTTGTATCCTTTTTTTTAGATTCAACGTATAAGGGATATCCTATGATATTTATCTTTCTCTGTCTGACTTACTTCACTCAGTATGACAGTCTCTACCATGTTCCTGCAAATGGCATTATTTTGTTCTTTTTTATGACTGAGTAACATTCCATTGTATGTGTGTACCACATCTTCTTTATCCATTCCTCTGTTGATGGACATTTAAGTTGCTTCCATGTCTTGGCTGTTGTAAATAGTGCTGCAATGAGTGTTGGAGTGCATGTATCTTTTTGAATTATGGTTTTCTTTCTTTGTTTGTGATACCTTATTGTGTTTTTTTAATTAATTTAATTAATTTATTTTCTTATACAGCAGGTTCTTATTAGTCATCAATTTTATACACATCAGTGTATACATGTCAATCCCAATCTTCCAATTCATCCCACCACCACCACAACCCCCTGCTTCCCCCCTTGGTGTCCGCACATTTGTTCTCTACATCTGTGTCTCTCTTTCTGCCCTGCAAACAGGTTCATCTGTACCGTTTTTCTAGATTCCACATATATGCATTAATATACAATATTTGTTTTTCTTTTTCTGACTTACTTCACTCTGTATGACAGTCTCTAGGTTTATCTACGTCTCTACAAATGACCCAATTTCGTTCCTTTTTATGGCTGAGTAATATTCCATTGTATATGTGTACAACATCTTCTTTATCCATTCATCTGTCAATGGGCATTTAGGTTGTTTCCGTGACCTGGTTATTGTAAATAGTGATGCAATGAACATTGGGGTGCATGTGTCTTTTTGAATTATGATTTTCTCAGGGTATATGCCCAGTACTGGGATTGCTGGGTCATATGGTAATTCTCTTTTTAGTTTTTTAAGGAACCTCCATACTGTTCTCCATAGTGGCTGTATCAGTTTACATTCCCACCAACAGTGCAAGAGAGTTTCCTTGTCTCCACACCCTCTATAGCATCTGTTGTTTGTAGATTTTCTGATGATGCCCATTCTAACCGATGTGAGGTGATACCTGATTGTAGTTTTGATTTGCATTTCTCTAATAATTAGTGATGTTCAACATCTTTTGATGTGCATTTTGGCCATCTATCTATATGTCTTCTTTAGAGACATGTCTATTTAGGTCTTCTGCCCATTTTTTGATTAGGTTGTTTATAGTTTTGGTATTGAGCTTTATGAGCTGTTTGTATATTTTGGAGATTAATCCCTTGTTGGTCATTTGTTTGCAAATATTTTCTCCCATTCTGTAGGTTGTCTTTTCATTTTGTTTATGGTTTTGTTTGCTGTGCAAAAGCTTTTAAGTTTAATTAGATCCTGTTTGTTTATTTTTGTTTTTGTTTCCATTACTCTAGGAGACAGATCCAGAAAGATATTGCTGCGATTTATGTAAGAGAATATTCTGCCCGTTTTCCTCTAATAGTTTTTTAGTATCCAGCCTTACATTTAGGTCTTTGATCCATTTTGAGTTTATTTTTGTGTATGATGTTAGAGAATGTTCTAATTTCATTCTCTTACATGTAGCTATCCAGTTTATCCAGTACCACTTATTGAGGAGACTGTCTTTTCTCCATAGTATATTCCTTGCATCCTTTGTCATAGATTAACTGACCATAGGTGCATGGGTTTATTTCTGGGCTTTCTATCCTGTTCCATTGATCTATATTTCTGTTTTCATGCCAGTACCATACTGTTTTGATTACTGTAGCTTAGTCTGAATTCAGGGAGCCTGATTCCTGCATCTCCATTTTTCTTTCTCAAGGTTGCTTTGCCTATTCAGAGTCTTTTGTATTTCCTACAAATTGTAAAATTTTTTTGTTCTAGTTCTGTGAAAAATGCCATTAGTAATTTGATAGGGATTGCACTGAATATTAGATTACCTTGGGTAATATAGTCATTGTGATGATATTAAGTCTTCCAACCCAAGAACATGGTATATCTTTGCATCTGTTTGTGTCATCTCTGATTTCTTTCATGAGTGTCTTATAGTTTTCAGAATACAGGTCTTTTGTTTCCTTAGGTAGGTTTATTTTTAGGTATTTTATCCTTTTTGATGCAATGGTAAATGGAATTGTTTCCTTAATTTCCCTTTCTGATCTTTCACTGTTAATATATAGAAATACTACAGATTTCTGTTTATTAATTTTTTATCCTGCAACTTTACCAAATTCATGATGAGCTCTAGCAGTTTTCTGGTAATGACTTTAGGATTTTCTTTTTTTTACATATAAATTTATTTATTTTATTTTTGGCTGCATTGGGTCTTCGCTGCTGCATGCAGGCTTTCTCTAGTTGTGGTGAGCGGGGGCTACTCTTCGTTGCAGTGCAAGGGCTTCTCATCATGGTGGCTTCTCTTGTTCTGAAGCACAGGCTGTAGGTGCACGGGCTTCAGTAGTTATGGCACACAGCCTGAGTAGTTGTGGCTCGTGGGCTTTAGAGCACAGGCTCAGTAGCTGTGGTGCATGGGCTTAGTTGCTCCACGACATGTGGGATCTTCCTGGACCAGGACTTGAACCTGTGTCCCCTGCATTGGCAGGAGGATTCTTAACCACTGTGCCACCAAGGAAGCCCCAGGATTTTCTATGTATAGTATGATGTCATCTGCAAACAGTGATCATTTTATTTCTTCTTTTCCAATTTGGGTTCATTTTATTTATTTATCTTCTGTGATTGCTATGGCTAGGACTTCCAAAACTATGCTGAATAAAAGTGGTGAGAGTGGACATCCTTGTCTTTTTCCTGATCTTAGAGGAAATGCTTTCAGCTTTTCACTGTTAAGTATGATGTTAGCTGTGTATTTGTCATATATGGTCTTTATTATGTTGAGGTAGGTTGCCAGTATTTGTCTTTTTGTGACTTGCTATAGTTTAATTTTATAACTATTAAAATCAAGCATGTACATAGTTTAAAAAGTCAGTTGTTCAACAAGGTTTATGCAAAAATAGTGGCCTCCTCTACAACTCCTACCTACTCCAAATTTCTACTCTTTAGAGATAAAAGTTCTTACTGTTTTAGATGTGTTTTAATCTGTTTATTCTACTATTTGTATCCTTTTTTTTTTCTTTTTTCCTTTTGTGGTACATGGGCCCCCCACTGCCGTGGCCTCTCCCACTGCAGAGCACAGGCTCCAGATGTGCAGGCTTAGCAGCCGTGGCTCATGGGCCCAGCTGCTCCACGACATGCGGGATCCTCCCGGACCGGGGCATGAACCCGTGTCCCCTGCATCAGCAGGTGGACTCCCAACCACTGCGCCACCAGGGAAGCCCCATATTTTTTAACATCAGATTTAAGTATTGACTTTCTGCTATGAAAGATGACTTAGCTCTCACAGATAATGATCTACATGCTGTCTCCCTATCTTCTCCTTTTTCCCTCCCTTCCTTCTTCTTGCTCCTGCTCTCTTCCCCTTCCTCTCTCTCTCTAACATACATACTCACACACATGCTATTTCCTTTCTTCTGTCTTCTCAATATAGCTCGATATAGCTATCACAATTTCTTTACAATAAAACTATAGATAATTTCTACACAGCTGAGCCATCTACTATATAATTATTAAATTTAATTTTTATATAATAAGTTTTTTCCAGAGTTTAGAAAAGCCTTGTTTAATTTTCCATGCACTCATTAATTTATTAATTCACTCAAATACTTATAAAGTTTCCCACCAAGTGCTAGCCACTTTCTAGACTTTGGGGGAATATAGCAGTAAACAAAACACCAAAGTTTCTGCCCAGAATTCTTGTGTCTTTCCATTTACAAACTCACCCAAAAAAAGTATAATTATCTGAATATATTCAGATATATCAGTTATTCTGTCATCTCTCTTCATTTTTTAAAATAGATCCTCTTGGAGCCCTCCATGATTCTGCTCTAGTCTGGTTTTTCTCTAAGCTTGCTATTTAGAGATTTCATCCTGAAATTTTCCTTATCCATCATCCTGGAAATTTTCTTTAATTTTCTCGCTATCCTCCTCTTTTGCTGGATCACATGTCCTCTTTTAGGTTTATACTTATCTTCCTGAATCATGTCCTTCAATAGCTTACTGACAAGGAGTACAGAGGCAACAAATTTTTTGAGACTTCCTGCCCCTGGAAAGTGCCTTACATGTATCTTCACATTTAATGTATAGTTTAGCTGCATATAGAATTCTTGGTTGGTAATTAAATTTCCTCAGAACAGAATGAAGGTTATGTTCCATTATCTTCTAATTTCTAGTGTTGGCATTAAGAACTTTGGTGCAGTTTGATTCTTTATCATTTTTTTGAATTTTATTTTTTTAATACAGCAGGTTCTTATTAGTTATCTATTTTATCCCTCTTAGTACATATATGTCAATCCCAATCTCCCAATTCATCCCACCACCACTACCCCACCCCCCCGGCTTCCCCCCTGGTGTCCATACGTTTGTCCTCTACATCTGTGTCTCTCTTTCTGCCTTGCAAACCTGTACCATTTTTCTAGATTCCACATATATGCATTAATATCTGATATTTGATTTTATCTTTCTGACATACTTCACCCTGTATGACAGTCTCTAGGTCCATCCACGTCTCTACAAATAACCCAATTTCATTCCTTTTTGTGGCTGATTAATATTCCATTGTATATATGTACCACATCTTCTTTATCCATTCGTCTGTCGATGGGCATTTAGGTTGCTGCCATGACCTGGCTATTGTAGATAGTGCTGCAAAGAACACTGGGGTGCATGTGTCTTTTTGAATTCTGGTTTTCTCTGGGTATATGCCCAGTACTGGGTCATATGGTAATCCTATTTTTAGGTTTTTAAGAAACGTCCATACTGTTCTCCATAGTGGCTGTATCAATTTACATTCCTACCAACAGTGCAAGAGGGTTCCCTTTTCTCCACACCGTCTCCAGCATTTGTTGTTTGTAGATTTTCTGATGATGCCTGTTCTAACGGGTGTGAGGTGATACCTAATTGTAGTTTTGTTTTTTTTTTTTAATTTTTAATTTTTTTTTATTAGTTTCTGCTTTATAACAAAGTGAATCAGTCATACATATACATCTGTTCCCACATCCCTTCCCTCATGCATCTCCCTCCCTCCCACCCTCCCCATCCCACCCCTCCAGGCGGTCACAAAGCACCGAGCTGATCTCCCTGTGCTCTGCGGCTGCTTCCCACTATCTATCTACCTTACGTTTGGTAGTGTATATATGTCCATGCCGCTCTTTCCCTTTGTCACAGCTTACCCTTCCCCCTCCCCATCTCCTCAAGTCCATTCTCAAGTAGGTCTGTGTCTTTATTCCCGTTTTACCCCTAGGTTCTTCATGACATTTTTTTTTTTAATTCCATATATATGTGTTAGCATACGGTATTTGTCTTTCTCTTTCTGACTTACTTCACTCTGTATGACAGACTCTAGGTCTATCCACCTCATTACAAATAGCTCAGTTTCGTTTCTTTTTATGGCTGAGTAATATTCCATTGTATATATGTGCCACATCTTCTTTATCCATTCATCCGATGATGGACACTTAGGTTGTTTCCAGCTCCGGGCTATTGTGAATAGAGCTGCAATGAACATTTTGGTACATGACTCTTTTTGAATTATGGTTTTCTCAGGGTATATGCCTAGTAGTGGGATTGCTGGGTCATATGGTAGTTCTATTTTTAGTTTTTTAAGGAACCTCCATACTGTTCTCCATAGTGGCTGTACCAATTCACATTCCCACCAGCAGTGCAAGAGTGTTCCCTTTTCTCCACACCCTCTCCAGCATTTATTGTTTCTAGATTTCTTGATGATGGCCATTCTGACTGGTGTGAGATGATATCTCATTGTAGTTTTGATTTGCATTTCTCTAATGATTAATGATGTTGAGCATTCTTTCATGTGTTTGTTGGCAGTCTGTATATCTTCTTTGGAGAAATGCCTATTTAAGTCTTCTGCCCATTTTTGGATTGGGTTGTTTGTTTTTTTGCTATTGAGCTGCATGAGCTGTTTATAAATTTTGGAGATTAATCCTTTGTCAGTTGCTTCATTTGCAAATATTTTCTCCCATTCTGAGGGTTGTCTTTTGGTCTTGTTTATGGTTTCCTTTGCTGTGCAAAAGCTTTGAAGTTTCATTAGGTCCCATTTGTTTATCTTTGTTTTTAGTTCCATTTCTCTAGGAGGTGGGTCCAAAAGGATCTTGCTGTGATTTATGTCATAGAGTGTTCTACCTATGTTTTCCTTTAAGAGTTTGATAGTTTCTGGCCTTACATTTAGGTCTTTAATCCATTTTGAGCTTATTTTTGTGTATGGTGTTAGGGAATGATCTAATCTCATACTTTTACATGTACCTGTCCAGTTTTCCCAGCACCACTTATTGAAGAGGCTGTCCTTTCTCCACTGTACATTCCTGCCTCCTTTATCAAAGATAAGTTGGCCATATGTGCGTGGGTTTATCTCTGGGCTTTCTATCCTGATCCACTGATCTATCTTTCTGTTTTTATGCCAGTACCACACTGTCTTAATTACTGTAGCTTTGTAGTATATTCTGAAGTCAGGGAGCCTGATTCCTCCAGCTCCGTTTTTCGTTCTCAAGATTGCTTTGGCTATTCGGGGTCTTTTGTTTTTCCAAACAAATTTTGAAATTTTTTGTTCTAGTTCTGTGAAAAATGCCAGTGGTAGTTTGATAGGGATTGCATTGAATCTGTAGATTGCTTTGGGTAGTAGAGTCATTTTCACAATATTGATTCTTCCAATCCAGGAGCATGGTATATCTCTCCATCTATTTGTATCATCTTTAATTTCTTTCATCAGTGTCTTATAATTTTCTGCATACAGGTCTTTTGTCTCCTTAGGTAGGTTTAGTCCTAGATATTTTATTCTTTTTGTTGCAATGGTAAATGGGAGTGTTTTCTTGATTTCATTTTCAGATTTTTCATCATTAGTGTACAGGAATGCCAGAGATTTCTGTGCATTAATTTTGTATCCTGCTACTTTACCAAATTCATTGATTAGCTCTAGTAGTTTTCTGGTAGCATCTTTAGGATTCTCTATGTATAGTATCATGTCATCTGCAAACAGTGACAGCTTTACTTCTTCTTTTCCAATTTGGATTCCTTTTATTTCCTTTTCTTCTCTGATTGCTGTGGCTAAAACTTCCAAAACTATGTTGAATAAGAGTGGTGAGAGTGGGCAGCCTTGTCTTGTTCCTGATCTTAGTGGAAATGGTTTCAGTTTTTCACCATTGAGGACAATGTTGGCTGTGGGTTTGTCATATATGGCCTTTATTATGTTGAGGAAAGTTCCCTCTATGCCTACTTTCTGCAGGGTTTTTATCATAAATGGGTGTTGAATTTTGTCGAAAGCTTTCTCTGCATCTATTGAGATGATCATATGGTTTTTCTCCTTCAACTTGTTAATATGGTGTATCACATTGATTGATTTGCGTATATTGAAGAATCCTTGCATTCCTGGAATAAACCCCACTTGATCATGGTGTATGATCCTTTTAATGTGCTGTTGGATTCTGTTTGCTAGTATTTTGTTGAGGATTTTTGCATCTATGTTCATCAGTGATATTGGCCTGTAGTTTTCTTTCTTTGTGACATCCTTGCCTGGTTTTGGTATCAAGGTGATGGTGGCCTCGTAGAATGAGTTTGGGAGTGTTCCTTCCTCTGATATTGTTTGGAAGAGTTTGAGAAGGATGGGTGTTAGCTCTTCTCTAAATGTTTGATAGAATTCGCCTGTGAAGCCATCTGGTCCTGGGCTTTTGTTTGATGGAAGATTTTTAATCACAGTTTCAATTTCAGTGCTTGTGATTGGTCTATTCATATTTTCTATTTCTTCCTGAGTCAGTCTTGGTAGGTTGTGCATTTCTAAGAATTTGTCCATTTCTTCCAGGTTGTCCATTTTATTGGCATAGAGTTGCTTATAGTAATCTCTCATGATCTTTTGTATTTCTGCAGTGTCAGTTGTTACTTCTCCTTCTTCATTTCTAATTCTACTGATTTGAGTCTTCTCCCTTCTTTTCTTGATGAGTCTGGCTAATGGTTTGTCAATTTTGTTTATCTTCTCAAAGAACCAGCTTTTAGTTTGGTTGATCTTTGCTATCGTTTCCTTCATTTCTTTTTCATTTATTTCTGATCTGATCTTTATGATTTCTTTCCTTCTGCTAACTTTGGGGGTTTTTTGTTCTTCTTTCTCTAATTGCTTTAGGTGCAGGGTCAGGTTGTTTACTCGAAATGTTTCCTGTTTCTTAAGGTGGGATTGTATTGCTATAAACTTCCCCCTTAGAACTGCTTTTGCTGCGTCCCATAGGTTTTGGGTCGTCGTGTCTCCATTGTCATTTGTTTCTAGGTATTTTTTAATTTCCTCTTTGATTTCTTCAGTGATCACTTCGTTATTGAGTAGTGTATTGTTTAGCCTCCATGTGTTTGTATTTTTTAGAGATCTTTTCCTGTAATTGATGTCTAGTCTCATAGCATTGTGGTCGGAAAAGATACTTGATACAATTTCAATTTTCTTAAATTTACCAAGGCTTGATTTGTGACCCAAGATATGATCTATCCTGGAGAATGTTCCATGAGCACTTGAGAAAAATGTGTATTCTGTTGTTTTTGGATGGAATGTCCTATAAATATCAACTAAGTCCATCTTGTTTAATGTATCATTTAAAGCTTGTGTTTCCTTATTTATTTTCATTTTGGATGATCTGTCCATTGGTGAAAGTGGGGTGTTAAAGTCCCCTACTATGATTGTGTTACTGTCGATTTCCCCTTTTATGGCTGTTAGTATTTGCCTTATGTATTGAGGTGCTCCTATATTGGGTGCGTAAATATTTACAATTGTTATATCTTCTTCTTGGATCGATCCCTTTATCGTTATGTAGTGTCCTTCTTTGTCTCTTCTAATAGTCTTTATTTTAAAGTCTATTTTGTCTGATATAAGAATTGCTACTCCAGCTTTCTTTTGATTTCCATTTGCATGGAATATCTTTTTCCATCCCCTTACTTTCAATCTGTATGTGTCTCTAGGTCTGAAGTGGGTCTCTTGTAGACAGCATATATATGGGTCTTGTTTTTGTATCCATTCAGCCACTCTGTGTCTTTTGGTGGGAGCATTTAGTCCATTTACATTTAAGGTAATTATTGATATGTATGTTCCTATTCCCATTTCCTTAATTGCTTTGGGTTTGTTATTGTAGGTGTATTCCTTCTGTTGTGTTTCTTGCCTAGAGAAGTTCCTTTAGCATTTGTTGTAAAGCTGGTTTGGTGGTGCTGAACTCTCTCAGCTTTTGCTTGTCTGTAAAGGTTTTAATTTCTCCATCAAATCTGAATGAGATCCTTGCTGGGTAGAGTAATCTTGGTTGCAGGTTTCTCTCCTTCATCACTTTAATTATGTCCTGCCACTCCCTTCTGGCTTGTAGAGTTTCTGCTGAGAGATCAGCTGTTAACCTGATGGGGATTCCCTTGTGTGTTATTTGTTGTTTTTCCCTTGCTGCTTTTAATATGATTTCTTTGTGTTTAATTTTTGACAGTTTGATTAATATGTGTCTTGGCGTATTTCTCCTTGGATTTATTCTGTATGGGACTCTCTGTGCCTCCTGGACTTGATTAACTATTTCCTTTCCCATATTAGGGAAGTTTTCAACTATAATCTCTTTAAATATTTTCTCAGTCCCTTTCTTTTTCTCTTCTTCTTCTGGAACCCCTATAATTCGAATGTTGGTGCGTTTAATGTTGTCCCAGAGGTCTCTGAGACTGTCCTCTGTTCTTTTCATTCTTTTTTCTTTATTTTGCTCTGCATCAGTTATTTCCACTATTTTATCTTCCACCTCACTTATCCGTTCTTCTGCCTCAGTTATTCTGCTATTGATCCCATCTAGAGTATTTTTCATTTCATTTATTGTGTTTTTAATCGATGCTTGATTCATCTTTAGTTCTTCTAGGTCCTTGTTAACTGTTTCTTGCATATTGTCTATTCTATTTCCAAGATTTTGGATCTGGGAAATAGAATCTTGGATCAGCTTTACTATCATTATTCTGAATTCTTTTTCAGGTAGACTGCCTATTACCTCTTCATTTGTTAGGTCTGGTAGGTTTTTATCTTGCTGCTTCACCTGCTGTGTGTTTTTCTGCTTTCTCATTTTGCTTATGTTACTGTGTTTGGGGTCTCCTTTTTGCAGGCTGCAGATTCGTAGTTCCCGTTGTTTTTGGTGTCTGTCCCCCGTGGCTAAGGTTGTTTCAGTAGGTTGTGTAGGCTTCCTGGTGGGGGGGACTAATGCCTGTGTTCTGGTGGTTGAGGCTCGATCTTGTCTTTCTGGTGGACAGGTCCACGTCTGGTGGTGTGTTTTGGGGTGCCTGTGGCCTTATTATGTTTTTAGGTAGCCTCTCTGCTAATGGGTGGGGTTGTGTTCCTGCCTTGCTAGTTGCTTGGCATAGGGTGACCAGCACTGTAGCTTGCTGGTCGTTGACTGAAGCTGGGTGCTGGTGTTGAGATGGAGATCCCTGGGAGATTTTCGCTGCTTGATATTATGTGGAGCTGGGAGGTCTCTTGTGGACCCGTGTCCTGAAGTTGGCTCTCCCACTTCAGAGGCACAGCACTGACTCCTGGCTGCAGCACCAAGAGCCTTTCATCTGCCCGGCTCAGAATAACAGTGAGAAAAAGTAGAAAGAAATAATTAGTAGAAGAAAGAAAGAGAGATTGAAAGAAAGGAAGAAGGGAAGAAAGGAAGGAAGGAAGAAAGAAAGGAGGGAGGGAGGAAGGATGGAAAGAAAGAAGGAAAGAAAGGAGGGAGGGAGGGAGGAATGAAAGCAAAAGGAAGAGTGAATGGAAGAAGGGAGGGAGGGAGGAAGGAAAGAAAGAAAGACAGGAGGGAGGGAGGGAGGAAGGAAAGAAAAAGAAAGTGGAAAGAAGAAGGGTGGGAGGGAAGGAGGGATGGAGGAAAGAAAAAGAAAGAAGGAAAGGAGGAGCGGAGGGAGGGAGGGAGGAAGGGAAGGGAGGAAAAAAAGAAAGAGCAGGTAAAGTAAAATAGAATAAAGTATGAAATATAGTAGCGTTATTAAAATTAAAAAGTAATTATTGAAAAAAAAAAAACACGGACCGATAGAACCCTGGGACATATGGTGGAAGCAAAGCTATACAGAGAGAATCTTACACAGAAGATTACACATACACATTCACAAAAAGAGAGCAGGGGGAAAAATCAAAAATCTTGCTCTCCAAGTCCACCTCCTCGATTTGGGATAATTCGTTGTAAAAAGTGGAAAAGGGCGAAAAGTCTGAGATCTTGCTAAGTCCACCTCCTTAATTTGAGATAATTCGTTGTAAAAAGAGGAAAAAGGGGGGGAAAGTCTTAAATCTTGTCCTCAAAGTCCACTTCCTCAATTTGGGATGATTCGCTGTCCATTCATGCACTCCACAGACGCAGGGCACATCAAATGGACCGTGGAGCTTTAATCCGTTGCCTCCGAGGCTGCACAGAGAGATTTCCCTGTCTCTGCTCTCACAACTCCCGGGTCTCAGCCTTGGACCTGGCCCCGCCTCTGCGCGTAGGTCGCCGGAGGGCGTCCGTTCTTCGCTCAGACAGGACGGGTTTAAAGGAGCCGCTGATTCGGGGGCTCTGGCTCACTCAGGCAGAGGGGAGGGAGGGGAATGCCCTCTCCTCGCGCACCAGGCAACAAAAGGGAAAAAAGTCTCTTGCCTCTCCGGTAGCTCCAGACCCTTTCCCCGGACTCCCTCCGGGCTAGCACTAACCCCTTCAGGGTCTCTTCCTGCCGCCAGCCCCAGTCCTCTCCCTGCGCTCCGACTGAAAGCCGATACCCGAGCCTCAGCTCCCAGCCCCGCCCGCCCTGGCGGCCGAACAGACAAGCCTCTCGGGCTGGTGTGTGCCTGAGGGCACCGATCCTCTGTGCCAAAATCTCTCTGCTTTGCCCTCCGCACCCCTGTTGCTGTGCTCTCCTCCGCTACTCTGAAGCTTTCCCGAAGCTTTCCCCCTCCGCCACCTGCAGTCTCCGCCCTCGAAGGGGCTTGTAGTGTGTAGAAACCTTCCCTCCTTCACGGCTCCCTCCCACTGGTGCAGGTCCCGTCCATATCCTATTGTCTCTGTTTATTCTTTTTTTCTTTTGACCTACCCAGGTATGTGGGGAGTTTCTTGCCTTTTGGGGGGTCTGAGGTCTTCTGTCAGCGTTCAGTAGGTGTTCTGTTGGAGTTGTTACACGTGTAGATGAATTTCTGATGTATCTGTGGGGAGGAAGGTGATCTCCGCGTCTTACTCTTCCGCCATCTTCCTCGCCCTCCCCTAATTGTAGTTTTGATTTGCATTTCTCTAATAATTAGTGATGTTCAGCATCTTTTTTTTTTTTTTTTTTTTTTTTTTTTTTGCGGTACACGGGCCTCTCACTGTTGTGGCCTCTCCCGTTGCGGAGCACACACTCCGGACATGCAGGCTCAGTACCCATGGCTCACAGGCCCAGCCGCTCCGCAGTATGTGAGATCTTCCCGGACCGGGGCACAAACCCGTGTCCCCTGCATCAGCAGGCAGACTCTCAACCACTGCTCCACCAGGGAAGCCCCTGCCCATTTTTTGACTGAGTTTTTTGTTTTCTTGATATTGAACTGCATAAGCTGTTTATATATTTTGGAGATTAATCCCTTGTCCATTGATTGATTTTCAGATATTTCCTCCCATTCTGAGCATTGTCTTTTCATCTTGTTTATAGTTTCCCTTGCTATGAAAAAGCTTTTAAGTTTCCTTAGGTGCCATTCATTTATTTTTGTTTTTATTTCCATTACCCTAGGAAGTGGGTCACGAAAGATCTTGCTGTGATTTATGTCAAAGAGTGTTCTTCCTATGTTTCCCTCTAAGAGTTTTATAGTGTCCAGCCTTACACTTAGGTCTTTAATCCATTTTCAGTTTATTTTTGTGTATGGTGTTAGGAAGTGTTCTAATTTCATTCTTTTACATGTAACTGTCCAGTTTTCCCAGCACCACATATTGAAGAGACTGTCTTTTCTCCATTGTATATCCTTGCCTCCTTTGTCATAGATTAGTTGACCATAGGTGTGTGGGTTTATCTCTGGGCTTTCTATACTGTTCCATTGATCTATTTTCCTGTTTTTGTGCCAGTACCATATTGTCTTGATTACTGAAGTTAGGGAGTCTGATTCCTCCAGCTCTGTTTTTTTTACCTCAAAATTGCTTTGGCTATTCAGGGTCTTTTATGTCTCCATACAAATTTTAAGATTTTTTGTTCTAGTTCTGTAAAAAATGGCATTGGTAATTTGAGAGGGATTGCATTGAATCTGTAGATTGCTTTGGGTAGTATAGTCATTTTTACCATATTGATTCTTCCAGTCCAAGAACGTGGTATACCTCTCCATCTGTTTGTGTCATCTCTGATTTCTTTCATCAGTGTCTTATAGTTTTCTGAGTACAGGTCTTTTACCTTCTTAGTTAGGTTAATTCCTAGGTATTTTATTCTCTTTGTTGCAGTGGTGAATGGAATTGTTTCTTTAATTTCTCTTTCTGATCTTTCATTGTTAGTGTACAGGAATGCAAGAGATTTTGTATCCTGCAACTTTACCAAATTCATTGATTAGCTCTAGTAGTTTTCTGGTGGCCTCTTTAGGATTATCTATATATGGTATCATGTCATCTGCAAACAGTGACAATTTTACTTCTTGTTTTCCAATTTCTATTCCTTTTATTTCTTTTCTTCTCTGATAGCCATAGCCAGGACTTCCAAAACTATGTTGAGTAATAGTGGCAAGAGTGGACATCTTTGCCTTGTTCCTAATCTTAGAGGAAATTCTTTAAGTTTTCACCATTGAGAATGATGTTTGCTGTGGGGTTTTTGTATATGGCCTTTATTATGTTGAGATAGTTTCCCTCTGTGCCCACTTTCTGGAGAGTTTTTATCATAAATCAGTGTTGAATTGTGTCCAAAGCCTTTTCTGCATCTATTGAGATGATCATATGGTTTTTCTTCTTCGATTTGTTAATGTGGTGTATCATATTGATTGATTTGCGTATATTGAAGAATTCTTGCATCCCTGGGATAAATCCCACTTGATCATGGTGTATCATCCTTTTAATGTGTTGTTGGATTCTGTTTGCTAGTATTTTGCTGAGGATTTTTGCATCTATATTCATGAGCGATACTGGTCTGTAGTTTTCTTTTTTTGTAGTATCTTTGTCTCGTTTTGATATCAGGGTGATAGTGGCCTCATAGAATGAGTTTGGGAGTGTTCATCCCTCTGCAATTTTTTGGAAGAGTTTGAGAGGGATGGATGTTAGCTCTTCTCTAAATGGTTGGTAGAATTCGCCTGTGAAGCCATCTGGTCCTGGACTTTTGTTTGTTGGGAGATTTTTAATCACAGTCTCAATTTCGTTACTTGTGATTGGTCTGTTCATATTTTCTATTTCTTCCTGGTTCAGCCTTGGAAGGTTATACCTTTGTAAGAATTTGTCCATTTCTTCCAGGTTGTCCATTTTATTGTCATAGAGTTGCTTGTAGTAGTCTCTTAGGATGCTTTGTATTTCTGTGGTGTCCATTGCAACTTCTCCTTTTTCGTTTCTAATTTTATTGATTTGAGTCCTCTCCCTCTTTTTCTTGATGAGTCTGGCTAAAGGTGTATCAGTTTTGTTTATCTTCTCAAAGAACCAGCTTTTAGTTTTATTGATCTTTGCTATTATTTTCTTTGTTTCTAATTCATTTATTTCTGCTCTGATCTTTATGATTTCTTTCCTTCTACTAACTTTGGGTTTTGTTTGTTTTTCTTTCTCTAGTTCCTTTAGGTGTAAGGTTAGATTGTTTATTTGAGATTTTTCTTGTTTCTTGAGGTAGGATTGTATTGCTATAAACTTCCCTCTTAGAACTACTTTTACTGCATCCCATAGGTTTTGGATCGTCATGTTTTCATTGTCATTTGTCTCTAGGTATTTTGTGATTTCCTCTTTGATATCTTCAGTGATCTAGGTTATTGTTTAGCCTCCATGTGTTTGTGTTTTTCATGTTTTTTTCCGTGTAATTTATTCTAATCTAATAGCATTGTGGTCAAAAAAGATGCTTGATATGATTTCAGTTTTCTTAAATTTACCAAGGCTTGATTTGTGACCCAAGATGTGACCCTTCATGGAGAATGTTCCTTGTGCACTTGAGAAGAAAGTGTAATCTGCTGTTTTAGGATGGAATGTCCTATAAATATCAATTATATCTCTCTGGTCTATTGCATCATTTAAAGCTTGTGTTTCCTGATTATTAATTTTCTGTCTGGATGATCTGTCCATTGGTGTAAGTGAGGTGTTAAAGTCCCCCACTATTACTGTGCTACTGTCGATTTCCTCTTTTATAGCTGTTAGCATTTGCCTTATGTATTGTGGTGCTCCTATGTTGGGTGCATATATATTTAGAATTGTTATATCTTCTTCTTGGTTTGATCTCTTGATCATTATGTAGTGTCCTTCCTTGTCTCTTGTAACTTTTTTTATTTTAAGGTCTATTTTATCTGATATGATTATTGCTACTCCAGCTTACTTTTGATTTCCATTTGCATGGAATATCTTTTTCCATCCCCTCACTTTCAGTCTGTATGTGTCCCTAGGTCTGAAGTGGGTCTCTTGTAGACAGCATATATGTGGGTCTTGTTTTTATATCCATTCAGACAGCCTGTGTCTTTTGGTTGGAGCATTTAATCCATTCACATTTAAGGTAATTATTGATATGTATGTTCCTATTACCATTATCTTAATTGTTTTTGGTTTGTTTTTGTAGGCCCTTTTCTTCTCTTGTGTTTCCCACTTAGAGAAGTTCCTTTAGCATTTGTCATAAAGCTGGTTTGGTGATGCTGAATTCTCTTAGCTTTTGCTTGTCTGTATAGCTCTTGATTTCTCCGTTGAATCTGAATCAGATCCTTGCCAGTTATAGTAATTTTGGTTGTAGGTTATTCCCGTTCATCACTTTAAATATATTGTGCCATTCCCTTCTAGCTTGTAGAGTTTCTGTTGAAAAATCAGCTATTAACCTTATGGGAGTTCCCTTTTATGTTATTTGTCGTTTTTCCCTTGTTGCTTTTAATAATTTTTCTTTGTCTTTATTTTTTTTTTCAGTTTGATTACTGTGTGTCTTGCTGTGTTTCTCCTTGGGTTTATCCTGTGTGGGGCTCTCTGTGTTTCCTGGACTTGGCTGGCTATTTCCCTTCCCATGTTAGGGAAGTTTTCAACTGTAATCTCTTCAAATATTTTCTCAGGTCCTTTCTCTCTCTCTTCTCCTTCTGGGACCTCTATAATGTGAACGTTGGTGCATTTAATGTTGTCCCAGAGGCCTCTTAAGTTGTCTTCATTTCTTTCCATTCTTTTTTCTTTATTCTCTTCTGCAGCAGTGAATTCCACCATTCTGTCTTCCGGGTCACTTACCCATTCTTTTGCCTCAGTTATTCCGCTATTAATTCTTTCTAGTGTATTTTTCATTTCAGTTATTGTATTGTTCATCTGTGTTTGTTTGCTCTTTTATTCTTCTAGATGTTTGCTCTTTAATTCTTCTAGATTTTTTTTTTTTTTTTTTCGGTACATGGGCCTCTCACTGTTGTGGCCTCTCCCATTGCGGAGCACAAGCTCTCGACTCACAGGCTCAGCAGGCATGGCTCACGGGCCCAGCCACTCCGCGGCATGTGGGATCCTCGTGGACCGGGGCACGAACCCATGTCCCCTGCATCAGCAGGCAGACTCTCAACCACTGTGCCAACAAGGAAACCCTCTTCTAGATCTTTGCTAAACATTTCTTACATCTCGATCTTTTCCTCCATTCCTTTTCCGAGGTCCTAGATCATCTTCACTATCATTATTCTGAATTCTTTTTCTAGACGGTTGCCTATCTCCACTTCATTTAGTTGTTTTTCTGGGGTTTTATCTTGTTCCTTCATCTGGTACATAGCCCTCTGTCTTTTCATCTTGTCTATCTTTCTGTGAATGTGGTTTTTGTTTCACAGGCTGCAGGATTGTAGTTCTTGCTTCTGCTGTCTGCCCTCTGGTGGATGAGGCTATCTAAGAGCCTTGTGCAATCTTCCTGATGGGAGGGACTAGTGGGTAGAGCTGACTGTTTCTCTGTTGGGAAGAGCTCAATAAAACTTTAATCCACTTGTCTGGTGATGGGTGGGGCTGAGTTCCCTCCCTGTTGGTTGTTTGGGCTAAGGCTACCCAGCACTGCAGGCTTCGGGCTCTTTGGTTGGCCTAATGGTGGACTCTAGGAGGGCTCATGCCAAGGAGTAGTTCCCAGAACTTCTGCTGCCAGTGCCCTTGTCCTTGTGGTGATCCACAGACACCCCCAGCCTCTGTAGGAGACCCTCCAACACTAGCAGGTAGGTCTGGTTCAGTCTCCTATGGCATGACTGCTCTTTTCCCCGGGTCCTGATGGGCACACTACTTTGTGTGTGCCCTCCAAGAGTGGAGTCTCTGTTTCCCCAGTCCTGTTGAAGTCCTGCAATCAAATCCCTCTAGCCTTCAATGTGTGATTCTCTGGGAATTCCCCCTTCCATTGCCGGATCCCCAGGTTGGGATGCCTAACGTGGGGCTCAGAACCTTCACTCCAGTGGGTGGGCTTCTGTGGTATAATTGTTCTCCAGTTTGTTAGTCACCCACCCAGCGGTTATGGGATTTGAGTTTATTGTGATTGTGCCCGTCCTACCTTTGTCTTTGGATATGGGGTATCTTTTTTGGTGAGTTCCAGTGTTTTCCTATCGACGATTGTTCAGCAGTTAGTTGTGATTCCGGTGCTCTCACAAGAGGGAGTTCGTTATCTATTTTATGTGACCCATTTTCCATGGACACTATAAGAATCTTATCTTTCTCTGCATTGTTGTAAAAATTATTGCCAGTGTGCATCAATTGGGCCTTTTTTCATTCATTACACTATTAGCCAGATGTTGAAACTCTCGTTTTCTTATTTTTTCTCTTATCCTTCATATCTGTCTTTTTCCCTACTTTCCAGAAGATTTCCTAAACTATTTTTTTAACCCTTCTGTTAAATATTTTACTGCTATAATTTCCAAGAACATTTTATTCTGTAAATTAAAAAATATGAGAACCCATGCTTATTGCAATATTTTTTCTTATCTCTGAAGGTATTAATAACAGTTTTTAAAGTTTCTATTTTTTTACAGTTGTTGTCTATTTTCACCAAGTTCAAGTTTCCTTTTTCCACAGATGTCTGATGATCTATTTATATTTGCAAACAAAATGGTGAAAAGCTATTGAAAGTTCTCAGTATATATAAGCAGGGCTTGTCAACTGATAGACTTCACTATGGGGTGATTATGTAGGGACCCTGGGACTCCCCTGCCTGTTAGTATTGGTGGGTCTTTTCTGTTAGGTGATCAATTTTCCTAGGCATAAACCTTCTGTCTGGTTGGGAAGAAAGAATGGGAACATTATATAAGCTTGGCTGTTAATGTGGGGAGCTCAGTGGAGGAAGAGGAATGAGACCCATCGCTCATTATGTAGGCTTTTACTTAATACCCCTTTTAACTCTGTGGTATTTCTGCCCTCAACTGTATTTTAGACCCCTAAGACCAGAGTCAGTCTGATTCAACCACTCTAGGGAAATAAGCCTCCAATCTTACAAGATGGAAAGAGATAGCTGACTGGCTCTGGAGATAGAGGAGGGTATCTTGGATTTTTACTACTATACATACTTCCAGCCAGCCATGCTTTCATTCCCATGTGCAGCCCTACTTGGTTCCTTCGATCTCTGAGCCTGTCAGGAGTTCTCTAGCATGTTTCAGCTTAACTCCCTCCTCCATTTCAGCCAGCCAATATTTCAGTTTTGATTTTTCGGGTTGGTTAATTGAATTTGAACTTATATGTCTTATTTCCAGGCTTTTTAAATTTTGCAACATCTCTTGTTTGTTGTCCTTTCCTCTTTATTTTTCTGCAACCACATTGTTTTATGTCTTTTTTTATCCTTTTACAATTATTTGAGAGGTGTCATAAAAGAATAGTGGTTTGTTTTCAATCAACCATGTAAATTGGCTCTCCAATGTTGATTTGTATAACTAAGCAATATTTGGGAGTTTAATAGGTACCAAAATGCAATCTTATTGTTATTTGCAATTATTCAATATTCAGTTAAGCTGAATGTTTTTCTATGTATTTATTAACGCTTTGTGTTTCTTTGTAGAATTTTTACTTCCTGACTATATCCACATTTTCTATGTATGGGTATTATATTCCTTCTTTAGTTGATGTGTAAGAACTTTTTATTATATATGTTTTTTTTATTATATATGTTTTTAACTTAAAATAATTTCTTACTTATTCTTAGTGCTACTCATGTTTACCTATATCTTCATATATTTAGTTGCTTGCTTATGGTAGGAAAAATATATAAAATGCTGGTAAGCCAAAAGAAAATAAAGCATACTCATAATATCATCTAGAGGTAATCTTAGGTTGTAACTTCTAGGTCTTATTTTTTTATGAACATGTGATGTATGTTTATATTATACATCTTGTCTTATAATTCACCTTATTTTTAATTAAACTTTTTCTAAATTTCAAAAGAAAAACACTTGTAAAAAGTAAAACATCCAAAGACACATTAAGAAAAGATCAGTCATCTTTCATTCACTATCCTGTTTTGGTGGAATTAGTGTTAGCACCCTGACGTTTATCTTTCTATACTTTTTTTTATGCTTACATGTATATAAACATCTACATACATTTGATATCAAACTGAGCACATTACTTGTTAATCTTTTTTTATTCCACTTAATGGTGCTTTAATGGTCATTTGTCAGGTTCTTAGATGTAGACCTGTGGTAAGCAGAATGATTGTCCCTCCGAGACATCGGTGTTCTAATCCCTGGAACTTCTGAATATGTTACCTTATGTGGCTAAGGGACTTTGCAGTTATGATCAAGGGAACAGACCTTGAGAGAGAGAGATTATCCTGGGTTATCTGTATTGGCTCAGTCTAATCACTTGAGTTCTGAAAAATGAAGAACCTTCCCTTGCTGTGTCAGAGAGATAAGACAAAGGAGGAGGAGAGATTTGAAGCAGAGAATGCCTCAACCTGCCTTTGCTGGCTCTGAAGATGGAGGAAGGATGTATGACCACCCAAGGGATATAAGTAGCTTCTAGAAGTTTGGAACAGTCCTCATCTGCTGGCCTGCAAGGAAATGGGAATCTCAGTCCTCAGACTGCAAGGAACAGATTTCTGCCAACAGCCTGAATGAGCAAGGAAACAGATCCTCCTCTACAGCCTCCAGAAAGGAACATAGCCCCGCCGACACCTCAGTGTTCACCCAGTGAGACCTGTGTCAGACTTCTAACCTACAGAACTATAGGATAATAAATTTGTGTTGTTTAAGTCACTAAATTTGTGGTAGTTTGTTATACTGGCAATACAAAGTTAATACAAATACTAACTTATTTCCTATAAGTGGATAATCATTCCTGGTTTCTATAGAAACATGAAATAATATACACTGTAAGTTATTCAGCATTTCTACTGTCAGACATTCATATTGTTTCAAGTTCTTTACCACTGCACAGAATGCTATAATAAGCATGACTGTACTTACATTCTTGTGTTCTGGTACTTTTATTTTTTTAGGATAAATTTCCAAAAATGAAATTGCTAGGTCAAAGGCTATTTTTACATAAGGCTGTTTTATATAATTTACAATTATAATAATCCATGCTAACTTTCTTTTCCAAAAGGTTATAGCAATTCATACTTACACTTGCAATTTATGAAAGTTTTTATCACTGTTAGTCAGGTAGATGTATTAAATGCTTTAGAAACTAGTGCTCCAATCTAAGAGATGGACATGCTTTAAACTTTAGTGCATCTGGGCATGCATGTCCTACATTCAGATAATTATGACAAAAATAAGGTAAGACTATGCACTGCTTCCAAAAGAAGTCTTCCCTAATATGTCTTCGATAAGATCATAGATCTTTTAAAATCTTAATATATAGTATAAGGATTTGAAGAAACTCTGGCAACTGTTTCCGAAGTCTGACAGTCATTGGGAAGCCAAGAACTGTCACTCAGCAGCCCTTAAATTATTTAATCTAATGTGAGATTAAAAGAAGTATAGACAATGAGTTCATTTGTCTTCTTGATTCATTTGGCTATGGAAATGATAGCCAAACCCAAGAAAGAGGTAGAGATGAGTCCAGGGAGAATAGTGTACAGCCTTGAGCAGGCTTTGTAGAATTATTTAAATGAAAATGTCTGCTGACTTTAAAAAATGTAATCAAGAATTGTTATGGGAAGTGACCTTTTTTCTACCTTGCAGGCTCTTTGATTTTGCCAGTAGAACTCCCTAGATAAAATTGAATTTTAAGCTGAATTTTCTTTATTTGGAAATTTAAATTATCTCAGTATTAAAAATGCTCTGTGTATTTAAAATATTAAATTACTCAAGTGAGGCATTAAGAATTTGCAACTAAAATAAATGAGATAATGAGGAAATGAAAAACATTTTTTATAATTAACAGCTCATTTTGAGTTAATTATATACAATTACCAAAATCTAATTGCAATTTATTTTCTATTATCTGTGGGAAGAATCACAGTCAAGGGAGCTTACATTGCTGCTTTCCTGCATTAATGCTATAGAATGAGAATAAATAATATGTGAGGCCTTAATGACAAATATGAGCAAATAGTAGAGCACAGCTGAGCCAAACCATTGGAAGGTAACTATCGCATGAAAGATGGTAATGACTTAAAAAGTCACGAGCAAGTCTGATTGCTTATAGGTTCTCTGGTTTGTTTTGTAGTTTGCTTGATGTTTGTTTGTCAGCAATGCAAAGATGACCCTTATAAACTAACATTAGTTTTGTAAATTTGCAGATTTCTAAATATATGACCATTTTTGTATTTTCATATAATAATGAGCAATTAAACAAAAAGTTTATTAAACACCTATTATTTTTAAAAATCTGGCTTGCTAAGTACTGTAGGAAATATAAGAAGCCCCTAACAGTAGAGTAAGGCAAATATACAAATATTTATCATCTATAAAGAATAGAAGAGCTATGAAAGAAATACAAAGAAATTAAGAAAAAGGTTTTTCTAAGAGGAAATATTTAAGATAAGTCCTAAAATATAGGGTAGAATTTTGATAGGCTATGGGATATATATGGGGTGTGTGTGTGTGTGTGTGTGTTTCTGATGGGAGAAGACATGGAAGCAGTCTGAGTAAAGGAAGGAAATCACACAATGAGGCACAGAAGTTAGTATGCTTTAGTATGACCAGAAGAGTTAGGGAAAATGAAACCAAAGATTACATTAGTAAATTAGATTCGATTATGAAAGGGTTTAACTCTCAGGCCAAAGATTATGGAACTGTGTGACTGGAATAATAAAAAACTAAGAAAAAAGAACTGATTTTGTGATGAAGAAGATTAAGTTGATTTTAAAGACCATTGGAATAAGAATCAAGAATTCTAGGTTTTAGTCTTTCTAATAATTAGCCGTGTGGCTTTAAAAATAATGCTGTGTGCCTCAATCTTCTTGCCTTTTAAATGAGAGTTAAACTGGATTTTACTAAGAGTTTCTTCCATCTCTAACAGTTCATGATTATTAAACAGGTTTCCAGCAAAGCTATCTTTGCCTCGGGAGGAGGGGGAGGAGGAAGGGCAGGAGTGGGGGAGGATATAAGTAGAAATTTGAATCTAAATTTCCTAAAAGAAATTGAATTTAAAGATTTAAATTTGGGAGTCATCTGCATTGATGTTGCACCTGTGAGAAAAGATGCTAATTTCTGGGGAAGAGTTTAGAGAAATGTAAACAGAACCTTAGAAAATGCCTACATGTGGGAATCTGAAAAAAGAAGAGTGACAATGTGAAAAGTTGACAAAGAAGCAGCCTGGGGCAGTGTCATGGAAACAAAGGAGAAAAGGCAGAAATGGTACTTTGGAAAGAAATTTGGTTGAGGGAGTATAATTTTAAGGATAGGAATGACCTAAACATTTTTTTTTTTTTTTTTTTTTTTTTTGCTGTACGCGGGCCTCTCACTGTTGTGGCCTCTCCCGTTGCGGAGGACAGGCTCCGGACGTGCAGGCTCAGCGGCCATGGCCCACGGGCCCAGCCACTCCGCGGCATGTGGGATCCTCCCAGACCGGGCCATGAACCCGCGTCCCCTGCATCGTCAGGCGGACCCTAAACCACTGCGCCACCAGGGAAGCCCTGACCTAAACATTTTTATAATCTTGGGGAAGTGGCTAGTTAAGGAAGAGATTACAGAAATTCCATAATTAATGGAGTGTAGTCCTAGAAAAGGTAGGGGGATCAATTCAAATCACTTGTCAATTTCTCAATTATTTGTGCTGGCTTCTCTTCCTCTGCTCGTACCTGGACCCATACCTTCTTTGTTCTTTCTACACATTCTCCCTACATAGACCCTTGACTTTGAATATCAGCCATATGCTGATAATTCCCAAATTTATCTCTACAGGCCTGACCTTTCCTCAAGGCATTAAACCCACAGATCTTGTCCACACAACTTCCACTAGACTCTCACAGATAGACATCTCACAGATCACAAAGCTAAAACAAATCTTGTGGCCTTTTTCCACCACCCACTCCACATTCACCCCATCCCAGACTTCGCCACCTCAAGAATTAATATTAGTTGCTCAAGTCAAAAAATGTTCTTGATTTCTCTCCTTCCTTCCTTCTCCCCTCCAAACAATCTATAAGCACATTCTTATGTTTCTATTCTACCTCCAAAATATATGCACTCCTCCCACCACAGTCCAAGCCTGGACTTCTGCAGAGGTTTCCTAAGTAGTCCACTTTATTTATTTCTGTTCTTACCACCCCTACAATCCATTTTCCACAACAGCTGGAGAAATCATTCAAAAATAGCAATCTACTTTCTTGCCTTAAACTCTTCAAAGCCCTCAGTGCACATAGAATAAAATCTGAACTCCTTGGCTGGTTTAGAATGCTCATGATCTGGCTTCTGCTTATCTCATCTCATACCACTCTCTGTCTTAAACACTTAGTCATCCCTACACCCATTTTACTTAAAATTCAAACTTCCTACCATGGCCTTTAGGGCCCTTTATGCTCTACTATCTTGACTTTGCACTTTCTTCCTTGCATCCTGTGTTCCAACCATTGGCCTTGGTCTTCTTTCAGTTTCTAGTGCATGCTGCATCATATGTATAGCTGCCTTTAACACTCTTAACCCTGTTCTTCCTTCTATTAACCTATTTAGATGAGAGCTTAAATATCATCTCCTGAGAGGGTGTTTTCCTGATCACCCTATGTAAAAAGCGTGTCTCCCATTGCTCCCTGTTTCAGTACTCTGAAGTCCCGCACACCAACACCCAACTTTAAGCTTCATGAGTGCATAGATCACAATATGTGTTACAGATGATATATCTTCTACATGTTATGCAGATTGTATCTTCAGCATATAGTAGGTGCTTATAAAATATTTGTGGAATGGGTTTTTTTAAAGATCCCAATCTTCTCAGTAAAGTAAGAAGGGAGATCATCTACTAAAAATGGTGACAGTAAGGATAGCATCTGGTAGGAGGATGCTTGGAATAGCCTCAAAAGAAGGTATAGGAAGAAGTCATCAAAAGATGATGAATAAGAAGTATTACATCTATAATGTAGAAATTCCCTCGAATTTCTGATTTATCTGATAAGATAAACTACCCCAAATAGGCAACTCTCAGAAAAGTAAACCTCAAATAGCCAATACATATATAAAATCTTCTCACAACTAATCTTGGAAAAATGAAAATTAAAAACAGCAAAAGTAAAATTTTAAGATCAATTTAAACTGATTTTAAATCAATAAATTGGCAAAACTGAAAAGTTTAATAATATCAAGTGTTAACAAGGCTGTGAGGAAACAGATCCTTTGATACACTGCTGGTAGGAATGCAAATTGCTAGAGCCACTTTGGTGGTCAATTTGGCAATATCATTTTACAATTATTTTTGGCATAACAACTCCCCTTCTGATTATCTTCCCCTACCTTCTAACTTCTCTTCATTTCTTTGCTCTTTGTAACTCATAGATAACCTTTTGGCCTAAAGAATTGCTCATGCAAAAAGAGAACATTTCTCTCTCTCAAAATTCTTTAACAACATGTCTGACTAACGTGGGTGGGGATCACTGCTGTCTACCTTAGACACATTAGACATCATCAGTAAAACTGTAAAATAGGGCTCAGAGACATTGCAGCATAAAGCATAACTAAAGTAAAATGAGAAAAAATTGTCCTATTGAATATTACATAGCTTTGATAATAGAGAAATTTTCAGGGATTAGACTGTGATCTTCCTATCTTCTCTCATTTTTTTTGAGCTATAATATAAAAATCTGTTTCCTCTTCAGTACTTTCTTCTAGACCCACATTTTAATCTTTTTAAATCCTTCACCTTTTTGATAAATATAAAAATCATCACTTAAAATTACCATATGACCCAACAATTCCACTCCCAGGTAATGTACATCCACACAAAGACTTCTGTGTGACTGCTCATGGCATCATTATTCAGAATAGCCAAAAAGTAAAAACAAGCCAAATGTCCAGTAGCTGGTGAATAGGTAAACAAATGTCATATATCCATACAATGTAACATTTGGCAATGAAAAGGAACATAATATTAATACATTCTACAGCAAGGATGAACCTTGAAAACATGCTAACTGAAAGAAGGTCATCACAAACACCACAAATTGTGTCTTTCCATTTATATGAAATGTCCAGAAAAGGCAAATCTATAAATAAAGAATGTAAATTAGTGATTGCCTAATGTGGGTGGTGGGAATGGGGAAGAACTGCAATATACATGAGGTTTCTTTTTGGGGTGTTGGAACTGTTATAAAGTTAGATTGTGGTGATGGTTGCACTTTCTAAGTGCACCTACTAAACTTACTAAGAATTGCTTTAAATGGGTGAATTTTATAGTATATATTTAAATTTATCTCAGTAAAACTTTAAAAAATCGTCTTCCATTTTTAGTATTTTTCAATATTCAAAATAAAGATAGCTAAGAACAAAAGAGATAGTACAAAGCTTTGCTTGCTTTCAGACTGCATCAGCCTTTCTGTCTTGCTCCTCAAGATTTTTCTTACCCCTTCCTGTACTTGGGAATTGCTTTTTAAAACTTAGTTCTCCAAGATGGCATCCCATTCTGTATTTATAACAGATACAATGATATGACAGGAGCAAATACTATTCAAATTCTATTTATGAGACCTATTTCCTGGTGAATGATAATTTTATTTTTAAAAACTATATAACCAAAAATTTTTTTCAGATAAACTGGTGATAAATATATAATTTATTAAACCAAGTTTTCCTTTTTCTTAATTTTAAGCATTATGGGGATGGAAGCACAGCCCTCAGTCTGGTGCCTGTTCTATCCATGCCTTACCATGACCTTACATAGCCTTCAAGAGCAAAGCTTCCTTCTTACATTCCATACTAGTGTACCTCCCTTCTCTACCCTTGGCACAAACACAGGTTTTCAAATAATAGCTATAGATTGAAACATAAAGCTACTTAGAGTCCTCCCAAGCTGTTGTCTGCACATGCTTTGTTACTTTGCAGATTGATAGCACTCAAATAGGAAAAGACAAACCTTTGCCCCTTGTATAGCATATCCTTAGAATTAGCTTCTTCATGTGTGATATCTACATGTTCTTGGCTCTGGATAATTTAAATCACATTTGTCATCTTAGTACATAATGAATTTGTGGGATAAGTATTTTCTGAACTGGCAAGTCATAAATTTTTCAGGGTGTTAGATTATTTGGCTGCATAGCATTTTCCCAGGGTCTGGTTTATATGTACATGGGGGTAGAGGATAGAGAGCATCATCTATAGAAATTAGAAAAATCTCCTGAAGAATATTACCTCTACCACTGGTTAAATACAAGGAGCTGGATAATAAATTGTGTAAATATTTACACTTTATCAGCTGCACACAAATGAATAACCTGGTGGTTTTCCACCTTTTGCTTTAATGTAGTTACACAAATCTTTGTGAAAGTAATTTTCTCGCAGCCAACAATATTAGCGGGATTGGGGAATTGGAAGTTTCAGTGCAGCTTGCTTTGATAACCTCATTCCCAGATTTATTTAGAATAAGAGCTATTTGATTTCTTTTTAGACAGTAACTGCCTGTCCTGTTCCAGTCTGAAACATATGGGTTCTTGTCACAATATGGAACAGAGGTGGCATCTTGGATAGTGAACATTGTTTCCCAGGAGACAGAGAAAAACAGTTGTGCTAGAGGTGTCTGTTGGTTTAAAAATATCATTTATTTTTTAGCATTTTTTGCAAGCCCCAATAAATAGAGATTAGTATGAAGCCTACAAATGCAGATTTAATTATCATATCAAATCTTCGGTAGAATACAAAGGACTGTTTCTGGATATTATGACGTAGTTGATAAAATATGTCCATTCTTGAGTCCTTCTTTCTCTCTACAAGTACATAATATTTTTCTATGAAAGGAGTCTTTGAACATATTGCTGTGTTTCATCTGTACAGTTTAAGTATTTGCACATAAGATATTTTGCAGAGGGAAGAGGGAGTAAGTGCTAAGACAAAATGAATGGACGCCAAAAGCATTTTACCAAAAGCGTCACATTGGCATGTAAGACTTTTTTTTTTTAAAGATACATTAAATGTCCTTTTTTTAAATTTTATACATTGAATTTTACACAATCAATTGGAAAAAAAGGTTTTAAGAAAACAATGAAACACAGGTAGAGAATAAATAACTAAAAGACTGTTTCTGATTTATTTTCTTTGTGTCCTTAGTACACCATCATGATACCTTTTTTTTTTTTATTTATTTATTTTTGGCTGCACTGGGTCTTCGTTGCTGCGAGAGGGCTTTCCCTAGTTGCTGCAAGCGAGGGCCACTCTTCGTTGCGGTGCGTGGGCTTCTCATTGCGGTGGCTTCTCTTTGCGGAGCACAGGCTCTAGACGCGCGGGCTTCAGTAACTGGCGCGTTGGTTTAGTTGCTCCGCGGCACGTGGGATCCTCCCGGACCACGGATCAAACCCGTGTCCCCTGCATTGGCAGGTGGATTCTTAACCACTGCGCCACCAGGGAAGCCCCCACCATGGCATATAAGACTTTTAGATGCCTATAAAAGAGTGGAGGCAGCAAGATTAAGACTAGTGATTATTAGGTCAATTTTTTATTCTTGTTTTCAGAAGTCCCAACAGTTCTCTCTGAAAGGATGTAAAGTTTTTAGGTGCCGTAAAAGTTTTTTTATTTTTAATTAACAGTAGCTTTGGGTGGCTTTTCTAACTGCCTGGATATAGTTTAAAACTTGATTTTTGGATTCAGGACAATTGAATATGCAGAGGACAAACACATATAAATGCAAAAGTTTAAAAATCAAGGCATTCTTTTATCTGTAGAAGTGTGTATGCAGGAACTCCTGGGTAGATCAGGTAACTGGGGGGTTATTTGAAGGTAAGATGAAAAGAGATAATGACTGTGTTTCTGAGCATACCTTTTGATCATAAAGTGTCTGCGGATATGGTTATGATCTTGATTATCCTGTGGTGGTTTGCTGTAGGTGGATGCCTGTCTCAGAAGAACTGGCTATTACATATGAAACAGTGCAAATTTTTGATAATACTACAGAAAAAAAAATTTATATTGAACTTAACTCATTTGTTTTTCTCTTTCTCCAGTGGTGAAAAGGATTGATTTCTGTGTTGCTTTTGCTATTTGGCATTTTCTCTTTTGGTAAATAGGGTGTGCAAGCTTTAATCCTTTAACCTTGAATCTGAACCCTTAGCTATTTGATGGAAAGAGAATCTTTCTTTATTATATCATGTGACATGGTGAAGGATTGTATAGGTCAGGGACAACCAGGGAAACAGAACCAGTAGGAGGTATGTATTATGAGATGTATCGCAAGGAACTGGCTAAGGCAAGTCTGAAGTCCATAAGGCAGGCTGTCAGTAAGGACAGGCTGGAAATCTCAGGTAAGGGCTGAAGCTGCTGTCCACAGCGGGTATTTTTTTCTTTTTCAGGGAAGCCTCAGCTCTGCTTTGAAGGCTTCTCAAGAAATTGAATCAGGCCCATCTAGATTACCTAAGATTTTATGGATTTTAATCACATCTGTAAAATACCTTCACAACACCACCTAGTTTAGTGTTTGATTTATGAACTGTAGCCTAGCCAAGGTGACATATAAATACGACCATCATAGTCCACCCCTTGTCAACTCAGCGCCCATACGCATTCCTTAAACTGTATTTAATCTCTAAATAGAGATCATAAAAAAGGAGTACTCCCACCTAACATGATACAACTATCTCAAATACAACTCAAAACATCCTTTCCCCAGAAGAGGATGAGAAGTCCTTGGGTGATGGTCACTCTTCTCCTTGATATCCTTTCATTTCAATGTTGTGATGTAAAGTTAATTATTATTAGTGCATCTTAGGTGATAAAGAGATAAGATAGGAGAGAAAACAAAAATATGTGGTTAATATACATATACAAACATATTTATAACAAAATAAGGAAGAAATACTCAACTATTACAGTCCTTATTTCTGCAACTGACCACATGGCTGTAGCTGGTATTTATAACTACTTTGTTCCACTACCCATTCCATATTCCCTTTGCTGTCAGTGAACACTTCAGCTAGTCGTGGTTCTTTGTCTGGTGGGGTGACCCAAAACTTCACTCCTGAAGGGGTGGGCCATTAACAGTCGTGCCTGAATTGGATTTCTATAGCCTCCCATTGACTTGTAATCATAGGACACCCTAAGGGAGCTCCTGTATTCCAAACACGTTTCTCCTTATCTCCATTGTGTAATAGCAGCTCATTTCCCTCTCAGTAGTTATGATCAATTACCCTAGCCTGTACAGTAACCCTTTTATTTGTCTGATAATTCAGAGGCATGAGGAACCCAAAGTGGTTGGGTGGCAGTGTCATCTTCCAGTTCAGTGGAATCACTCTGGTGTCTCCTAGTAGAAACATTCCTCCCTTTGGAACTAAGACCTCTAGACCAATAGACACTACGTTCATGGGGAAGGAAAGCAAAAAACTTGCTAACGGATCACTCTGGTCAATGGTGAGTGGGCTACTTCCATTTCCATCTTCTTTCTTGGACTTGTGAATCATGGCTATGGGAGAAACAGCACCACATATTGGATACTGATTTAAAGCATATTTAGAGCATCCTGGAGGAGCTTTCTCCAGCCCCACAAGGTATTGCCTCCTAGCTGGCGTTGTTGCAAGTCACTAAAGGCCACTTCATTGTTCTTCAGGATAGCTGCTTCAGGCTAACGGGGGATATGCTAAGACAAGTGAATTCCATAAGCATGGCATATTGTACTATTTAACTTGCTGTGAAGTAAGTTTTTTTTTTTTGAAGGAATATTTAATTGTTGATAAACATGAGCTATGAGAGACAGATGTATTATAGGAATGAAAATACTGTAAATATAAAAATTATATTAGAATCCTAAAGGCCTTTTGGGGGGGGGGGAGCACTGGACAAATAAGTGATTCCTGCATCATGCACAGCTTCCTCAGCACCCAGCTCCCTTAGCAATGTGGGCTTCTCCAGCATCAGGCTCCAAGCAGCACTCAGAAGCGAGCAGCTTTCCCCAATACTCCCCTCTCCCCTCTAAGCTGTTTTGTAGCAGAGTTCCTCTAGTGAGACATCATCCTTTGAACAGAACTCCCAGACACTCTAGAGGAGGCATTGAAAGACTACGGCCTGCATGCCAAATCGAGCCACCAGGTGTTTTTGTAAAGTTTCACTGAAACCTAGCTACAACCATTCCTCTAATCAGTACCGGGAAGTTTCGCATTCCAACTGCGGAACTGAGTAATTGTGACAGAGACTGTATGTCCCACAAAGCCTACAATATTTACCATTTGGCCTTTACAGAAAAGTTTGCCAACGCTTGTCCGAGAAGATGGATTTCTAGCAAGATCATAGGTCAGATTTCCAAAAAGTTCTGCTGGCCGTGCTCCCTCCAATAAAATCTGAATCTAACCTCTGTGAGTGAGGGCTTCATCTTCATGAGTCTAGCTCAGCACTTAGGGGTGGTAACTGCTCTTTCTATCTACTCTCTCTATATTCTCCAGAGTTTCATGTACCTCTTACTAGCCAATCACTCATGACTTCAATTCCATATTATAATGAATCATTCCTAATGTTAAACATTTCCTGCTCAAGTAGTTCTATAATGTCTCTTTCCTCACTGGACCTTGACTGATATACAATGAATATTATTTTTCCTCCCTTTAGTAAGTTCTTTTATCAGAGGCAATGCTGTGTAAAATACCATGATGATACATAAACCATTCTGTAGATCCATGGATGGTAATTTTGGTATAAGCAATGTGGGCACAGAAGACAAACCCATATCCAGAGTAAATGTCTATTCCAGTAAGATATATCTCCAGCCCCCTGACAGCTACTAATACTAGATACCTATAATCTATAAATTGAAAAAAGACTGAGGGAAGAATTAAACATAAACAAAAGCATAAGGCTAGAGTGAATATTGTGGTACTAGATTAGAGTTGGAGACATCAGTATATATACATGTTTATGTATTGTCTTAGTCTGTTCAGGCTGCCATAACCAAATACCAAAGACTGGGTGGCTTAAACAAAAGAAATTTATTTTTTCACAGTTCTGGAAGCTGGAAATGTGAAATCAGAGTACCAGCATGTTCATGTTCTGGTGAGGGCTCTTCTTGGCTTGCAGATGGCTGCCTTTTCACTGTGTCCTCACATGGTGGAGAGAGAATGAGCAAGATCTCTGGTGTCTCCTCTTAGAAAGGGAGAAGACTCAAATCAATAGAATTAGAAATGAAAAAGGAGAAGTAACAACTGACCCTGCAGAAATACAAAGGATCATGAGAGATTACTACAAGTAACTATGCCAATAAAATGGACAACCTGGAAGAAATGGACAAATTCTTAGAAAAGCAGAACCTTCCAAGACTGAACCAGGAAGAAATAGAAAATATAAACAGACCAATCACAAGCACTGAAATTGAGACTGTGATTAAAAATCTTCCAACAGACAAAAGCCCAGGACCAGATGGCTTCACAAGCAAATTCTATCAAACATTTAGAGAAGAGCGAACACCTATCCTTCTCAAACTCTCCAAAATCTAGCAAAGGGAGGAACACTCCCAAACTCATTCTATGAGGCCACCATCACCCTGATACCAAAACCAGACAAAGATGTCACAAAGAAAGAAAACTACAGGCCAATATCACTGATGAACATAGATGCAAAAATCCTCAACAAAATACTAGCAAACAGAATCCAACAGCACATTAAAAGGATCATACACCATGATCAAGTGGGGTTTATCCCAGGAATGCAAGTATTCTTCAATATATGCAAATCAATCAATGTGATACACCATATTAACATATTGAAAGAGGAAAACCATATGATCATCTCAATAGATGCAGAAAAAACTTTCGACAAAGTTCAACACCCGTTTATGATAAAAACCCTCCAGAAAGCATAGGTTTTTAAAAAAAAAAATTATCTTGGTTTTATAATGTATTAATTAGTCCATGACTTCTTTGTGTGATCTAATGGTAGCTGCGCTGCTTTAGCAATAGGAAAAGGTGGGATTGTAAACAGAACTTCAATGCACTGAATCTCAGTGACACTTACTAAAATGCTCTCCATAGAATATTAATGTCAAGTGTTTTGTTTTTTATTTGCTTATTTGCTTCCTTGTAAAATGATACACAGAAATTACTTTGGCTGAGCTGGAAGGGTAAAAAAAAGCACAACTTGAGCTTACTGCTCATGGAGGATGAGAAAGATGAGTAATTATCTCTAATTCCTTGTGGTTTGGTAAAGGAATTATATAATCTTTGTTCTTTGTTAGTAAAGTAAAGGGCAAAAATTCTGGATGGTGTAAGAAAGGAATGGTTTTATTAAAGAAATCAAAAGGTCTTGCAGTTCATCCAGAGAGCCAGCTCAGGAACTCATAAAGAGAACCAGAAAAGGCTCTAGTTCTGCTTGAAAGTGAAATTTTTAGCCATGAGGTAGTTTACTATTCTGATAAACTGTAGAAATTTTGCTCTGTCTTTCAGTCATAAGTGTTTTATGTGAAAGCAAGTGTCTTTGAGGCAAAAGTAGAAATGGATACCCTTTTAAACTCTACCTCATTAGAAAGTTTGATGAGCTTCTAGAAAAAAAAACGAAGAAACTAATATAAAAGGAATCTGGAAGTATAAGATTCCAAGCAAGGATATAGATTTTAGAAATTTCCTCCTTTCTTAACAGGAAAAGCACTATCAGGTAGGTGGCAACTAGAAAAATATGTCAATATAAAGAGGAAAAACAATCTCTGTTCTACCATACTTATACAGTAGAAATTGTACATTTTTTTAAGGTTAAAATGTATATTTTAGAATTGGAGGTAATCAATATGTTTATACTCCTTTTTTTTTTTAAAGTGAGATAGTCAGCATTTCTTACCTTGGCTTTCCTATGGGTTTTTTTTTAATTTATTATTTTTATTGAAGTATACTTGATGTACAGTATTATATAAGTTACTGGTAACCACTAATTTGTTCTATATATCTATGAGTCTGTTTCTTTTTTGTTATATTCACTATTTTGTTGTATTTTTTAGATTCTACATATAAGTAATATCATATAGTATTTCTCTTTGTCTGACTTATTTCACTTAGCATAATACCCTCCAAGTCCATCTATGTTGTTGCAGATGGTAAAATTTCATTCCTTTTTATTGGCTGAGTAGTGTTCCATTGTATGTATATATATATATATATATATATATATATATATATATATATATATATATGTGTGTGTGTGTGTATATATATATATGTATATATATATATATACACACACACACATACACACCACATCTTCTTTATCCATTCATCTGTTGATGCACACTTAGGTTGCTTCCATATCTTGGCAATTGTAAATAATGCTGCTATGAACATTGGATGCATCTATCTTTTCGAGTTAGTGTTTTTATTTCTTTCAGATATATACTCAGGAGTGGAATTGCTGGGTCATATAGTAGTTCTATTTTTAGCTTTTTTTTTTTTTTTTGCGGTAGGCGGGCCTCTCACTGTTGTGGCCTCTCCCCTTGCAGAGCACAGGCTCTGGACGCGCAGGCCCAGCGGCCATGGCTCACGGGCCCAGCCGCTCCGCGGCATGTGGGATCCTCCCAGACCGGGGCACGAACCCGTGTCCCCTGCATCGGCAGGCGGACTCTCAACCACTGCGCCACCAGGGAAGCCCTATTTTTAGCTTTTTTGAGAGAGAAGTTGTGCTTCTTGAAAAGTAATAAGTAAATAATAAAAACCAGAGTATAAAGATGGAATTTTACAGTTTTAGAGCTTAAAGAACCTGTAGAAGCATAATCCAAATCTCATTTTATCAGTGTGTAAACTAAATAAAGAAATTTGAAAAAGAATAAATTCAGTTACCATTAGGTATATGTCCAACAATTTTAAATCACAAAAACAGTAAAGAAAATGTTTAAGTTCTAGCAGAATCAAGAAAATCTACTGTTGTCTTCTATGAGAATGGAGTTCATCAGGTTAGTTGATGATTCTCTTATATTCATTTGGAGGTATATAGACTTGACATAGTTCATAAGAAAGTAGACTATCATTAGAACCTCTGTCTATAATGTTATTTAAAAAAAACCTGTTGAGACTCTTTGAATCTAATTATTCATCTAAGTGTGAATGTATGACTATAGGTCAGATTTAAGAGAAAAGGCACTCTCACTTGTCGTTATACTAGAGAGCATTTGGTTAAAATCAAAGAGAAAGGACCCTGGAAATTTTATTTCACTCTAAGATGTCTTGACTGCCTCGTGTTAGCATTTCATATCCTAAAAGGAGATGAAGACAACCAGTAGAGTTGACATAGTCATCCTACTTCTGACAAATGAAAAATTCATAATAATTAGATATGTAACCAAAACTTAAGAAAGGCAGAGAAAAGAGAAGCATGCTCTTCTGATCTGAAATTCAAAAGTATAAGAGTTGAAAGAGCCGGGAAACTATCAAAAGTATAATTCTAACCATTCAAACATAATTAATTGAGGAATTAAGAGAGGATTCTTTAGATCATGGCTGCAAAAATAGGAAGATATGTCTAAGGGTAAGGTTTAAGAGGATTTCAAAGAACAGTAAGAATACTGTAAAATATACTAAAGTCCAAAATAGGTTTAAGATTTTAAAACATGTCATGAATGAATGGAGTAACTTATTTGATTTTGTTTAAAGGATTAAGGGCAAATCAAGAACAGCCTTATTATTTAGGACCTATGATGTGTTAACCCATGGCAAAGAGTGTTCCAGTTGCTATTTTTTAATAATAATAATTATTATTATTATTAATATTATTATGTATTATTATTACACTACCCAGTTACTATTTTTCTTCTCAAGATGAATGATCTTTGGTCTAGAAAGAGCAGAGCAATGGTTCGTACATGAAAACTGAAGCAAAAGATAGGTGAGGAGTTTACATACATACTTGGATATAGATGTATAAATTCAACCATTCCAGCTTAGTTTATATACATCTCAGGGTAGTAAAAGTTCCTGTAAATAAGGCTGCTAAACATTAATTGGTAACCTTGAAGATTTTTGGAAAACTATGGAGGTACCAGGAGGCTAGACGGTTAAAGTTCAGTAAAAAAATTTTTTTAAAACAATGGATTCTGCATATCATATGCCAATGAACTAGACATTGATTCTGAACATGATTCTTAATTATAAAATTATTTATGATCTAAGAAATTAGATTGAGTACATGTTTACCACTCTCTCCTATGGAATACCACTAAGGTACCAAAAAATATGTTTGGAAAAGCCACATTTATACCTTTCTTCTTACCCATTTCAAGTAGATTTGTGTCCTGTTGCTCAAGTCAAAAACTACATAAACCACCTTGACTTTATTTCCCTTCTTCCTTCACCCTCCATATCTGATTCATTAGTAAGTCCTATTGACCCTACTTCTAAAATTATCCACGTTCTGTCAAATTCCCTCCATTTCCATTTTCTACTCTAATCCACACTACCACCATTTCCACTTCCACCCAGATTATTGCAGTTGCCTGCTGACTGATGTTCCTATTTCTACTTGAAACTCCTACAACCCATCCTTCTTAGAGCCTATGTCAGAATCCTGTCCGTCCTCTGCTGAAAACCCTCTAATGGCTTCCAATTATACTTGAAATACAAATCCAAACGCTACAAGGCCCTACATGAAGTGGTCCTTGCGTACCTCTCTGAGCTCATTGTATACAGCTGTCACTCTGCTCAGGATATTCCAGCCACAGTGGCCTTTCAGTTTCTCAAATATGCTAAGCTTATTTTCACCCCAGTCCCTTTGTACTGGCAGTTTCCTCTGCCTGGAATAGTCTGTCCCTAGATTCTTACGTGATTGGCTTCTTACTCATCAAGGAAAAAGCAGTCAACTGTCACTTCTCATTTTGTATACTGATAAAAATTAAAGAATGATAACACCCATGCTTGTAGGGCTGCAGGGAAAATTAAAATATGCATATCTGGTGAAAATATAGATTATTTTGTAAAGCAAGCTGACTCCACAGTTAAAATTGAAAATATAAAACTGAATGAAGGTAAAAGCACAACATATTAAAACTTGTGGGATGCAGATAAAACAGTGTTTAGAGGTAATCTTATAGACAGATGTTATTTAGTCCTTTCATGGAGGTAAGGGAACTAAAATCCATGTTACAGGAGAAATAACGGAGGAAACTAAGGATATTTAACCCCAACCTATTAAATCACGATATCCATCGATGGGGCCCAGGAATCTGTATTTTTAGAAAGCTCCCAGGAGATTCTGCTGTCTAATTTGGGAACCAACTAGAGAAAAATCCTTTCTATGCTCAGGTTGTGCTTGTTATGTGAATTACTTTATAATTCTTACATGTCCTACTATAATGTAACTGATGAACAGTAAACATTTTATTATAATGCTATTGTCATTATCTTTAGCAAATAGTATTTACATATTTTTATGGTCACTAGAGATTCAAAGTTGTATCAAAATTGCCTTTTCTTGGGCTTCCCTCATGGCGCAGTGGTAGAGAGTCCGCCTGCCGATTCAGGGGACACGGGTTCGTGCCCTGATCCGGGAAGATCCCACATGCCGTGAAGCGGCTGGACCCGTGAGCCATGGCTGCTGAGCCTGCGCGTCCGGAGCCTGTGCTCCGCAACGGGAGAGGCCACAACAGAGAGAGGCCCGCGTAACGCAAAAAAAAAAAAAAAAAAAATTGCCTTTTCTTTCCAGAACAGGTATGTGCCAAAGGTGGCTGAGTAGTGCTATCTGAAGTCAACCTTTTGAACCATGGCTTCTCATCCATTGATTTTGTGCCTGCACAGCCTTTGAGCAATGTAAAAGGAAGTTGCATCTCTAAATGAATGAACTAATAGACATAATAAGCTGTCATGATTTGTTTTGCATGGTCAAGTAGTTATTATATATTCATACTTAGCACCTCCCTGCTCCGACCTCTCACTTATCCCCAACAAGAAATTCAGCATGACACCTAGCAGTAAGGTTTTTGATGAAACACACTGCACAGAAGCCTTTGCAAAACAGCACAACTCAACAGAGACCAATTTTAAATTTTAGCAGAATTTTAAAACTATGGTTCATCTGGTAACTATATAGTAACACCAATAGCAACAAATGTTTTTGAGAAAAACATGCAAAAAGACTGTCTTTGTGTAAATTATATATAACTATTAACATTACAGTAGCATGATTGATTTCCTTTAAATGAGTCATACTGAGGTAATTAAAGGCTTTCATTTTATCCTTATACTCTGGAGCTTTTCATACTGTTGGAGGGTTCTGGGTCAAATGGGTGCCAGGCCATGGCCCATACAAACTATAATAAAACCACAATTTTATAGCTCAAAGCTGGCTGCTCTAATTATGGGTCCTTTTAAGTGTTTTCTTTAAACCCCTCTAAAATGCTATCTTTTCTATTTGCCAGCTTTCTATTTTTTACATCCTCATTTACTTCAGTGGGTGATGGTTCTATGAATAGGACCCACTGGCAAAAAAAAAAAAAAAAAAAAAAGGTGGGGAGGGATTTCAAAATTGCTATTCATTTATCCAAAGCTTCCTGCTGTCAGTGGCCGTGAGCCAGTTCTAAGACCCCTGTGGTAGAGAATGGGTGTATATACTTATGGTCATATTGAGTGTATGAAAACATAAAAGATCTTGTAGCATGCTGATGTGCCCAGGATTTTTATAGAAAGTTTATTGATTCTGAGTCTCACATTGCCAGTTTGGTTGTCCCCTTATATAATAATCAAAGCTCTAGAGGGAGATTCGTCATTCTGTTTGGTCCAAGGAGATGAGAAAGCCTGTTGACCTCTTGCTAATTGGTATTACTCAGCAGTCAGACCCCAAAACACATGATTCTGTAAATGCCAGAAAATGGGTTATTTTCATGATGATTGTTGATCAGGCAAGGTTAATGTGAGTTTCTTAAATGGGCAAAAGGGAAGGGCAAGTTGGAATTGGAACTCGTGATAAATTCTCAAGGTGTTTATTGGAAGGCAAGTTTACTTTCCTTCAATAAATGGAGAATAGGAATTCCCTTTAATATAAACGATGTAGTCTGATCTCGGAAAATTTGGATGGTATTTTTGAAGTTTGTCACAAAACTTTTGTTGAGAATTCAGGAACAGGGCTCCTTTTTATACATACTATTGTCAGTGGTAAGAGCCAGAAGACTTCCTACTTTATCCTCTGACTGAAATTTAGGAGCTACCTTTAGTTAGTTGAATTATCATAGTAACTTTATTTACTATAGTCCAAACCTGGAGACCACACAAAGGACCTTCAGTAGGTGAATGGATAAACAAACTCTGGTAAGTTCATACAATGGAATACTACTCAGAAATAAAAATGAATGAAATATTGATATACACAAAAACTTAGATGAATCTCAAAGATGTGCTGAATGAAAGAAGCCAATCTTAAAAACAAAACAAAACCAAATCCTGTTAGATTTTATTTACATGGTATTCTGGAAAAGACAAAGCCGTAGTGATAGAGAACATATCAGTGGTTGCCAGAGTTAGGTTAGGGATGGGAAGAGTATGTGACTACATAGGACTAGTAGAGGAAGTTTTTTAGGGTGATGGAACGATTTTGTATCTTCATTGTGATGATGCTTTAAAGAATCTACGTATGTGTTAAGATTCACAGAACAATATACCTTATCCCCAAAGTCAATTTTACTATATACTAACTTTTTAAATTAAAACTTTTTGCAGGAAAATTTATTTCTGCCATTGATTCTCTAGAATCTTCCATATTGATGCCAAATTCAACTTCTGAAAGAACATGTTGGTAATTATTTCCCTGGACTCATCATTTATCATGCTACATAGAATAGCAGTTCTCAAATATTCTGATCTCAGGACCCCTTTACACTCAAACTTTATGGAGTTCCCCCAGGAGCTTTTATGTACATTATTTAATGTGGATTATATCTATTACTGTATTAGAAATAAAAACAGAAAAATTAAACATTTATTCATTTAAAAATAATAGTAAACCCATTGCATAGTGATATAAATAATATACTTTTATGAAAACTGTATTTTCCAAAACAAAAAAAATTAGTGAAAAGGGTATCATTGCTTTACATTTTTGCAAATCTCATCTTATACCAGATTTTTGAAGTTTTGTAAGTGCACGTTTTGATGAAATTAAAATATGGATTATAGATCTAGGAATGACTATGAATGGTCCACAATGCAAGGAAGAGGTAATAGTTAACTAACTCAGAGTTCTGTTGTTTTCATTCCACAGATGCCTTCCAAATTATAATCATTTCTTCAGTAGATGTATGTGGGGCCTCTTCTCTGTGTGCACCCCCATAGAAGGCATTGCTGGGGTTACAAAGAAGAGGAGGGCACAGAATCTGCCCTTAGGAAATTGATTGTGTAGTAGGCAATCTTTGTTTATACCTGTGTTTCTTAGTTTATATTGAACTGACATTTTCATCTCCCCAACTGTCAATCTTCAAAAGAAGACTGTAGAAATATGTAAAAACATACTTTTAAAAAGTTAGGGGGGGCCTCCCTGGTGGCGCAGTGGTTGAGAGTCCGCCTGCCGATGCAGGGGACACGGGTTCGTGCCCCGGTCTGGGAGGATCCCACATGCCGCGGAGCGGCTGGGCCCGCGAGCCGTGGCTGCTGAGCCTGCGCGTCCGGAGCCTGTGCTCCGCAACGGGAGAGGCCACAGCAGTGAGAGGCCCGCATACCACAAAAAAAAAAAAAAAAAAAAAAAAAAAAGTTAGGGGCTTTCCTGGTGGTGCAGTGGTTGAGAGTCCGCCTGCCGATGCAGGGGACGCGGGTTCGTGCCCCGGTCTGGGAAGATCCCACATGCCGCAGAGCGGCTGGGCCCGCGGGCCGTGGCTGCTGGGCCTGCACGTCCGGAGCCTGTGCTCCACAACGGGAGAGGCCACAGCAGTGAGAGGCCTGCGTACCGCAAAAAAAAAAAAAAAAAAAAAAGTTAAAAAGTGCACATTCTACATTAAAATGTGCATTAATTAGCTTAAAGAGCTATTTTCCTTATTGAAGGCCATAGAGAAATTCTGAAGGCATTTCTAGGATCAGAGCAACAGAACTCTAAATTAGTGGTTTGGTGGTGGATACAGTAGTGTTTTATTTATCACAGCTTCATCACCATTCTCTTTTTCCTGATTCTCCCTCAGTTGCTGCTGCTTCTGAGAAGAATTAAAATAAAGATATTATAATTAATGAAAATCCAGCTACATTCCCTTTGGTGAGGGAGCAAATTACAATCTAGTGACATCTTCAAGTACAAAGTGTGCCTTCACTAAAAATTAGGTCCGCCCTCATTTCTAATTATATGATGAGGGTCCCATCTTTGTGTGAAACACTGACGTCTCTCCAGAGTTCATAGTTTAAAGTGCCCATCGGCATTACTGCTTAGTGGTCCCATAGTGTATCTCAAATCCACATATCTCCTGCATCAGTGCCTCGTTCACATCCCTTCCTATTTTCTCAAAGATTTCACTGCATCAATACTTCTCATACGTCTTCGGGTTCTTCTTCTATATGCTCAAAGATCCTTCCTTAAAAAACAACAAAAACCCCGCACTGCTCTATCTTTCTTTTCTTTTTTCCACACTTCTTGATAGCATAATCTACATTGTCTCTGCTTCCACTTCCTCATCGTCCATTTATTCCTCTTCTACTGTATCATGCAACTAAAACCCTGCTTCCATGGTCACAAGTATCCTCCTAATTCCCAAATCTTTTTACTACTTTTCAATCCTCATCTTACTTGACTTCTCAATAGCTAGCAACACAGCTAACCTTTCTGATATACCTTTCATTCTCTTGTTTTCTTGATACTGTTCTTTCTTTCTCTGCTTATTTCCCTGTTGGAGAGTCTCTCTCCCTGTTGGCATTTGCTTCCCCTCCCCCCAGAGTATTTTACACTTTCCTTTGCCTCTACCTACTGTTTAAGTAGTGACAGTTCCATTCTCTTCCCTCTTCTCAACAGATGTCTCTGTGGGAAATTTAATTCATTCCCATGACTTTAGATCATATCTCTATGCTGATAACTCTAAAATCTTTATCTCTGGTCTCAGCTTTTCCCTCCTGAGGTCCAAACCTGTCCTTATAACTGCATGATAATATTAATATGATCTAGCCCAAATGACTTTGGGTCCCTCAAATTCAAGGTTTTCAAATCTAATCTAGTTATCTCTCCCACTGCCCCAGTGACCTACTCTTTCTCCGTAATTCTGAGCAATTATACCATCCATTTATTTAGCTAGTCTCTAATAACTTATTAAGCAACTACAAAGTACTAGATGTTGCTCTAAGTCTTTTAAATGTTGCTTCATATAATAGTAATAGAAATAATGATAAGAATAGAAGCTAACATTTAGGGAGTGTTTATGTGCTGGGCACTCTTTTGTGTATCTTACATATGTTAATTCATTTAATCCTCACAACAATCCTACACACTGTTATTTATCTCATTTTATAAATGAGGCTCAGTAACTTTAAGTAACTTGCTTAAGAAATCACATCTATAAGAACTTATAAATAGCTCTAGAGTACCCAGTTCTGTCTGACCAAAACTAATATACTAAACTATTACACGGGGCTAACTAGGGTCAGACTCTCTCTTTCCTGTGCCATGCACATCTAAGTTAGGTGTTTTCTGCTCACCTATTGTCTTCTGGACACCATTATTCTACCCAGCATACCTGAGAGATTTGGCATCCTTTCATAAGTAAATTCTTTACTAGGATGGCTACAACTTTTGGAACCAGGGACCAGGCCAGCGCCTTTTCTATATTATACGCTGATAAAGTTATCTTTTCTTTTAACTGACTTTTCTTACTTCATCCCCTTCATGACCCCTCATTCCCTTCTTGCAAGCTTCCTGTTACATTTTTCAGCTCCATGTAGCACTTTGCTTATACTGCCATCATCACACCTGCCATTGTGTGTTCATTGTCAAGCTAGCTATCTCTTCTTGTTTACTTGTAAATATTCAAAGGTATAGTCACTTATTCCCTTGTGTACTCTCATACCCAAACACAGAACTGACGCACAGTGGGCTCTCAGATAATATTTATTGGATATATGGAAATCAAATTTGTATTAATAATTTTGGAGTGGGAAAATATAAAGATCTGACAGTATATGGAATATCTCATTTTTGAAGATTTATTCTTTAAACTCTTTGATCTCAGAATATTTTGTTCATTGACAGGTCCATCTCTGGGGAGTGTAAAGATTTAGTTGGGACATTTAGAAAAATTACTTTTAATAGTTCTAAGCATTAGGGTTATGTGCCATCTGGCTTCACATTCGTTGGTAGACAAGTATGCAGAGAAATGATAACTAGAAACTCACAACGCAATAAATCATGAATTCTTTCTTTGGAAGTAGCAGGTGGAATTAAATACTAGCTTATTGGACCTCCTTTTGCTACTTAGCAGATCAGTAGATCCATAATAGTCCATTTACAGACCAAGCAGACCATTTTTGGTGGATTGATTCATTGAGATGAACAGCTAAAACAAGTTAAAATCCATCATCACGTGCCTGCATAATTTTTAAATGAATTTAGTTGGTATTAAATGGACATTTGTTTTTATTGTCTCAAAGATTGGACTTTTCCTCCAGTAAAGCAGAATAACGTATCTATCTGGTGTTCTATCTTGAACAGTACATAAAGATTAGTAGATAAAGCCCCATTAAAAATACTTATAATGTAAGTAACATGAGTCCCAATAGCATTTCTAATGTCCATTAAAGCTTATTCTGAGGATCAGAGCTCATTTTACTGAGCCACTTAGTCAAACCGTGTGATTATTTAGAAAGTTAATTCATGCATACTAAAATCTAGCTTAAGTAATTCAGAGGGTAGGAGGTAAAACTCTATGGAGACGATAGTCCTTTTTGTTATTTAATGATCAGCCATAATTAACTTGCAAATTTGAAATAATTAGAACAAATTAAAGGTATTTAACTTTGCCTCCCTAAAGAAAAATTCAAATTGCACCAAATGCAGCTTTAAATTATTCAAATCTCAGAGGTCTGGGCTAGATTTTTTTTTTATAATGCCTTTTCTATGATAAGAATACCAATCTGCTTTTTGTCAGAAGGCATCCTATCAAGTAATTGTTCTTTGTGTTTAATAAATGACAGCTATTCTTCTTTGTAAAAGTATTCCAGTCTCTCAAGACTACATCAGCATTTCCATGGCATTTTAATTCAATAAAACAAAAGGTTAATGTTTTTCTACTTTTTAAGGAATGCAAATACAAGTGTTATTCAATTGGTCCTGAATGACATCTACAATTTACTATTTAAGTTCAGACACACTATCGCGATATTAGATTTGGGCAAAATAGAAAAGTTCAAGGAGTTTTGGATTATTAGAATTTTATTGAACTTGAAGAACTGAAAATGTTTTTTTATTTCCCCATCCTAAATCAGGGCTACCAAAGTTTCCCATCTAGTATTTTATAATGTTAAAATATGGAGATATAATTCAATAAAATCTTAGTACCTTAAGAGTGACTTATACAGTGTGGCAGTCCTAAATGCCATGAGTTTAACCTCTTCTGCTATCTTGATTTTCACTATTTTACTATCACTTTAACAGCTCCAACAGATACTAGATAAGAATAGCAGAAAATTATTTCTAATAATTTCATCATATCAGTAAATGATGTTTTATATTAGAGCCCCTCAATGAATTTTATACACATTTTATCTGGACTGTATGAAGTGATGAGAAACACTGATCATCTGAAAATTAGGTTTTGGCTTTATGGTGCCTCACATAGAGAATGAATGATACAAAGTATGTGGACAGTGAATGGTTCTTCAGCTTAGTACTTGATTCTGTGTAAGTTTGGAAATAAAATATAGCTATTAATTTTGATTTTATCTCAGCATGTTGAAAAGTTTCTTTGGTAAATTATTTTTGCTGTTTTAACTTTATTTTTTGATCCACTTTATTGAAATACACATTTAATAAAATGTACAAGAAGTTTGATGTGTTTTTACCTGTGTAACTAACAATCCAATTAATATAAAAAGTATCCATCATCCCAGATGGAAATGGATACTTTATCCATTCATCTTTATCCATTCATCATCCCAGATGGATACCAGTAAATCCCCTCACAAACCCCAGGCCCAGGCAACTAATGATCTGAGTTCTATCACTTAAGATACCTTTGCCTATTCTAAATCTTCATATAAATGAAATCATACAGTATGCATGTGACTGGCATCTTTTACTCACCATATGTTTTGGAAATTTATGCATGTTGCTGCATGTTTCATTAGTCCATTGCTTTTTTATTCCTGAGTAGCAGTGCACTGTATAAGTACACCACAACAAGTTTATCAATTCATTTGTTGATGGACATTTACATTGTTTCCAGATTTGGGCAGAAAACAAAAAAACTGACCTGCTATAAACATTTGTATATCACTCTTTTGTAGACATGTTTTCTTTCTCTTAAGTAACCAGACAGTGGTAGAATCACTGTATCATATTCTAATTTTATTCTTAACTATATATGAGATCGCCAAACTATTTTACAGAGTTGTATAACTTTACAATCTTACCACTGAAGTATCAGAATTCTATTTGCATCGTGTCATTGCCAAGGCTTGGTGTAGTCAGACTTTTTCATTTTAACCATTTTAGTGAATGTGAAATGGTACCTTATTGTGGCTTTAATACGCAGTTCTCTGATGACTAATGATGAAGAGCATATTTTAATGTTCTTATTGGCCATTCATAGATCTTCTTTTGCAAAGTATCCATTAAGATCTTTTAATCAGTATTTTTAAGTTTAATTTTTTTTAAACAGCAGGTTCTTATTAGTTATCCATTTTACACATATTAGTGTATATATGTCAATCCCAATCACCGATTAATCCCACCACCACCACCCCCTGCCAGCCACTTCCCCCCCTTGGTGTCCATATGTTTGTTCTGTACATCTGTGTCTCAATTTCTGCCCTGCAAACAAGTACATCTGTACCATTTTTCTAGGTTCCACATATATGCGTTAATATACGATATTTGTTTTTCTCTTTCTGACTTACTTCACTCTGTGTTACCATCTCTAGATTCATCCACGTCTCTACAAATGACCCAGTTTCGTTCCTTTTTATGACTGAGTAGTATTCCACTGTATATATATACCACTTCTTCTTTATCCATTCATCTGTCAATGGGCATTTAGGTTGCTTCCATGACCTGGCTATTGTAAATAGTGCGGCAATGAACATTGGGGTACATGTGTCTTTTTGAATTAAGATTTTCTCTGGGTTTTCTCTGGGTATGTGCCCAGTAGTGCAATTGCTGGGCCATATTCTATTTTTAGTTTTTTGTTTTTGTTTTTTTCTTTTTTTCTCTTTTGTGGTACGCGGGTCTCTCACTGCTGTGGGCTCTCCCGCTATGGAGCACAGGCTCCAGACGCACAGGCTCAGCAGCCATGGCTCACGGGCCCAGCCGATCCATGGCATGTGGGATCCTCCCGGCCCTGGGCACGAACCCGTGTCCCCTGCATCGGCAGGCGGACTCTCAACCACTGTGCCACCAGGAAAGCCCTATTTTTAGTTTTTTAAGGAACCTCCGTACTGTTCTCCATAGTGGCTGTATCAATTTACATTCCCACCAGCAGTGCAAGAGGGTTCCCTTTTCTCCACACCCTCTCCAGCACTTGTTGTTTGTAGATTTTCTTATGATGCTCATTCTAACTGGTGTGAGGTGATACCTCATTGTAGTTTTGATTTGCATTTCTCTAATAGTGATATTGAGCAGCTTTTCATGTTCTTCTTGGCCATCGGTGAGTCTTCTTTAGAGAAATGTTTACTTAGGTTTTCTCCCCATTTTTGGACTGGGTTGTTTGTTTTTTTAATATTGAGCTGCATGGGCTGTTTATATGTTTTGGAGATTAATCCTTTGTTCATTCGTTTGCAAATATTTTCTCCCATTCTAAGGGTTGTCTTTTCATCTTCTTTCTAATTTCCTATGCTTTGCAAAAGCTTATAAGTTTCATTAGGTCCCATTTGTTTATTTTTGTTTTTATTTCCATTACTCTAGCAGATGGATCAAAAAAAGATCTTGCTGTGATTTATGTCAAAGAGTGTTCTTCCTATGTTTTCTTCTAAGAGTTTTATAGTGTCTGGTCTTAGATTTAGGTCTCTAATCCATCTTGAGTTTATTTTTGTGTATGGTGTAAGGGAGTGTTCTAATTTCATTCTTTTACACATAGCTGTCCAGTTTTTCCAGCACCACTTATTGAAGAGACTGTCTTTTCTCCATTGTATATCCTTGCCTCCTTTGTTGTAGCTTAGTTGACCATAGGTGCATGGGTTTCTCTGTGGGCATTCTATCCTGTTAAATTGGTCTATGTTTCTGTTTTTGTGCCAGTACAATATTGTCTTGATTACTGTAGCTTTGTGGTATAGTCTGAAGTCAGGGAGTCTGATTCCTCCAGCTCCGTTTTTTTTACTTCAAGACTGCTTTGGCTATTCGGGGTCTTTTGTGCCTCCATACAAATTTTAAGATATTTGTTCTAGTTCTGTAAAAAAATGCCATTGGTAATTTGATAGGGATTGCATTGAACCTGTAGATTTCTTTGGGTAGTGTAGTCATTTTCACAATATTGATTCTTCCAATCCAAGAACATGGTATACCTCTCCATCTGTTTGTATCATCGTCAATCTCTTTCATCAGTGTCTTATAGTTTTCTGAGTACAGGTCTTTTGTCTCCCTAGGTAGGTTTATTCCTAGGTATTTTATCCTTTTTGTTTCAATGGTAAATGTAATTGTTTCCTTAATTTCTCATTCAGATTTTTCACTGTTAGTGTATAGGAATGCAAGAGATTTCTGTGCATTAATTTTGTATCCTGCAACTTTTCCAAATTTATTGATTAGCTGCACTTTTCTAGTGGCATCTTTAGGATTCTCTATGTATAGTATCATGTCATCTGCAAACAGTGAGAGTTTTACTTCTTCCTTTCCAATTTGTATTCCTTTTATTTCTTTTTCTTCTCTGATTGCTATGGCTAGGACTTTCAAAACTATGTTGAATACTAGTGGTGAGAGTGGACACCGTTGTTCCTGATCTTAAGGAAATGCTTTTAGTTTTTCACCATTGAGAATGATGTTTGCTCTGGCTTTGTCATATATGGCCTTTATTATGTTAAGGTAGGTTCGCTCTATGCCCACTTTCAGGAGAGTTTTTATCATACACGGGTGTTGAATTGTGTCAAAAGCTTTTTCTGCACCTATTGAGATGATCATATGGTTTTTCTTCTTCAATTTGTTAATATGGTGTATCACATTGATTGATTTACATATATTGAAGAATCCTTGCATCCCTGGATAAATCCCACTTGATCATGGTGTATGATCCTTTTACTGTGTTGTTGGATTCTGTTTTGCTAGTATTTTGTTGAGGATTTTTGCATCTATATTCATCAGTGATATTGGTCTGTAATTTTCTTTTTTTTGCAGTATCTTTGTCTGGTTTTAGTATCAGGGTGATGGTGACCTCATAAAATGAGTTTGGGTGTGTTCCTTCCTCTGCAATTTTTTGGAAGAGTTTGAGAAGGATAGGTGTTAGCTCTTCTCTAAATGTTTGATAGAATTCACCTGTGAAGCCATCTGGTCCATTTTGTTTGTTGGAAGATTTTTAATCACAGTTTCAATTCATTACTTGTGATTGGTCTGCTCATATTTTCTATTTCTTCCTGGTTCAGCCTTGGAAGGTTATACCTTTGTAAGAATTTGTCCATTTCTTCCAGGTTGTCCATTTTATTGGCATAGAGTTACTTGTAGTAGTCTCTTACGATGCTTTGTATTTCTGCAGTGTCTGTTGTAGCTTCTCCTTTTTCATTTCTAATTTTATTGATTTGAGTCCTCTCCCTCTTTTTCTTGATGAGTCTGGCTAATGATTTATCAATTTTGTTTATCTTCTCAAAGAACCAGCTTTTAGTTTTATTGATCTTTGCTATTTTTTTCTTTGTTTCTATTTCATTCATTTCTGCTGTGATCTTTATGATTCCTTTCCTTCTGCTATCTTTAGGTTTTGTTTGTTCTTCTTTCTCTAGTTCCTTTAGGTGTAAGGTTAGGTTGTTTACTTGAGATTTTCTTGTTTCTTGAGGTAGGCTTGTATTGCTATAAACTTCCCTCTTAGAACTGCTTTTCCTGCATCCCATAGGTTTGGATTGTTGTGTTTTCATTGTCATTTGTCTCTAGGTATTTTTTTATTTCCTCTTTGATTTCTTCAGGGATCTCTTGGTGATTAGTAATGTGTTGTTTAGATTCCATGTGTTTTTGTTTTTTATGGTTTTCTCCCTGTAATTGGTTTCTAATCTCATAGCGTTATGGTCAGAAAAGATGCTTGATATGATTTTAATTTTCTTAAATTTACTGAGCCTTGATCTGTAACCCAAGATGTGATCTATCCTGGAGAACGTTTTGTGCACACTTGAGAAGAAAGTGTAATCTGCTGTTTTTGGATGGAATGTCCTGTAAATATGAATTAAATCTGTCTGGTCTATTGTGTTATTTAAAGCTTGTGTTTCCCTATTAATTTTCTGTCTGGATGATCTGTCCATTGGGTGAGGTGTTAAAGTTCCCCATTATTATTGTGTTACTGTCGATTTCCTCTTTTCTAGCTGTTAGCAGTTGCCTTATGTATTGAAGTGCTCCTGTGTTGGGTGCATATATATTTATAATTGTTATATCTTCTTCTTGGATTGATCCCTTGATCATTATGTAGTGTCCTTCCTTGTCTCTTGCAACATTCTTTATTTTGACGTCTATTTTATCTGATATGAGTATTGCTACTCCATCTTTCTTTTCATTGCCATTTGCGTGGACTATCTTTTTCCATCCCCTCACTTTCAGTCTGTATGTGTCCCTAGGTCTGAAGTGGGTCTCTTGTAGACAGCATATATATGGGTCTTGTTTTTGTATCCATTCAGGCAGCCTGTGTCTTTTGGTTGGAGCATTTAATCCATTCATGTTTAAGGTAATTATCGATATGTATGTTCCTAATACCATTATCTTAATTGTTTTTTGGTTTTGCTTTTGTAGGTCCTATTCCTATCTTGTGTTTCCCACTTAAACAAGTTCCTTTAGCATTTGTTGCAGAGCTGGTTTGGTGTTGCTGAATTCTCTTCGCTTTTGCTTGTCTGTAAAGCTTTTGATTTCTCCATCGAACCTGAATTAGATCCTTGCTGGGTAGAGTAATCTTGGTTGTAGGTTCTTCCCTTTCATCCCTTTAAATATGTCATGCCACTCCCTTCTGGCTTTTAGAGTTTCTGCTGAGAAATCAGCTGTTGATCTTATGGGAGTTCCCTTGTATGTTGTCATTTTTCCCTTGCTGCTTTCAATAATTTTTCTTTGTCTTTAATTTTTGACAATTTGATTACTATGTGTCTCGGCATGTTTCTCCTTGGGTTTATCCTGTATGGGACTTTCTGTGCTTCCTGTACTTGGGTGGCTATTTCCTTTCCCATGTTAGGGAAGTTTTCGACTCTAATCTCTTCAAATATTTTTTCGCATACTTTCTCTCTCTCTTCTCCTTCTGGGACCCCTATAATGCAAATGTTGGTGCATTTAATATTGTCCTAGCAGTCTCTTAGGCTGTCTTCATTTCTTTTCATTGTTTTTTCTTTATTCTGTTCTGCAGCAGTGAATTCCACCATTCTGTCTTCCAGGTCACTTATCCATTCTTCTGCCTCAGTTGTTCTGCTATTGATTCCTTCTATTGTAGTTTTCATTTCAGTTGTTGTATTGTTCATCTCTGTTTGTTTATTCTTTAATTTTTCTAGGTGTTTGTTAAACATTTCTTGCATCTTCACAATCTTTGCCTCCATTCTTTTTCCGAGGTCCTGGATCATCTTCAGTATCATTATTCTGAATTCTTTTTCTGGAGGGTTGCCTATCTCCACTTCGTTTAGTTGTTTTTCTGGGGTTTTATCTTGTTCCTTCATCTGGTACGTAGCCCTCTGCCTTTACATCCTGTCTATCTTTTTGTGAATGTAGTTTTTGTTCCACAGGCTGCAGGATTGTAGTTCTTCTTGCTTCTGCTATCTGCCCTCTGGTGGATGAGGCTATCTAAGAGACTTGTGCAAGTTTCCTGATGGGAGGGACTGGTGGTGGGTAGAGCTGGGTGTTGCTCTGGTGCGCAGAGCTCAGTGAAACTTTAACCTGCTTGTCTGCTGATGGGTTGGGCTGGGTTCCCTCCCTGTTGGTTATTTGGCCTGAGTCAACCCAACACTGGAGCCTACACAGGCCCTTTGTTTGTGCTAATGGCAGACTCTGGGAGGGCTCACACCAAAGAGTACTTCCCAGATCTTCTGCTGTCAGTGTCCTTGTCCTCACGGCGAGACACAGCCACCCCCCACCTCTTTAGGAGACCCTCCAACACTAGCAGGTAGGTGTGGCTCAGTCTCCTATGGGGTCACTGCTCCTTCCCCTGGGTCCTGATGCACATACTACTTTGTGTGTACCCTCCAAGAATGGAGTCTCTGTTTCCCCCAGTCTTGTCGAAGTCCTGCAATCAAATCCTACTAGCCTTCAAAGTCTGATTGTCTAGGAATTCCTCCTCTCGTTACCGGACCCCCAGGTTGGGAAGCCTGTCGTGGGGCTCAGAACCTTCACTCCAATGGGTGGACTTCTGTGGTATAAGTGTTCTCCCGTTTGTGAGTCACCCACCCAGCAGTTACGGGATTTGATTTTATTGTGATTGCGTCCCTCCTCCTGTCTCACTGTGGCTTCTCCTTTTTCTTTGAATGTCAGGTATCTCTTTTGGTGAGTTCCTGTATCTTCCTGTCAATGATTGTTCAGCAGTTAGTTGTGATTCCAGTGCTCTCGCAAGAGGAAGTGAGAGCACGTCCTTCTACTCCACCATCTTGAACTAGTCTCTTTTTAATCAGTTTTAATTGGGTAAACAACTCAATTTTTGAACATAGAATTCGTTGCATATTTGGATATAAAACCTTCATCAGGTATATGTTTTGTGAATATTTTCTCTCAGGGTGTGTCTCGCTCTTTTATTTCCTTAATGGTGTTTTTGAAGAGCAAGACTTTTTATTGAGGAAGGTTAAAATGATATTTTCCTATATTTTCTTATAGAAGTTATATAGCTTTATATTTTATATTTAAGTCTATGATCCATTTCAAATACATTTCTCTGTGTGGTGTGAGGTAGGGTTCAAGGTTCATTCGTTATCTGTACCAATATGCCATTATTCTAGCACCGTTTGTTGAAAAAAACTATTTTTTTTCATTCATTGCCTGATACCTTTTCAAATGTCAGTTGGATATGTATACACATGGACACACATTTATGGATTTCTGTTCCCTTCATCTTCATTTCCATTCTTCTGTCAATGTCACACAGTCTAGATTACTTTAACATTATAGAAAAATCTTGAAATTAGATTGTCTTCCAAATATTTTTCTTATTAAAAATTCTTTTAGCTATTCCAACTTCTTTTCTTTACATTCTAGATTCAGTTTATTGATTTCTGTTAAGGAAGTGGAATTGTTATTAGATCGATTTGGGGAGAATTGACATCCTAAAAATATTGTTTTCCAATCCATGAACATGGTATATCTCTAAATTTATTTACATCTTTAAAAATTTAACTCAGTTATATTATGTAGTTTTTAGTGTAACAATCTTGCCCTTTTTTAATTGAATTTATTAGTAGTATATAGGAAGAATATTGATTTTTTAATATTTACATCATATACTACAATCTTGCTAAATGCATGTATTCTAGCAGGGGGTTTGTTTGTTTTGGGGTTTTTTTTGTTTGTTTTTGGGGGTTTTATTGGTAGATTCCTTAGGATTTTCAAGTTCATAATCACATGAACAGCCATAATAACAGCTTCAAAGCTTTCCAACTTCGTGCCTTGTGTTTCTTATTTTTAACTTGTTGCATTGGCTAGAACATTCATTACAATATTGAAGAGAAATGATTAAAGAAGACACCCTTGCTTTGTTCTCAAGGAAAAGGCATCCAATAATTCACCAATTAATATAATGTTAAATATAGATCTTTGATAGATGCCCTTTATCAGCTTAAAGTAAGTTCCCCCCCCCCTTTTTTATGTGAACGTTTTTATAGTTCTTGATATATACATATTGCCAAGTACATTCCAGAAGGGTAGTACCCATTAACTGTAGGACTACTAACGTATGACAGAATTTTCATGGTGAAATAAGTTCCCTAGTTTTCTGAGTTTTTATTTTGTCAAATGCTTTTCCTACATTTATTGATATAATCATATGGTTTTGCACCTTTATTCTTTTAATGTGACAATTTACGTGGATTTCCTTTTTTTAATGTTAACCCAACATTACATTTTGGAAAAATACTCATTTGGCCATGATGTAGTACCTTTTATATATTGCTGGATTTGATATGCTAATATTTTGTTTAGGATTTTTGTGTCTGTGTTCATGAGCGATACTAGTTTGTAATATTACTTTATCATAATAGCTTAATCAGGTTTTGGTTTCACATGGTAACATAAAATGAGTTGAGAAGAGGTCACTCCTCTTCTATTTACTGAAAGCTTGTCTAAAATTAGTAGTATTGCTTCCTTAAATATGATAAAATATACCAGTGAAGCTATCTGATCAGTTTTCTTTGTGGGGATGTTTTGATTATGAATTTAATTTCTTTAATAGCTATGAGGCTATTCATATATTTCCTGTTTCTTCTTGAGTCAGTTTTAACCAGTTATATATTCCAAGCAATGTGTGCATTTCATTTCATCTTAGTTATTGAATATAGTGGCATAAAGTTGTTTATGAGATAGCCTCAATATTCTTTTACTATCTGTAGCATCTACAGTGATATCCCCTCTCTGATTCCTGATATTCATAAATTTTCCCTTTTTCTTAGTTTGTCTTGGATTAGGAGTTTATCAATTTTATTAATATTTTCAAAGGGCTGACTTTTATGTTTTTATTGTTATCTATTTCATGGATTTCTACTGTTTATTGTTTCCTTCTTTCTACTTGCTTTATATCTAGATTGTTCTTATTTTTCTAGCTTCATAAAATGGAATATTATGTCATTGACTTTTTTTTTTTTTTTTGGCCATGCTGTGCGGCATGTGGGATCTTAGTTCCTCAACTAGGGATTGAACCTGTGCCACCTGCAATGGGAGCATGGAATCTTAACCACTGGACCACCAGGGAAGTCCCATTATGTCATTGACTTTAAACTTTTCTTCTTTTTTAGTAAAAGCATTTAAGCACTTGCCTTCTGTATCCCTCAAATTTTAATATGTTGTATTTTCGTTATCATTCATTTCAAAATGCTTATTAATTTCTCTTGTGATTTTTTTTGACCCATGAGTTACTTAGAATTATGTTATAAAACTTCCAAATACTTTAGATTTTTCTAGATATCTTGTTTTTTTATTTTCAATTTAACTCCATTGTGGTTACATACTCTATGAGTGTTTATTCTTTTGAAATACATTAAAATTTATTTTATGACTCAACATATGATTTATCTTGGTCAATATTGCATGTGCACTTTTAAATATTTATATTCTGCTATAGAGTATAATGCTCTGTACATGTCAATTAAATCAAATTGACGAGTAGTGTTGTTCAGATCTTATGTAGCCTACCAAATTTTTTTCATTTTTTTTCCTGTCAATTGATAACGAGATGTTAAAATCTCCAAATGCGATTGTGCATTTCTCTACTTCTTCCTTTACCCTTATGAGTTTTGTTATGTGTATTTTGAAACTATTTTAGATGCAAATATATTTGGGACTGTTATGTATGTTTGATGATTTGCCCCTTTAATCATGATAAGATATTTTAATCGTGATGAAATGTATCTTTTTATCTCTGGTTCTACTCCTTTTCTTAACATCTACTTTATTTGACATTATATAAGCACTCTAGCCTTCCATGTGTACTGTTTGCTTGGCTTATCACCTTACATCCTCTATGTCAACCTATTTATTCTTTTACATTTAAAGTATGACTCCTTAGCATTGACATATATACACTACCAAATGTAAAATAGATAGCTAGTGGGAAGCAGCTGCATAGCACAGGGAGATCAGTTTGGTGCTTTGTGACCACCTAGAGGGGTGGGACAGGGAAGGTGGGAGGGAGACGCAAGAGGGATGGGATATGGGGATATGTGTATACATATAGCTGATTCACTTTGTTATACAACAGAAACTAATGCAACACTGTAAAGCAATGATACTCCAATAAACATGTTAAAAAATAAAAATAAAGTATGACTCTTGTAAACAACATATGGCTTTGGTTTTGCATTTTTCTCTAGCCTGACAATTTCCCTTCCATTTGATTTGGGTGTTTAATTCACTTTACTTAATTAATTTATTTATTTTAAACCTCCATACTGTTCTCCATAGTGGCTGTATCAATTTGCATTCCCACCAACAGTGCAAGAGTGTTCCCTTTTCTCCACACCCTCTCCAGCATTTATTTTTTCTAGATTTTTTGATGATGGCCATTCTGACCGATGTCAGATGATATCTCCTTGTAGGGTTTTTTTTGTTTTTGTTTTTGTTTTTTTGCGGTACGTGAGCCTCTCACCACTGTGGCCTCTCCCATTGTGGAGCAAGGCTCCGGACGCGCAGGCCCAGCGGCCATGGCCCACGGGCCCAGCCACTCCGTGGCACATGGGATCCTCCCGGACCGGGGCACAAACCCGCGTCCCCTGCATCGGCAGGTGGACCCCCAACCACTGCGCTACCAGGGAAGCCCTCATTGTAGTTTTGATTTGCAATTCTCTAATGATTAATGACATTGAGCATTCTTTCCTGTGTTTGTTGGCAGTCTGTATATCTTCTTTGGGGAAATGTCTATTTAGGTCTTCTTCCCATTTTTGGATTGGGTTGTTTGTTTTTTTGTTATTGAGCTGCATGAGTTGCTTGTAAATTTTGGAGATTAATCCTTTGTCAGTTGCTTCATTTGCAAATATTTTCTCCCATTCTGAGGGTTGTCTTTTGGTCTTGTTTATGGTTTCCTTTGCTGTGCAAAAGCTTTTAAGTTTCATTAGGTCCCATTTGTTTATTTTTGTTTTTATTTCCATTTCTCTAGGAGGTGGGTCAAAAAGGATCTTGCTGTGCTTTATGTCGCAGAGTGTTCTGCCTATGTTTTCCTCTAAGGGTTTGATAGTTTTTGGCCTTACATTTAGGTCTTTAATCCATTTTGAGTTTATTTTTGTGTATGGTGTTAGGGAGTGTTGTAATTTCATACTTTTACATGTAGCTGTCCAGTTTTCCCAGCACCACTTATTGAAGAGGCTGTCTTTTCTCCACTGTATATTCTTGCCTCCTTTATCAAAGATAAGGTGTCCATATGTGCATGGGTTTATCTCTCGGCTTTCTATCCTGTTCCATTAATCTATATTTCTGTTTTTGTGCCAGTGCCATACTGTCTTGATTACTGTAGCTTTGTAGTATAGTCTGATTTAATTTATTATTGATACTATTGAATTTAGGTCTAACATTTTGCTTTTCTTTTTTCCTTCCTGCTAATCATATGTATTCTTTGTTCCTGTTTCTCCTTTTCTTCTTTTATTGGGAGGGGAAAGGGAAAATAATAATTTTTTTCAATTTTTAAAAAATTCCTCTAATATTTTATTAGCTATACCTTTTTGCATTTCCTTTAGTGATTTCTGTAGGGATTATAATATGCTTTCCTAACTTATTAAAGTCTTATTATATAATACTAACATTGTGTCATTTTATGTAGACTGTAAGAACTTTTATACCGTATAGGTATATTCTCCATTCTTTTTGATATTATTGTCATATACATTACAGCTAAGTGTATTATAAATCCCATGCTTTAAACATTCATATATCTTTTAATGACATTAAGAGAAGAATAAAAACATACAGAATTTTATATTTATTCACGTATGTACTATTTCTGATGCTCTTCATTTCTTAGATTCAGGTTTCCATCTAATATCATTTTCTTTCAACCCGAAAGTGCAGGTCTGCCAACAACAAATTTTCCCAGTTTTTGTTTATCTGAAAATCTTGTTTCTCCTTCCTTTTTTTAAAGGATATTTTCATGCGATGCAGAATTCTAGGATGACACTTTGGGTTTGTTTTGTTTTGTTTTTTCCTTTTAGCACTTTAAGGATATTGTACTATCTTCTAGCTTTCATTGTTCTTATGAGAAGTTAACTGTTAAAATCATTATTTTTTATGTAATTAACATTTCATCTGGTTGTTTGCAAGGTTGTCTTTATCTTTGGTTTTCAACAGTTTGACTGTGATCTGTGGGTCAAAGTTTTTCATCAAATTTTGAAATATTCTGCCATTGTTTCTTTAACATATATTTTTTCAAATATTTTTTCTACCCCATTCTCAGTCTCTTCTCCTTCTGCAACTTCAGTTATGTTTGTTAGGCAGTTTAATATTGTCTCTCAAATCTCTGGGACTCATCATTTTTCTTCAATCTTTTTTTCCCTATGTTCTTCAAATTGGGTCATTTTTGTTGATTCTTCCATAAAATTCACTTATTCTTTAACCTCTCATCTCCATTTTCCAATTTTTATTTCAGTCACTGTAATTTCCAGCCAGAGAGTTTCTGTCTCTTTCTGCTGAGACTGCCTGTCTTTTCATTCATTAAAACCATGTTCTCCTTTATGTCCATCAATATATTTATAATAGCTAGTTTAAATAAAGTCTTTATCTGCTAGGTCCAACATTTGGGGCATCTTTTGGTTGATTTTAATTGACTGATATTTTTCTTAAGTATGGGTCACATATTTTTTCTTTTTGTGTCTGACAATTTATATTGTATGCTGGGTATTACGGATGATACATTTAGAGATGCGGATTTTATTATCATTCTCTAAAGAATGTTGATTTTTGCTCTTCTCAGCAATTCAATCACCTCCTATTCACCTTGAACTTGGATAGGTTTGGTTATATACTTTGTAAGGACAGATGTCTGGAAAGCCTGAGGTATTTCCCAAGGCCCTCTAAATTGGTAAGAATCAATCTCCAAACTTTTTTGTCCCTGTGCATTTTGTTATATCTTCATTTTAGGCTTTGTTAGAGCTTTACAGTAAGCCTTTATCCAGGATATGGACTTTCTAGTGTCTCAGTGGGCATTAACAGTATCTTCCATTCTGGGCCAGAACTCCAGTTTCTCTCAGCATTGCCCAATTTGTATTATTTCTGTATTTATATTCTGCTTTCATCCTTATAGCAGCCAATGTTTGTTAAGTCTTGCAGTGAAAAAGAAAACAAGCAATAGAGAAAATCTGTAAAGCTAAAAGTTGACTTTTTGAAAATGTAAATAAAATCAATAAGCCTTTTCAAGATGATCAACCTGTTATTGAGAGGAAAACAAATTATCAGTATCAGTAATGAAAAAGAAGATATCACCATAGATTCTAACAATATTTTTAAAGTAATTAAAGAATATTATGAATAATCTTTGTAAGCACATTTGATAACTTAAATGATATAAATTCCTTGAAACTGAAGATATACCAAAATTGATACCAAAAAAATAGAGAATCTGAATAGCCCTCTGTTAAACAAATTTAATTTCTAATTAAGAAATGTCCGATAAATAAAACTACAATCACAATCCCATAAGACTTCACTCATGAATTCTACCAAACATCTAAAGAAGAAATATCAATCTTACACAAATTCTTTCAAAGACTAGAGCAGGGTTTTTCAGCCTTGGTACTCTTGACATTTTGGACCAGATAATAGTTTGGGGTGAGGTTGTGGGGTGATGGTGGTCTGTCCTGTACATTGCAGGATGTTTAGCAACATCCCTGTCTTTTACCCATTAGCACCCCCCACAACTGTGACAATCAAAAACCCTCCAGACATTGCTAAATGTCCCCTGTGTGGCAAAATCCTCTTCTTCTACCACACTTGAGAACCACTGGACTAGAGGAAGAAAGAACTTTTCCCAACTCCTTTTATGATACCTAAACCAGGTAAAAGTGTGAGAAGAAAAGAAATGACAGACTAATCTTCCTCATGAACATAAATGCAAAACAAAAAAGTTCCTTAACAAAATATTAGCAAATTAAGTCCCGGAATATATAAAAATATATATAATCCAGCTTGACTAAATAGAGTTTATCCCAAGAATGCAGAGTTGGCTTAACATTTGAAGATCAATCAATGTGATTTGCCATATTAACATAGTAAGGAAGAAAAACACCATTTCAAACAGATGCAAAAAACTCTTCCAATGCTCATTTTTAAAAAATGACTTCTTATCAAACTAGAAATCAGATAGAGCATATAGATAAAGATACATCTCTTTAATGACGAACACTTAGGAACAAGGTAAGGATGTTCACTCTTACCACTTCTATTCAGCATTGTACTAGAAGTCCTAGCTGATGTGATTGGGCATGAAAAATATTAGAAATAAATAAGTAAAACTGTCTTTATTGTTAAATAATATGACTGTCAACATAGAAAAATCCTAAGGAACCTACCCCCAAACTGCTAGAATTATTAAGTGAATTTAACACAACCACAGAGTTCAAGTTCAATATATAAAAATCAAATTTATTTTCATATGATAGCTATATATTAGCTATTGATCAATGGAACATAATAGAGTCCAGAAATAGACCCACACAGTCATATGTTTGACTGCTTTTTGACAAAGCTATGAAGCATTCTGTGGAAAAAGGAAAGTCTTTTAAATAAATAATGCTGGATATACTGGATATAGATATGAAAAAAATTAACCTTGACCCCAGCCTCACATCATACCCCAAATTTATTTGATCATGGGGTTGGAGCTTGATCCACAGAGGAGGGCAGCTTGACACTGAATGTCAGAGCTTGTGCAGGGTGGGGAGTGCTTTCATCCTGGTGATTGTATTGGTGTACGGTGTTGGAGTTTGAACAAAATGAGGATGGTATCCATGTGGAAGTCAGCCATGCATGGGGTCTTGAGAGCCTGAGATATGAGGAGGGCTTTCTCACAGCAGAAGTAGCCCACTCAGAGCTTAGTGGGGAGAATGCCTATACAGAGGTGTGCTGGCAGAAACACCCGGAACAATGTGGTGGTGACTGACGGGAGGGAGGGGAAAGGATCATGGCAGTGGTGATGGAATATGGTTTTCATACAAAATGACTAAGTAAGTAATTGTATTAGGAAAATGGTAGCCAAGTTTTTTCACTGTTACAGAATGGAGTTATATATATGGAAAGGTAGAAAACTAAAATGAACCCTGTTGGTTTGGAATTGAAGATATTAGTGTAAACTCATGATTTTCAATATATTTACCTAGATATATAAATAAACATATGTGTATATACGTACATACATGCATATAGTCTCTTGCTCTATGAGAACTTAGGAACAGTGATAATCCAATTCCGTTAGCTCTTTTTTTTTTTTTAAACTAAAATATACTAGATCTCCTTGAAGAGATGGCTGATTCCATGACTGAGCCAGAAACTGGATGATATAGCAATTGTTTAGACATGGCATGACTAGCACCCAAATTTGGCAACTGGAAAAAGGAAGGAAAGATTTAATACATGTTTCCCCATCCTAGATTTTATAGTCTTCTAAATCGAGGATGTGTTCCCCTTCACTTTTTGTTAAGTGACTCATGCCAAAATTTGAGTAATTTGTATTGATTTTTCTCTCTTGTACTTTCATTCTCTTAAAAGTCTACCTTTCCTTCCCTAACACCCCTTTCCTTCCTACTGCCCCCAGGATTTCCTAAAGGTGCCTTACCAAACACCTATTTCATAGAAAATAAACTTCATCCTCAACCTTTTCACACACAAAAAATATTTTCATTCTTGGCCATAAGTTAGTGATTTTCAGCACTGACTAGACATTGGGATTACCTGTGGAGCTTTAAAAAAAAAGGACAAGAGAGGGTGAGAGAGGGTGGCACATAATGCAGCTCACTCCAGATGGATTCATTCTATTTCTAAGAATGGGTAGGACAGCCCATCGCTCTTTTAAAATTTTTCCCACATAATTTTAATGTATAGCAGGCTGTGAATCACTGCCTAAATTTGGCATCTTTTCTGAGAATGCTACTATCCAGGCCATTCTTTCTGTCACATTTGGCAAACAACAGAGACAGTAGTGCCAGCATTTCCTGTTCTCCTCATTCCAACATCTCAAACTTTTAACTAGTTTACTCTCTAGCGAACCTCCTTGTTTATGTGAATCTCAGGATATCTAGTCTTACAGTCCATCCTTCCTTTTCTTTGTCTTCCATTGTGATCTCACTAGGAATTTGACATCCACTCAGTCATTTCCTCCCCCACGTCTCCTAACCCCATTCTGTGAGATTCCAGTATTCACGTGGTTGATCTCTCCGTTGCCATAGCTAAAGAGATTTGTCTTCCGTGATTCACTCGTTTTCTTTAGCCGTATTGTCCCTGGCCACGTCCAGAGCTTGCTTTCCCCTGCTGTGGTTCCATCACAGAAATCGCTGACTGGTACCCCCTTTATAGTTCACCTCTTTCGCTTGGGTCTGTTCATGTTCTCATTTCTCATATAGGCTATACCAAGTGTTTTGTTTGTTTTTCTTGTTTTGTTTTATCTTTGTTTTACCTTAAAGAGACATCTAAATCCTTCATTTCTCCCCCTTTTTTTTTGGCCAGTCTTTCAGGCCCCTCTTTGTCTCACTTTCTTCCCCATGTACATTCTGGACCAAATGGTTGACCTAAACTATTCCCTTATTAGCATACAAATTTCCCTTGACCTCTACTCTGCTGCACCCTACACAAAAAATCCTAACCCTGGATCAGCTCTCAGGCTGCTTTCTCTGCTTTTACATCTGTGCACCTGAGCCCAGATACAAATTTATGATTTCTAATTCTGTTAGAGCCCTAAATGTTGCAGGACAGTCTTATTTTTGTTCTTGGTCATTTTTACCTTGAATTCCCTAAATACCTTCTCTAAATCATCACTTTTCTCAATACCCATTTCTTTCACCTACAGGAATGAGTTTACCTCCTACTTCACCAATGAAATTGAAAGTAAAGCACATGCTTTCTCAAGTCAGTCAGCCAACAAGCAAAAAGCTGCAGGGTTATTGATCCAGTTGCTCTCTTGAAATATCTTTCCAGATGTTTCATAGGCACCTCAAGCTACATTTAATCCCCCCCCTCCGCCACCTTCTCTATATTGCTTATCCACCCAAATTCTGTCACTCATTCTCAACTCACTCCTCTCCCTCACTTTTCACATTCAAACACGTATCAAATTCTGCCAATTTTAAATCCTAAGTGTATTTAAAAAGTTGTCTCCTTCCCATTCCTACCACTGCATCTCTATTTAGACCCTCATCATCTCTCATCACAGCTATTTCAGCAGCCTTCCCACTCATGCAATCCATTCTGTAAATTGTGCCAGGGCAATTCTTCATAAATTCAAGTTGTATCATGTCATTTTTCTCCTTAGAGCCCTTCAATGACTTTGATTTGCCGACAAAATAAAGTTCAAGCCCCTTGACATGGAAAACCAAACCTTTCATGTTCTGACCCAGCCCATCTGTCTTGCTTCACCTTACACTTCTCCCCACCCAAAACCCCAAACTCAATGCTATAACAGTTAACAGTATACCAAATGATTTAACTTGCCCAAAATATATACTGAAGTTTTACTAGTTAGTATAGTTGCTAATACTATTCTCTTCTGCCTTCCATCCTACTGTCCTTCCTTATCCCCTGCTTATCCACCAAGACTTAGTTTGAAAGCTTCAGGAAGTTCCCTTCAGTTATTCAAATAGAGTAAGATGCCCTGCCTTTGTGCTCCCTTAAACACCACACATATTCCTGAATCATAACTTGTATCATATCATATTAAAAAAGATCTGTTTCCATGTCTGTCTCCACCATTAAAATCACTTGGAGAGCAGGAACCAGGTCTTGCTGTTTTGTATACCTAGCACCTAGCTCATAACAAGTCCTCAGTAAATATTTCTTTTCCCTATTTGCCTGCCCCAGCCCCTTCATACATATGAGTATGTCCTCAATAAATATCTAATGAATATATAAATGAATGATTGATTTGGCAATTTATTGAACAGGAATAAGGAAAGCAGAATTTGAGACAGCTGAAGTTTTTCATCTGAGTAACAGGGAGGATGGTGATACATTAAATGAGAATGGAAACAGATAAAGGAACAGGTTTCAAGATAAAGAGTATTCATTGCTTTAGCGTCGGTTGGTTTTGGGAGGTAGGACAAGGCATCTCTTCACAGCTTTTCAACAGGTACTTGAAGAGGTCAGCAGTTTTGGAGAACATTGTGGGCTAGATGAATCTATTTATAAATCATAATTGAAGATACAGTGGTGTGACAGGGATTACTAAGAAAGTGCTAAGGGAGGAAGAGAAGAAGGACAAGGGCAGAATCATCAGGAATGTCTACATTTAGGGGGAGGGAAGTACAAGGGCTCCCAATAAAAGAATATGAGCAGCAGCCTCCTAAAACTAGAAAACCAATCAAGATATGTGTCATGAACTCCAAGGGAAATAAGTTTTAAGGAAGGAGTCAGTTGCTGTGAAGTAGTCTTATAACAAGCAAGATGGTTGAAAGAGAAAATGCCACTAGACTTGTTCTTTAAAAACTAGTTTTAGTAGGCATATCTGTTAAAATTATTGTTTTCTAGAAGTTTGGCAAAGAAGGGAAGGAGAGAAGATGGTAACATAAAGGAGATGGTGACATTTTTTGTTTTATAATTATGAAAGTACATGCCTATTGGAAGAAATTTAAACATTCAGAAGTATATAAATTAAATTATAAAAATCTTTCCCTCAGTAACTCTGTTCTACTTTTCTGATTTGTTATTTATCTATCCAGAACTTAAAAAATATATTTTGTATATTTTTGTTTTTACAAAAATGAGATCATATTATATATTCTATTATTGCAAATTGCCCTTTTTTTACTTAATAGTATGTCATGAAGTTTATTCACAGTATAGTATAGAGAACTACCTCATTCTTTTTTCTCTGTTTTCATTTATTTTATTTATTTATTTTATAAATGATGATAGTAGGATTTTATTTATTTATTTATTTTGGCTGCATTGGGTCTTCGTCGCTCCGCACCAGCTTTCTCTAGTTGTGGCAAGCGGGGGCTCCTCTTCGTTGTGGTGCATGGGCTTTTCATTGCGGTGGCTTCTCTTGTTGCGGAGCACAGGCTCTAGGCACCCGGGCTTCAGTAGTTGTGGCATGCGGGCTCAGTAGTTGTGGCTCATGGGCTCTAGAGTGCAGGCTCAGTAGTTGTGGAGCATGGGCTTAGTTGCTCCATGGCATGTGGGATCTTCCCTGACCAGGGTTCAAACCCATGTCCCCTGCATTGGCAGGTGGATTCTTAACCACTGTACCACCAGGGAAGTCCCTATTTATTTTTTTAAATTAAGGTATAGTTTATTTACAATATTGTATTAGTTTCAGGTGTATGAGACAGTGATTCAGAATTTTTATAGATTATGTTCCATTTATAGTTATTATAAAACAGACTATATTCCCTGTGCTGTACAATATATACTTGTAGCTTACTTATTTTATACATAGTAGTTTGTACCTCTTAATCCCGTACCCCTATCCTGCCGCTCTCCTCTTCCCTCTCCCCACTGGTAACCACTAGTTGTTCTCTCTATCTGTGAATCTGTTTCTATTTTGTTAGAGTCATTCATTTGTTTTATTTTTTAGGTTCCACATATAAGTGATGGCATATAGTATTTGTCTTTCCCTGTCTGACTTATTTCACTAAGCATAATACCCTCCAGATACATCCATGTTGTTGTAAATGGCAAAATTTCATTTTTTTTATGACTGAGTAGTGTTCCATTGGATATATATACCACATCTTCTTTATCCATTCATCTGTTAATGGCCACTTAGGTTGCTTCTATAGCTTCGTTACTGTAAATAATGCTGCTATGACCAATGGGGTGCATGCATCTTTTCAAATCAGTGTTTTCATTTTCTTCAGATATATACCCAAGAGTGAAAGTGCTAGATCATATGTTGGTTCTATTTTTAGCTTTTTGAGGAGTCTCTGTATTGTTTTTCATAGAGGCTGCACCAATTTACATTCCCACCAACAGTATATAAGGGTTCCCTTTTCTTCACATCCTTGCCAACATTTGTTGTTTGTTGTCTTTTTGGTGATAGCCATTCTGACAGGTATGAGGTGATATCTCATCATAGTTTTGACTTGCATTCCTCTGATGATTAGCAATGTCTTTTCATGTGCCTGTTGACCATCTGTATATCTTCTTTGGAAGAATGTCTATTCAGATCTTCTGCCCATTTTTTTAAATTGGGTTGTTTGGGTTTTTTTATGTTAAGTTGTATGAGCTGTTTATATATTTTGACTGTTAACCCCTTATCAGTCATGTCATTTGCAAATATTTTCTCCCATTCAGTGGGTTGTCTTTTCATTTTTTCAGTAGTTTCTTTTGCTGTGCAAAAGCTTTTAAGTTTAACTAGGTCCCATTTATTTATTCTTGCTTTTATTTCCTTTGCCTTAAGAAACAAATCCAAAACAAATATTGCTATGATTTATGTCAAAGAGTGTTCTGCCTATGTTTTCTTCTAGGAGTTTTATGGCTTCCAGTCTTACATTTAGGTCTTTAATCCATTTTGAATTTATTTTTGTATGTAGTGTGAGAAAATTTTCTAATTCCACTGTTGTTTATGTAATTCTATAGGGTAACTTCTTAAAAGTGAAATTGTAGGAGGTTAGGTGCACTTTTATTTTGTAGTGACAAATCACTCACAGAAGGGTTATCCCAATTTGCAGTTTCCCTAGTACTATACTAAAATCCTCCTGTCCCCACACTCTCATTGACACTGAGTATTATTATACTTTTCCACTTAAGGGATAGTTTTGGGATTTAGATTTAGGTTTTGATTTTCAATGGAAAGTCTGGTCTTATTTGTAATCCTAGGAAAGAATTCATTTGAGAGGAGGAGTTTGTAAGTTATAAGAAAAGGAGATGATTGGCAGGCTATAGTCACAGAGGGAAGGGGCCAAAATGGTATCAAGAGTATGAGTAAAAGGTGTGATTTTCTTCTGAGATGTTAATAGAAGAACAGTAGATGGGTAAATTTGGAAATTAATGCAAATGAAAGAAGAAATTTTTTATATGGTCATCTTTATTTCAGGGAAATCAGAACCCAGGTTCCCAGGATGGGATTTGGAATAAAGGTACAGACAAGCTTCTGTGTAAGATGGAAGGAACTATTCAGTATTGGGAGTAATCAACATTGGCTGGTATTGGGAGCTTGGCTGACCTGACAATGTATGATTTTGGGAAACCCAGTAGTCTTGGTCACATTAACTTTTCTGTAAGAACAAGTAGAGATGTAGTTGTTGGATTTGCCAGGGTTTGGGACTTCTGGGTTGAGGTAAACTTATCTTTCATTAACAGTAATACAGTTTTACTCTCCGTATTTTCCTGTCCCATGAGTAGAAGTTACATTAGCTAAGATATGCATCCACTGGTAGGTCCACAAGGGAAAGTGATCCTTGGGTTCTGGTAAAAAAAATTTTAAGTGTATAAATTTAATACACTGCTTTATGCCCCTGTAAAGCCATACTGCTAATAGTATGTTTCTTTTCACCACTCTGAACATAAAACAATTTAATGTATTGGTTTTTATTAATAAATTATGATGTGAGCAAACATTACTAAAAATTCTGATCCACACAAAAGAAGCCCAGTGACTTTGATGGGTTTATGTGATTTGAATCCTGGTCAAGGGCCACCTAGCATTCATAATGGATCCAGTAAAACTCCATCAACTTATTCTTGTCTAGAGATTGCCTCTGCTGCTGGGGAGCTTAAATATCCTAGTTTTTAGAATGTTACTTTTTGAATAAATTATTTTTCTTCATTTTAATTTTCACCTTGTTTTTGGTCATGGGGAAGACAAAACTAAAGTATCATGAGTCTATGGTGAACTTAAGTTAGAAGGGAAGGGGCTGGTAGATTAGTAAGGGATACACATCATCATAACATTTCTCTCTAAAAAATAAAATGTTATAAGAGGAATTGTGCTAATGGTGGGAACATAGTTCATTGGAGAGAAAAACATATGCACGTGTGTTTATTTTCATTAAAATTTCTTTTATGCCATATTTGCCTTGTTGACTTCATAATGAAATTATGTGAGGACAGAGACCAATTCTCCCACAAGCACTATAGTACTATTCCTCACATACCCTGAGTACATAATAAATACTATAACAATTGAAAATGAGAAACACAAATATATTTTGAAGCAAATTGGTGATATTTTCATCCCTTATGTTCATTTTTAGTACTCGGAAACATTTTAGTTATGCAAGTCTTGTTTTAGCATACTTTTTATTTTTATAGATACTCTGGTTCTAAGTCACATTCTATGGCTTTATTAGCAGTTTTAGGGTCTGAGTCTCATTTCCCCAACCCCAAATATAAACTTTTTGAGGATAAAAACCATTTCTTCTCCAAAATTGTTTTGGCAGAACACAAAATAGACCTTCAGTAAATTATTTAAATTATACATCAATAAAAGATAAGAAAAAGAAAGTTTCTATGCCATGAATTGCATTTCAACTCATACTGAATATATATGCCTTTGTGTGATCTATACCCCCTGCTGTGCTCTCTACAGCTCATAAATGTTTATTCTTTTCAGGCTATTGAAGTCAAAATGTGATGGCTGGACGCTTGGAACATCATCATCCAGCAAAAAGTACCAAGACTCCACTAACAATGGAGAGAATAGAAGGGAGAAGAAGACAGTTGGGTTTCAGTCACATATGGAAGATGATGCCCTGTGGACAGGTCAAAGGAAAGATGCATATCAACCCCAAAGAGGTAAGCTCAACATCTGTAATAGCAAAATGGGAAGCTCTTGGGGGCAGGTGGTTGCAGATGGCTGCTAGCCATGAGCTCCAGATGATTTCCTATAACCCTGAACAAGAGTTAAATGTGTTACAACTGACATGGGCCTGTAAGGCCAAAGGTAGCACGTCACCTAGATCAGTGAATTGCATCAACATTTCTCTTAGAACACTCATATGAGAAACTGTCTAATGTGTCCCTCTTTTTGCAAACAGCAAACTGCAAGAATTATTAAGCAGTAAATGTGGTCATAGACATAAAATAATGCTTAAAGCAAATAAAGAGGACAAGAAATTGAACATAGATCTTTGCTGGGAAAGTAAACTCTAATAACTACAGTTAATCCTCGTTTAACTGGAAATACAAGGAGGGTGGAGGAGAGGTCATTGCGTCTAAAACAGAACCTCATACGTCTTAAGCCTATATTGCCTAGCAGTCTTTGAAGTGCCAATAATCCTTCCTATTTTATATATCATAGATATTTTAAAAGAAATCAATTATAAATAACTATGTGAAAGGTTGAGTGAGGCAGTCAAATTTAATTGCATTTCTCAGTTGTTTCTTGAGTGAGTTTTGGCTTAAATCTCTCCTGGAATCATTAAAGGAGGGACTCTGGGACAGAATGGAACAAGTCTGAGCTTCATCAGTCAGAAATCATGTACAGAAAACAAAGGGCACAAAAGGTCTCAGAGCCCCCTTCCCCTCACGCCTCTTTCCCAGACATCATTTGTTCCTGCTCACAACCACTAACCCTGATTTCCCCCTTGTTTACCTCTTTTTTTACTGGGCTAGCTAGCACTGCCCACTGCTAGTGTTAATCAACCAACTTTTCATAATCTCTCTAACCACTCTCACATTTATTTATTTGAGAATTGAGCAGTGCCTTATGAGATCTTACAGGTATACTACTCTCTGCCTTTCCTCATCAGCTGCCAACTTTGTCATGTTTTTTGGTTTTAATTATGATTAATCTAGAAATCGCTTAGTCCTCCCCCAGACAACTGAGAGATGATAATTAATCCAAGCTTCAGAAGGGAGACTATCCACAATTTGAAACAAAAGCAAAGGTACATTTTGTTTGACATAGGGCAAAAGTTCTGCAGACCTCTGTTGTTTTAGGACAACTTTTGGCTTTGTAGACTTTGCTACCAGAAACAAAAATGAAATTGAGTAGACTTAGTATCTGAGATGGAATCTTCTCTACTTTCTCTATTAGTAGTCCTTCGGAGATGGGAAACTCTTACTTTTGGCTCCCTCTATTCTTAGTCATTGCACTTTGGAGAGTGGAAAACCAGTCAGAATTGGTGTGGTAGTTACACTGCAAGGCTCAACATAGTCTTCTATTAACTTGACAATAAATTTGTGTTGTGTGTCAGCACTAAAATAAAATAGCAAAATGAGAAAAATACAGTGTGATAGCAAAGGGACAATTAACTTGTGTTATTGGTTGAGACCACAGCAACATTAGAAAGCTGCAGTTGAAAAGGCACTTTGAGAAAGGTATCATCAGGCCAGCCCTGGCCATGGTGGAGGTTAATCTCTCCCAGGCCCAGCTACAGAAGCCGGAAGTCTAGAAAGGGCTTTTGTCCAAAAAAAAAAATCAATTTCTAATTTGAAACAAAATCATTTTTGACTAACAGGGGTTCAGAACCCATTACTTTTTGCTGTGTAGTCTGCTGACATTTCAGCACTTTCTGTTGTGCACAATGAATCCTAATAGTCATTTTATAATGTTACTATACCAATCAATTTAACCAAGAGAAAGCTGTTATAATTCTGCAGTTTTCAAGAACAGTTTTCACTCATGGTTTTTTTTTTTTCATTCGTTTTTTTTTTTTTTTTTCTCCTCTTTTTTTGGGGGGTGGGGAAGATTGTAGCATTATAGTGAGAAAAATGGAAAATTTTTCATCTTTTTAAAAGAGTTTTGTTTCAAGGTATTCACAGTAACTATTAACTTTTTCTTCTACTCATAAGAAATGCTGTCTTGTATTTTTCTCTTCTTTTATTCTAATATGGAGCCATTAGCAAAATTATGGTATACCTGATGATTGAGGAGCTAAAACTGCCCCTTTGAGCCATTCTGCCTGTTGCAGAGCTGGTGGTATACACAGATCACAGTACAGGGAAAAGTTATTGCATTGGCATTTTTTTGTGGGAGACCAACTTTCCAAGGTGTTCTGTAGTGGGATTGGACCCCCTGTTTAGCATGAGGCAATGACCTGACACCAATTACCTAAGTTACACTGCTTGGTTTAGCATCTCCTTAATTGCTTTCCTCTCTTTAGCGTGTCTAAGTTTTTAAATATATTATTCTTCTGTTTTATATCCTTTGTTACTTTTGTTGTCCTTTAATCATTAAGTACTACATAGGACATTTACTGCAGGACCATTAATCTTTATTATCAGTCTCTTTCTCCTTTACCTCTCCTATCCTCCTCACCATTCTGTCAACTTTATTAATACTAAACATGTAAAAAAAAAAAAAGACCTGATTCTTGTCTCAAGAAATAACCTTGTGATTGCAAAAATATAAGTACAGTACAGTATTGTCAGAATTATGCTTAAAATATAAATTGTTTTCCAGTCATAGATGCTTGGAATGTTCTGTCTTAGTTGCTTTTATTGAGCTCTGTGGAACAAAGAGACATTACTTAGGAAAATCCAAACTTGAGTAAAGAACTTTTAAGCCAAAGGCATAAATCTAAAAATACCCAATCTTCATTCTTCTTTTTTCCTCCCTACACAGCAGTATTTTTATTCTCTCCTAGCTTGCCTAGAACTTCCCCTTCCTGCACAATCACTGACTCTCTTTTATAAGAGCCCTCGAATCTGGGAGAATATTCTTTCCTGTTTTGCTGATGGGGTGGCAGAGGTTGTGAGGCCACTGAGCATGCATGTTCCAGAATTAATTAGGAAAATACTAACCCAATACTAAAAGCCCAATACTACATTTAGAGCTACCTCCTGTTTATTTCTCTGACATCGATCTCTGACTCCCTTTAACACTTTGAGAGGGTATAAGAGAGGCTGAACCTAGAGTAAGTTGGATTTACCTGATGGTATTGACCATGCCCTTCATTTTGTCTTTTGGGGTTTTTTAGGTTATATAATATACAGCAGCTGTCACTTATTGAGACTCCCTGAGAGACTCCCAAACACATTTTTCTTTTACTGGAAATGAAGGAATAATCTGAAGTGAGAGATAATCTCTGAAGCTCCTAGTTGTTCCTCTAAGTGAGCCTGTGCTTGCAATGATGTGAGCGTTCTTTGCAGCCCATGTTGGATTAATATTGCAGTCCTGATTAAAGAAATAAGCAAGTAGGAGTATCTAAAGTACAGAAACCATTTCCATCTTGCCTCTAAGGAACATTTATTTATGTTTCTTTTATTATTAGCATTATCATTATTATTATATGTTTAATCATTAGAAAGGATACCACAATATATTACTTCTGGTTCCCAGTAGTCTGAGCTAAAAGATTTGTTAAAAATTGGTACCTTTATCATTAGAATACAGAAGACAAGCATAGTACAGAGCTATGAATAAACCTAAACATGTAGATTAAATCGTCCTGCCCCGCCCACTCAAAAAAAAAAATTCAAACGCAAGAGACTAACATTCAGAGTTGAAGTTGCTATATATCGAATAGTAACTTGAACCGGCTCTACATTTCCTATCCTCTGCAATAGAAGAATCTCAAAATACTATATAATTTACTTGCTTATTATGTATGTTTTGTGTCTTCTCCCATGAGAATATAAGCACTCCTTATGTTCACTGTTGTTTCCCCATTTCCTTGAATGTTGCTTAACATGTGGTAGGTGCTCATAATATATTTGTTTAATGCATTAATATATTACAGTTGACCCTTGAACAACTCAGGGTTGAACTGCCGAGTCCACTGACATGCAGAGTTTTTTCAGTTGTAAATACTGCAGTTCTAAACAGTCCATGATTGATTGAATCCACGGAAGTGGAGGAACCGCCTATACGGAGGGCCAACTCTAAGTTACACTCGCATTAACCCTCACGTTGTTCAAGGGTTGACTCTATACATATTAATTTTTCTTTTTGTGTCCTTGCCCCATTTTCCCACAACAAGGATCTAATCAATTAGACCTTTTGACCTCAGTCCCTGCAGTGATTTAGTGGCTTAAGAAGTGTATGTGCTGGTCCCTTCAAAGTCCTAATGGTGATTGATTGGTAATGTCAAAGAAAGTCAGTAGAGTGGGGTCTTAAAAACAGCACTGCTTGAGAGCCAAGAAAACTGTGGGGGTTTTTTCATTTTCTTTTATTCTAATTGAGGTTTAATTTATATACAATAAAATTGCACAGGACTTAATAGTACAGTTTGATAAGCCTTGACAATTGGATATACCTACATAATTAAGAAATAGTACATTTCCATTATTCATGAAAACTTCCTCACGTTCCTTTCCAGTCATTCCCCATGAGGCCTCTCTCCTTGGTTTGCAGATGGCTGCCTTCTCAGTGTGTCCTCACATGCCCTTTTTGCTGTGAATGTGCATTTTTGGTGTGTCTCCCTTTTCTTATAAGGACAAAGAGTCATGTTGGATTAGGGGCCACCCATATGACTTAATTTGACCTTAATTACCTCTTTAAAGGCCGTGTCTCCAAATACAGTCGCATTCTGAGCTGTACTGGGGGTTAGGACTTCTGCATATGAATTGCGGGGGGTGAAGGGGGACACCACAATTCAGTCCATAACAGTTACTCTCTTTCCAATCTTTTTATGCCTTTTATTTCTTCTTCTTATTTCACTGTACTCTCTAGGACTTCTATTACAATGTAGAATAAAATGGTAAAAGTGGACTTCATGCCTTGTTCCCGTTGTCATAGGGAAGGCAGACAGTCTTTCACCATTAAGTATGATTTTAGCCGTAGGCTTTTTGTAAATGCCTTTTATCAGGTTAAGAAAGTTCCCTCCTCATTTGCTGAGAGCCTTTGTTGTAATGAGTGTTAAATTTCATCACATCTTTTCTTTCTGCACCTATTGAGATGATCATGTGTTTTCTTCCTTATTCTGTTAATTTGATGAATTACACTGATTGGGAGATATTGGTGTGTAATATCCTTTTTTTTGTAATGACCTTGTCAGGTTTTGGTATCAGAGTTATACTAGTGTCATAAATGAGTCAGGAGCATGTCAGCAAAAATGGCAGAGTAGGGACTTCCAGGGGCTTGTCCTTTGCCAGAAACACTGAAAAACCTGGCACATACTGTCAGAACCAACATTATCAGAGCTCTGAAAGATGGTGAATGATTTATGGAAACCAAGCAAATGCTTAACCAGAAAAAAAGGCCACTGAAACATGGTAGGAGAACTTAATGAAGTTTTAATTTATCCTTGCCCTGTGCCCTTCCACAGCATGGCAGCAGTCTTGTAGATTGCAGCCAAGTTCCAGGTGTGCATACTTTGTCCCAGAGGAAGCAGACCTTATTCTCAAGGAGTTGTGTTTGTCTGTTTCAACCTGTCTGTGGATTTCCCAAAAGACTGATACAAGGAGACTGCCTTTGTTTTTCCTACCTCTGGACTTTTTCAGGACAGAGAAGCAGTTACATGTAGGACATTCCTTGAAAACACTGAAAGCCAAATGAACACTGCCACCTGGGGTAAAAAATAACAGTTGAGACAAACAGTAGACAACCAAAAGGCAACAAACCTAGATGAAATGGACACATTCCTAAAAATACACAAACTACCAAAACTGACTCAAGAAAAGTAGAACATCTGAATAGACCTATAACAAGTAAAGAAATTAAATCAGTAATCAAAAAACTCCCAACAGGGCAAGCCCGGGACCAGATGGCTTCACTGGTGAACTCTACCAAATATTAATGAAGAATTAACACAAATTTTTTTTCAAACTCTTCCCAAAAAAATAGAAGAGGAAGGAACACTTACTCAGTCATTAAAATGAGGCCAGCATTAGTCTGATACCAGAGCCAAAGACATCACAAGAAAGGAAAACTACAGACCAAAATCCCTTGTGAATATAGATGAAAATATCCTCAAAAAAATATAACAAACTGAATGCAGCAACATGTTAAAAGGATTATATATCATGACCAAATAGGATTTAGCCCAGGAATTCAAAGGTACTTCAACATATGAAAATCAATCAATATAATATACCATATTAATAAAAAGAAAAAATATGATCATCTTAACACAGAAAAAGCATTTGACAAAATTCAACACTCTATGATAGAAACAATAATAAAATAGGAGTAGCAGGGACTTCTTCGACAAAATGAAGGGCATCTATGAGAAACCCACAGCTAATGTCATTTTTCAATTGTGAAAGACTGCACGTTTTTCCTCTAAGATCAGGAACAAGCCGAAGATTCCCACTTTTTCCAATTCTATTCAACATTTTACTGGAAGTTCTAGCCAGAAAAATTAGGCAAGAAAAAGAAATAAAACATATTCAAGTTGGAAAGGAAGAAGTTAAACTGCATTAGCAGATTACGTGATATTATATATAGAAAATCCTAGAGAATGCAAAGAAAACCAAAAACTACTACAGCTAATTGCACAAAAACTTTTAGAGCTAATAAATGAATTTAGCAAAGTTTCAGGAAAGAATTTAACACAAAAATCCATTGTATTTCTATACACTAGTAGAACTACTGAAAAGGAACAGGGAGACAATTCCATTTATAACAGCATCAAAACAATAAAATACCTAGCAATAAATTTAACTGAGTGTAAGACTTGTATGCTGAACAGTACAGCGTACTGTTCTGCAACAAATTAAAGAAGACATAAATGGAAAGACATCCCACAGTCATGGATTTGAAGACTTAATATTATTAAGATGGCAATACTCTGCAAGTTGGCCTACAGATTCAGTGCAATTCCTATCAAAATCCCAACAACACCTTTTTACAAAAATGGAAAAGCTGATCCTAGAACTCATAAAGAATTGCAAGGGTTCCCAATAGCTAACACAGTCTTGAAAAAGAAGAACAAAGTTGGAGGATTCAAACCTTGTGACTTCAAAACTTACTACAAAGGTACAGTAATCAAAACAGTGTGGTACTGATATAAGGAGATAGCTAGAGATGGATAGATAGGTAGGTAGGTAGGTAGATAGACAGATAGATAGATAGATAGTTGATACAATTGATTTTTGACAGGAGTGCTGTGACAATTCAATAGGGAAGGAATAGTCTTTTCAACAAATGATGCTGGGACAACTGGCTATCCACATGTGAAAAAAATGAAGCTGGATCCTTCATTTGTATACCTCATACCATATATAAAAATTAACTCAAAATGAATCAAAGACCTAAATATAAGGGCTAAAACTATAAAGCTCTTCAGAGAACACATAGGTACAGATCTTCGGAACCTTGGATTAGGCAGTGGTTTCTTAGATTTGACACCAAAAACACAAGCAACCAAAAGAAAAAATAGATTAATTTGATTTCATGAAAATTAAAAATTTTTGTGCCAAAGAACACTATCAAGAGAATGAAAAGATAGTCCACAGAGTGGGTTAAAATTTTGAAAATCATGTATCTTATATGGGTCTGGTATACAGAATATATAAAGAACTATTACAACTCAAAAACAAAAAGACAACCTATTTAAAAACTGGGCAAAGTACATGAAAAGACATTTCTCTGAAGAAGATGTACAAATGGCCAACAAGCATGAAAAGATGTTCAACATCCCTAATCGTTAGGGAAATCCAATCAAATAAGATACCCACTTTAACACCGACTATGATTGTTATAATTTTTAAAATGTAAAATAAGTTAGAGAGGATGCAGAGAAATCAGAACCCTCATATATTGCTGCTAGAACTTTAAAATTATGGAGCCATTATGGAAAACACTTTGGTGATTCCTCAATACATTAAACATAGTATTACCATATAACTCATCAATTCCACTCATAAGTTTATACCCAAAGTAATTGACAAAATGCTTTCAGGCAAATCTTGTACACAAGTGATCATAACAACTCTATTCATAATATCCAAAAGGTGGGAACAATGCAAATGTCCATGAACAGATGAATGTATAAACAAAATGCAATATATACATACAGTGGAATATAATTTAACCATAAGAAGGAATAAACTTCTGATATATGCTACAATGTGGATGAACCTTGAAAACATTTTGCTAAGTGAAAGTAGCCAGATACAAAAGGCCATGTTGATGGAATCATGTTGTATGATTTTACTTATATGAAATATCCAGAATAGACAAAGGAAATTAGTGGTTCACAGGGGCTCAGGGGGAGGAGAAAAAGGAGAATGACTGCCTAATTGGTACAGGGTTTCCATTTAGAGTGATGAAAAAGTTATGGAACTAGAGCGTGGCAATGATTTTACAACATTCATTATAATGCACCTAATGCCAGTGAATTGTACACATTAAAATGGTTAAAATGGTAAATGTGTATTTCACCACAGTTTTCTTTTTTAATGAGTCAGGAAGTCTTTTTTTTCTCCTTTGTTTTCTGAAGGAGTTTGTGTAAGAAATTGTTGGCCCTGCCATAGCAGGCCAACAAAGAGTAGGAGGGGTATGGAAGAGTACACGTGAAAGGCTTCAAGGTTTTTATAGAACAGGCCTGAAATGGCACACATAGCGCCATTAGTTTTCCACCTGACCATACATAATTACAGGGAAGACTGAGGAATATAATCTAGCTGTGTACCGCAGAAGAAGGGAAGAGTGTGTTTTGGTGGATAACTAGTGGCTTCTGTCACAGCAGCATTATTCACATTAGCCCCAAACCAGAAATATTCCAAATGTCCATCAATCACAGAGTGGATAAAAAGTCATAAATGCATACAGTGGAATACTGTATAGCAAAGAACACAAACTGCAGCTACATAAATCATCAACACAGATCAATTTCACAGACATAATACTGAGCAAAAAAAGTCTCAAAAAGAATATATACAATATATTTCTATTTGTATAAAGTTCAAAAGTGTCAAAACTAAATCACATTTTGGGATGCACACATAAGTGGTAAAACTATAGAGAATAGAAAGGGAGTACTTACGAGAATAGTGGCTGGCTCTTGGATGTGAGAAGAGATTGTAATTGGGAATGGGTATCGGTGATGCTTCCAGGTTGTATGCTGCCAGTATTTTATTTCTTGAACTAGAAAGGGTTCACCCTGGTATTTTCTTTATCATTTATTCTTTAAACTAAACTGAATGCTATAATATAGCTCAGCTATTTTAAAAATGCAAAATGAAACAAAGGGTCAAGAAACAGAGTTTTCTTCAATGTTAACTCTAAGAAGTTCTCTTATCATGAGATGTCGATTGATGGATGAGCAGACATACCCCCCAGCTCTATATAAATAGGACATGATCCATTATGTTCAATTCCATCTGTGTATGCAAAAATATATGTATGTTTATTTACATAAATATATTCACATATATTTACATATATATAAACATATGCATTTATACATGAGATTTATCTGCTTAGTGGATGATAATCTTACCAGCACTTTTGTTTTGAAAATGTGTACATTGTGTTTGTGTGTGTGTGGTTGTGTGTGTGTGTGTGTGTAAATATAGAGAGATATGTCATTCTATGAATATGCATTAACTGTATGTAATTGTTGGTATACTTAATATTAAATCAAATTTTATAGAAGGAACAAATATAAGTAAAAGCTGATATATAGCTTTCTGGAAACTTAATAAGGAATAGAGCTTATAGAATTAAGAAAAAGGAATAAACTTGCCCTATGCCTTAAAGCAATCATTCTTAACTTTTTGGGGTCCCCTTCAGAATATAATGAAAACTATTGTCTCTTTACCCAGAAAAATGAATGAGCATGTATACATACATTATTGTGCCTGCAATTATGAGGGATTCCTCATAATTCTACATACTCTTGAAGTACATAGAAGTCCCTGCACTCTCTGTTAAAATTTCTTTAAAAAATTTTCCCCATCAAATATCAATTGTCTCAACCAAGTTTTTGACAGAAGTATCAAAACGGAAAAAGAAAAAAAAAAAGACTAATGTTCAGGTTTTCCGTGATAGTGACTAAAAAGATATTTCTCTTCTTATCACTACCAGGCATTTCTTCTCCCCTCTCACCTCAGCCACAAATCCCTTCCAGTTGTTTCTCCTCCTATTACCTATTTTAATTTCCCCTTCTATCACCCAAGATTCCACCCAGCAGTTGTAGTCGTAGTGAACTGCTTTGCCTGCCTCCATTCTCTCTGTTCCACTCTATTCTAAGTTCTGCCACAAGAATAATCTCTCCAAAGATCAGTTTGGGTTTTTTTAAATTTATTCATTTATTTGTTTGTTTATTTAATTTTTATTTATTTATTTTTTAGACCACACCATGGGGCATGCAGGATTTTAGTTCCCTGACCAGGGATCGAACCCATGCCCCCTGCATTGGGAGCACAGAGTCTTAACCACTGGACCGCCAGGGAAGTCCCAGTTTGGGTTTTTTAATTGTTGTTTTTTGTTTTATTTTAGAGCTCAACTAACACAATGTTTAAGAGTTTGCAATTCAGAGTCAAATAGACCTTGACTGCATTCAAAGCCCAGCCTTGTTCCGACCAGCCCCTATGTGATATTGGACACGCTGCTTGACCTTTTCACAGTTTCCACTTCCTTATCTGTAAATTGAGGACAATAATATAATTTATGGACTGCTATAAAGATTAATGAGATAATGCAGGTAAAGTGATTTAAAGTCATTAGCAAGCTAACAGGATATAGTGATGCTCAATAAATATTTCCCGAATACATTAAATATTTAGCCTTAAGGTTTTCTAATTTAATGCTTTTGCTAATTCCATGCTCCTTATTCCTTTCTTTCAAAAGTTCACCTCCTCATCAGGTCTTCCCTAATCCTACAGCCAGATGTGATCTCTCCCACTTCTTAATTCCTCAGACTTTTCATATTATTTTTTACAGCAGTATAGCATAATGGTGAAAACCCTGGGATCAGATTGGCTGGATATGAATGCTGGTCCCTTATTAGCTTTGTGATCTTGGGCAGGTCATTTAAGTCCCCTACAGCTTATTTTCCTTATCTGTAAATTATATATTAAGTAATAGTATCTATTTCTGGAAATGGCAAAACTATAAAGATAGAGCTGGAGGGTAATGGGAGCAGACCAAACAGGGAGAAGAGATTGACTACAAATGGGCATGAGGGAACTTTTTGAAGTGATGAAATATTCTAAAACTGGATTACAAAAATGATTAAGTAAATTCATGACAAAAATATTAAAAACTGGGTTGTGGCCATGCTTTCATAGCTATATAAATTTGCTACTATTTATCAAACTGTTCACTTAAGAGGGGTAAATTTTATGGTATTCAAATTATACTTCAATAAAGCTATTTTTTTTAAAGAATACATTGTATATGGAAAAGGCTTAGAACAGTACCAGGCACATACTAAGTATACTATATCTGTTAGCTGTTATTATTACTTTATACTGCCTTGAGTTATTTATGATTCTTTACCAGATTGTTCACAGTATCTCATTTCTTACTCTCACATCTTCCTTCCCCTCTCCATAAACTAAGCCTGAGCTTAATCCTAGCACCAGCCCCTGTGAATCATTAGGTACTTGGTAAACATTTACTGACTGAATTCATTGTATGAACTAAAGGAGTTCATGTCCAGTATGAGAAAGTACTGGTTTAGGTTGAAGGTCCCACAGGTTTGTATATAAGTCTGAATTGTACATTTGGATGACTGGTCTTTTATATCTGTACATGATAGAGAACAGTCAATATTGAGTGTGGCTTTTGAATACCAAGGATCTTGGTGATTGTTTTGGTGCTAATCTCTACAGATATAAGACTCTTGCCTTCTCCAGACCTGATTTTCTCTGGTCACACTTAAACTGTACCATTCCCAGAGTTAGCACATGGTATTCTTGGTCTGGTATTCCAGAGCCAAAGCTGATTTCAGGTCATTTGAATATTCACCCTTTTCTCAAAGAAATAGTGACTCTTCCCAGATAACTTCTTTCAGCAGCCTGGGCAACAGTTTCCTAGGAACCAGAATAAAATTGTGAATGAGATTTTTATAGTCTTCCAAGAAAAAAGACAGGAAAGTTTTGTGTTATGTGGAAAATAATATTAAGAAGAAGTGGGGAGAAGGAGAAGATGGTGGAGTAGGAGGACATGGAGTTCACCTCTTCCCACAGGGGCATCAAGAATACATCTACAAATGGAACAGTTCTTACAGAGTGCCAACTGAACACTAGCAGAGGACCTCGGACACCTAAAAGGATAAGAAAAGATCCCTGCATAACCAGGTAGAATGAAAAAGAGAAAAGGAAAAAAAGAAAAGAGGAAGCAGGATGGGACCTTCGCCCTGTGGGGGCTTCGGGAGGAGCTGAAGGAGAGGAGAGGTTCCTGCACTGAGGGAACCCCCATTGCCAGTGGGAAGATCAGCTGAGACAGAAGGGGAGCGTCAGGGGCCTGAAGGAGAGTGCAGCAGCCAGTCTGTGGCAGGCAGGACAGAGTGAGACTTACACAGATGGTCCATGACACAGCCCTGCATGCCCCAGCCTGAGTTATGTGTCTGCTGGTGTGGACGGGGGCTAGATGCTGGAACGTGGGGTTTGGAGAGCAGACCTGGGGAGAGGACTGCTGTGGGCTGTGTGGAGACAGCCTGAGGGGATGGGAGTGAGGAACTCCACAACTGGGAATGCTCCTGGAGGAATCCCAGACCACCACGGAAGTGAAGCACCATTGTTAAGTGACATGTGAAGGGCAGGGCCACCATGACAGCCTCTCTCCCCGTCCTCCGGCCCCCGCCCCCAGAGGCACTAGGAGGGGTTCCTGCTGGAGCGGGTTCACACGTCCCCATCAGTCGCCACCTCTACCCCCTCCCACCAAAGCATGCCAGTGCACCCCCGGTCACCACCTCCACCCCCTCTCGACTGGGCAGGGAGCAGACGCCTATGGATGGCCCACATGCAGAGGTGGGGCTGAAACAAAGCTGAGCCCCAGGGGCTGTGCGACTAAGGAAGAAGAGCTGAAATCTCTTCTTTTACCTGCACAAGTCACAGATTAAACCCCTGCAACTGGCTTGGTAAACTCAGTGCCTGCGGAACATCTGAACAGACAACAAGTGCTCCTGCAACTGAGGTGGATCTGGCTTTAGCAGGTGTGAACTTTGTGGGCACGTACATGCGGGGGTTGGTCCAGGTCAGAGTCAGAGCTGCCCCCATAGCGCCCACAGTGGGTCCAGATCCAGGATTACCGCAATCTTGGGATGTGACTTCAGTGTATCTATGTTGGTGGCCTGGTAAAAACAACACCTGAGAGACTCCAGGGCCAACTGCCAGCATACCCACAGTTAAGATGGGGCTGAGAGCAGTGCCAATAACAGAGTAACTTGTGAGCTCACACAACAGGTGAAAGGTGACACAACATAGAATGCTCACAGGTGAACAGCTCCAGAGGAGGAATACTCAGTGGCTTCTCTCCCAGTGGGACTGCTCCAATCCCACCTACCTCTCATCACAGATCAGAAACACAGCTAAGAAACAGATCTGGGGTGTCTACTCCAACTAGGGAGCATACCCCACCCCAACAACCACAGAGCAAAGGAGAGGCCCCACTCAATACCCAAGGCAGGCTCTAGTCATCACAACACCAGTCAAACCCCTATCAAGGGGATAACATCCAGCATACACTGAGGAAAGAGGGAGCAGACATCCATACTAAAAACTGCCCTTGCACCAAAAAATATATATATAAAGATATATAGATATAGATATAGATCTTAAACCCATGCAGGCTACACAAGGACATTCCCATATAAAAATAGCCCTCCAAGAGAGTCTAAGGGTCTGGGATCGGGAGGAAGAACCCCCAGAGCATTTAGCCTCGAAAGCCAGTGGGGCTTGAGTGTAGGAGCTCCACGGGGCTGGGAGAAATGGAGACTCTACTCTTGGAGGGCACACATGAGGTCTCAAATGCACTAGGACCCAACACAAAGCAGTACCTCCATAGGAGCCTGGCTAGATGTACCTAGGGGTCTTGGAGGGTCTTGTGGGGAGGCAGGGGTTGGATGTAGCTCACCATGGGGGCGAGGACACTAGTAGCAGAAGCCCCAGGGAACATTAATTGGCATGAGCTCTCCCAGAGGTTCCCATTTTAGCACCAAGGCCCAGCCCCACCCAACAGCCTGCAGGTTCCAGTGCTGGAATGCCTCAGGCCAAACAACCAGCAAGACAGGAATACAGCCCCACCCATCAGCAGACAGGCTGCCTGTCTAAGTCGTACTAAGCTTGCAGCCATCCTAAAACACACACCCCGACATGGCCTTGCCCACAAGAGGGACAAGACCGAACTCCACCCACAAAAGGACAGGCACCATTCCCTCCCACCAGGAAGCCTGCACAAGACCCTGGACCAACCTCACCCACCAGGGGTCAGGCACTAGAAGCAAGAGGAACTACAGTCCTGCAGCCTGCAGAAAGGAGACCACAAACACAGTAAGTTAGACAAAATGAGATGACAAACAAATATGTTGCAGATGAAGAAGCAGGATAAAGAACCTACAACAACAACTAAATGAAGAGGAGATAGGCAATCTAACTGAAAAAGAATTCAGAGTAATGACAGTAAAGATGATCCAAAATCTCGGAAAAAGGATGGAGACACAGACTGAGAAGATACAAGAAATGTTTAACAAAGAGATAGAAGATCTAAAGAACAAACAAACAGAGATGAACAACACAACAACTGAAATGAAAAATCTACTAGAAGGAATCAATAGCAGAATAACTGAGGCAGAAGAACGAATAAGTGAACTGGAAGACAGAGTGGTGGAAATCACTTCTGCAGAACAGAATTAAGAAAAGCAAATGAAAAGAAATGAAGACAGTCTAAGAGACCTCTGGGACAACATTAAACTCACCAATATTCACATTATAGGGGTCCCAGAAGAAGAAGAGAAAGAGAAAGGGCCTGAGATTATATATTAATTATAATATTATATTGTATTATATTAATCAAACTGACAAAAATTAAATACAAAGGAAAAATATTAAAAGCAACAAGGAAAAAGCAACAAATAACATACAAGGGAATCTCTGTAAGGTTATCAGCTAACTTTTCAGCAGGAGCTCTGCAGGTCAAAAGGGAGTGGCACAATATATTTAAAGTGATGAAAGGGAAAAGCCTGCGGCCAAGAATACTCTACCCAGCAAGGCTCTCATTCATATTCAACAGAGCAATCAAAAGCTTTATAGGCAAGCAAAAGCTAAGAGAATTCAGCACCACCAAACCAGCTTTACAACAAATGCTAAAGGAACTTCTCTAGGCAGGGAGGAAAATAAAGAGGCCACATCTAGAAATAAGAAAATCACAAATGGGAAAGCTCACTGGTAGAGGCAAAAATACAGTAAAAGTAGGAAATCATCCACACACAAATATGATATCTAAACCAGAAACCATGAGAAGAGGAGAATACAAATGCAGGAAATGGGAATTGCACGTGAAATGAAGAGACCAGCAAGTTAAAACAACCTTGTGTATATATAGACTGCTATTTCAAAAGCTCATGGGAAATGCAAACCAGAAAACTACAACAGATAACACACATACAAAAGAAAAAGCAACCCAAACACAATACTAAAGATGGTCATCAAACCACAAGAGAAGAGAACAAAAGAGGAAGGGAAGAAAAAAGACCTACAAAAACAAACCCAAAGCAATTAAGTAAATGGCAATAAGAATATACATATCAATAATTACCTTAAATGTAAGTGAATTAAATGCTCCAACCAAAAGACATAAATTGGCTGAGTGGATACAAAAACAAGACCCATATATAAGCTGTCTACAAGAGATCCACTTCAGACCTAGAGGCACATATAGACTGAAAGTGAAGGGATAGAAAAAGATATTCAATGCAAATGGAAATCAAAAGAAAGCTGGAGTAGCAATACTCATATCTGACAAAATAGAATTTTAAATTAGAGATGACAATGAAGGACACTACATAATGATCAACAGATCAATCCATGAAGAAGATAAAACAACTGTAAATATATATGAACCCACATAGGAGAACCTCAATATATAAGGCAAATGCTAACAGCCATAAAAAGGAAAATTGACAGTAACACAGTAATGTTGGGGGACTTTAACACCCCACTTACACCAATGGACAGATCATCCAAACAGAAAATAAGTAAGGAAACACAAGCCTTAAATAATGCATTAGACCAGAGAGACTTAATTGATATTTATAGGACATTCCATCCAAAAACAACAGAATACACTTTCTTCTAAAGTTTACATGGAACATTCTCCAGAATAGACCACATCATGGGTCACAAATCAAGCCTCGGTAAATTTAAGAAAATTAAAATCATTTCAAGCATCTTTTCTGACCACAATGCTATGAGATTAGAAATCAATTACAGGAAAAAAAAAACTGTAAAAAACACAAATACATGGAGGCTAAACAATGTGTTACTAAACAACCAATGGATCACTGAAGAAATCAAAGAGGAAATCAAAAAATACCTAGAGACAAAGGACAACAAAAACATGATGATCCAAAACCTATGGGATGCAGCAAAAGAAGTTCTAAGAGGGAAGTTTATAGCAATACAATCTTACCTCAGGAAACAAGAAAAATCTCAAATAAACAACCTAACCTTACACCTAAAGCAACTAGAGAAAGAAGAACAAACAAAACCCAAAGTTAGTAGAAGGAAAGAAATCATAAAGATCAGAGCAGAAATAAATGAAATAGAGGTGAAGAAAGCAATAGCAAAGATCAATGAAACTAAAAGCTGGTTCTTTGAAAAGACAAAGAGAATTGATAAACCTTTAGCCAGACTCATCAAGAAAAAAAGGCAGAGGAGGAGTCAAATCAATAAAATTAGAAATGAGAAAGGAGAAGTTACAACTGACATCACAGAAATACAAAGGATCATAAGAAACTACTACAAGCAACTATATGCCAGTAAAATGGACAACCTAGAAGAAATGGACAAATTTTTAGAAAGGTACAGCCTTCCAAGACTGAACCATGAAGAAATTTTAAAAAAAGAACAGACCAATCACAACTACTGAAATTGGAACTGTGATTTTAACTTTCAACAAACAAAAGTCCAGGACCAGATGGCTTCACAGGCAAATTCTGTCAAACATTTAGAGAAGAGTTAACACCTATCCTTCTGAAACTCTTCCAAAAAATTGCAGAGGAAAGAACACTCCCAAGCTCATTCTATAAGGCCACCATCACCTTGATACTAAAACCAGACAAAGATATCACAAAATAGGAAAATTACATACCAATATCACTGATGAACATAGACGCAAAAATCCTAAACAAAATACTAGCAAACCAAATCCAACAACAACTTAAAAGGATCATACAACATTATCAAGTGGGATTTATCCCAAGAATGCAAGGTTTCTTCAATATACATAAGTCAATCAATGTGATACACCACATTAACAAACTGAAGAATAAAAACCATATGATCATCTCAATAGATGCAGAAAAAGCTTTTGAAAATTCAACACCCACTTATGATAAAAAAAATCTCCAGAAAGTGAGCATAGAGGGAACCTACCTCAACATAATAAAGGTCATATACAACAAACCCACAGCAAACATCATTCTCAATGGTGAAAAACTGAAAGCATTTCCTCTAAGATCAGGAACAAGACAAGGATGTCCACTCTCACCACTTTTATTCACCATAGTTCTGGATGTCCTAGCCACAGCCATCAGAGAAGAAAAAGAAATAAAAGGAATACAAATTGGAAAAGAAGAAGTGAAACTGTCACTGTTTGCAGATGGCATGATACTATATATAGAAAATCCTAAAGATGGCACCAGAAAACTACTAGAGCTCATCAATGAATTTGGTAAAATTGCAGGATACAAAATTAATGCACAGAAATCTCTTGCATTCCTATACACTAACAATGGAAGATCAGAAAGAGAAATTAAGGAAACAATACCATTTACCATTGCATCCAAAAGAATAAAATACCTAGGAATAAACCTCCCTAAAGAGGCAAAAGACCTGTACTCAGAAAATTATAAGATACTGATGAAAAAAAAATTAAAGGTGACACTAACAGATGGAGAGATATACCATGTTCTTGGTTTGGAAGAATCAATATTGTGAAAATGTCTAGACTACCCAAAGCAATCTCCAGATTCAATGTAACCCCTATCAAATTACCAATGGCATTTTTCACAGAATTAGAATAAAAAATTTTACATTTGTGTGGAAACACAAAAGACCCTGAATAGTCAAAGCAATCTTGAGAAAGAAAAATGGAGGTGGAGGAATCAGGCTCCCTGAATTCAGACTATACTACAAAGCTACAGTAATCAAAACAGTATGGTACTGGCACAAAAGCAGAAATATAGATCAATGGAACAGGGTAGAAAGTCCAGATATAATCCCATGCACCTACGGTCACCTAGTCTATGACAAAGGAGGCAAGAGCATACAATGGAGAAAAGATAGTCTCTTCAGTAAGTGGTGCTGGGAAAACTGGACAGCTACATGTAAAAGAATGAAATTAGAACACTCCCTAACACCATACACAAAAATAAACTCAAAATGGATTAAAGACGTAAATTTAAGTCCAGATACTACAAAACTCTTAGAGGAAAACATAGGCAGAACACTCTCTGACATAAATCGCAGCAATATCTTTTTTGATCCACCTCCTAGAGTAATGAAAATAAAAACAAAAATAAATGAATGGGACCTGATTAAACTTAAAACTTTTACACAGCAAAGGAAACCATCAACAGACTGAAAAGACAACCCAAAACATGTTAGAAAATATTTGCAAATAAAACAGCTGACCAGGGATTAATCTCCAAAATACACAAACTGCTCATGCAGCTTGTTATCAAAATACAAACAAGCCAGTCATAAAATGGGCAGAAGACCTAAATAGACATTTCTCCGAAGAAGACATATAGATGGCCAAAAAGTGCATGAAAATCTGCTCACCACTGCTAATTATTAGAGAAATGCAAATCAAAACTACAATGATACCTCACCTCACACCAATCAGAATGGCCATCATCAAAAAGTCTGCAAATAACCAATGCTGGAGAGGGTGTGGAGGAAAGGGAACCCTCTTGCACTATTGGTGGGAATGTAACTTGATACAGCCACTGTGGAGAACAGTATGGAGGTTCCTTAAAAACCTAAAAATAGAACTACCATACGACCCAGCAATCCCACTACTGGGCATATACCCTGAGAAAACCATAATTCAAAAGGATACATGCACCCCAGTGTTCATTGCAGCACTGTTTACAATAGCCAGGACATGGAAGCAACCTAAATGTCCATTGACAGAGGAATGGATAAAGAAGAAGTGGTACATATATACAATGGAATATTATTCAGCCATGAAAAAGAATGAAACAATGTCATTTGCAGCAACATGGATGGACCCAGAGATTTGTCATACTGAGTGAAGCAAGTCGGAAAGAGAAAGACAAATATCATATGATATTGCTTATATGTGGAATCTAAAAATGGTACAAATGAACTTACTTACAAAACAGAAACAGAGTCACAGATGTAGAAAACAAACTTATGGTTACCAGGGGGAAAGTGGGGAGGCAGGGGAGAGGGATAAATTGGGAGACTGGGATTGACATATACACACTACTATATATAAAATAGATAACTAATAAGGACCTACTGTATAACACAGGGAACTCTTCTCAATACTCTGTAATGACCTATATGGGAAAAGAATCTAAAAAAGAGTTGGTATATGTATATGTATAACTGATTCACTTTGCTGTACAGCAGAAACTAACACAACATTGTAAATCAACTATACTCCAATAAAAATTTTTTTAAAAATAAAACATTACTGAGAGCTCATCCTACAAAAATCATCTATCATATAAGAAGTAGGATGAGATGATGTCCAAGGTCTCCTCCAGCTGTAACATGAGAATTTGATAAGTGAAAAAGCCTTATTGTATTTTTAATAAATAAAAAGTTGGCAATTTTGTTAATTTTTTTAAAAAAGAGGATAAATTTATTGTTATTAGAAATAATAATAATTATAAAACAAACAGAAACAAAACATCTTCCTGTCCATGCTATCTTAGTCTTGAGCACTCCAGAAGAGGAAAGTAATTATCAACTAAACATTTCTTGCTAGAAAGGAACAAAGGCCAAATCAGCCCTAGAATGGTTAGTTGAGCATCTTACTTGTTTTAACATCTTACTTGTTTTTGCATCTTACTTGTTTAGCATCTTACATGTTGAGTTCTTTAAAAGAAATATTCAAGATTTATGTCTACCTTGAAAGTTCTGGGATTAGGGTCAATTTAATTTGAAGGGTGTAGAAGTACAAAGTGCTGGAATTATCAATTTTGTCAAAGAGAGGAAAGAACTTTTCTTATGATATTGATAGTTAAAAGGAACAAAATAAACCAGTCTACCTCCTTGGGCATTTTTACAATAAACCCAAATCAGCAGGACCTTGATAGGCCATCAGGTTTAAAAAGAAAATCTCTGGTTAGTCTGTTATTGCACAAATGCACTTTTTTAAAAACAAGGTATTATGGATCACTGATGTTTACAAAACCAAAACAACTCACCGAGTTTTCCATCTGCTGTTGTTTCATTTCATGGGGGAAAATGGCTTGCTTTTAAAGTTTGGGGATTCCTATATGAATATATTACTCAGAATAGGCTTTTCCTTTTATTAAGTGCCCAAATTATTTCCTTTATTGTTCATGCAGGGACAATGGCAGAAGTTAGAAAAGATGCGTCCACATCTCCTATGACAACAGGAAGCCAAAAGGAGCTTGTAATCACAACCACAGCATCATTGCAACATGACACCCCCCGGTAAGTTTCAGGGATTCTTTGTTTTAATATTCTGCAGATAAGAACTTTTTTTGAGTTATTTAATAAGTATTGAAAAATCTTGACAATTGTTAATGCCTCCTACTCAAGAGAGAGGCCCTTATTTGGAAGCATCTAGATATGACCAGGTTGAACTCATGGAGCCCTTTCCTTTATGCATGCTTTTCCTTAATTGGTAATAGCAATTGACAAGGATTTCCACAGAAACACAAAGCTAATCCTGCCTTTCATCAAAGAATCTGTTTAGCAGCAGGTCCTTCCCAACTTATCATGGAATGGTTATACACTTGGACTATAAGCTTAACTAACTGAATTCATTGATATTAAACACTGTAGTGGGTTTTGTACTACAGTTAAATGACTGTCAACATTTACTTATACCAGAGACATTTGAGGAGTTAATACTTTGATCAGCCTTTTCTGGAGTCAGGAAAAGAAACATGTTATTAAAATTTCTCATATCTAATAAGCCAACTCCCATATTATGCATTTAAGGCTGAATATATAAACATCAACACCAAAAGGGCTTGGTTTATGTTTCCTTGGGGATATGATTGTTTGAGCACTTAAATTCCTAGCATCTTATCAGATAAATATAGATTTAATTTTAAAGAACTTTTGGGAAATGACTCTTAACACAGAGGATAATAATAATGGCTATCATCTATTAAGCATCTACTATGTGCCCAGCCCTTTGTACGCATTATCTGATTTAATCTTCATCACAGCCTTATGAGGTGGTACTACTATCATCCTCATTTTAAAAATCGGGAAACTAAGGTTCAGAGAGATTGAGTGACTTGCCTAAGGTCACATAGCTAGTAAGAGGTAGAGCCAGCATTTCAGACTCCACAGCCCATGATCTTAAATATTATAATAGTTGACAGTGACAACGTCCCTATTTTGGAAGCCACCCACAGTCAAAAGAAAATTTAACTAGTTTACCACATTCTTTGTCCATTACGCCTTTCTTTTATTTTTAATGCTACCATGCATGGCATTTTGCCAAAGACCTACAGTGAGTTGTGGTTCTGAAAGGTTGATGGGGCTTCCACCTTGGACCACGTAACATTGTGGATGAATGCTTGTGCTCAGAGAGGATCCATCCTAGCTCATCTTGAGGGATTTCTTTGGAGGAGTTATAGGTAAAGAGGAAAGACAATCTGGATTTTCAAACTTAATGAATTTTCCTATCTTTGACACTAAGATCTTCAATGAGATCTTTAACACTACTCTAATGTGTTTTTGATGATTGCACTTCAGTTTAGAGAAAAGCATGAAAAAGAAGAATAAAATGTTTCCCCAGTAAGGGTTTTATAGTACATCCTCAGCACACATTTTCTGAAATGGCAATATCAACTTTGTAGAGTTTTACAAGCCCAGGTTAAAATCGCTGTGAAAACTCATATCTACAGACCTTAAAAAAAGGATTCTTTATCTATTAGTTCTTAATGCTACAGCTCAGCTAAATACAGATTCTCAGAAGCTTCTTAAATAATGAGCATTTGGCTAAACAAAAGAATGTGCAGCACACCAGATTTTATCCTTAGAAGTGCTTGATGGCATATTATAGGTCTATTATACAAAGTGCAGAGTTGAAAAAAAAAGATTCAGTACTATGAAAATCAGTTACCAGGAAGGCACAGTGGTTGCTTTCCAGACTTCAGAATCAAGATTATTTGAATTATTTTTATTTCAAAGTATAGAAAAGGCATTTTTTATAGACTGCTTTTACATATAACGTCTTAATGCAAGAGGAAAGCCTGTTGTTCTTCATCCCAAGAAACCTTGGAAAGTACTGAGGAGAACAAGACTAAAAGTCCTTTCCCTGTCCACCCTAAATTCCAAGAATTTTCAAGACCTGCAGGAAAGGATGGGGATGGGACAGATGCCGGTGGGCGACAGGTTTTCCTTTGTTCTCTGAAAAGTGCTGGCATCTATAAGAGTCCCATGTGGGTCCATGTGCAGGTGATAAAACCTAGCTTGGCAAAGTCATCTTTCTCGTTCACAGTGTACGTTGTTAACTGTTCTCTCTGCTGCGTGTCAATGTAATGTGAAATTTTCATTCTGCATTCAAGATGGGAGAAGTTGTGGCTGAAAATGTTAACATTTGCATTTTTATTTGTTGATTTATTTAAAGGACAGCCTCTCCTACAGCAATCCATCACTTGGTGACACACCAAATGTGAATAATGTATTGTAGACTTGTGGTTACAATGTGTAATAAGTGCTAGAGACAGTCAAGGAATGTTAATTATGTTGCAAATGTAATATTTATTGACGCATAAAGTTTATTGCTTTCGAGGTTCAATAATACTGACCAGAGGACATTAATATCACTTATCCTGATTTTAGCAGGGCACCTTTGTATGTGGAAATATTCATGTATCTCATGCTAACAAAATAAATATGTAATTTACAGCACAAGCAAAGAGGGCTTTATAATAGTTTTCTGTGCTGAGAGCTGCAGTGCTTCTCTCTTTCCATCTTACTTCCGGCCTCCAATACTGCTCACACACCCCTGAGCTGTCCAAGAAAGTAAGCACAGTGGGCATCTCGGTACAGGAGGGTGGCACCACTGAACTAAACAATGCCTTGCATTTCTGTTTGCCTGGAACAGGCAACATCCACAGACCATTCCACCAGGAGAGAGAACTGGAGGGGCTTTTCTCCATCATTCTGAACACCTGGTGGGTAGGTGTGCCTTTTCTCAGAAAGTTGAACAAATACCTCTCCTGCCATGACACTGAGTCAGAGTTTACCAATTCTACTTGATCCTCAGGTCTCCAGTGTGGAGCCAGACCTGGGCAAGTTACCAATGAATTTGTTATGAGCACAAATGTTGCTGATAATTAACCCTTTTGTACCTTGCAGAATTAGTTGTATCCATTGCCAGCATACAGACCGTATAAGAAATATCTGAGACCCAGAGCAAAAGAAGTTAACGTTAATTAACAACCATCAGCTCTAATTGTCATCCCCATTAAGATGCAGAATTATGTATTTCTTCATTATAAATAACCTTTCTAATTGTACTTGATGTATGCCAATTTAATCAAAAAGTATACTTTCAACAGGCAGTTATTTGCATTAATGTAGCTTTGGATCTTCAAATCTTTTATTTCAAATTTGACCAAGGAGAAAAGTCTATTGCATGCAGTATATTTTTTATATGTTGGTGTCTTTTTTCTATTCAGGTATGTAAATCTGAAACATTTTATGTTAAAATGAAGACTATCTTCTGGGATTGTTCAGTGAAACAGATATCTTGTCACTTTTTAAAATACCGGTGGAGTTTCTATCTCTCAGTCTTATGACAACGCAATAAGGATTCCTTCCAAACTGATAGACAGAGCCAAATACCAGGCCTGCAGCAGCAGGCTTACACGCTCGGTCCCTGAAGTAAAAGGTTACTGAGGCTCCTTCTCTCTGTTCTTTCCTGACTCGTAGGAGTTAAGACTGGTACTCTTGACCTCTTTTTTTATTTTTCCCTGTGAGATGTGAAGAGAGAAAGACTGATTTCACCAAATCATGCCCAATTAGTGAATTTTTGGAACTGGAACTGTAGTTAGCCTATTTCTAGGAAGCACTGTTCACCTCACTACTCTAGGTTTTTTCAGAAAGATTAGTTTTTATCACAACACCAAGTTGAAGGTTTTTGTTTTACTTTGTTTGGTTTGTTTTTTGAGCTATGTCAAGAGGGATGATTTTGTAGAGCTTGTTTTTTGTTGAGGGAGGTTGGAAAATATTTGTGTATGTGCTTTGAAGGATTTAATAGCTTATTTGGGGAACTTTTAAAAAATAATAGCTTAATTTGTTCTTTTTTTTTTTTTTAAGACCTTGTTCCTTTGCTGTCAGACCATATGCTTAATGTGTTCTGAAAATTTTGCTGTAAGTTTCCACCTTGCCGAGCTTTCTATAAAGCAATTCCCAGTGCACAGTCATGCTCACAGGCAACTGTTCACACATGGCTGACTTGAAGGTGGCTTGTGGAGACTCCTTGCCCGCTGAGTTTGAGATTGAGGGACCCAGGCTCAGAATATTGGGAACCTGAGACCACACTCTGCCAACCCAGGCTGGAAGGATCCAAGTACCCTGCAATCTAAAACTTAAACTTCTGTCTTGAAGAGAGTGTTTTTCTATGTCTTCTTTGGGAAAATGTCTATTCAGGTCCTTTGCCCATTTTTTCATCAGACTGTTTGCTTTTTGCTGTTGAGTTGTAAGAGTTCCTTATATATTGTGGATATTAACCCCTTATCAGATGTATAGCTTGCAGATATTTTAATCCCAATCTGTAGGTTGCCATTTCACTTTGTTTAATGTTTCCTTTGCGGTGCAGAAACTTTTTTATTTGATGTAGTCCCACTGTTTTATTTTTGCTTTTGTTGCTTGAGCTTTTGGTGTCACATGCAAAAAATCATTTTGAAGGCTAATGTCAGGAGCTTTTTCCCTGTGTTTTCTTCTAGGAGTTTTATAGTCTCTGGTCTTACATTTCAGTCTTTAATCCACCTTGAGTTGATTTTTGTGTATAGTATAAGATGAGGGTCCAGTTTCATTCTTTTGCATGTGGATATTCAGTTTTCCCACATGCTGTCCTATTTATTGAAGAGGTTATCCTTTCCCCATTGCATATCTTGTTGAAAATCCATTGACCATTTATGCTTGGGTTTATTTCTGGGCACTTGACTCTCTCCAGTGAGTCTATGTGTCTTTTTTTTATGCCAGTACCATACTGTTTGTAATATAATTTGAAATCAAGAAGTGTGATTCCTCCAACTTTGTTCTTCTTTCTCAAGATTGCTTTGGCTATTCGGAGTCTTTTGTGTTTCCATATGAATTTTAAGGTTGTTTTTTCTATTTCTACAAAAAATTTCATTGGAATTTTGTTAGAGATTACATTGAATTTGTATATCACTTTGGGTAGTATGGCTATTTTAAGAATTTTAATTATTTTAATCCATGAACACAGGATATCTTTCCATTTAATTGTGTCTTTTTCAATTCTTTTCTTCAATGTTTTATAGTTTTCAGTGTACAAATCTTTCACCTTCTTGATTAAATTTATTCCCAAGTATTCTATTCTTTCTTATGCTATCATAAATGAGATTTTTTTCTTGATTTCTTTTTCTGATAGATCATTGTTGGTGTAAAGAGACACAACTGATTTTTATATCTTGATTTTGTATCCTGCAGCTTCACCAAATTCATTTATTAGTTCTAACAGGTTTTTTTGTGTGTGGGGGGGCGTCTTTAGGGTTTCCTACATATAAAACCATGTCATTCGAAGAGATAATTTTACTTCTTAACTATTTGGATGTCTTTTACTTCTTTCTTTCTTTCTTCTGATCCCAAATTTCAGTGTTTTTTCATTTTCTCACACTGTGTGAAACTTGAATTTTATTCTGAGGTGTAGGCATTAAGCCTATAAAATTCTGATTTAGAGTAGGAATCCGGCAAACTTACTTTAAGAGTTAGAATTTGTTTTTATAACTTGATAGGAAGAAACTTAGTCTTACACAGAAGGGGAAGTGCTGTGTTTCTATTACACACAACAGCCAAATTGCAACGCTTTCTTGCACTTGTGCCCAGAATCCTAACTGTAACAAAATCCTTTTTTTAAAAAATCAGACTTTTTTCTCACCTGTACATTCACACAGATATTTTTAGAACTTAACCAGATCCCCTCATGTGCCTATCACATAATGTGTTATCCTTCCAAGGTGAAGAAAGAGGAACTAAATTAAAATCCCAAACCTCAAACTAGAGCCTTACAGGCACTACTTGGATTTATGTGGTAGGTTTGAACAGCAGAACTCATTGCTGCTATACAATAGAGCACATGAGTGGTGACCATATGTGGCAATACTGGCTACTATTCACTAAATGCCTATTATGTATCACATCTTGTGTTGGGCAAGTTCGGCTATGTCCTTTCACAATATATATTCATACAAACTATGTATCATTGTAAAGCTCTTTTAATGACTACTAAAATTCATTTTCAAAGTATTAGATAGATTTTCTTCTTAGATTTTTTTCAAAATGATTTCCAAAAGTGTGGGCTTCTAGGCCAAGAACTATCATTTTAGCTTTATATGCGCTCCGAATAATAGTTTACACACTACACACAATCAAAATGCCATTTACTATAACTTTTCCATTTTGTGTATATTGCAGATAACAAAATAAAAACAAAATTGAATGATATATTGCACATAAATGATGACAATAAAAAGGGATAATCCAAAAACTTCAGAAAAGAATTGGTTGACTATGTAAAAGAAAATATGAAGTTATAAATACACCTGTCTTCCATATCAGGAGGATGAAAAGTCCAGCCATTCAAAAGGATTTTTATAGAAGCTAGGTTGATAAATTGAAATTCCCTGCTGGCAGGTGCATTACTACCAAGAACAGCTGAATGCATGGAAATTTTTAGGTGTTTGATGAAAAGATGTTCCTTTTAATTAAGCCATGATTTTGGGGTGTTACTCTAATAATTCCCACTGTTAAAAACCATTAATATAATCATCCATTCCTCTTGCACACACTGCTTATAGAGTGTGTAAATTAAGAAAACAGAAACAAATAGGCTAAGTAGAAATAATAAAGACACAGTATAATTCCAAGAAATGAATTCAGTTTGAGGAATCTTGTCAAGACACTCTTGACATAGAATGAACGTACAGTAGGGAAAGTGTACATTACAACAGCTTATACTTACTAGCCACTTAGAGTTCTAGTCCTTGGCTTCAGGAAATCTCTCTAAATTCTAGGGGAAGGGATTATAAGAGCTATTTTATTGCTCACACTTTTCTATATCTTCCAAATATTCTACAACAACAATGTATTACGTAGTTTTAAAAACAATATTTAAAAAGAAAACAAAGGGCACACATTTATAGGAGGTAAACCCATTTCAAAATTTTACACTCTCTAGTTCCAAGTAGTTGCAAAAAATCTAAGGTTACCCTTGGAACATAAGACATAATTATGTTATTTCTTTGTTGAGCCAGCAGTAGGTGAGGATTATGCTTCCTGGTGTGTCTTCTCCAGGGCACTAAACTCTGGAAAATGCTGCGATTAGTGACATCTCTTCAGTATTGCCAGTTCCTGCTATGATTTCAGTTTTTGGCCTCGTCAGCTGCTGTTTTAGACTTGTGCCTTTGGTCCAAAATCATCAAATTCCCTTCACTTCAATGTTAAGAAACATTTGTTGAGTGCCACTTGCTGTCCTAGGCACTTAAATGCTTTTATAAAAATTCTTTTATGGGGGCTTCCCTGGTGGCGCAGTGATTGGGAGTCTGCCTGCCAATGCAGGGGACACGGGTTCGTGCCCCGGTCTGGGAAGATCCCACATGCCGTGGAGCGGCTGGGCCTGTGAGCCATGGCTGCTGAGCCTGCGCGTCCGGAGCCTGTGCTCCGCAACGGGAGAGGCCACAACAGTGAGAGGCCTGCGTACCGCCACAAAAAAAAAACAAAAAACAAAAAATTCTTTTATGTATGTTACCTAATGTAATCCTCACAATCATGAGAAGACAAAGCTCAGAGAGGCAATAGAACATTTAAGAGCCCAGGGGTAATAATTATAACACCTAGGTTTATAGGCCTAGGTTTGAATGCTAGCCTATGTGGTTTTGAACAAATCACTTAGTTTAATCTCTAAAATGGGGGTAATAATATCTCCCTCATTGTCTGGACATGATGGTTAAGCAACATAAGTTTATATAAAGTACTTAGCAGAGTCTTGGTACATGGCTAATAGTAGTTGTCATTGTAGAACTTCCCAGGACTGCACAAGCAATAAGAAACAGAGCTCAGATTTGGACCTTGCTATTGTAATTCTAAACTCTATGTGAGTTCCCTGACAAAAGGTTAGGAATAAGGTTAGACTCATCTCAGAGGTGGGCGATAGGGTTGTATTTTTTAATATTCACCATGCAAACATGCTTGCAAACATGCCTGAGTCTGAATCCTCATGTGAAAATAAGAGTATTTTTTTTTTTCTTATAAATATTTTATTAAGAAAGATCTTCTTCATGCATAATTGAACTTCTCTCCACTGTAAATTAATCTGATTGAAAATTTGGCCTGCAAAGAGGAAATCATTGAATGGGAGCCATTTTGAAAAAAAAGAGTTCAGAGTTTTGTTTTTAACTTAGACTAACAAGTGACATTTTCCCTTTATAACTTTTTTAAAAAGACCCCCTAATGTAAAATTCATTATATAGCCTCCATTCTAGAAGCAGAGTCACTGATTATATAATTTCTCGAATAATGAAATGAACAATGCTGTTCCATTTATATATTTATAATGTTTATTTTTCTTCATATGTCATGACAGACTGATACTGGCCATGTATGAATAAGGATTTGATTAAGACCAATAACTGTGTTTAAAAAAATTGCTCTTTGATTTTTGACAACAGCTGCTCATGCTTTGGTTAAACCTTTACCGTCTGTAACGTTTGTCTCCCATGTTTGAAGGGCTCTTACTGTGAAAATAAGAGTATTAATAACTGCCTTGCAAATTTGCTCAGAGGATTAAACGTGACTAGGTGTGCAAAGCCTTAACTTGGTTCTGGGCCACAGTGTGCCCTCAGTGTTAGCTTCTTTCTCTATGCTCTGGGCACCAAGATTTTGGGGGGCACCTGGAGCACAGTACATGTGAATGACACAGGCTCCCCCTTGCCAAATGCACTGAGTGACAGTGTTGTGCAGAAGTGTGGCTTAGAAGCAAACTGAATAACCCTGCATTCAAAGTTATTGATAATGGATTTCTTCTCATAATTAGCTCTTTGTAAAAATTCTGAAAGGGCTTAATTCCCTTCAGAGCAGTGGTTCTAAAATCTATCTGCATATTGAAATCACTTAGGAACCTTTGACAAAGTACCTGTTTCTAGGCCTCACCTGGGTTCATTGAACAAGATTAATTGAAGCAGGCGGATTCTCAACCACTGTGCCACCAGGGAAGTCCCTGCATTGGGATTTGATTGCTTAGATAACGTCTCACAATTGTTTTCACTTAGTATAGAATATATACCACTCCATTATCTTGTGTTCAGCCATATCATAGAGCTTCTTCTACTTAGGCCTATGACCAGTTCTTTGTTTTGGTTTTCTCAAATTAAAAATCCTTGCATGTAGACAGGCAGCATGGCTTACACGAAAGGCCTTGAGAATTAAAGTTCAAAGACCTGTATTCATCCTGCCTCACAGCTTAGCAGTAGCAAAGCCTTGACAAAGTCCCTTGACCACATGGAACCTCAGTTTTCCAGCTGTCCATCCTATGTCTGAACCGTACCCTTTGTTTAGAGATGAAATCAAAATGAAAACGTGTACATCTATATCTCGATTTCAGAGTAATTTACACATTTTGAGGAGAAAATAATAAAGAGATGAGTATTTTCAAAAATAATTAAATATGGACTTCCCTAGTGGCACAGTGGTTAAGAGTCACCTGTCAGTGCAGGGGACACGGGTTAGAGCCCATGCTCCACAACAAGAGAAGCCACTGCAATAAGAAGCCCACGCACTGCAACAAAGAGTAGCCCCCACTCGCTGCAAATATAGGAAGTCCACACGCAGCAACAAAGACCCAACACAGCCCCCCAAAATAATTAATTAATTAATTAATTAATTTTTAAAAATTAAGTAATTGATTTCAGAATAACATGGTTTAAACTTCTCTTCAAAATCTTTGGGTTTTCTGCTGGCCGGTAGTTTAGAAATGCTAACTAGATAAGCAAACTTGGCACCACGTCATTCACAGCACAGGGAAGAGCCATTCCTCGGATATCTTTGGCCTTCCCAGTTGACAGGGGGCCAGGTATAATTTACGTTTCCTGAGATTATGCTCTGTGAACATGTGTTTACTGAAGGTTTTTTCATTTTTAGGTTTAAATGAAACTGTGTCTGGAAAACATCAGATTTTACTTTAGGAAGGACACTAGGAGAAAAACAAAGAAGTTTGTCCCCTTGAAGGCCAAATTGAGGTCATTAGTCATATTGAAAAAGGTTACTGTATATTAGTATAGGCTACATGCTTTGTCTTAGGAAAAGAATGGTCAGGATTGTGCATGATAGTGCCAAGTATGCCCCTGAATAAATCAAAGACGTTATCAATGAGAATACTTACAATGAAGAGAACAGAATAATGTAGTAATTAATGGTCATTGACTAATGCATTTTCAGCTCAGCTGGACACTTTTGTACAATGTTTATATATTCAAATATATGTATCGATTTGTGTATATATACCACTTTTAACATATTTAACACTTTTCATATTTTCCCTATAAATTATTTGCTTTTGATATTAATAAGCTCCCCCCCCCAAAAAAGATATGAGGGTCCTTTATTTTCTTCCAACCTACCTTCTCTTTATTTCTTGTGGAGAAATGCATTTTAACATTTTGTATTACCTGTAGACTTTTGTGAGTTTAACCACAAAACTTAAGAGACAGGTACATATGAAAGTTCTTTGTAAATAATAAAGGGAAACACATAAATATTGTTATTTTCATTAGCCTTAAGACTTCTGGAATATGTCTTCTATACCTTTATAGGGAATAAGAATGAGCCACTTGCCGTACAAATCGTAACATTACCCATGAAAGAAAGAGTCCAAGTTGGTCTTGAAGCCCAAGAGTAATTGGCCAATGCATTACCTGTTTACTTACCAAGCATTTCATTGATTTTCTTTCTGTCGTGGGTGCATACTAAAGTAAGACTATTACTGAGATTGAAAGCGCATCATCTCGTTGCTTTGTACTTGTCCTTAAATGCTTATAAAATGATCAACTTGTCTGGAATGTAAGCCTCTTGGCCAGCAAGGGGAGAGTGATTACTATTATACATGAGAGGCTGTTTCTTCCTTTGGGAAAGCTGGAAAATTCTGAGGTGGATTGTGACTTGTATTAGAATAGGGACGCTGCTTCAGGCTTTCCCTGTCACAGGACATGGGCTACTTGAAAACCAGAGCCAATCGTTAGAGCCGAGAAGGCTCCAGCCTAATACCAGGATGGCAAGTTATTTAGAAAGCAGACCAACCTTGTATACAACTGCATGTCTTATAAAAGCCTTGCTCTTCTCCTCACCCTGAAAGAAGTCTGTAAAACAGAAGTCAGCACGGCCATGCACTTGACACTTGGTATCTTGCCTTGGGACACCTGTCCTACCAGGTGCAGACTGGACCATTCACCACAAATGGCATTCAATGTGGACTTTCATTAGGATGCTTCTAAATGTTCTTCATTAATGAAGTGGTGCCTTCCTGCATGGGTAGTGGGCAGTATGGCTCCAGCTAGCTTGAAGGAGACTTTTCAGTCAGTGTCTCTTCATCCCATCCAGCCCCATGTCTGCTGTCCTCACAATCTCAGCTCATGACTGAGAAATGTGCTGCTCCTAAAATAAAACTTTTCTTTGAACCAATTGATACACCTTACAGTCAAACCCTGTCTTCTGGGCTTTGGAAGGAAATAGACTGGTGGTGGAAGAGCCAGCTTCTGGTAAAAGCTGAGATGTTGCTTCATCTCAAGGGCAGATCATAATTGTAACTCAAGCAGTTGGTTTACAAAGAAACAAGCTAATTAGTGGCAGAACTAAAACTGGAACTGGCCCTGGAACCACTGGGAACCATGACACTCTGGACAAGAGGTGAGGTAGGAGTCAGTGGCATTGCTGTGATGCTGTAGATGAGCCACCCTCCACCAGGGTTGCAGTTTCCCTTCACTCATCCATGTGCTGCTGGAGCTCAGTAACTTTTCCAGAACTGTCCCCTTCAGTAAGTTGATGCTTCACCGAAGCTTGCCCCAATTTTTTATCTTCTCCCTTTGGATATAAATATTTTTGTGAACAGCAAAATGTTTCTACTGATATACAGCTGTAGGTCACATGGCACTGACTTTTATTCAAACTGGAAGGTTTCATGCTAGAACTGTAGCATTGTGTCATTACCTCAGTGGAGGCTTTTGTATCAATGTGAGAATTTTAATTTCACGCCCTGCAGACTTCATAGTCTTTTGTTCTCTCTCTGACCCTGTTGTTGCATAAAGGGTAAACCCCTGTGTCACATTCATCTTAGGTTGAAAAAAGGTAAAGTTGATCCATTTGAGATCTCCAAACAAAGACAGATAAAAATCTGTTGGCAAAAAGCTTTTACTAAGACAAAAAAAATGAATTATTTTCTGCTAATATGGCTTTCCATATGGATGAATACGGCCTGAGGCACGAAAGAGGAAAAAATCTCTCAGTTAACGTTGGCCACTGGTACTATTTCATTAGTACAGATGATCGTGAATGTACTGACTGAAACACAAGGTACCCTCAAGTGTTTGGGTATCAAAAATAATCAGACTGGGGCCAAGATCTTTTTTTTTTTTTTTTGCGGTATGCGGGCCTCTCACTGCTGTGGCCTCTCCCATTGCGGAGCACAGGCTCCAGACTCGCAGGCTCAGCGGCCATGGCTCACGGGCCCAGCCGCTCTGCGGCATGTGGGATCTTCCCGGATCGGGGCACAAACCCGTGTCCCCTGAATCGGCAGGCGGACTCCCAACCACTGCGCCACCAGGGAAGCCCCCAAGATGTTTTTTTAGCTAGTCATTGCTGGCAAAGAAATCAAAATTTCTCCTTCACACAACTATTTATTTGAAAGAGAAAAGGAAACATTGTAGTAGAGGAAGCTATCAGCATAAAGTATAAGGAAATGTCTGGAATAAGTTAATAGCAAACCAGGTGGAAACAAATCGGAACTTATTATTTAAATTGGATATTTGATTAAAACGAATTTTTTAGTTGAAATAAAAAGCTTACCTCTGGAAGTTTTCCATATCAGAGGTTTAAGATCAAAGATATCACAGAATTAGAATTGTAGCTTTAACATTAACTTCTCAGAGATATATTCATTTAGCCTTTACAAAAATTATGAAATACTGTGTGGCCTACAATGAACTGTTTCAAATTTACTTTCTTGCCACCACCTGCAGCCTATAGTCCAGTCAGGTTTAACTACTGAATGAGATCAATCGGCTATGACACAGGCACCCAGCTCTCACTCCCTCATCATGCCAACTCTAATCCTTTTCTTTAATTAATTTATTTATTTATCTATCTATTTATTTATTTTATTTTTTTTGTAACCTTTTAGAGAGCTGTTGGGTATGGGCGAGGGGAGAGCCATTCAAAGATATGTTTGCTAATTTGTTTTTTTTCTTTCAGTTTTTAAATTTTTTTTAATTAATTTATTTAATTTATTTACTTTTGGCTGCATTGGGTCTTTCCTGCTGCGTGTGGGCTTTCTCTAGTTATGGCAAGTGGGAGCAGTGCAACGGGCTTCTCATTGCAGTGGCTTCTCTTGTTGCAGAGCACGGGCTCTAGGCACACGGGCTCAGTAGTTGTGGCTCATGGGCTCAGTAGTTGTGGTGCACAGGCTTAGTTGCTCTGCAGTATGTGGGATCTTCCCGGACCAGGGCTCAAACCTGTATCCCCTGCATTGGCAGGCGGATTCTTAACCACTGCGCCACCAGGGAAGCCCTTGTTTCGTTTTTTAATAGCAGCTTTATTGATATGTAATTCACAGATGATAAAATTTACTCCAGAATGTATTTTTTAAATTTTATTTTTATCATGATAAAATTTATCATGATAAATTCACAGATGAAAAAATTGACTCCAGAATGGTTTTTTTAAATTTTATTTTTTTTATACAGCAGGTTGTTATTAGTCATCAATTTTATCCACATCCGTGTATACATGTCAATCCCAATCACCCAATTCATCCCACCACCAACACAACCCCCTGCTTCCGCCCTTGGTGTCCATACATTTGTTCTCTACATCTGTGTCTCAGTTTCTGCCCTGCAAACCAGTTCATCTGTACTATTTTTCTAGGTTCCACATATATGCGTTAAAATAAGATATTTGTTTTTCTCTTTCTGGCTTCCTTCACTCTGTATGACAGTCTCTAGATCCATCCATGTCTCAACAAATGACCCAATTTCTTTCCTTTTTATGGCTGAGTAATATTCCATTGTATATATGTACCACATCTTCTTTATCCATTAATCTGTCGATGGACATTTAGTTTGCTTCCATGACCTGGCTATTGTAAATAGCGCTGCAGTGAACATTGGGGTACATGTGTCTTTTTGAATAATGGTTTTCTCTGGGTATATGCCCAAGAGTGGGATTGCTGGATCATATGATAATTCTATTTTTAGTTTTTTAAGAAACCTCCATAGTGGATATATCAATTTACATTCCCACCAACAGTGCAAGAGGGTTCCCTTTTCTCCACACCCTCTCCAGCACTTGTTGTTTGTAGATTTTCTGATGATGCCCATTCTAAGTTGTGTGAGGTGATACCTCATTGTAGTTTTGATTTGCATTTCTCTAATAAGTAGTGATGTTGAGCAGCTTTTCGTGTGCTTCTTGGCTATCTGTATGTCTTCTTTGGAGAAATGTCTATTCCGGTCTTCTGCCCATTTTTGGATTGGGTTGTTTGTTATTTTAATATTGAGCTGCATGATCTGTTTATATATTTTGGAGATTAATCCTTTGTCCATTGATTCATTTGCAAATATTTTCTCCCATTCTGAGGGTTGTATTTTCGTCTTGTTTATGGTTTCCTTTGCTGTGCAAAAACTTTGAAGTTTCATTAGGTCCCATTTGTTAATTTTTGTTTTTATTTCCATTACGAGGTGGATCAAAAAAGATCTTTCTGTGATTTATGTCAAGGAGTGTTCTTCCTCTAAGAGTTTTATAGTGTCCGGTCTTGCATTTAGGTCTCTAATCCATTTTGAGTTTACTTTTGTGTATGGTGTTAGGGAGTGTTCTAATTTCATTCTTTTACATGTAGCTGTCCAGTTTTCCCAGCACCACTTATTGAAGAGACTGTCTTTTCTCCATTGTATACCCTTGCCTCGTTTGTCATAGATTAGTTGACCATAGGTGTGTTGGTTTATCTCTGGGCTTTCTATCTTGTTCCATTGATCTATGTTTCTGTTTTTGTGCCAGTACTACATTGTCTTGATTACTGTAGCTTTGTATTATAGTCTGAAGTCAGGGAGTCTGATTCCTCCTGCTCCATTTTTCTCCCTCAAGACTGCTTTGGCTATTCAGGGTCTTTTGTGTCTCCATACCAATTTTAAGATTTTTTGTTCTAGTTCCATAAAAAATGCCATTGCTAATTTTTTTTTTTTTTTTTGCGGTACGCAGGCCCCTCACTGCTGTGGCCTCTCCCGCCGTGGAGCACAGGCTCCGGAAGCGCAGGCTCAGCGGCAACGGCCCATGGGCCCACAGACCCAGCCGCTCCGCGGCATGTGGGATCCTCCCGGACCGGGGCACGAACCCGTGTCCCCTGCATCGGCAGGAGGACCCTCAACCACTGTGCCACCAGGGAAGCCCCGCCATTACTAATTTGATAGGGATTGCATTGAATCTGTAGATTGCTTTGGGTACTATAGTCATTTCCACAGTATTGATTCTTCCAATCCAAGAACATGGTATATCTCTCCCTCTGTTGGTATCATCTTTAATTTCTTTCATCAGTGTCTTATAGTTTTCTGCATACAGGTCTTTTGTCTCCCTAGGTAGGTTTATTCCTAGATATTTTATTCTTTTTGTTGCAGTGGTAAATGGGAGTGTTTCCTTAATTTCTCTTTCAGGTTTTTTCATCATTAGTGTATAGGAATGCAAGAGATTGCTGTGCATTAATTTTGTATCCTGCAGCTTTACCAAATTCATTGATTAGCTTCAGTAGTTTTCTGGTGGCATCTTTAGGATTCTCTATGTATAGTATCATGTCATGTGCCAACAGTGACAGTTTTACTTCTCCATTTCCAATTTGTATTCCTTCTATTTCTTTTTCTTCTCTGATTGCTGTGACTAAGACTTCCAAAACTATCTTGAATAATAGTGGCAAGAGTGGACATCCTTATCTTGTTCCTGATCTTAGAGGAAATTATTTCAGTATTTCACCATTGAGAATGATGTTTACTGTGGGTTTGTCATATATGGCCTTTATTATGCTGAGGTAGGTTCCCTCTCTGCCCACTTTCTGGAGAGTTTTTGTCATAAATGGGTGTTGAATTTTGTCAAAAGCTTTTTCTGCATCTATTGAGATGATCATATGGTTTTTATTCTTAAATGGTGTATCACATTGTTTGATTTGCATATATTAATGAATCCTGGCATCCCTGGGATAATTCCCACTTTTAATGTGTTGTTGGATTCTGTTTGCTAGTATTTTGTTGAGGATTTTTGCATCTATATTCATCAGTGATATTGCTCTGTAATTTTCTTTTTTTGTAGTATATTTGTCTGGTTTTGGTATCAGGTTGATGGTGGCCTCATAGAATGAGTTTGGGAGTGTTCCATCCTCTGCAATTTTTTGGAAGAGTTTGAGAAGGACAGGTGTTATCTCTTCTCTAAATGTTTGATAGAATTCACCTGTGAAGCATCTGGTCCTGGACTTTTGTTTGTTTGGAAGATTTTTAATCACAGTTTCAATTCATTACTTGTGATTGGTCTGTTCATATTTTCTATTTCTTCCTGGTTCAGCCTTGGAAGGTTATACCTTTCTAAGAATTTGTCCATTTCTTCCAGGTTGTCCATTTTATTGGCATAGAGTTGCTTGTAGTAGTCTCTTAGGATGCTTTGTATTTCTACAGTGTCTGTTGTAGCTTCTCCTTTTTCATTTCTAATTTTATTGATTTGAGTCCTCACCCTCTTTTTCTTGATGAGTCTGGCTAATGGTTTATCAATTTTGTTTATCTTCTCAAAGAACCAGCTTTTAGTTTTATTGATATTTCTTTTTCTATGTTTCAGTTTCATTTATTTCTGCTCTGATCTTTATGATTTCTTTCCTTCTGCTAACTTTGGGTTTTGTTTGTTCTTCTTTCTCTAGTTCCTTTAGGTTTAAGTTTAGGTTGTTTATTTGAGATTTTCTTGTTTCTTGAGGTAGGTTTGTACTGCTATAAACTTCCCTCTTAGAACTGCTTTTGCTGCATCCCATAGGTTTTGGATTGTCGTGTTTTCATTGTCATTTGTCTCTAGGTATTTTTTGTTTTCTTCTTTGATTTCTTCAGTGATCTCTTGGTTATTTAGTAATGTATTGTTTAGTTTCCATGTGTTTGTGTTTTTTACGGTTTTTTCCCTGTAATTGGTTTCTAATCTCATAGCGTTATGGTCAGAAAAGATGCTTGATATGATTTTAATTTTCTTAAATTTACTGAGGCTTGATCTGTGACCCAAGATGTGATCTATCCTGGAGGACGTTTTGTGCACACTTGAGAAGAAAGTGTAATCTGCTGTTTTTGGATGGAATGTCCTATAAATATCAATTAAATCTCTCTGGTCTTTTGTGTCATTTAAAGCTTGTGTTTCCTTATTAATTTTCTGTCTGGATGATCTGTCCATTGGGTGAGGTGTTAAAGTCCCCCATTATTATTGTGTTACTGTCGATTTCCTCTTTTCTAGCTGTTAGCAGTTGCCTTATGTATTGAGGTGCTCCTATGTTGGGTGCATTTATATTTATAATTGTTATATCTTCTCCTTGGATTGATCCCTTGATCATTATGTAGTGTCCTTCCTTGTCTCTTGTAACATTCCTTACTTTAAAGTCTATTTTATCTGATATGAGTATTGCTACTCCAGCTTTCTTTTGATTTCCATTTGCATGGAATATCTTTTTCCATCCCCTCACTTTCAGTCTGTATGTGTCCCTAGGTCTGAAGTGGGCCTCTTGTAGACCACATATATATGGGTCTTGTTTTTGTATCCATTCAGCAAGCCTGTGTCTTTTGGTTGGAGCATTTAATCCATTCACATTTAAGGTAATTATCAATATGTATGTTCCTATGACCATTTTCTTAATGGTTTTGAGTTTGTTTTTTTAGGTCCTTTTCTTCTCTTGTGTTTCCCACTTAGAGAAGTTCCTTTAGCATTTGTTATAGAGCTGGTTTGGTGGTGCTGAATTCTCTTTGCTTTTGCTTGTCTGTAAAGCTTTTGATTTCTCCATCGAATCTGAATGAGATCCTTTCTGGGTAGAGTAATCTTGGTTGTAGGTTCTTCCCTTTCATCACTTTAAGTATATCATGCCACTCCCTTCTGGCTTGTAGAGTTTCTGCTGAGAAATCAGCTGTTAACCTTATGGGAGTTCCCTTGTATGTTTTTTATCATTTTTCCCTTGCTGCTTTCAGTAATTTTTCTTTGTCTTTAACTTTTGCCTATTTGATTACTATGTGTCTTGGCATGTTTCTCCTTAGGTTTATCCTGTATGGGACTCTCTGCACTTCCTGGTCTTGGGTGGCTATTTCCTTTCCCATGTTGGGGAAGTTTTTGACTATAATATCTTCAAATATTTTCTTGGGTCCTTTCTCTCTCTCTTCTCCTTCTGGGACCCCTATAATGTGAATGTTGTTGTGTTTAATGTTTCCCAGAGGTCTCTTAGGCTGTCTTCATTTCTTTTCATTCTTTTTTCTTTATTTTGTTCCACAGCAGTGAATTCCACCATTCTGTCTTCCAGGTCACTTATCTGTTCCTCTGCCTCAGTTATTCTACTTTTGATTCCTTCTAGTGTAGTTTTCATTTCAGTTATTGTATTGTTCACCTCTGCTTGTTTGTTCTTTAAATCTGCTAGGTCTTTGTTAAACATTTCTTGCATCTTCTCTATCTTTGCCTCCATTCTTTTTCCTAGGTCCTGGATCATCTTCACTATCATTATTCTGAATTGTTTTTCTGGGGTTTTATCTTGTTCCTTCATCTGGTACATAGCCCTCTGCTTTTTCATCTTATCTATCTTTTGTGAATGTGTTTTTTTTCCACAGGCTGCAGGATTGTAGTTCTTGCTTCTGCTGTCTGCCCTCTGGTGGTTGAGGCTATCTAAGAGGCTTCTGCAAGTTTCCTGATGGGAGGGACTGGTGGTGGGTAGTGCTGGCTGTTGCTCTCTGCTAATTTGTTTTTAAAGAAACTGACACCAGTGAATTGGCAATAATCGATTAAGCACCTGTGCTTACTTGGGACAATTGTGGTGGAATATATATCTTTAAAAGTGATATTTTAAACCACCTATAGTCCTTCTACCCACTGTTAATAGTTTAGTATTTAGTATATTTCCTTCGAATCCTTTTTTTTTCTTTCACTTCCTATATACTTCTCTTTTTTTTAGATTAACTCTTTCTAAATTGTGAAATATCTGGAAGTTTAAAAAGCAAAAACTCTTCTTTGTGTTAACTATTCCATGAATAAATAAGAAAGAGGTAGGCGAGAATTAGCAGTGCTAAAAAAAAGTGCGTAGATAGACCTGTTAGAAAGGTTGATTGTTGGAATGAGAATGTACATGTTTCTCTCCTAAGTTACCTTAGGGATGCTACAATGTGACTGTGTTTCCAATAAAACTTCCCTCCTTTTTTCTTCTTTATTGGATCTATACACAAATTTAATCAGAAGTATAAGTCACTGCTATAAAACGTATGGTATATTCTAAACATGACTCCCACGTCTACCTTTTAGATGAGAAAAATATGTATTAAAGTTAAATCACACAATTAGAATGAATGTCTTTGTAGAGGAAAAAAAAGTGGTTAAATGTAATCTTCCTGGTTAGGAGTAATGCGAGACAAAGGTGTTTGCTGGAGGATACCATTCCTATTTGCCAGTCGCCATTCTGTTTTGCCAGTTTTCAGAAGCAGAGGCAGCTTTGCCAAGCCATATTGCTTTACCTTCCAGGTATCTAGAGTTTGAGCTAAGAAAGAATATTATTATCTTGCTCTGAGCCTCTCTTAAGACACCAAAGTAAGGTTGGATTTCACCTTAGCATACCCCATTTATTTATTCTTTTACTTCCTGCCTTCCATTTTATCATTAACTTTGACCCAAACAACAGATGTCAGGTTTAGTTACTATACTGGCTCCATGCCAGCTCTAATGAGCCAGGAGATCCTGGCCTTCCCATCAGTCTTCATCAGTTTCAGTCTTTCTTACTGACACCTCTTGTATTTCAATATCAAATTTATTGTGCTTTTCCTTGTCATCCAATTTTCTAAATTCTTCCAAACTGGGATACATAGTTGATCTGTCTGGGTCTTGTTACTGCCGGAGCCAGTGGCTTCCCCAGTCTTGGTAATGCTCTGTCAAAACTCTGGCTTCTTCCCCATCAATTTCTGCTTTTTCCATTCCATGTGTTTACAGCAACTGAAATATTTTCACCCTATTTTGTTTTCTCCTCTGTTGACTCCCCTTCCTTTCCTCTCTTTCTACTGAATCATTCTAATTTTCCTAGCATCAGTAAAGCCCATTGAAAGAAGTTAGGACAGTAAATCAGACATAGTTTCTTACATTATTTCTTATCCATACCTGCCTCCCAACCACCCCCACAGTAACAAAGCAACATGGGAAGAACATTAGGTGTACTCTAATCATATCTCTTATGGTGGTCTGGGTCACAGGCATCTTCATTAGGAGAACATCCTGGTTACAGTAATGCCAATCCAACATGACTTGCATTCACAACATATCAGCTGCTGTACCAGTGGTGTTCCATTTAGTAGGGGAGTTGGGCAATTCCCTTTTTCAGGATGCACACTGTGTACTGTTGTTGCCCTTAGTCACCCCAAAACGCTGGATGTTTCCCCATCTCTAATTTTCATCCAAGCCGTCACAGACTGTGATTAGTTGGGGGTCATATGTTAACCAATACATGCCTCTTTATGCAGCTGTGTCCAGAATTAGGGAAACAGTCTGAGTCCACAATCCTGAAAAGCCATTTAAGTAGTGACTCTTCTGGGAGCTACCTATACTTATCAACAAAGTGGGTGAGCTCTTTAACTGTATGTCCTCCAGTTTCTGTTGTTTCATGACTTTGCCCTCTGCCAACCTGTATCACCTTCTTTGTGACCAGAGGATGGAAGGGTATAATCTGCTATATTAAACTGGAAGAATCTGAGGTCACTTCCTTCCAAAGAACTTCCATTCCAGCTTGCTTCCAATCAGTTCAAGTCTCCCAGCTTCGGCTGTGGCACAGATAGCAAGCAGAACACCTTAATCTCCAACTCATGCTCTCCCCACTAACACAGCCCTGAACACCTGGTTTTACCTAAACTAAAGGTAACAGCCTGTGGCACACATAGGGAAACTGTGTGTGTAGGGGGTGGGGGTTGTTTCTTTTCTGTTGTGTTGTTCTCCCTAATAGGTGCATATAAAAGTTATAAAGTCAATCTACCCATATTGTCTTTCTTTATGAAAGTACAGGCAGTCATAAAACAAAACACTACCATTTAGTTTTGTAATCTTACATTTCAAACAATGCATGGATGAATTATGTTATATTGTAGAATGTGTTTTCAATAATGTGTAGCATACAATGGAATAAATGCATATCCATACGTGTCCTGAACTTTCTAAAGTGCAGGCTAATAAACAGGGTAACCTGGCATCACTTCGGCCTGGTAGAGTTCACAAGCAGGTATTTCTCCTCTCAGTTTTGGTTTCTGCATCGTGTTCTCTGGAGGTCAGCTTACTGCTTTTGCAACTGGAGCCTAGCAGGTAACATTCTTTGACTCCAAACTATCTAACCGTGCTTTTCTCTCAAGATAACCAAGGTTGAGGTCTCTAAATTTCACTTGTCATTCTGGCTTCCAGCCATATTAAATTAGGCTTTAATTCATAATTAGTAAGAAGCTACAATTCCATAGAAAAGAGAACATTTTATATTAAATGACCATTATCCAACTTCATGATTTCACAAAATGATTAAGACACTAGAAAATAATTAAGATTTCTTAAGTTTCCCAATACTGAAAAATACGGGCATGGGGAGCAGGATGGTAATTTTTTTTTTAACCTGTGTGTAGCTCTTGCTACAATGACAGAAAGAAAATAAATTCTTCTTAAAGTATTTCATTTTTATAGTTGCATAAATTATCAGATTTGCCCAAATTTTCTTTCCATATCAGAATCTCTGAGATCAGGTACATTGCTTGCATAGTGATAGTCTTTAACCAAAACTCCCAAAGAGTAAGAACAAAAAGCCAAAAGTAGGCATCTCATAAACCTTGAGTGGTGGGTATTGTTGAAGAAGAGGATTGGATAACTAACTGTCAGAAGGCTCTTTCTGGTAATGATAATATTTTTGTGTGAAGACTTAACTCAGGACTGACAGCCAGGAGAGAAAATCGTACAGGTCCACAGTCCTTCATCCAGAATTCTTAGAGCCAAATGTATTTCAGAATTAACAAAATTTTAAGGTAACATGTTTTACATACCATATGGGATACACTATGATGTATGATTATTCACATTAAATGTAATAAACAATAAGTATAAATAGCCTCATATCAGTTCAGGTCAGAATTTACAACCAAATAGATTTGGCTTAGGTCAGATATTGCTACCAAAAAGGTTATGAAAAAACTTTCACTTTTCATTACTCTTAAGATTTCACGGGACTTCCCTATGGTTAAGACTCCATGCTCCCAATGCAGGGGGCCCGTGTTCAATGCCTGCTCAAGGAACTAGATCCTAGATCCCACGTGCTGTAACTAAGAGCCTGCATGCCACAACTAAAGATCCAGCATGCTGCAACTAAAGATCCTGAATGCTGCAACTAAAAATCTCTCATGCCACAATGAAGATCCCACATGCCACAACTAAGACCCGGTGCAGCCAAATAAATTAAAAAAATAAAAAGATTTCACAATTACAGATAAGGATTCTGGGCCCACATCACCATTTTATTTTATTTATTCCTACTTCAGGAATCTCCATAAAAGGCATTGTCTCTGCTTTTCTCTAAATTATATCTTCATATTGTTCTCCTAGATAAAGGCTATACAGATTTCAGGAGGAAACCATTAAGGAATTTCAAATCCAGTTGGGTTAAATATTCACTTTCAGAGACAGAGAACTGAACTAAATTGCTTTTATAATTATTGTCGTATTCAAGAAATAAAAATTCATAGGGATATTTAGTGAAAATAGGCTTTCTCACACCCCAGTTTCCCAGCCAGCCAAGCGCCCTCCTTGGATGTAACCTCTCTCAGTTTCCTGTGTGTCTTTTCAGGGGTAGTTATACATATACAATCTTGACTATGTATATGAATCTGTGCACTGTAAAACTACCCCATTTTTTAAAATCCATACGATGTCCCATTGTATGCATGTACCACAGTGCATTTAGCCAGCCCACTAGTGAATGAATATTTGAGTTATTTTCAGTCTTTCATGATTGCAGACTATAATGCTGCAATGAATATTCCTATACATGTCATTTATAAATGTGTGAGGATATCTGTAAGATAAATTCCTAGAAATGTAATTGTGGGTCAGAGATAAATTCATTATAAATTTTGATAGATATTGCTAAATTGCTTTAATAGAGGTTGTACAACTTATGTTCCCACTTGCAATATTTGAAAGTACCTGTTTTATTATACTTTAAAGAGTATAATCAAAAAGTTTAGCTCTTTGCCAATCTGAATGGTGAAAATGGTATCTTATAGTTATAATTTACATTTTTCTTGTTATGAGTGAAGTTTTATATTTGAGTCATTTGTATTTTCTGCAAACTATTGTTCTATTTTTAATCTATTTTTCCACTAATACGTTAGTCATTTTCTTTATATGTGAAAAATAAGTAGTCCTTTTTGTAATATGTTACAAACATTTTTCCCAGCTTCTCTTTCATCTTTTAACTTGGATTCTATGGCATTTTTTCCCATGCAGAAAACTCTCCCGTACAAATTACTTTTCAGGGCCCTTTCAGTTGATTCTACCTTTGATTTGTCTTCAGTCGTTTCACTCTGCATTCATTCATGTAATAGTTTGTTACGATAGCTTTAATAGCACATTTATCCAGAGTTCTTTTCTGATCTTTCTAGCTAGTCTCCCTTTCTCTGCCTATATCCTGCTTCCTAACAATACTTCAAAAAAAATAATAATAGCGATAGCTTTCATTTATTGAGCACTTATTATATGCCAGGCATAGAGCTAAACACTTTACATACATTATCATAATTCCAAAGATAAACATTGTCTTTATCCCCAATTTAAAGGTGAGGCAACTAAAGCTTGGAAAAACTAAGCAACTTGCCCCAAGTCACTTAGTTAGAAATTGGTAGAACCAGGATTCAAATATAGCATCTTTACTTTGGAGTCTGAGCTCTTACCACTACCTTGAATGAAGTGTTTTAATAAAGAATATAAATTTGGAACTATTACCAGAAATGCTATAGTAGAGTTATGATCAGCCCTATAAGGATGACTAAGATATTATTCTCCTTGAATAGAAAAGTCTTGGGCATGAAGATTTCCAAATTCTTCCATATTTATTCACTTTGTTATTGCCTGTTCCCCACTGGTGTCTGAAAAGCCATGCCATTTAAAATAGATAAAATAGAATTGTCATCTATTAGAAGTATATATACTCATGAATTTAGCCCATTGAATTTTTCTACTTTGCTGAAAGTCTCTAGCTACAACTTTATTTAAGTGGTAATGACTTATCAGAATAACAGTTTCATCAGCTGGATTCACTTTTAAAGGCCCTAACACAACAGATAATATTGACTTTGTAGCTCTAGAGGTTGAGATCATGAAACTGGTATAGAAATAAGAGTTAAACTTTTCAGCCAACATAATTTCAGTTTAACTGATACTATAGAACTAATAACAGTAAGAAGGCAGAAGAGAACCTGTAGGAACTCTTAATTTCTCCAGTGCCTGTACCAGAATGATGCCTGGGCTCTGCACATCTTGCTTATAGACTGTGGGGACTGGTTGGCATGAATGTGAGAAAAAAGTACTTATCTCATGCGATCACTGATACCTATCTGAATTCACTATCTCAGAAAGGAAGATAGATGCTAGATCTTTATGAACCTGGCTAGATTATGGCATGATAAAACAAACCTAATTTGAGCTATTTTTTCTGAGATTTCCTGAACCCTTCACTGTGTCTTGCCATCTTATTTCTGCTCATTAAAGCAAGTTATGTTGACATTATCTTGTATGAAGGTATTAGAAAGGAAGTTTAAGAAAAGCATACTTTAAAGGAAATATTTTCAAGCAAACTGTCCTTAAATCAACACTAATGACCAAACACTGATTTTTTTTCCTTAAAATAACAGAATAAATACAAAATATAGCTAGAGTAAGATAATAAAAGCTATGGGGATTCTTTAATAAAATTAGAGCAATAGCATCTCCATAAAATGTAATACTGCTGTAGTTTACAAGAATTAGGTAGATCTATATGCATTATTGTGGAATGATCTCCAAAACATTGTTAAGTGAAAAAGCAGATCATAGATCATAACACATAAGCATGACTCAATTTAAGTTTTTAAATATCAATACATGTGTGTCAATGTATGTTTATTTGTGTATGCATGTATAAGCATGTAATTGTATAAAAAAGATTTGGAAGGATGTATACTAAACTAGTTACAGTGATTTCTGGGAAACAGAATGGGGTTTGTATTTTGGTAGGAGATAACGTGTTGAAGGGAATTTTATTTTTCTCTGTATAATTCTATATATTTGAATTTTTGTAATGAAAACATACTCATATTACTTGAGCAATTATAATTAAGAAAACAATTGTAACAAGGTAGTTTCATTTGTTATTTATTGCATACTTTACATTAAGAATACAATGTTTCTTGCCCTCGTTTCCAGTGTAATGAGGGAGACAGACATTAAACAAATAAACCCATACAAATAAATAATTACAAATTGTGATAAATACTAGGAAGAAAAAACACAGATTATTATGAGAAAAAATATAGCTAGGGCAATCTAATTTAGATAGTGGAGTAAAGGAAGGCTTTTCTGAAGCAGTGATATTTCAGTTGATATGTAGTAGGATGAATTACAGTTTTACAGGAGAAAAATAGGTAGATAGTTGATATTCAAGTGTTTATCTTGTTATTATTCTTAACTATACATAAAATACCATATGCACTCTTCTGTATTAAAAAGTTAAAAAGGGAGAGAAAGGAAAGAGAAGAAGAGAGGGAAAACATTCCTAACAGATGAAAGAGCAAATATGCAGGTCTTAAAGCAGGAAATAACTTGTCCATTCCAGAAATAGAAAGAAGGCCATTGTAGCTGGATTGTAATGAGTGAAGCAGAAAGTCATATGTGAAATGAGAAAGGAGAAGCAGGCAGGAGACAGGACATTCGGGGTCTTGTTCCCAAGAAATGGAACCAATTAGGAGAGAGAGATATAGAGAGTGTTATTGTAAGGAATTCATGAGTTGTGAGGAAATTCAGTAAGAATTGATGTTTGCAGCCTTGACACTGAACTCCATAAGGCAGGTCAGCAGGCTGGAAATTCAGGCAGAATATCTATGTTGCAGTCTTAAGACAATTCCTTCTCCTGCAGAATATCTATGCTGCAGTCTGAAAACAGAATTCCTTCTCCATTAGGAAACCTCAATCCTTGCTCTTAAGGCTACCCTTAAGAACACGCACACATTATAGAGGATAATTTGCTTTAAAGTCAACTGGTAAATGTTAATTATATCTAAAAAATATTTTCTGGACTGCTGTTTGACCAAACAACTGAGTACCACATCCTAGCCAAGTTGACACATAACTTACCCATCACACTGCCCTTGTTAGCTGTTTTATACTTAAGTGCAAGGGGCTGTCCCTGAACGGGATTGACAGGATCCATTTTGACTTTGTAAAAGTTAACTCTGGTTGCTCTATGGAAGAGAACAGGAGTAAAATGGGAAACCATTGAGGCTGTTGCAGTAATACAGATGAGAGATGATAGGAACTGGGACCCAAAGGTTGAAATGGAATAAGAACAGTCAAGCCATAATATATTTAGGAAGCAGAACCAACAGGACCTTACAGGGGAGAGGGCAGTAAAGAGAGGGAGGTGTCAAGGATGATTCTTAGGTTTTGGCTTTAGTAGTGGAGCGGATGAAAGAGCTTTTGTTGAAATGAGAAAACTGGGAGAGGAGGAAGCAAATTTAGCCATGAGGAGAAGGTAGATATGATGCAAAGATGAAGACTTTGGTTTAGGGAAAGTTATGTTCGAGATGCTTCTAGATGTCCAGTGGAGAAATCATGTAAATGATTGGATTTTGGATCTTGGACTAAAGATAATAAATTCGAGAATTGGCACGGAGATGTTATGTAATACTGAGGTCGGCTCAAAAGGAAGAGTAAAAGGAGAAAAGCAGAAAAGAGGCCTCTGATTTAAGCCCTGAGGAATGTCAGTATTTTTAAGTTGGATGGAAGAAAAAGAGCTAGCAAATTATTTTGAGAAGTGGCCCAAAAGGCCAGAAGAAATTCAGGAGTTTGTAATGTCGTGGAAACCAAGAACAGAGAGAAAAGTATTTCAAGGAGGAGGATATGGTCAATTCTGTAGAATGAGTCTAAGAGGTCAAAATATTATAATCGAAATGTCCACTGGATTTGCCAAAATGGAGGTTTTTCGGTGACCTTGGGAAGAATGGTTTCAAGAAAGTGGTCAGGAGAAAGCCAAGTTGAAGTGATTGCTGACCAAATGAGAGGTGAGGAAGAAGTGACAGTGTGTGCTACTGTTTCAAAAGGCTTGTTATAGAAAGAAGCAGAAGGGAATATGAGTTAAGGGAGGATTTCTTTTTAATTTTGTACTATGGAAGTTTTCAAATGCACACAAAAATAGAGAGAATATAATGGACCCATATGCTTTACTGAGTTTCAGCAACCTTCAGTGTTCACTATTCCCTCCTAATCCGAGGCATCATATCATTTTACCAATAAATACCTCAATATGTATTTCTAACAGATAATGATTTTTTAAAACATAACCACAATACCACTAACACACCCCCAACAAAATAAAAGTTCTTTAATATCATCTAGTACTCTGTCCATATTCAGTTTTTCCTCATTTGTTTCAAACATACATATCTATCATTGATTTTTTAAATCACTATTCAATTAAAGTCTACATACTGCTTTTGGCTGATGGATCTCTTAAATCTCTTTTGATCTATAACAGTTTTCCCTTCTTTTGTAATGACATTTATTTGTTGAAGTAGTTGAGTCATTTGTTTTGTAGAATTTCACATATTCTGGGACTTAGATAATTATATCCTTATAACATTTAGCCTCTTCCTCTGTACTTTGCATTTCATGCAAATGGACAAAGTAGATCGAGAGGTTTGATTAGTTTAAAGTCTAATTGTTCTATAGTAAGAATACTTCATAGGTGATGCTGTGTACTTCCTGTTGTAATATATTAGGAAGAAAATAATTACTGGTTGTCCTATTTTCATGATTTTAAGATGTATCAGTGTGCTTAGATGATGTCATCCTGATCCATCTATTATAAAGGTCACTACTGACCTTTCACTTAGGAATTTAGCAGCCATTGATGACTGCTAACTAGATTAGGGGATGCAAAATGACGATTTTTCTATTGTTATTCCCTCTTCATTTATAAGCTATGATTTTTCTAAAACAAGAAGGACTTTAAGGATGTTTTTTAATTTTGGAAGGTACCAGATAATGCTGATGGCAATGATTTAGTAGAGAGAGAAAAACTGATACTGAAGAAGAGAGAAGAGATGATCCAATGATGATGATCCCCAAGAAGGTGACAGGGGATGGGATTCAGAGCAGATAAGGAAGGGTCAGCTTTTGTTAGGAGATGGTCCACTTCTTCCATTTTAAGGGAGGGAAGAAACAAGACAGATGCAGATGCAAGGAAGTTGGTAATTGGATGATCAGTAGAGTAATTTAGTTTCCTTAGTTCCCTGTGGTTATATTTTTTCAATGAAGTACACAGCAAAGTCATTGACTAGGAGGTGGAGAAATTGGGGGAAGGAGGTAGGGGAGCAAAAGTTTTAATTTTACTTTTATGTTTAGTGACAACTTTAAAAAAAAACTGAAAATTTCTGTAATGCCAATGGCTTTATTGGAGCCCTCAAACTAAAATTACTTTTTCTTAGAAATCTTATCTTTCGAAGGGATTCCTGAAAGCTGTCTAATCTCTTTGATGGAAGAAGAAATAAAGAATTTGTTCCAATATACTATTCTGTCTGTGTTTTCTCTATTCCTTCCTGAGATCTTAACCTGATTCTTCTTGTTAGTTAATTCTTGATGTTGATTTGGATCACATTGATATACATTTTTGAAAACGTGATTGTTTGCCTCTGAGATCTGTTTCACCCTGTGAATGTCTTACTTGTCCTTTCAGTCCCTGAGAAACTAGAAGTGTGGATTGCCATTACATGAATTCATGCAGCTTTTTTCTTCTAACTTTAATCTGGGTATTTTGGGAAATAAATGCATTATGTTCTGGCACCTCTAGAATGCAAATGCTAAGTATATTTCCAAAAGTGTTACTTTTGGAAATAGTAAAATTATAGTAAATAGTAAAATAGTAATTATTTTAAGCAAAATAATTAACATTTGCAGGCAAGGTTAAATACCTCCAGTAGCAAAACCTAAATACCATAAGGAAGCAGGATACCCTCTTAAAGCATATTATTTTTTTAATTGAAATATAGTTGATGTATAATATCATGTTAGGTTCAGGTAGGACATAGTGATTTGGCATTATGAAATGATCACCATGGTGAGTCTAATAACCATTTGTCCCCATACAAAGTTATTACAATATTATTGACCATATCCCTTATGCTGTATGTTACATCCCCGTGGCTTATTTTATAACTGAAGGTTTGTACGTCTTAATCCCCTTTACCTATTTCATCCATCCTCCCACCTTGCTCCCATCAGGCACCCACCCATTTGTGCTCTGTATCTCTGAGTCTGTTTTCATTTTGCTTTGTTTTTGGTTTCCAAATGTAAGTGAGATCATACAGTATTTGTCTTGCTCTGTCTGACTTATTTCACTTAGCATGATACCCTCTAGGATCATCCATGTTGTCGCTAGAGGCAAATTTATTATTTTTTTAATGGCTAAGTAATATTCCATTATATATGTATACCACATCTTCTTTATGCATTTATCTATCAGTGGACACTTAGGTCACTTCCACGTCTTGGCTATTGTAAATAATGCTGCAGTGAACACTAGGGTGCATATATCTTCTCAAATTAGTATTTTTGTTTTCTTTGGGTAAATACCCAGGAGTGGAATTGTTGGATCATATGATTTGAGGGGCCTTCATACTGTTTTCCATAGTGGCTGCACCAATTTACAATCCCATCAACAGCATTCTACACATCCTTGCCAACAGTTATTATTTGTGTCTTTTTGGTAATAGTCGTTCTGACAGGTGTGAGGTGGTATCTCATTGAGGTTTTGATTTGCATTTCTCTGATGATTAGTGATGTTGAGCATATTTTCACCTGTCTGTTGACCATCCGCTTGTCTTCTTGGGAAAAATGACTATTCATATCCTCTGCCCATTTTTAATTGGGTTGTTTGTTTTTTTAAATGTTGAGTTATATGAGTTCTTTGTATATTTTGGATATTAAATCCTTATTGCATATATTGTTTGCAGATATCTTCTCCCATTAAGGAGGCTGCCTTTTCCTTTTTTTTTTTTTATTGGAGTATAATTGCTTTACAATGTTGTGTTAGTTTCTGCTGTAAAATGAAGTGAATCAGCTATATGTATACCTATATCCCCTCCCTCTTGGACCTCCCTCCCACCCACCCCCATCCCACCCATCTAGGTCATCACAGCACCGAGCTGAGCTTCCTGTGCTGTATAGCATGTTCCTGCTAGCTGTCTATTTTACACATGGTAGTGTATATATGTCAATCCTAATTTCCCAATTCATCCCACCCTCTCCTTCCCCCCTGTGTCCACATGTCCATTCTCTATGCCTGTGTCTCTATTCCTGCCCTGCAAACCAGTTCATCTGTACCATTTTTCTAGATTCCACATATATGCGTTAATATATGATATTTGTTTTTCTCTTTCTGGCTTACTTCACTGTGTATGACAGACTCTGGGTCCATCCACATCTCTACAAATGACCCAATTTTGTTCCTTTTTATGACTGAGTAATAGTCCATTGTATATATGTACCACATTGTCTTTATCCATTCATCTGTTGTTGGACATGTAGGTTGTTTCCATGTCCTGGCTATTGTAAATAGTGCTGCAGTGAACATTGGGATACATGTGTCCTTTTGAATTATGGTTTTCTCTGGGTATATGCCCAGTAGTAGGATTGCTGGGTCATATGGTAGTTCTATTTTTAGTTTTTTAAGGAACCTCCATACTGTTCTCCATAGTGGCTGTATCAATTTACATTCCCACCAGCAGTGCAAGAGTGTTCCCTTTTCTCCACACCCTCTCCAGCATTTATTGTTTGTAGATTTTTTGATGATGGCCATTCTGACTGGCATGAGGTGATACCTCATTGTAGTTTTGATTTGCATTTCTCTAATGATTAGTGATGTTGAGCATCCTTTCATGTGTTTGTTGGCAATCTGTATATCTTCTTTGGAGAAATGTCTATTTAGATCTTCTGCCCATTTTTGGATTGTGTTTTTTGTTTTTTTGATATTGAGCTGCATGAGCTGCTTGTATATTTTGGAGATTAATCCTAATTGCTTCATTTGTAAATATTTTCTCCCATTCTGAGGGTTGTCTTTTGGTCTTGTTTATGGTTTCCTTTGCTGTGCAAAAGCTTTTAAGTTTAATTAGGTCCCATTTGTTTATTTTTGTTTTTATTTTCATTACTCTAGGAGGTGGGTCAAAAAAGATCTTGCTGTGGTTTATGTCAAAGAGTGTTTTTCCTATGTTTTCCCGTAAGAGTTTTATAGTATCTGGTCTTACCTTTAGATCTTTAATCCATTTTGAGTTTATTTTTGTGTATGGTGTTAGGGAGTATTCTAATTCCATTCTTTTACATGTAGCTGTCTGGTTTTCCCAGCACCACTTATTGAAGAGGCTGTCTTTTCTCCGCTGTATGTTCTTGCCTCCTTTGTCATAAATTAGGTGAGTTACATGAGTTCTTTGTGTATTTTGGATATTAAATCCTTATTGGATATATTGTTTGCAATATCTTCTCCCACTAAGGAGGCTGCCTTTTCCTTTTGTTGGTGGTTTCCTTCGTTGCACAAAAGCTTCTTATTTTGATGTAGTCCCATTTGTTTATATTTGCTTTTTCTAATCTTGCAAGTGATTTTATTTTTTAAATTAATATACAAGCGATTTTAATTCATTGATTTATATTAATCAATCAAAAAATCAAAGAAATGTTTAACTGTTTTTATTTCCCTTGCCTGAGGAGACATATCTAAAATAAAAATTTCTAAGCATGATGTCAAAAATTGTACTGCTTATGTTTTCTTCTAGGAGTTTTATGGTTTCAGGTGTTAACATTAAGTCTTTAATCCATTTTGAGTTTACTTTTGTCTATGATGTGACTTAGAGCATATTCTTAAAGCTTGCTCTTAAAATTCAAGTCTAGGTCCTATCAAGGTGCTTCCTTTTCCAGCCAAGATAGAGTAACAGGGATTGGATTTATTCCCCCACCTGAACAAGAAAACAAACAGACAAAATACATGAAACAACTGTTTTCAAATATTGTATGTCAAGGAGAGTTATCCATGAAAGAGGAGAAATAAATGAGGTTAGCTGTACAATCACATTTCTAGACCACAAATCAGGAACCTCCATGGAGCCCAGCAAGTTCACTGACTTGAGGAGGCAGAGCTGGGGGTCTGAGGATACCAAGATGGCTAGTGTTTGCAGGGCAGAGGAGTGAACAGGAGAGAGCTACTAAAAGAGAGAGCTCTAGATATCTGTAGTGTCTAAAATTGCTTAAAGAGCTAACATTAGGATGAGCATCAATAGTCAATTTAAAAACAAGGCAAATGATTTCAGGTGGTTTTCCTTGACTCTTAATGAGTTGACTCATATTACAGATTGGGTTCTGTTGGAGTCAGTGCCAAGTGCCAAGTTTGTACCAGTGACTGAAGAATTACCTTCTGTGAATAGTCTATGTGGAAAAATTACAGGCAAGAATATTTTCAAGGAAGTTGAGAAAATATATTTTCAGTACTACCTTAAGTGGAATCCTCTAGTATTACAACTGATGGTGGCAAAATTATGTATGGAGCAGACAAAGGTTTAATTAACCCAATTTATAAAGCTTGTGAAAAATGTAAGGTATTTAAAGCTTATTGTTATTCATCACTTTATTCATCAGCAGCTACTTTGAGGAACATACTTTAATTTATTACAAGTTATTGAATCAGTAGTGTCAATGGCAAACTTCATTTGTCCTCATGGTCTTAACCATCATCAGTTCCATGAGTTTTTTTGTTTTTTGTTGTTTTTTTTTTTTTGCGGTACGCGGGCCTCTCACTGTTGTGGCCTCTCCCGTTGTGGAGCACAGGTTCCGGACGCGCAGGCTCAGTGGTCATGGCTCATGGTCCCAGCCGCTCCACGGCATGTGGGATCTTCCTGGACCGGGGCACGAACCCGTGTCCCCTGCATCGGCAGGTGGACTCTCAACCACTGCGCCACCAGGGAAGCCCCAGTTCCATGAGTTTTTGATACAAAGGATGAATATCCTGACTTGCCACACAATAGTTCAGTGGCTTGGAAGTGGTAAAGATTTTTGTGATTTTTTTTTAGTTTTGTGATTTTTTTGAGGACTGAAATTGAAATTTTTCTGAATGAGAAAAATCCCCTTTGAGTTCTATTATTGAGATTCACTTTGAAAATTAGTTTTTGCTGCAGGTTTGACAATGTTTCTTAATGAATTCAAACTAAACTTAAAGGCAAAACAGATGCTTATATACAAATTTGTACTGTGATGGTCATTTCAGTTAACTAACCTTGTGTGAATCACAAGTAATATCAAGTTGTTGTTTTTGTTGTTGTTTTTACACAGTTTTTTTTTAACATCTTTATTAGAGTATAATTGCTTTACAATGTTGTGTTAGTTTCTGCTATATGACAAAGTGAATCAGTTATACTTATACATATATCCCCATATCCCCTCCCTCTTGCATCTCCCTCCCACCCTCCCTATCCCACCCCTCTAGGTGGTCACAAAGCACCGAGCTGATCTCCCTGTGCCATGTGGCTGCTTCCCACTAGCTATCTATTTTACATTTGGTAGTGTATATATGTCCATGCCACTCTCTCACTTCATCCCAGCTTACCCTCCCCCCTCCCAGTGTCCTCAAGTCGATTCTCTGCATCTGCGTCTTTATTCCTGTCCTTCACCTATGTTCTTCAGAACCTTTTTTTTTTTTTTTTAGATTCCATATATATGTGTTAGCATACGGTATTTGTTTTTCTCTTTCTGACTTACTTCACTCTGTATGACAGACTCTAGGTCCATCCACCTCACTACAAATAACTCAATTTTGTTTTTTTTATGGCTGAGTAATATACCATTGTATATATGTGCCACATCTTCTTTATCCATTCATCTGTTGATGGACACTTAGGTTGCTTCCATGTCCTGGCTATTGTAAATAGAGCTGCAATGAACATTGTGGTACATGACTCTTTTTGAATTATGGCTTCTCATGCTGTCAAAACCTAAAAGAAGTGAGACCTTAATTCTCATAAAAATCTGTCATGGATATGATTTCTGAGCTCAACCTACACTTCTAGGAACGTTTTTCTGACTTGGATGCAAATGCAGAGAAAGGATATTTCTACATTGCAAAATTCATTTAACTGTGCCATTCTGCCTAACCATCAATTGGAGTGATTAGTCTTGAATGTAATGACATGCTAAAAGGCAAATAATAAGAGAAGAATCTAGTAGAATGCTATATATATTAAATTAAAATCATATGCTTGTGGATTAATATCACTATTTGACAATACCTGTCTGCATTTTCACATATGAAATATATTTAAAATATATAAAATATATTTTAAATATATATTATATATTAAATATAACATATATAAATATAATTTATATATTATATTAAATATTAGTATTTAAATTGTATAATATATTAATATATTGCTGATAATTATTAATTATTATATAATTAATAATATGGTTGTAATTATATAATTAATGATATATGGTGTATTGTATTATATATTATTAATAATAATAATATATGATATATTATATATTTTCAAGTTTATGTATTATATAATATAACACATAATATATATTAATATACTAATATATATTATACATTTTAATATATATTAATATAATATAATAATATATATCATATATAACATTAATATTATAAATATATTTTATATATAATTATATATAAATATATTACTATAAATATTATAAATATATAATAATTATGTTATTTCATATAAATATATTATTTATATATACTATATAACATATATTAACATTAATACTATGTATTATACACATTATATTAATATATACTGTAATATATTATATACAATGTATTATATAAGGTATATATAACATAATATATATTATATATTATAATATAGTAAATATAATGTATATAATATATTATATGCATCATATTAATAATATATGTATTGTAGTATATTATATATAATATATATAATATATTATATGTAATTTTTAATGTTATAATGTATTATAATATATATAATGTATAATATATAATATATAATAATGTTATATATTATTATATATCATATTATTATATGTTATGTATTATATTTTATATATTATATTTTATATGTTTTATATATTATACTTTATATACAATTATAAATTATAACTATATACAATTTAATAAATTTTATTATAATTATAAATTTTGTTATAATTATATATAATTATAATAATTATATATTATAATGTTATATATTATATACATTATATTTTTATATTATGCATTTTACATGTATTATATATTTTAATTATATATAACTATAGTATAATTATGTTATAATTATATTATACTTATATAATTAAATATAATATTAACATTATATTTGATGTTTTATATATTTATTATATAACGTGTAATAAAATATATCACATATATTTAATATATTTCATATATATTTATATGTATATTAAAATGTTAAAAATCTCATTACAGATCAGCATTAACTAATGAACATTTTCAAGTTGGATGATAGGGAACATTAACTTTGAACCCTAATTAAGTGAAATTATTTCCCCTCCCCCTCCAAAAAATAAGAATTCTAGTCTTCTCATTAGTGGACCTGAATGAAAAAATTTTAAAGTAAACTCAATTATTCTATCTTTAATTTTGCCAATATAAACTTTGTGGAATTTGTTTTCTCCCTTGTTATATAAGAAAACCTTCTCATGGATTTTGCTTCTTGGCAACAAAGCCTAAAATATTTACTATTTGGTCCTTTACAGAAAAAGGTGTGTAGTAGTATCTCATTGTTGTTTTAATTTGCATTTCCCTGATGACATAGATGTGGGCATCTTTTCATATGCTTATTTGCCATCTGTGTATCTTCTTCGGAAAGGTGTCTGTTAAGATCTTTGGTCCATTTTTTAATCAGGTCATTTGTTTTCTTATTGTTGAGTTGTAAGTGTTCTTTGTATGTTTTGGTTAATAGTATTTTATCAGATGTGGGTTTTGCAAATATTTTCTCCCTGTCCATGGCTTGTTTTCTCATTCTCTTGAGATTGTCTTTTGCAGAGCAGAAGTTTTTAATTTTAATGAAGTCCATTTTATCAATTATTTCTTTCATGGGTAGTGCCTTTGGTGTGGTATTTATGGAGTAATCATTATACCCAAGGTCTTCTAGGTTTCCTCCTATTTATCTTCTAGGAGTTTTATAGTTTTGCAATTTACATTTTGAGTTAATTGTTGTGGAAGGTGTAGGGTCTGTGTCCAGATTCATCTTTTTGCATATGGATATCTAGTTGTTCCAGGCCATCTTTGAGCATTTGTTGAAAAGGTTATCTTTGCTCCATTGCCTTTGCTCCTTTTTCAGAGATCAATTGATTATATCAATACTTACGTGGGTTCTCTATTCTGTTTCGTTGATCTATTTGTCTATTTTTTTTTTTTTTTGCCAGTACCACACTGTCTTGATTACTGTAGCTTTATATTAAGTTTTGAAGTCAGGTAAAGTCACTCCTCAACTTTTTTCTCCTCCTTCATTTTTGTGTTGTCTATTCTGGATCTTTTGCCTCTCCACATTAACTTTAGAATCAGCTTGTCAATATCCACAAAATAACATGCTGGGATTTTGATTGGGATTGATTATGTTGAATATGTAGGTCAACTTGTGAAGAACTGATTTCTTAACAATATTGTCTTCCTATCCATGAATGTGGAATACCTCTTCATTTATTTAGTTCTTCTTTGGTTTTGTTCATCAGAGTTTTGTAGTTTTCCTCATATAAATCTTATACATATTTTGTTAGATTTATACCTAAGCATTTCATTGAGGGGGGGTGCTAATTTTATTTCAAATTCTATCTGTTAATTTCTACTATATAGGAAAGCAGTTGACTTTTGTTTGTCAACCTTGTATACTGCAACATTGGTTGTAATTGCTTATTAGTTCCAGGAGGGTTTTGTTGATTCTTTTGGATCTCTACATAGAAAGTCACGTCATCTGTGAACAAAGACAGTTTTATTTCTTCCTTTCCAATCTGTATACCTTTTATTTCCTTTTCTGATCTTAATCATTAGCTAGCATTTCCAGTATAATGTTGGAAAGGAGTGGTGAAAGGATATTCTTGCCTTGTATCTGAACTTAGTGGGAAAGCTACAAGTTTCTCAGCATTAAGTATGATGTTACCTGTACGTTTTTTGTAGATGTTCATATCAAGTTGAGGAAGTTCCCTGTATTCCTAATTTACTGGGAGCTTTTACCATGAATGCATGTTGGATTTGTCAAATACTTTTCCTACATTTATTGATATGATAATGTGGGGTTTTTTTAACCTGTTGATGTGATGGATTACATTAATGGATTTTTTAAATGTTGAATCAGCCTTGCATTACTGAGATAAATCCCACTTGGTTGAGAATTTTTCCATCTGTGCTCATAAAAGATATTGGTCTGTAGTTTTTTTTCTTGTAATCTCTTTGTCTGGTTTTGGTATTACAGTAATCTGGCCTCATAGAATGTGTTAGGAAGAATTCCCTCTCTTCTGTCCTCTGAAAAAGGTTGTAGAGAATTCTTATAATTTCTTCCTTAAATGTTTGCTAGAGTTCACCAGTGAACAAATGTGGGCCTTGTGCTTTCTATTTTGGAAGGTTATTATTTATTGATTCAATTTATTTAATAGATAAAGGCCTATTCAGATTGTCTATTTCTCCTTGTGTGAGATTTGGCAAATTGTGTCTTAAGGAATTGTTCCTTTTCATCTAGGTTATTACATTTATGAGCATAGAGTTATTCATAGTATTCTTTGATTATCCTTTTAATGTCCATAGGATCTGTAGTGATATACTTTCATTTCTAATGTTAGTTATTTGTGCCATCTGTTTTGCTTTGTTTTGCTTTTAATTAACCTGGCTAAAGACTTATCGATTTTATTGATCTTTTCAAAAAACTAGCTTTTGGTTTCATTGATTTTTCTCTGTTGATTTCCTGTTTTCAGTTCCACTGATTTCTGCTCTACTTCCTATTATTTCTTCTCTTCTGCTTACTTTAGGGTTTTTTGTTAATTTTTATTGGAGTACGGATGCTTTACAATGTTGTGTTAGTTTCTGCTGTACAGCAAAGTGAATCCGATGTACATATACATACATCCCCTCTTTTTGGATTTAATTTGCTCTTCTTTTTCTGGTTTCCTAAAGTGGACACTTAGATGATTGATTTTAGTTTTCTTTTTTTCTAATGTATGCATTCAATGCTATAAATTTCCCTCTAAGTACTGCTTTCACTGCATCCCATAAACTGTGATAAGTTATGTTTTCATTTCTATTTAATTCAAAATATATTTAAGTTTATTTTAAGATTTCATCTTTGACCCATTTGTTATTTAGAAGTGTGCTGTTTATTCTCCATATATTTTTGGATTTTCCAGTTATCTTTCTGTTATTGATTTGTAATTTAATTCCATTGTGGTCTAATAGCAGACATTGTATGATTTATATAATTTCTATTTTTTTCAGTTTGTTAAGGTGTGTTTTATGGCCCAGAATGTGTTCTATCTTGGTGAATGTACAGTTAATTTTTGTATAAATTATGAGGCTTATGCTAAAGTTTGTTTTTGCATATGATGTCTAGTTGTTGAAACTAGACACTAACACTATTTGTTGAAAAGGTTATCCTTTCTCCACTGAATTTACTTTGTACATCTGTAAAAACCTCAGTTGATCATATTTGTGTTGGTATATTTCTGGACTCTGTCTGTTTTTCTATTGATCTGTCTATCCATTCTTCACTAATACCACATTGTCTTCATTAATGTAGCTTTACAGTAAGTCTTAAAATCATGTTGTATGTGCCCTCCGGCTTTGTTTTTTTCTTCAAAATTATTGTGGCTACTTTAGTTCCTTCTTCTTCCCTGTAAGAAACGGAGTCTTAGATAAAATGTAAATATTATATGAAAATATAAATGTAATAACATGACTAAAAGATTTTACTCTGTTATTTGTGCCTTTTAATATGTTATATTAAAATTGTTCTTGATTAGAGGATCTCCTGTATACCCATCGACTTTCTGGTAAATTCTTTAGCCTCCCTCCAAGGTGCACTGACTTTGCATAGTATTCACTCTCTGGCTTATATGCACTTCAAGACGAAATATATTGAATTAGGATTAGTAGAGTCCTTTTGTGACAGCACCTCTGTTGAATGGAGAACAAGAGATAGAAAGGTAAGTTTCTGAGTACTACCCTCAATTCTGTGTCTGCACATATCTGACTTTCTCTCCATCTATGTGAGTAGTTCTTCTATGAGGTCTGCAGCCTCATAGGCAGGTTCAAGACCACACTTTTTTCTTAACTAACCTTTTTGCTGATGTTTGACAGATGATTGGGAAGCACTTATAAAATATGCAATATCTTCTATTTTTCAGAAACCTGAATGCCAGCCTAGGTTTGCTTTAGCAATTAAAAAGTAGGAAACTTTTGAGAGGAACTGTTTTAAGATTCCTGAGAAGACCTATTTTAGGTCTCCTAGTCCAGTGTGGTAATTGGTTATCCTTCTACCTTCTTTATAAGTTCATTTTGTCTTAAATTGGTACTATTCCTTTTCTCCCACTGAGGTAAGACTAATATATAGGGATATAAAGAACCATAAGAAGGATTATGAACAAATATTTCCTATAAATATAGATGTTTTAAACCCTAAAATAATCATAAAAATCTGAGTAAATATAAAGAATAATACTATATAACCAGGAAGAATGTATTCTAATAATTAAAATATGGCTACTATTTTGGAAGCCAAAAATAGAATATTTCTTAACAATATGCCAAAGAAGAAAAAGTGTATTATCGTCTCAGTATATATTTAAAAGTTACTTGGTAAAATTAATTTTTCATTCCTGCTTTTAGTAAGCCAAAAGAGAAAACACTTCTTAATATAATAAAGAATATCTAGATGAGAAATACTTAAGAGTGATAAAATAGAATAATTTCTGTTTAGATCAGAATTATACAAAGGTGGCTGTAAAACTTGTATTGCCCTGGAAGTTCTAGCCAATACAATAATATAAGAAAAAATAATACAAATATGGGAGAACACATAAACCTTATGATTATAAGGTTTGTAATTGTTCACCCATAAAACCCATAAAAATCAATTGAAAAAATAAAGAATTGAGAGTTCAATAATGTACAAAACTCAATCACTATAGGGACTTCCTTGGCGGTCCAGTGGTTAAGACTCCACTTTTCCAGTGCAGAGGACGTGGGAGCTAAAATCCCACATACCGTGTGTTGTGGCCCCCCAAAAAAAACCCCAAAAAACTCAATTACTATAAATCTTGATACCAACATTAGCTATTTGAAAGATAAAGTGGGGAGGGGGAAACTCATTTATAACAGAAATGAAAAAACTCAGATATTTCTAATAATAAACCTAGAAATTTATGGAACCTTTCTGCAAATATATTTCCTAGCTAAGATGATTAATTGAGAACTTGTACTTATCTTTTCTATTTCCTGAGACACCAGTAAGGTGAGAGTAAATTAATGTTTTTAAAGGTGTAAATCCACAAGAATAAATGGGAGAAGAGTCATCAATATACCTGAGATTTATATACATTTTTGGAAAATGGAAAATGAATGGAGGATTAGTAACTTACTAGACAGGACAGAGGAAGCTACCACATAGAAAGCACTGAGAATGATATTCAAATGAAAAGAGATTGATGTCACAGAACTTTGTAAAAGCTTGGGAATTGGAAGCAACATGAACAATAAAGAGTGGTGATATGAGGTAGAACTAAAAATAGTATGAGGTGGACATTTGAAGCAAGAATCAAAAAACCCAGTACTCCTGCCACAGTGCCATATATGGAATATTAGTCCCAGACAAAAGACTGGAGATGAATTCTCTGGAGAAATTCAACAAAGAAGAGAAGACACAGGAATGTCATGTACTTTGGAAGATTAGATGAGAGCTGAAAATGGGATGAATTCAAAGTATACAAATGGAAAAAGTCGACCTCCTTCCCTGTCCCAGAAGTAGACCACATCTCCCTCCCAGAATACTGAAAGATTCTTCTCTGAAGAAGCTTAATAGTCCCAGAAAAAAGACCTACAAATACTGACATGAAGTGACACATCCACTTTAGAGAACAGTCTGGCAGTTCCTTAAAAGATTAAACATAGAATTTGCAATCCCACCCTTAGGTATCGACCCAAGAGAAATGAAAACATATGTTTACTAAAAACACATACATGACTGTTCACAGCAGCACTGTTCACAATAGCTAAAAGATAGAAACAATCCAGTGTCTGTCATGTGATGAAAGATAAATAAAATGTGGTACATTCACACTGTGGCATATTATTTGGCAAAAAAAGGAATGTAATAGGGAGTGACTGCTAATGGGTAGTTTCTCGGGGGGGTGGGTTGGAATGAAATGTTCTCAAATTAAATTATGATAGTTGCACAACTTTGTTAAACTAAAAACCACTGAGCTGAATGCTTTAAATAAGTGTACTTTTCTGTATGCATATTTTACCTCAATACAACAGTTTAAAGTTTATAAAGAAGCAATCAGCCACATTGAATGCTGGCAAGACATTATGTAAAACAAAGACTACAAAATGTCCATTGGATTTAGCAGCATGGAAGTCACTGGTGAAATTTGGTGAGTTCAATTTTAGTATAGAAGATGAAAGCCAGGTTGGAAAAAATTGAGAAATGGTGTGGTTATGGAAATGAAAGAATGTCTTACGTGCTCTTAGTTATCTAGTAAACAGGAAAAGATTGAAGGTTCTAGAGTGGATAGTCAATACTAAAAGGTTCCTAAGAAGCACAGATGGAGTGATTAGCCTTGTCTAAGAGAAGGATCACTTCCTTCAGTGTAAAAGGAGGAAATGATAGGTGCTGAAAGACTTGTGACAAAGTGACGACAATTTCTCGTTAATGACCTCCTTTCTCTGATGTGAGAAGCAAGGCCATCTGTTTAGCATAAATTGAGAGAAGGGGAAATGAAGAGAGCAGAACAGCTGATTAGAGAAATACAGTAGCTCTGTATTAGCGGGCTTCCCTGGTGGTGCAGTGGTTGAGAGTTTACCTGCCGATCCAGGGGACACGGGTTCGTGCCCCAGTCTGGGAAGATCTCACATGCCACGGAGCGGCTACAACAGGAGAGGCCACAACAGTGAGAGGCCCGTACCACAAAAAAAAAAAAAAAGAAAGAGAAAAAAAGAAAATATTTAGCACCCATTTAAGGTTAGTGACTAGGAATCTATACTGGATCTGCTCTTTGTTTCTTTGATTTTGTTTTATTTACACTAAGTTTCCCAACTATAATTCACCAGAAAGGCAGGCATTTGGATTCATGCAGTATTATGATTTCGCCAGATTTAGGGGAGGGGACAAATATACAGGGGACATGTTTTTAAGAACTTTGTTAAACGAGTGTTTGGAATGCTGGACCATGAAATTCAAGTTCAATAAGAAGTAAAGGGTTGGGAAGAAGGTAAGCTATTAATGGTTCCACAGGACAGAGCTTTGAGCTATATTGTTCACCACTTCACTCACAGTTCTTAGAGCAATGATTGTTTGAATTAATGGTTTGTTGAGACCAATGGGCAGAGATAGTGGGAATAGTTGAAAAAACAAGCTTGAGGGTAAGATGTGGTCATCAGGAAGTAGTAGGATGTTTGAATCACTGAATTCAGAAGAGATGCTGTTTAATTGGTCACAAGTTCCTGGATATAAAAAGAAAGCCTTACTGAGAAAGTATTTGACCTGAGAGGTCAAAGAACTAAGTCAGAGTGTTGGTTGAGTGTCATTCATGTAATGTTGACATTAGCAGGGATGGTGGTAACAGTTGAAGGAGAAGACTGAATCGAGTGTTATCATCAGTGATTGAGAGTGAATGGGTAAATAGATGTTACAGATGAAGAGAGGTTGAAGGTGGTAGAGCAGGTGACAGAATCCTCAGAGCACTGGGAGTTTAATGAGAGACAGGGAAAATAAGGATCAAAAAGCAAAAATGGAAGTAGTGAGGATCCAAATACTACCTCTTGGCCCTGAAATATATAGGGTATATTGAGTATTAACAATTCTCACTGAGAAGGATGTAAGGGAAACATTGACCTCAGGAAAGAGCCAAGTTTCAGTTAAAATAGGAGATGGGACGGGTTGGGGAATAAAGAGAGTAAAACTATAGAACGTAATAGGGGTAGCAGTACTTCGCGAATTTATGATGAATTGGGGTAGAGAATACCTTTTGGGCATTGACTGATTGAAAAAAGGAATGAGAGACATAGCTGATTTAGTCTCAAAAGACCTTAGACCTAACCTAAGTGCTCTTCAATAGTGGATTGGTTAACTAAATTAAGAGTGCTTCCAGGAGACAAAGTAATCTGAAATCATTAAAAATAATGTTATAAAAAATTGATATGGAAAAAATATTCCCAATATATTAAGTGAAAAAGTAGTTTACACAATCCATATGTATATTATCCTTTTTTATAAAAGGAGAACAAGAAGAATAATTGGATGAGTAATACTTTCATACTGTTTGAAATATATTGTAATTTTTTAAAAGACTAGCTGTCCAAAGATCTAAAAAGCTGCCTATGGAGGAAGGTGCTAAAACTTGAATCATAGAACCATTCATTTTTTCAACAAATATTTAGCTCCTACCTTGGGTCAGGTACCATTCTTGGCACTGGAGATAATAACATAAACAAAATAATGACCCTACTCTTGTAACTGTTGAAAGAGAAAAGCAAATAAGATCTGAGAGAAGAGCATCCTAAGCAGAGGATTCAACACACGCACAGGCCCAGAGGTAGGAATCAAGCATACCAGCAGGGGTTTTGGCAACCCTGAGCAGCTGCGTTGATGGAGAGGAGTGGGATTAAGAGAAAAAAAAAAATAATAGTTCTGTTTTAGATAGTTTGAGATGCCTATCACACATCCAAGTGGAGATATCAGGCAACAGTTCGGTGTATGAGTCTGGAGCTCAAGAGCGAGGTTGATGTTAGAGCTATACATTTAGGAGTCGTTAACAAATTGCTGTTATTAAAAGCCATGAGAATGAATGGAATTACCTAAAACGTGAGAACTAAAGATTAAGCCCTGGGACATTCCATCATTTAAAAGGTAAGAGAAGAGGAGGGTAATCGGGAGAGGTCTACTGAAATCACCAAAGGTGAAAAAAGAGAGTGGGAAGGGAAAGCTCCTGCATCGTGTTTAGCTTTTCATCCAGTGCAGCTTACGCACTGGACCTTGAAATTGTTTCATTTCAAGGTCTTGCCTGGGACTTAAGGGCAGGGTCAGCTACATAACTTACAAGACCAGTGCAATATGAAAATCCCTTCTTCAAAAAGTAGGATGAAAAATGCATTTAAAGGGACTAAACTACAAAGCATTTTCCTTTAAGAAGAAATTTATAAAATAACAGGTGGTACATGAGTAATATAAACCCGCAGATAGCAAAAAAATATTTTTGATGTTATAATTTTATATAATATAATAATAATAATACTTTATTAATGTGATAACTTGGTTGATCATAAGATTTTTCTGGTTCATGTTTTTTCAAATTCATTTATTATATCATCAAAGTTTATACTTTTAGCAACTTTATTTTAAGTGATATACTTAAAAGCAGATTAGTTGCTCTTAGCAAATGAAAGATCACACATAAATTTTGGTAATTTTTAATTTTGAGAAAGATCTTTCTGCTGAGGCAACTGACACTGGAACTGTTAAGGTTATTTTATAATCTGTGACATTTGGATAGATTTCTGATAAATTATTTCAAAATATAAATAGTATATTTTGTATATTATACAAATATAATTAGTATATTTTAGTGTATCTAGAACTGATAGTTCTTATGGAACAATTTTTTTTTAAAGATTTAACTCTTCATACACATAGTTTCATGTATGGATATAAATTTAAATTTGTACAATGCCATTTTAATGTTTTCTCTGGCATTTTCTGTAACTTGTAGAGGTCATACGAGAAACCAAAAGTCACCTAATGGTTTGTAGGTAATTCAAAATGCCTATTATGCTTTCTATTACTGTATCTTAAATTACAAAGAAAAAATTAATTTTAAAACTGTATCCCTCATTAATTGGTTCATTTGAAGCTGCATATAAAAACAATGTTCTTTTCCATCAAATGCAACAATCTTTATATTTAATTTCTGTTTCTCAGCCTGTGGATATTTGCTTTGCAATATTGCAGCAGTTTTTAAAACCAGAGATTCTAAACTCTTTGAAGATTTCTGATATCTCTTTGATATGCTATATTACAATGTCCATGCGTATGCTTTAATTTTGTAATAATTTATTGACGTTTATTGCCTAAACACTAGCAGTTCTTATCCCAGTGCTCAGGCCAGAGAGCTAATATTTTTGCCTTGGGGATGAGCTCTGGGAAGATAGGCAAGCCAGCCTCCCACGACTGCCACCACCACTGCTGCTTCTGCCACCATCACCATAACTAATCTGGGGCCCTGCACCACCCCAGACTGATTCTGGCATGAATGTGCATACCAAGCAGACAGCCAACTGTTTGGCATACACACTGTGCTATGGGCCAGAACCCACATATACATGCCTGGCATATCTCCTCTGTTCACACACATGCTCCCTTGTCCTATCACATTTTATTGGGTTGGCCAAAAAGTGCTTTTGGTTTTTAAGTAAAGATAAAAGACACATTTTTCATTTTCACCAAGAACTTTATTGAACAATGTATTTACCCTTTTGTTCCATTACCTTCTGCCATTTTTCAGGCAACTTCATAATTCCATCTTCCCAAAACTTTTTATCTTTTTGAGCATAGAACTCTTCCAGGTGCCTCTTACAGTCTTCCAGGGAATTGAAATATTTTCCATTACGACGAATGAATCAGAACTTCCCAGCCAAGCTGTAGCAGTTTTTGCCTGGTCTTCAAAGAAACATGCAGTCTTGCGTTATCCTGATGGAAGATTATGCGTCTTCTGTTGACTAATTCCGGACACTTTTTGTTGAGTGCTGCTTTCGGTTGGTCTAAGTGGGAGCAGTACTTGCTGGAATCAATTGTTTGGATTTCCTGAAGGAGCTCATCATAGAGGACTCCCTTCCAATCCCACCATATACACAACATCACCTTCTTTGGGTGAAAACCGGTCTTTGTTGTGGTTGGTGGTGGTTCATTTCGTTTGAGTACTTATCACATGTTAATTTATACCAACTCATTAATTTAATCCTAACAGGATTTCTGTTGATCCCTTACGCATGACAAACTGAACTGAGAGACTGAATAACTTTCCCTAAGTCACAGAGCTTGCACGTGGTAGAGCAGAGATTTCAGCCAAGTCTGTCTGGCTGCAAAGAAGTTGAGAGGCAGCATAGTGTCCTGTGTACAAGGGCTGGAAGCAAATGACCTGGGTTCAAATCCTGGCCCTGTCATGTAGTGTCTTCTTGCTAGACGAGTTACTTCTCTGAGCCTTGCTTTCTTCGTGTATATAATGGGGATCAGAGTACTACAGGACCTACCTCATAGGATTATGTAGAGGGTTAAATGAAAGTGAGATACATGTAAAGCATTGAGAACAGTGCCTGATGCTTTAGTAAGCCTGCGATAAACGTTGCTACTAATATTGTTATTGTTTTCATGATTACTTTGCCCACTCCATGGTCTGTCTTCACAGGTTAGAAAAGAATGTTAGTAGTCAGCAGAAAAGAAGAGCTTAGAGACAGACAGACAGCAGAGCCCCTCTGGTGTTCACCTTCCCTAAAGTTCCCCTAGAAGGCCCTCCTGCGTATGATGTGATCTGTGATCTGATTCTTGCCCTGGGCAGCCCATCTCTGTGGGCTTTTTGGATTTTAATGTTTTACTGATCTGATCATTTTCTGTCTGGGTTGTATGTGTTAACAGGTATGAGACATCTCTATTGGATTTGGTTCAATCTCTGAGTCCCAAGACTGCTTCCAAACCGTGGCCCCATCGCTCCAGAGAAGCTGGGTCATGGCATCACAGTGCTTGCCTACTCAGTCCTCTGAAGTCAACCTGGAACAAGACCAGGGCAGGCAGGACCCCTGAAGACCTGGAGGAGGATCAAATTCTGGAAGATATCTTTTTCATTTGACACTGAAGCACATGCTGCAAAATTTCCGTCAGAAATGAGTGTGTGTTTTTATATACTGATCCGGGATTTTAAATTATTTGACTGCAACGTAATTGTGTCTCTCCTTTCACAGGGAGGGACCTATCTCACTAGCATCCTGTTACGTGTCGAATACAGAAATCATTCTAACCACCCAGGGTGTTTCTGATCAGACCAATCAGTAGATAACACATTAAGGACGGATCGGGGATGGAGGACAGTAGCTTTTCTATGCCAAGCAGAGATTAGAACATTAACATAGGACACTTTCTGCATGGCGGAGACCTTTGCATACTCAGCCTCATTCAAGAGTGTTTCCTTCTCAATATTTTGCTGGAAAAGGTTGGCTCTCTTTTGTACACAAGGAAAACCTTCCCATTGAGAGATCCCTCTAGTTTAAACGTAGCCCCTTTTTAACATAAGCAATTTCAGAAAGATAGACCCTTTTACTTCTCCACCCCGTTTTCTTACCACCTACCTCTTTCTAGGTCAGTCAGTTAATTCTGAGGTTAGAGTTGGTGGTGCCCCTCCCATCATAAGCAACACTGAGGGCCAACTGTGAGTCAGTCTCAGCAGTCATCAGCCTGGCTGCTGCCCACCCTATAACCAAAAGGGCTTAATGAGCTAGAGGGAGGCCCTCCCAACCCTTAGAAACCAGCATTAGATTACACAAGCGAGCACTGCCCCAAGGGAGGCACTGGCCTGAAATGCTTGTCCTATGGTCGGCCATTTCCCAGGATAAATAAGAGCACTCTCTCAGTATGTCTCCTTGCCCCAAGTGTCTGTTTTATTCGCCCTGGTGAACTTCCCATCAGCTGCTACAGGCTGACGGACTTCCCCTGGCCTCCCCTCTCTCCCCATGTGGAGTCCAGGCCCCAACTGACCAGGCCTTGCGCGCGCTCTGCTCATAATGCTCCACCACCCCATGCAGAGCCTCCCCCTATCTCCCACTGGGCCTCACAGAGAAAGCCTGTGGAAGAAGCACACTCGACACGTGCTCTCTCTGCTCTCCTGTTCGGCAGAGCTCTTGAGATGGGTCCCTCAGCTTACGGTGGACTCTAGTGGCCTCCCAAGCTCATGGGCAGTATGATGAGCCTGGTAGAGCCAGTGAGTGTAAAACTCTCCAGTCATTGGAAGCCAGGGGAAGATATGCATTACTTGATGACTTTAATTGGTACGGAGCGTGTTGCTGTTTTCTCTCTCCATCTCACCAACCCCTGGCCTGAACTGAGACTAAGCCTGTCAGTCATTATTGGTAGCTAATGTCAGACCATGCAGGGCAGCCTGCACTTAGTGAGACTGCATGGCTTCCCTGAAGTCTTTATCAAAACTAGATTATTTCAGGGCTTCCCTGGTGGCACAGTGGTTGAGAGTCCGCCTGCCGATGCAGGGGACATGGGTTCGTGCCCTGGTCCGGGAAGATCCCACATGCCGTGGAGCAGCTAGGCCCGTGAGCCATGGCTGCTGAGCCTGTGTGTCCGGATCCTGTGCTCCACAACGGGAGAGGCCACAACAGTGAGAGGCCCACGTACCGCAAAAAAAAAAAAAAAAAAAAAAACTAGATTATTTCAGGCTACCAAAGCCTTCTGGAGCAACTTCCTTGTCTGGGTAAATCCAAATCTCATTGTCTCTTCAGACCGAGGCCCTGTCACCTCCGCCCAACCTTCCTTCACTTGAGTCTTTTTGTTCTTTGGAGGAGAGAAGAATATAGCCTACCAATACCATATTCTTAATCTGAGGTAAATATCAGGTCAGGACAAACCAGTTGTAGTCATTCAGTTGGAAGGTTGAAAATTATTGCAGATTACAATTTCCTCTTAAAGTTCACCCCTAAGAAGGTAACTGAATCAGTTTCATCCCATTCCAGAAGCCTTTGGAATATAGAGCTTTCTTTGGTGCGGCCAAAAACTGGGTGAAAACAAACGGAGAGCCCTTGACCATTTTCTCAGTTAAAGTTAGGTTTCCAGAGCTATCTTTTCCTTGCCCCATGTGTCATGACCACCTTAAGTACACCCAGCTCCCTCGGATCATCCATAACCACACTTTCCTATTCTGGACACCAGTGTCCTTACTGCTCTCTGGAGTAAGAGGATGCCAAGAAAGACCAAGAAAAGGATTGTGATTTCTTCAAGAAGCTTGTTTGCCTTCAGAACAGTCACAAACAGGACCTAAACTAAAGGCTTTGTGGGGGGCGGGTCACAAGCCACAAAATGGAGTTTAATTGCTTCTTTACCTCTCCTCAATGAGCAATTTGGAAGAGCAAAGATGGATTTTCAGCAGAGCATCAATCAACCTATTTTTCATATGCCACATTCCCCGCCCCCGCCAGTTGCCTTTCTCTATCCTGTAGGCATTTCCTGGTCGTCAGGGCAATAGGATGTGAATTTGTGTCTAGTCTAACATCTTCATTATGAATTGAACAATATATGTTAACATTTTAATCTGTGTCTCACTTTGAAATCTATATATATATGTATGAAAAGGTTGTTGTAGAGCCTCGAGGCTTTTGTAGAGCCTAGAGGCTTGACCTAATTGCAGACCAATCTACCAAGGGAGAGGGCCTGGCACACAGGAATCTGCCTTTCCTCCCCGTTAAGCACTCCCAACAGTGACTGGCTGTAATGCGCTTGCCCAGCCTCCAGCCATTTCCCCAAAGCAAGACTGGACACGTGTTGGCGATGCTGCAGGTAGTGTTACCACACTGCCTACCCTGCTCCCCACTGTTCTGGGAGAGAAAGACCAACCAGTGTCTACAAAACGGGTCAGGACAAATGCCCATGGAAGCTCCTTAAGTAGGGCCCAAAGTGCTTGATTTAGAAGACAAGAGTCAGTCAAGGAGAAGCTTTCTCTGACAGCCACCCTTCCAGGAGGCACATTTGTGTTTACAAACCTGACCTCCATGGGGGGACTTGTCCAGAGCGCCCCGAATGTCACGGGGAGGGAGGGGCTCTCTCCTCCCCCAGAGCCGTTCCTTCCACTCAGCGCTCTTTTCAGTACCATTGTTCACATGAGTTATTTGCTGGTCAGACTCTGGGGAGGGGACAGGCCTAAAGGAGAAGAGCTGGACGAAGTCTGCCGTCATAGCCAATATCTCAGTGGCTATTTTCCCCATGTGGTTTTGATATTGAATTGTTCCTTGAACATCCCCCATCGGATAAGTGGAGTATAGCTTGAAAGCAAGAGAAGAGCCTCAGGTTATCAAAATGTTATTTCTCTTAGTATTTGTTAAAAAAAAAACAGGAATGGTCAGTTGAAAGAAAGGAAGTAGTTTGCCACATCCTACAGGTTTTCCTGGCTGAGTCCGGTTCACTCCCATCACATGAACACCAGGCCTCCTCTAGGTTGTGTGGTCACTAGAATGGGAGGTTCCATCTGTGCACACCTTTGAGTCCCTTCTTTGTGCTTTTCCCCAAAACTGCTTAGCAAAGAAATGTCTCGGCACTTTGACACAAGAAAAATAGTGCTGCCTAGTTGGCTTTCGGTGCTGGTAGAACATAGGCGAGGGCTTGGGTACCTGAAATGCCCAGTTCAGAGATCACCAAGACAGCCAGTTCTGTGGATTCAACCAAGACAGCCAGAGACTCTATCCTGCCCCTGCTCCCCCAGTCAGCCTGACACCTTCCCCTGAACCAGGAGGCTTTGCAGCTCCCCTCAGAGACAGAGGTGGCAAGGACAAAATCATCACTCAACTGGCTCCCAAGCTGAAAATGAGCAAAGTAATCATTGCCCCAATTGTAATAAGATAACCCTTAAGTCTAGGAACAAAGCTAGAGATGAGTAGGGTGAGGGTGACACCCTGGTCCTCAGAGGAAGAATAACCTGGCAGCTAGAGAGCCAGTTTCATAAATGAGTAGCCATCTACACAGTCCTCAGAGTTTCTCAGAGTTGCTATTCAAAGTGGATTGTTCCTGAGCCCCTTGGACTCCATTGTTCCATTTAGAACTGGGATTTTCTACCCTCTCAGGCTTCAGCTCCATAGCTATTCTCCCTCCCATCCACCTCCACCACAGGCACACTCAGAATTGAGTGAGCACCTAGAAAATGCTCAGGGCCTTTTCTACCTCCACTCCTTACCGCCCCCGCCCCCATCACCTTCCAGAGTCACAGAATTCTGTGGCTGGATTGGACCTTAGAGCCCATAGAATCCATCACTTTCATTTTACAGATGAAGAAAGTTCAGAGAAAGGTGAGCTCTTGCATCCTGTCAGTGGCCAGTCTGGCTGCCAAGCTGGTATCCTCCCCACTGCAGGACATCACTACCTTGATCTGGTATTCCAAGATGAACATTTTTAAGAATCTCAACTAGGACTGAACATTCTACCACCATCTGTTAGAAGTGAGCTCTCACAAACCACTTGGGCCAAGGGGGCAAAAATGCAGCATGTCCATTCCTCAGGGGGGTTTTAGGTCAGTAACCCTCAAGTGCCACCATCTGGAACTTCTTTCTGTTTGTGGAGGTAGAGGCCATGGGAAGGCTATCTCAAGAAATACCCCTGGGAAAAAGATAAATCTCTCCAGGTGGCATAATGGACATCACTGTCTTCTCTAAATAATAAAGGCTGTTACAGCCCTAGTTAAGACTTCTTCTGAAAAGACAGTGGCTAAAATGAGGGTGAGGCCCACCTTCAATTGGCAGGGGAGGTGGCTAGTAAAACCACTAGGAATGACCTATATCATATGTTGCCAATGGAGCGACCACTTTGACCATGACTTGCCAGAACCCAAGGCTTGTCTTCATCAGTGCTCTTGGCCAGTTGAGTGGCTCCCTGGGCCCAGTGTTAGATGTTGTTGATCCCACTAAGGAAGAGGTTAACAGCACAAGCTGTGGAACTCAGTAGACCTTATACAAATCTGTTACACTGCTTCCTAGCTGAATCATCTTAGGCAATATATTAACCACACTAAACCTAAATTTCTTAATCTGTAAAATTGGGATGATAACTCATACATCATAGGATGGTTGTAAGGGTGAAATTCAGTGAAATAATGTATGTGAAGGGCCTAGGAATAGTACCTGGCACATACAAAGTGTTCCACTAATGGTAGCTATCATTATTATCATTTATGTCTCAGTTAACTTACAGACTAGATAGAAGAAGACAAAGCTTCGTACTTTAAATTTTTAACAATAATAAAACAAAAGCCATCACAGTATGTCTTCCAGCAACTGGTAGGAAGCTGTAAACACTATGGTTTCAGAGAGCAAATTGCTGGGCTGAGTTTACTTAGGATTTGTGGGAGAAGGAGTAAAAGGAGGGAGATTTGACCTAGGCTTTGGCAGAGTATCTAAGATGGATGGAGAGTGGGGAGGGACTTGGTGGGTGGGAAGGTGCAGAAGTTGAGTGTTCATTGGCAAGAAAGCTCAAGATGTGTTTTGAAAGAATGCTGAGGAGATCACAGCTAGTAGGTGAGGTTCCAGAGAGAGGGCATCGACCTACACTGAGGGAAATATGCTGGGCCCAAATTGTGAAGAATGTTAAATGTCAGGCAGTGGAGTTCCATCCTTCAAGCAACAAAATCCATAAACTATCTTGGAATGACTTGTTTAGAAGTATCTACCTTGCAGTAGTGTCAGGCTCTATCAGAGGGGATGGGATAAGGTTGGAAGGAAACATCTACTGTGTGCCTACTAAGTGTTGAGCAAGGTCCATAGATACCTTCTTTCATTTAATCCACACAGCAATCCCAAAACATAGGTGGCAGTATCCCCCTGTTAGAGATAAGGAAACTGATCTTGGAGAGGTTAGGTGTTGGGCCTCAGCTGCTAAATGGCAGAGCTAGTAAGTGGCCTGGAGATGAGCTGTCTAGTTCCACAGCTGTGCTCTTTCTACTGTACAAGCCTTCCTCTAGCCTAAGCGGGTGGCACTTTAGACAGAGACACCAATTGTTACGAAGCTATTGCCACAGGTCAGGTGGCAAGAAAGACCTCGAATGCAGCACTTAGATCAGCCTTGCTTCAGTTGAGAATGTGCACCAAACGTCAGATTGCCACTGGCTGAAAAGATAAATAATAGAGCATCGAGGAGGGAGTGATGAGCAGGGGATGCGGAGAGAAGTCAGAAATTGCTCCAGTGGAGCTCCCTTCACGGAAGCACTAGACAGGAGGGTTGATAAGGTGCTAAACCCCTGTAGTGTCAAAGGGGAAGATCTTAAAGGAAAGTAAGAAATGTCCATGAACCCTCATACCCTGCTGGGGGGAATGTGAAATGGTACAGCTGCCTTGGAAAACAGTCTGTAATTTCCTCAAAAAGTTAAACATAAAGTTACCATATGACCAGCAATTTCACTCGTAGGTGAATACCCAAGAGAAATAAAAGTATATGTCCACACAAAAACTTTTGGATGGATATTCATAGCAGCATTACTCATAATAACCAAAAGGTAGAAACAACCCAAATGTCTATTAGCTGATTAATGGATAAACAAAATGTGGCATATAGCCACAGTGGAATATTTGGCCATAAAAAGGAATGAAATATGTCCTACAACATGAATTATGCTAAGTGAAAGAAGCCACTCGAAAAGACCACACATGGTATGATTTCATTTATATGAAATGTCCAGATAGGCACATCTACAGGGAGAGAGTCTATTAATGGTTGCCTAGGGCATGGGTAAATAGGGGTAATGGAGAGTGAGTGCTAAAGAGTTTGGGGTTTCTCTTTGATTGTGGTGATGGTTGCATAACTGTGAATATACTAAAGACCACTGAACTGTACCCTTCAAATTGGTACATTGTATGGTATGTGAATTAGATCTCATAAAGCTATCACCAAAGAAGTGTCCATGGGCATTGGTTGCTGGCTGGCCAAGGAGTGCTGGAAAGTCAAGAGCAAACACCTGGTCACTATGGTTCTGAACTGGGCTTGGGTGAAGCCATTCTGCAAGGTGTTAGGGGAGAATGAGTCCAGGGCCGCTCATCTTAGAAATCAGCCTGTGAAAGGAAGGCGAGACCAGAATGGTTGATGGAAGTGAAAGTTCGGGCTGGCTACAGGGCACTTTCCCAACTTGGTGGGGGCCTACCCTTGATTCCCAGCCTGGTCGCCACAGGGGTTACCAGTAATCCGTGAGCAGTTTTCATGATTTTAGGAAGACTGATGGAAACCTTGCATGTCTGTGGAGAAGAGCTGCACAGGCCAACTGTAACATTACTTCTTTATGTTCAACTGGAAATCACTCTATCAAGTCGTGATGACCTCAGTTATTGGGGCGGGGGGTTCACCTCTGATTTGTTGGCATATCTGTATGCACAACACGTTAATCTGTGCTTAATAAAAATGGGCAGATAAATCTATATATGCATTTCAGGAAACAGATTGTTTCCCAACGTGGGGTACATGGGGGTATCATCAAAGGGGCTCCTTGGAGATGCAAAAATCAGGGACTACTTTCAACAAACAAAGGGGAGAACAAAACCATGGATAGGAAGAAATAGAGATGGGGAAGAAAAATAACGTCACGGTAGGGTGATGGCGTGGGAGGGACAGAAAGAGCCAGGAAAGGATGGAAACCCAGACCCTGCAGCAGAAAGGGAGGAATAAATACAGAACATCAGGCATGTGAGTAGAGGCCGATGGGTGCCAGGAAAACATCAGAAACTCACAAAGCACTAACTGGGCACCAGACCCTGGGCTGGCCCTGTGTGTCTTATTCAATCCTTATGAGATGGGGCTTCTTTTCATACTTTAAAAAAAAAATCATTTCATTATATGGGGTTTTTCTTGTGAGCCATCTCAAATCCTTTATGGAATGAGGCTAGGCATACATCGATGCACACCTAAAGTTTGAGGGTGATATCTTTGGCACCAATAATGAAAGACTTAACCAAGACTTAACCAAGGTCGTCTGCTGGACCATTCCAAATGGATGGAATTCAGAAACTGGGGTTTGGGAGGGTCATTTCTCACTCCTTCCGCCCTCCTTCCCTCAGTCTCCAAGTAGCACCACGTCCTCGTACTTCTCAGCCTGCCCACTGCTCTCTCTCTCTCTCTCTCTCTCTCTCTCTCTCTCTGCTGACGCTTCTCTACTACAACAGTCTCTTCACTGGCCTTCCTGTCAGGGGCCCTGGATTCATCCTTCAGTATGCGACTTCACCTCTCTCTGCCTCACTCAGCTTTAAATGGAGACCATAACAGAACCTACCTCACAGGGTTACTGTGAAGGTTAAATGAACCAATGTGTGAAGAGTGCTCAGCAGAGAATAAATCAGCACTGGATATGGGTTACCTGTTATTACCGTTCTCCAGAAAACTACCAGGGTCATCGTTATGTCACACCCCAGCTTAACGTGCTAGATAGTTTCCTATTGCCTTTAAGAGAGAGCTTGGACTTCTGAGCGCAGTGCACAAGGCTCCACTGCAGTCTGGAGACCTCCAGCCCCTTTTTCCTGCTCTTTCTTTCTCTTGACTTCTGTCCTCCAGCCACCATGAACTTCTCTTAGTTCCTGAAGGCACTGTAATGTTCATTTCCTGACTGTCTCGTGAGCTCTTTTAGCCCTTTGTGCATCCTTTATACCTTTGCACACAGTAACATTTACTGTGCTAGGTTACCTGTATATCTGATTCCTCCTTTAGACCATACAGTCAGACTAAGTTGTCAGTCTCATTTATCACTAACTCCCCAGAGCTTAGCATGGTTCCTGGCACATTGCAGGCTCTCATTCATTGTGTATCACACAGATGGATAGGTAAGGTGCATGGGAGGAAGGGAGGCAGGGAGGGAAGAAATGAAACAGAGCTGCGTTTCCAAAGTCCAGCACTCTTGGCACTATTCCAGGCTGCTTTCAACTCCCTCCTGAGGAAGAGAGGACCATGCTGAGAGGCCTGGGGGAGAGTGCGGCTTGGGACGCCTCCACTGCGTCCCCACACTGACTAGGCTTCTCTTTCCAAAAAAATCTGAGATTTGTAACTTCCCTGCCTAAAATCCAAGGACTCGGCAGTGCTTTCGGGCAAGAAGCACACCCCTGAGAGGGGCGTCCCAGGCTCCGGGCGCCTGGCCCACATCCCCGTCCTCCTCACCCCCTCCCTTCGTCTGCTTCCCTTGCACCTCACAGCCTTCGGCCCGAAGGCGCCGCTCTTTCCTGCCTGCGTGGCTTTTGCAGGCCCTTCCTTTGGGGTGAATCTTCCCAGAGCCTGGCTCCAGTGTCACCGCTGCCATGTTTTCCTCTCCACCCCCCTCCCCCCAGGCATCAGTATCAACTCTTCTCTGGGCTCCAACAATACCCTGTAGAGCCTTCTGTGACGGCCCACCTCAAACTGTGCTGTACCGTTTTGTGCACTGTCTGTCCTCCCTATTAGAATGTTAAGTGTCTAAATACAGCATATATTGACCTTGGAATCAACCCAGCCTTACCATTTGTGAGCTGTGTACATTTAAGCAAGTTACTCATATCCACTAGGCCTCAGATATAATAACTTAGAAAATTATTTTCAAAAATGGAGATGATATCCCTACCTTACAAGTTTGGGGCCTGGCATGCTGACCCTAGCCCTGGAAACGAGCCCAGAGGAAAGCCAGAATGGTGAAGCCAAAGTGTCCATGAAAGAAAGTAGAGCAGGCAGGGCGACCAGTGGGGCCAGAGGAGGCTCTGAGAGGGGCTCCTTGGAACAGGAGGAACCAGAGGCCCAGCAGGGAAGCGCAGGGCTGCGTTTGTGAGGAGTTGAAGAGGTGATTGGCCAGAAGACCAGGCCCCGGCTGAGGTCTGGACAGCGTGTGGCGCTGGCCTCTTCCGCAGCCGACGGCTGGCAGCCTTGGCGGGCACCGCGCTGGCACCGGCACGCAGACCACGACCCACGGCCTGACGGCTGTGGGGATGCCCAGGACACACTGTCCTTCACCTGTGCAGCAGTTATAAACTCTGGTTTTCCCCCTCTTTGTCCCTCTCTTCCCCCTACTTGAGCCACTTTAAGCTCTGCGGTGGACTTGTCTGGTGCTGAGAGGAGGGGCTGTTTGCTCTCCTGCCTCTTGTGGCTGCCGGTTGAGCCAGGATGAGCTTCAGCCACAGTGGGTGGTGTTCGCCTTCCCGGCTGGAAGTGATTTAAGCTTGCTGGATTTATATAACACCGAGGAATGGTAAACTGTGTAAATTTGCTATGTTTTCCAGGGACAGTTATTTATGGAGGGGCATTTTTAACTCAAGTGCAGGAGTGTTAAATCATTATAATAAATTCGTGCTATTCAGACTTTCTTACATTGTAATAAATTTTTTCTAAGCATGAATGAGGAGATCCATGATTCCTCTAATAAACCATTGTGTATTTCTTCTCAAAATGACACAGCTTACTATATCAACTTGGAGAATAATAGAAGATTTACTGAGTTGGAGAAAAAAGAAAGTTGAGTAGCAATGAGTCTGAGAAGGGACTTGAGAGCGTGACCCCCAAGCAGACCTTCTCCCCGCCTCTCTGCTTGCTTCTCACCCGGCAGGTGGGGCAGCACATGCGGCCGCAGCCCGGGAGGGCCTGGCTAGGGGCGCCTCCCCGGAATCTGCCAGCTGAGCCTTTGAACAGAGAAATGTGGCCAGGGGCTCCAGCGGCCTTCTGTTCTGTCCTGTCCTGTCCTGTCCAGGGGGAGGTGTTAGAGTGGGGCTCTATTAGAAATGAAAGCTCTCTCTCCCCATGATGTGAAATCCCTTCCAAAAGCATCAGTCTGGCTAGAGAGCTGCCCTGCGTACAGCCCTCTCTCATTACCTGTCTCACCTCCCTCCTCACTTGGATGCTTAGCTGGACCAGAGGATTCATAGTTTTCATCAGATTCTCAAAGGAATCTGTAATCCAAAGAGTTCAAGAATCACTGGTCTTCAGGAAGCTCTGAAGCATCTTTGAACTGTCCATTAGGTACAAGACAAAGTCCAGTGATGTGGTTCCTGGCCTCCAGCAGCACCTAGGAACTGTGTCCAGCTGCAATTAAAGTGCCCAGAAGTCGGTGCAGCCCCAGAGGCCTGAACGGCAGCCCCTAGGAGGGGGACTCCAATCAGAAGTTCCTGGAAGATAAGACATTGTTGCTGGGCCAGGGCAGGAAAGAGGAAGGAAGGTGCCCCAGAGAGAGGAACACTGTGTCAAAGGCATGGAGACAGGGACCCCAAGATGAGTGAGCTCATTGCTAGGCCTAGTGTTTAAACTTGGAGAGCAGCAGGGTCCAGTGGAAAGAGAACTGTGTAGATTCCGTTACTCAGCAACAGTTTCCAGTTTACCTAGTGCTCTGTCAGAGTCTGAGGTTCAAGTCCTTGCTGTGCCACCGTAGTTGTGTGACATGTGCAGGTCCCTTCACCAGTGCAAACTCAGTGCCTCTACCTGCAAAATGTAGGGCAGCACACTCATGCACAGCTGGCTCGCAGACTACATGGGGATGCGGCGAAAGGATGCTCAAGCATGTGCTGAGTGAACAACTGCAAAGCACTTTCTACATATCAGGTGCTTTTGTCATTTATCTGAAGGCTGGCAAGGGGCAGCGGGCCCCTCCAGAGCACGGAGAAATGCGGGTTCCATGGCAGCCAGGCAAACCTAGGCCGGCCAGCCCCCCACCGTCTCGCTTACCTGCTGCAGGTCCCCACCTCACTGATGCTCCCAGTCCCCCCTCCTTGGTCTCCAGCAGGGCAGCCCACTGCACACCTGCCTGTTTCAGAATACTGTTTACCTCGGTCTCTCCCCTCAGCCTGGGCTGCCTTCCTGGGAGTCGGGACTGTGCTCTCATCACCTCATACCCTATGCAGCGTCCTGGCCACCTCTGCTTCCACAGCCCTGACTCTCCAGACCCCAGTCTTGAGGGCTGTCTGGAGCAGACAGAGTCAAGAGCTGTTCCAGAGCAGGGGCCCTGGGGCTGCGGTCCGCCCACCTCCATGAGGGCGCCTGTGAGCGTCTCGCAGCCCTTCCCTCTCCGCCCGTCTCCACTCTCCACCTCTAGTATATTCAAATCTGTCCCATCTCCCTTCAGAACTGATGATGATGTTGTTTTCTTGTTTTGCTAGTCAGGCTGCTCCTGGGGATGAGGGTGGGAATAGGCACCCCCAGGAGCCAGGGCTGGCTAGTGTTTTCTCAGTGGTCTACAGGCAGGAGCCACAGTGGCCCCATCAGGCAGCCCATGACACCAGCTGCTCATGTCCATGTCGGAGGGCTTCTCCTTTCAGATCCCCAGGACGTTTCCAGGGGAAGAAGGGGTGGGAGGGGTGCTGGTCCCTGGAGCACCCAATCCAAACGGCTGACAGCTCTCCCCAGGCTGACCCAGCTAATGCTCAAACTGGCCACATTTTTTTTTTCAGACATTTAATTTTGAAGTCAGACCTACCGAAAATTTTAGAAATAATACAAAGAACTCCTGTACACCCTTCACCCGTATTCCCCAGTGTTAACATTTTAATTCATTTGCTTTATCATTCACTCTTTCTCACACATATATAAACGAACACACATATTACTTTTCTTCTGAAATATTTGAGAGTAAATTGCAGACATAATACTCTTCTTTTTCCTAATAATTCAGCACGTATTTCCTAAAAACAAGGACATCCTCTTGCATACCCACAGGACCATGATTGAAATCAGGAAATGAACATTAATAGAACACTAGTATCTAATCTACAGACCATATTTAAAATTTTCCAACTTTCCTTTTTAACTTTTTAATTTCCTTCCCTTAAATATCCTTTTCGATGAAAGAAAAATAAAATCTAGCCAGGATGTAATCTACGACCATAAATTGCATTAGTCGTCAAAATGGCTATCGTCAAAAAATCCACAAACAATAAATGCTGGAAAGGGTGTGGAGAGAAGGGAACCCTCCCACACTGTTGGTGGGAGTGTAAGTTGGTAGAGCCAATATGGAGAACTAAAAATAGAGCTACCATATGACCCTATAATCCCACTCCTGGGCATATACCCAGAGAAAACCATAATTCAAAAGGATACATGCACCCCAATGTTCATTGCAGCACTGTTTACAATAACCAAGACTTGGAAGCAACCTAAATGTCTGTTGACAGAGAAATGAATAAAGAAGATGTGGTACATATATACAATGGAATATTACTCAGCCATAAAAAAGGATGAAATAATGCCATTTGTAGCAACATGGATGGACCTAGAGATTGTCATACTGAGTGAAGTAAGTCAGAAAGAGAAAGAAATATCGTATGATATCACTTATATGCGGAATCTAAAAAGAAATGATACAAATGAACATATTTACAAAACAGAAACGGACTCACAGACTTAGAGAATGAACTTATGGTTACCGAAGGGGAAGGGGGAAGGGACGGGATAGTTACAGGGAGTTTGGGATTGACATGTACACACTGCTATATTTAAAAAGGATAACCAACAAGAACCTACTGTATAGCACAGGGAACTCTGCTCAATGCTATGTGGCAGCTTGGATGGGAGGGGAGTCTGGGGGAGACTGGATACATGTATATGTATGGCTGAGTGGCTTTGCTGTACACCTGAAACTATCAAACTGTTAATCAACTATACTCCAATTTAAAATAAAAACTTTAAAAAAAAAGTTGTATTTAGTCATCATGTCTCTTTAGATGAGTACAAACCACTTATTTTATAGGATGTTCCCCAATTTGGGTTTGTTTGTTTTCTTATGACCAAATTCAGCTATGCATTTTCAGCAAGAATAGGTAATGTTGTGTCCTTCTCAGTAATTATACCAGGAGGCCCATGATAGCTATTTCCTTCATTCCAGGTGATATTAACTTTGATCACCAGGTTAAAGTGATGTCTGCCAGGTTACTCCACTGTAAAATCATTACCTTTCCCTGTGCAATTTGTTAGTATCTTGTGCGTGTGTCAGGAGGGGGTTACTTGAGACTATGTAAATACCATGTCTCATCTACCTTTGACCCACAAGTTTCAGCATGCATTGAGGATGACTGGGCACATTCCATTTAAATCCTTAGCCTTCTGCTGTGTTCCCACTGCCCTCTTTGACCATCCCAGCACTAGGAGACAGGTTGGAAAAGGAGACAATGCTTATCCTCAGGGCCTTCAGCTAGGAGGGAGCTACACACTCAGAGCAACGGAGAACAGTCTGAACAAGGGCCCAGTGAAGTGGTCCCCACTCTGAGGGCAACAGGAAGCCAGAAAATACGTGCTCAGTTTGAGTTGGAGCCCCCCTGGAGCAGATGGACCCTGAACAAAGGGCAGGAGAATTTGAATGGTCAGAGACTTGGGAAAACAGGAGAATCTGTGTCCTAAGCCATCTTTGAGGGCCCCAATAGGACCCTCATCCCAGGACGACCCTTGTCATCCCAGGAGCTCCCGGGTACTGAGAAGACCAGGCTTTCTTCTGATTTCTGGTCAGAGTTTGGGCAAGGTAGGGCAGAGGGGCCTTGCCGAGAGGGTGCAGGTGCTGGGTGCTTCAGAAGGGGCTCACAAGAGGCAGTCTCCCCACCCTGCACCTCTTCTCGTTCATTTAGCAAACATCATGGGGCATCGACTCTGTGCCGGGCACTGAGTTCGGTGCTAAAAGTACAAAATGCTCTCAAGTAGTTCTTGATTAAAGAGGATGCCTCAAGCCCAGAGGCCTCTTCGTGTCATCCAGCACTTGGAACAAGGTAGCAAGTGTCATCTGCCCAGTCGAGAGTGGAATAGAGTGGTGGGTAAAGCACTGCTCATCCAGGAGCTCAGTTCCCTCATCCAGGTGACTCTCATCTCGAGAGCTTGACTGAGGGCATTCGGGGCATCCCTCCTCTGCCCTCCCTCTTCTCCCCCCTGGCACTTAGCAGAGAGCTCTGGGCACATGGGAGCTGCGCCGAATCCTTGAGACTCAGGACACCTCACTTTGCAGAGGAGGAAACTGAGGCACAGAGGTCTGAGGCTTTCCAGGCCAGTCCCGACTCCACTCTCCTGTCCTGTAGTTAGGCTGTGCGTCTTTGTTTGAGGCTTGGAAATACAGTCAGTAAGAGGCTTCCAAGTGAAGAGTTCTTACACTTGTGCCTTGGAAAGGTAGCCCCCTCCAAAGTAATACAGTGATTACAAGCATGGAACCTCCTATCGGGGACCAGGGCTCAAACCCCAGCTCTGCCAAACCATGTGACTTCCAGTACATCACTAAGCCTGCCTGTAAAACAGGGTCAAGGCTTCTCTTCTCTCTTTTCTTTTTAAAACATCTTTATCGGAATATAATTACTTTACAATGGTGTGTTAGTTTCTGCTTTATAACAAAGTGAATCAGTTATACATATATACACATGTTCCCATATCTCTTCCCTCTTGCGTCTCCCTCCCTCCCTCCCTCCCTATCTCACCCCTCTAGGTGGTCACAAAGCACCAAGCTGATCTCCCTGTGCCATGCAGCTGCTTCCCACTAGCTATCTATTTTACGTTCGGTAGTGTATATATGTCCATGCCACTCTCTCACTTTGTCCCAGCTTACCCTTCCCTCTCCCCGTGTCCTCAAGTCTGTTCTCTAGTAGGTCTGCATCTTTATTCCCGTCCTGCCCCTAGGTTCTTCATGACCTTTTTTTTTTTTTTTTAGATTCCATGTATATGTGTTAGCATATGGTATTTGTTTTTCTCTTTCTAGGTCCATCCACCTCACTACAAATAACTCAATTTCGTTTCTTTTTATGGCTGAGTAATATTCCATTGTATATATGTGCCACATCTTCTTTATCCATTCATCTGTTGATGGACACTTAGGTTGCTTCCATGTCCTGGCTATTGTAAATAGAGCTGCAATGAACATTGTGGTACATGACTCTTCTTGAATTATGGTTTTCTCAGGGTATATGCCCAGTAGTGGGATTGCTGGGTCCTATGGTAGTTCTATTTTTAGTTTTGGGTCAAGGCTTCTTGGGAGGGTTAACTGGGATGGGGTCGGTGAAGTAGCCAGGACACTGCCTGGGCAATCAGTAATGGAGTCTTTTTAGACAAGGCCCTGTGTCTTCCCCAGCATATTCCCCACCTACCTGAGACATCTTGCAGTTCTTCAAGTCTGGGGTCCTTTGTTCCTCCATGTTCCCATCCCTTGGGGTCTGTTTAACCCCTGCGCACCCTCCAACACTCGTCCCCAGGGTCTCCTCCTCCCCAGGCTGGGCTACTAGGCTTCCCTCCTCGGGGCTACCCTGGGGGCCCCTGCACAATTTACCACATCGTCCTGCAGCTGTCTTCTACCTGTCAGGGAACCCCATGGGAGGGGTGAGCGCAGCTGATTTTGCAGTGTGACTTGGGGCAAGTTACTTACCTTCCCCGAGCCTCTGATTGGCCATCTGGCAGCACCCTGCAGGATGGCTCCCGGGAGTAGAGAGCCCACCCACAACACATCCGGCCTTGTGCCCAGAAGGCAGCTGCGTGTGTACGTCTTCATCACCCCACCCCCCGATCCTCACCACCCAGCTGGCACTTGGTATGTGCACTTGGTTGAGCAGGTGCGGAAACATATACACCCCCATCCCAAGGTGATTTTCATTAAAAAAGCAGAACTAATTGAGGCCCAAGTCTCACCCAAAGAAAAGGGTCTAACCATAGGATCCCAGGCCCTGAGCAGGGCTGGAGTGCAGTGGGGCAGGGGTGTGGGTCTGTCTGGTGGCCCTCATGTTAGTTCCCAGGAGCTGCCTGTGCAGAGTGAAAATGCCCCTTAGTAGCCTTGCTTCCGAAGCCCCTCTTCAGGGAGGGGAAGGGAGACAGGTTGGCAGCACCTGGCTGCGCTGGATTTCCTGCCACCCGCATGCCCACGGCTCCCAGAGCCAGGCCCCAGGAGGAGGTAGGGAGAGCAGGGCAACAGCAAAGATGATTCATGTGGAGATTCTGGAGACGAGAGGAATCTTCGTGCCTCAGTTAGTGGAGTGTGGGGCGTTCAGGATGGGCTACAATTTCCCCTTGAGCTTTAGTGATGGAGAACGAGTTTGCACTGATATTAACAGTGTGCTTGTAGTTTTTTCCAGAGTTTACCGTGCTGGGGAACATCGAGCTGACACAGCTCAAAAGGGTTTTGAACTTCAGGTAGCTGCATAAAATGTTAACAAATTCTCCATCTATTTCAATTTCATTTCCTCTCCTTGTTCATAATAAAAGCTTAACCGGGTCTTTTTTCTCTCTCCCTCCACCCCCGCTCCCTCTGTCCCCACCAACAGGCGGGGAGGGGCACCTTCAGTAACCTGCACTCCCTCACCTTTAAGAGCTCCGGGCCAGCCCAGATAATCGAGGAGAGGAGGGAAGAAAAGGACAGGTACCTAAGTCCGTAGAGGCGATGCCATTCCCTAAAGGTAGAATTGATATTATTGAGGAAAAAAAGTGAGAAGGAGGGAAAGGAGATGGGAGACACAAGAGAAGGGCTGGAGGGGAGCGACTGTGAGAGAATTTACAACTGAGGGAGACAAGATGCTGACATTAAGAGCACAGCTCTACAGACAGACCTGGGCTGGAACCCCGATGCTGGGTCATCTTGGCCAGGACTTAACCCCTCTGAGCCTGTTGCCTCATCTGTCAAATAGGGATGATAACACCAACCTCAGAGAGGTAGATGAGATTATAATTAAGCAGCTCTTAGTGTCTAGCTCAGGGCAAGCACCCCGGCAATGAGAGCTCCACCGGGCCTCCAAGGGAAGCACCCAGCTGATTAGTGTGGACTGGAAAGGCCCCAGTTCCTCTACTCAGCCAGGGGGTCGTCAGCAGCCCCAGGCCTGGGCTCATCTCCTGGGAATCCCACGGGCCAGCTTCGGGCCTGGGCATGGCACTGCCTGGCTCTGGGTCTCCCCCCCCCAAAAGTGAGGGTGATAGCTGAGTTCCTTACACCAAGGCACGCACATCTACACACTAAAGACCAGGGTAAACAAGAACAGCTGGTAAGTAACACTGGCTGCCTCTGGAGACAGGAATGGGTGGCTGGATTCAGGGGTGTGAAGAAGACTTTTCATTATAGGCTTTTTCATATTTTTTTGAATTTTCAAATATATCAATATGTTACTTATTCCAAAAAATAGATAAAACTTTTTTAAAAAAATGTATTTGTTTTTGGCTGCGTTGGGTCTTCGTTGCTGCGCATGGGCTTTCTCTAGTTGCGGCGAGCGGGGGCTACTCTTCTTTGCGGTGCGCAGGCTTCTCATTGTGGTGGCTTCTCTTGTCGCAGAGCGCAGGCTCGGTAGTTGTGGCGCACGGGCTTGGTTGCTCCGCAGCATGTGGGATCTTCCCGGACCAGGGATGGAACCCATGTCCCCTGCATTGGTAGGCGGCTTCTTAACCGCTGCGCCACCAGGGAAGCCCCCCCAAAATAGACAGTACTTTTTAAACGCAAAGACCAAACTAATTTGCAGCCTGAGGCCACACGAACCGGGCGAGGATGGCTGCAGACAACGACAGCCACAGTGGTGTGGGGAAGAGAAAGGGAAAGGTCAGAGGAGCATCTGCGGATCGGCGTCCCTGGGAAGGAGCGTGAGCTACGAGAGACAGAGGTGTGTGCACCCCAGCATGACAGGCGTTCTCTGGGAGTGTCACGGGCTGACTGAACCCAAGAGAAAACGACTGAAAGTGGTCTGGTGTCAAGTTCAAGCTCGTTTCGGTTGGGACGGGAATTGTCAGGGGAATGGAACTAAGGAAAGGGAAGGAAGAAGGGATCAGAGCCTGACCTACTCGTTCTGAGGATCTGCACTATTAAGGCGTTTACAACTCAGAGGACCCTTGGGATGTGGTCTGGCTGTGTCTGTCTCTGTTTACTGCTCACAACTCTTGGGGGCGGGGTGTATTATTATCCCCCTTTTAGAGATAGGAAAATTGAGGCTCAGGGAGGTTAGGTCATTTTCCAAAGTGACACAGAAGGTATATGCATCCCTGATGTCAAAGCCCATGCCTTTTTCACTCTGATACACAGTCTCCAACCCTCCTCCTGGTCTGGGCAAATCCTGGTTAGATGTCCACAGAGGGTGCAAGCAGGGATGGAGACATGCAGAGGCCCCTGAAGAGATGAGGAGCTAGGCTAGCATGAGGGAAGAGAAGTTGGGGTGATAAGGAGGGGCCTGGGGTGATGGCTGTCCACGAACCAGGCCCCAGGGCATCTGGGAGAGTTGAAGACCAGAGACTGATGGGGGAAGGGGAGATCTGCAGCAGAGAAAGGAAACCAGAAAGCAAAAAACGTATACTTGCAAATAGTTATCTGAGGGGAAGGGAGTGTTGGCTATCCGCTTATTCCACATGTGCTATTACTTTAAAAGCATTTCCCGAACACCTACCTCTTCGGAACATGCTTTCAGTTGTCTGCAGTTTGTTATCTCCTTCCTTCCTTAACTCATTCATTCCTGCAGGCAGTGAATCAACATGGACTGAATACCCGACTACCTGAAGTGAATAGTCTATTGAAGGTGGGACGTCAGTGGTGGCTAATAATTCTTGTTTGGGGGCGGATTCCATTTTGGGAGAGAGACAAATGGCACTCACAACCAAGTCTGATGCTGTCACCTTGGGTGGGGCTGGGCCCCTGAGCTCAGAGTCCAGATGTTGCTTACCCACCTTACCCAGGGGAGGAATGTCCATTTGGCTTTAACCAGGTGTAATTCAAACACTGACCCTGCAGACCCTGTGCCAGGAGGAGCTGTGTATTTGCCCAGCCCAGGGGCGGCAGAACTTGGAAGGTGGATATTGGCCTTGGAGGCACTCGTGTGGGTGGGAGAGCTCTGGGACATCCTGTGTCGCTGGACAGGTGCTCTGTGTCCAGGAGAGGGTGGGATCTAGCTCAGAAACACTTTTCTCACATTAACATCAAACAGAAAGGAGGGGGAAAAGGAGAGAAAGAAAGAGAAAAGCAAGAGAGAAGATATGAGTACAAAGGGGTGAATGAAGAGCTGAAAGTCCTTTGAAAGTGCTGCCGGAACAGAGGCTGGAGGGAGGCCTGGCCTCACACCAGGCGCCAGTGCCCACCCATGGATGAGGCTGGGAGAGGCCACAAAGCCCCGCAATTGCCACAGCAAGAGTGCAGCTGCCCGACAGGCCAGAGCCAGCCTGAACACGTCAATGCAGCATCGAAACTGTTGCAGGGAAACTGAGGTATCTACCAATGAAATGACTTGATAACTTCAAAATAATTCATGAGTTGATATACGTTAAAGTTAAGTGGTGTGTGCACAGGGGTTTGTTTTGCAAGTATCTCTACTTTCTATTATGCTTGAAATAAAAGGTTTATAATAATAAATAAAAAGTCTTTTAAAAATAGGGGAGGGACTTCCCTGGTGGTCCAGTGGTTAAGACTCCACGCTTCCAATGAGGGGGAATGGATTTGACCCCTGCTCAGGGAACGAAGATCCCACATGCCACGCGGCGTGGACAAAAGATTAAAAAAAAAATTTTTTTTTTTTTTTTTAAAATTAAAAATAAATAAATAAAAGTAGGGGAGCTATGAAGGAATCAAACATTGCAGGTAGAACATATCCGGCCCACCATATCCACGGATGAAGAACCCACGGTTACGGAGGCCCGACTGTACAGCGCCATTTTGAGCATCTACAGATTTCGGTATCTGCAGGGGTCCTGGAACGAATCCCCTGCAGATTCCAAGGGATGGCTGTACTACCAGAGAAATAGAAGCCATAGAATATAAGCAGAAATTAATGAGAATTGTGTCTGGGGTTTTCTTAAATAACACTGCAAACCAGGGGTTCTTAACCAGGGGATGATGGATGAGCCGCGGGATCCCTGCACTCCCTGTAATCGTGTGCAAAGTGACCTGAGAGTTTTCAGCACCTTTTCAAGGAACCTATGGTTTTCCCCCCAGAGGCTAATAAATTACATTCTCTCTTAAACGCGCTGTGCATACATCAGTCACTTGGTGCGTGGTTTTAAATAGAGGTTTCTTTTATAGAACTGGCGGATTCACATCTGGGCCTTGTGTTTTCATCTCTCAGTCAACCGTGCCTGGAACAGAGCAAAAGTGGCCAAACCCCTGCACAGCCCAGCTCCTTGGGGGCAGTTCCCTGGGCCCCTACTGCCCCTGAGCCGGAGCGGTGGAGGTGGCAGGAGGGCTGTGCCAGAGAGAAGCACCGTGGGGAAGTGGGGACAAAGGCACAGGGGAGGTCTGGGGAGGCCCGTGAGGCTCCCTGGGCTCTGAGAGAGTGACAGGACGCGGTATGGTTGAGGCTGTCATCCTCTGGCAGACTCAGTGCCTTTCGGCGGCAAATGTCCAACAGAAACCACAGTTTTGAATAGTCTGAGGCTCAAAACCCAGAGAACTCCCTAGAAAACACTTTTCTGTTCCTCACAGGGTAGCATAACCCCCAGTGTGACAACCACCCCTTGCAGTGAATTCCTCCAAGAAGTCCAGCCCCTCACAAGCTCCCCAGAACTGGCAGGTTAAGTGTGGGTTGTTTTCACATACTTATGAGGGAAGGTCTCATCTTGGAACTGTCTCCAAGTCTGAAGCGAAGGCTTGAAGGCTCGCCCCGGGTCCTGATGCATAAAGGTTTTTTCTCCCCAGGCTAACAATTCCACAGGCTAGTGTGGGAAACCTGGGATTGGGCCTTGGCCCTGGGAAGCGAGATGGGAGGAGAGGATAGAAGCAGAGTCCGGGTGCTGCTCTGTAGCTGGGGCTCTGCACGCTGCTCTCCACCAGTCTTCCTGCAGAGAGGACAGGTCATTCCCCACTTTCTCACGGGAGGGCACAGACTGACAGACAAACACTCGGGTGTCCTAGGACTCTCGTCTTCTCCCCACCCCACCACAAGGGTTTTCCAAGGTGGAAACCCTTGGTGGAAACTGCCCGTTCCTAGACCGAGCTGCAAGGCTGGAGGCTGGGGTAGGGGGGACAAGATGGAATCGAGAGAAAGGGCTGTCCTAGGCCAGAGTCTGATGAAGGCTTGAGGCTGGTGTGCGTGTCTGGGCTCTCACCTCAGGAGGACCTGTTCCGTCCTCTCCACCTCCCCTCCTCCAAGCCCCGTTTCACATTCTTCCTCCTTTGGAACCCTCCCCCTGACCCCCCCCCATACCTTCCTCTCAAACCTCCTGTGGCATACAGGGTTCGGACATCTCCCTATCTCTGTCTCTGTGTCACGATACAGAGATGGCGGCACCCCAAGCTCCTCCCACCAGAACCCCGCCTCTGAGGATCATCTAGAACCCTTGGTCCTGTCTACCCAGGCACACTGTCAATGCAGTGGGAAGTGCAGGGCAAAGTGCTGGGTGGCAAGTCTGGGGCTGTGTCCTCACCTTCCTTTACTGCCCAGCTCCTTGCAGCATTTCGTCCCCACCCCAGCCCCAGTCTGGTGGCTTGCTTTTCCCCCTGTCAGGGAGGAAATGGGGACTTCTTGTCAGGTTTGGGCAATGTGGCCATCCCTGCCCAGGAACCTAGGGATGGGCTTGCAGTGGAGACTTTCAGAAGCACACACCGGTCGAGAGAGATTTTTCTAGAGGGTCCAGGTAGCAGACAGATTCCACGGAGGGAAGGATCAAAGCTGCTTCCAGTGGGCCAGCCCTAGGCCCCAGAGGCACGGCTGGCCAGATTCCATGAACCACAGACCACCACGGATAAGGCTTTTTTTTTTTTTTTAAACTGTGCTTTATTTAGGGCTAAGCTGGAGAAAGCGTCATCCAATAGTTACAGAAGGTTACAAGGAGTTTTAGGGAGTTGAGTGTGAAAAGAGCAGTTGTACTGAACTGCAGCTGTTTTGTTTTTTTCGTTTTTTTTTTTTTTTACAACATCTGGACATCCTAAAAGGAGCCAAGAAAAAGAAAAAGAAAATTTTAAAAATAATAATTACCCAACAAAATAGAAAGAAAGGAAAGGCAGAAGGCCTGAGAGGAACCAGACAGATGTCCTTCTAAAGCAAAAAAGAAAAAAACGTGGTAGGTCCGAAGGCCCCCCAGCCTCCAGATGAACAGGACGTCAGTGAGGAGGGCGTCAAGGCGGAAAGCCAGACCAAGTCCTCCCAATGGTGCAAATAAATTATAATAAATATGTTATACTTTAAAATATATGTGTTCTTAAATAATTCAGTGTTTTTTTCTGATTCTGAGTTTTTTTAAGCAATGTCTTTTTTAACTGCTCTAAAGTCATTTACCAAAGATAAATATCGTGCTTTCATTAAATAGTTTTCCTTGTTTTTTTCTCTATCATTACAATTAAAAGTCCTACAAAATATGCAAATTTATTTACAGAAAAACAGAGCCGGCATCATTTAAACATCCCTGTTTTTCAAAATTCCTTGTAAACAGTTTCAGAAATTCTTCAAAGATTGTTTTTTTTTTTTCTCTCTCTTGTTTAAGGTTTTTGTGTGTGTGTGTGTTGTTTAGTTGTTTTAAGATGAAAGTTCCCAGGTCTCCCTTGCCCGGAAAGTCTCTGGAGCAAGCATGGAAGGCGAGTGAAGCGGAGGTGTCGAGGGCTTGCGGAGAGCAGGCGAGCGCGCGCAGCTCCCGGAGCGAAGCGAGGCGAGGGCGGCGGCGGCGGCGGCGGCGGGCCTTCCTGCCAGAGGCGCGGCCTCCACCGGAGGTGGGCAGCCAGGGGCCCACAGGTCTGGGCGGGTCCAGCCTGGCCCTCGGGGTCAACGGCGTCCAACAGCACTCGCGGGGAGAAGGGATCGATGCTCAGTCTAAACTCTACAAAAGTACAGTCCTACAACATCTGGGATTTTAGCAGTAACGCTAACTTCTATAGGTTTTTTTTTTTTTTTTGCTTTCCTCTAATTTTTCTTCTATTATATAGGTATTTTAAACTTCTCCTTTTTAAAATTCTGTACAACTATTATGATTTTAAGAGGGGGAAGAGTTAGAAGCATTTACAGACTTTTCAGAACAATTATCTTGCCTCGTCAGTCCCTTTGTTTCCCCTCCTTTTCTCACACTTCACAGTTAACGAGTTTTCATATTTTGTTACTTTCCCCGAATATCCACCAATTTGTTCATCTTAACAGCTCCGTCCAGACATATAATACAGAAAACCATAGGAAAGTGTCATAGACTTGAATGACAGTAATCAAAGCGCCTCTCAAAGTATCAAAGAACTATTATCTTGCTGTTTTAAAAGCATTGAAGCATTATTTTTCTTTTTTTTGTTTTTTTTTTTGTTTTTTTTGTTTTTTTTGTTTTTAATTACATTTTTCATAGAATCGCTCTAAGCTGTTTCAAGAACAGCCATGAGGCAGGAAGGAGGTTCTCCTCCGTTCCCCCTCTATTTGACCTAGAGCTACACATCTGCAATAAAAAGTTTGGTCCTTTGGTCCCTAAATAGCTAAAGGAATGACAGATAGAGATGATCAGTGGCGGCCTCCCAGCCGCCCCCCTGGGGACCAGGCCCCACCAGACACACCGCTTACCCCAGCCTGCCTCAGGCGCCCATGGGCTGGAAAAGCCCCAGGGATCGGGAAGCAGTGGCCCTTCCCGGTTCCCAGCCCTGCAGCCTCCCCACCTTGTCTCAAGTTATTTTGTTTTAAAGTTGCCTTTTTTTTTTCCTCGTTTTTCTTCATCTTCTTCTTCTTTATGTCATATACATTTTTCCCCCAAACACGTGCCCTCTGAACTCCATAGACGCTATACTTTCCTTGAAGAAATGTGACAGTCACAGAGAGTGTCTGGAGTCTTCAGCTTGATTGATATTGGCTGATATGTCAAAGGTGTCATCCAACAGTTCTCATTTATAAATATATAGAGAGAGAGGTTTGTTTTTTAATGTAGCCCATTCAGCATCCTGCCCTAAAATGAAGAAAATCAGGGCTGATTAAGCCAAGAGAGGAAACACAAAATGCATCCAAACACCAAAAGGAACCTGCCTCGGGGGTTAGGGCGGGAGCTCTGGGGGATAGCAGGAGAGGGGGAAGAGACTAGTATGAGAATTAGTCATGATCATGATACGTAAAAAAGAAATCGACTCTTCTATTCAGAGTAAGAAACCACTGGGAGGTCTAGTGGTGATGGTTGTAGCTGAGGTTTGGTTGTTGGGAGAGGGTTTTTGATTTGGGTTCCTTTAGAGTTCTGGATTGGGGGACGGCTAGATCTAAGGGAAGAATTTGGGACTGTGGGATATGAATTCATCATTAAACTGATCTCTAAGGGATCTAGCCCAGATACAATATGTATACAGAAGCCTAGCAAACAAGATAGCAAAAATCTAGCAGCCCAGCCCACTCCCCGCCAAGATCCGTGACATGAATTTTGCAGAATTCTTGCCCAGTTTCCAAGCCAACCACCTCTTTCCCAAGGTCACTATTTGCGAGGCTATGTATATATATGTATATCTGGATATATGTGTAGAATATATTCACCTGCACATATGTGGATATACATGGATATGTGTGTATGTATATGCATAGATACACACATACACACACACACACACACATAATATTTTTCTCATACATGCCAGGGAATTTAGAGGAAATTCAGCACTTCGAGGAAGTGGATGGGGAGAACCTAAAAGAAGTCAGAACGGATTTAATCATCAAAGTTAAATTAACTCAGACAATTCTTGATTTTTGTTTTGAATGGTGGCTTTTTGGTGTTTTGTTTTGCATTTCAAAGAAAAAAAATCATGATCCGACTAGAATCAGAAGGAAAATGCTTAATCATTGTGAATTAACAAATGAGACTCGTCTCCATTCTAGCAAGCAGCTTCCACTTATACATGGGGGTGACTGGTTACATCAAGAGAGTTAGAACTGCAAAGCCCCCAGTTGAGGGGACAACGTCATGCGTATATCAATCCATGCTGGCAGGTTTTTCACACTGTTGATTCAACAAACAGCAAACCGTACACAGCAATCTAAACAATTACAACACCAAATAAAATAATAATAAAATTAAAAAACACTTGTCAAGGACCCTTTTTCAGTTGTAAACAAAAAAGTGCATTTTGCTTTTGTTAGTACTGTTTTTTCCAAACCGACCAAAAAGCCCTCCCAACTCCCAGGCCCCCACCTCCCTCCCCACATTTAATTTAGCAGAAGTGGCTACAATACAAACCTTACAATTGCTACCGGGCTCTCTCTCAGAGGCCCCGGGCTTTGAACTCTAGTTTTTTGGTTTAGAATTTTTTTTTTTTTTTATCATTCTGTTACTGTAGAGATTTTGTTTTTGTTTTTTTCTTTTTGTTTTTCCTTTTGAAGTGAGATTTAAAATAGCCTAACTGGAAAAAGACCAGACCTAGGAAAATGTCAATTGAAAAAGGCCCCCAAATTTCTAGAAAAAAATAAAATCACAATATTTTCAAGTGCAAGTAAATCAACCACGCATAGATACTTTTAAGATGTTTTCCTCATTTTTAAGAAAAAAAAAATAATGGTTTGCACAGTTAAATGATCCCATGTCTGATAATTCGGGAATTCATCTTTATTTTTACTATTTTTTTGTTCTTTTGTTTTTTTTCTCTATGTGACATCTAGAGAAGCATAAAAAACGCTGAACAAGAAAAACCAAACAACAGAAAGTAAAACCACTGCAAGCACCAAGAACGAAACGAAAATGAGCACAGCAAAAAAGATTGTGGCAGCACAAAAGTCAAGAAAATGCACGTGTGATCATGACTGGCCAATCATCAACTGATACAACATCCAAGAAAAACGCTCCAATCACAGCACCTCCACGAAACTTGACGGCAATTGTCATGCAACCGATTCTTAGCCTTGTTACATGACGCCATCATGTCACACTGTGAACTTTGAGTTGATTTGAACTTACGGATGGGGGACTGTTTTCTCCACTCTCATGTGATTACGTGAACTTTATTCCTAGCTCAGCGCGAGACTGTGGTGGATTTGACTGGCCCTGGTTGGGTTGTTGGAATTTGATTGAATGACAAAAGAAGAAAAGATTTATATATATATTTATATATGTAGAGAGAGAGAGAAAGAGAGAGAGGACAAGAGAGTGTGGGCAACGGGGGAGGAGGGGGGCGGGTTGGGTCGGGGAGTGTGGGGGGTGGGACAGGGAGAGTCGGGTTGAGGGTGAAGAAGGGCAAGGAAGAAGTTAAAACAAAATTAAAAGGAAAAATATTTATACAGCACCAGACCACAGCATCGATCTAAAAGCTCTAATGAGAGAACAGCAGTCAAATCATAAGAGAACGGAAAAAAACTCAAAGGATGGAGGAAGCCGGCAGACAAACAACATGGGCACGTCAACACACACACACTCACGCACACGCACACGCACACACGGTTGTTTGTGCAGACACATGATACACCGTGAACAGTAGCAGAACCTCACACAGGGCCACTAAGGGCATCCATCATGCGCTGGGAAGAGGAGGGAGGGTGTAGGCAGTTTGGTGAGGGGGCCAGAAAAAAATAAAACAGCCCCTCAAACCACCTTGGCCGGCAAGCAGGTCAGGGAGCACGCTCTCTGCCTCCAACCACCCTTGATTCTTTCTCTCTCCCCCGCCAGGTGCCGAGCTCTCCTCGCCTCCCCAGCCTTCCATGGCTTCAGCTTGTGGACCAGCAGGGGGAGCCTGACAGGATGGCCCCGATTTGCCGGGTGGGTCAGAGGCTGATTAAGGCGACTGCTGTATCCGTGGGGTCCATCCACGAAACACCCTGCTGCCCAGTACAGTCCACGCAGGCAGCAACTCAGCCCTCCCGCCCTGTCCCGTCCCGCCGTGGCCGCCATCCCCAGAGAAGGGCGTCTCCACTGAAAGAGCCCCCACTGCATGAGGTCGTGAGCCTCTCCCCGTCCACTCTGCCTCAACCCTTTCCTCAGAGCCTTCAGAAAATGAACACTTGTAGTTCTGAGATTTAGAGTAAATCACATCAACGTTCTCAGAATTCTACAGACACATCCTGGCACAACTGATTTTATTTCATGATCGCCTTACTCTCTCTGCTTTGCTCTCAAGGTGGCCCACGTGGCCAAAGCAAGGCTGCTTCCTGGCACGTGAAGCCTTTAGACGGCTCTGCAGCTCTGACCCAGGAAATGGCCACGTGGAAGACTAGGGTGCCCTGCAGGGCTGGTCATACGGAACAGGAGACTCCACTGGAGAGGGGCGGGCTTTGGCCCTGTTTCCCCAGTCTCTCTGCTGCTGGAACTTGGGCTCTGCTGCCCTCCCCCACTCCACCTCCCCCTTCTCCATTCCTTCATACTCTACACCCCTCCACGTACAGCTTTCTGGACTGACCCATCTCACAAGCCCCGACCTGCCTTCTTCACTAATGGAGCCCTAAGTGGTGGAGGCTGAGCTCTCTTCTCTGTCAAGCATCATCCAATTATTCCGTTTTGAGTTGTCTTGAGCACGCTTCACCATTTGGGGTCCTTTGCCCCCACCCAGGGCACTGGGGGCCCCCAGCCCTACGCCCTCCTCACGGCTACCCCTGAGCTCACTTCCCAGGCCCTGCTCCCCTGCAGCCCCCGGGTCTGTGCACCAGGCTTGCAGAGTCTGCAGGGGTTTCCGATGCACCGGGCTTCTACACGCAGCGGCTTCCACTCTCAGCTTTGTGTTTTCCTACAGGGAGTGTGGAAGGGAAGCCTGAGATCATGACATGTCACTGTGGATAAGATGCAAAATAGCTGAGAGGTGACTGTTTTAAGCCTGACCCCGGCCTCCAGCTCTGCCTTCTCAGAAGAGCCCCCCCGCCCCTCTTCCTCCGCAGAGCCCTGCCCTGCCTGCCCGTCCTGCTCTTCCCACAGCAGATCTCCCTCACCAAGACCAGGGCCCACCAAGGCCCGTCTGCATCTCCAGCCCCTCCAGAAAGAACGCCCTTAGACCCACCACCCAGGAGAGCCAACTGGCGGGCCCTTGGGGTGGGAGAAGAGGCCTAAGAACTGAGGAGGGGGGAATTCCCCGGCGGTCCGGTGATTAGGACTGTGCCCTCACTGCCGAGGGCCCGGGTTCAATCCCTGGTGGGGGAACTAAGATCCCGAAAGCCTCACGGCGCGGAGGGCAGCGCCATCAGGTGTCAGCCACGGCGACCCAGGGACACCTGCACCCAGTCCTGGGACGCCCACTCCTCCCCACTCCACTGTGCTCCTTTGCCGGCTGCCAGCTTTCCTCCAGCCACCCTTCAGTGCCTGGCACTGCCCAGTGCTGGGGATTCAAGCCTGAATATCACACAGCCCCGCCCCAAATCTCCATGTAGGGAACCTTCTCGTACCCACTCATCTCTCACACACGCTTGGCCCCCAGCACACAAACACTCTCTTAAACTCGCTCAGCCGCTAAGGAGGCTCCCTGGGGTTCTACCTATGCACTGCTGACCACTTTCTTTATTAGGGAGCAGTGGCACCTCTGCCTGCACAGTGACCCCTGCCTGGCCACCCTCTGGAAGAGCCTCTCCGAGCACAGCCCTAGAGGTGGCAGCAGAGTCACCGACCGGCGTAGGGGAGCTTGAATCAGGACTGGGAAGCCCCACCTCATGACCTGGGTGAGGAAATTATGGTCAAGCTGAGCCAGTTCAGATGCCAGGTCCTAAACACAGCTGGCCCCTAGCCAGAGAAGGCCCAGGCCCAAAGCCACAGCCCAGCACTGGGCAGGTCTGACCCGAAACACCCGTGCCTGCAAAGCTCAGAGCAGACGCTGTGCAAAAGCACACTCAGAACCAAAGCCCAGGGGCCAGAAGAAACGGGGCTCCCAGGGAGTCAGACACGCCACTCAGAGGGTTCTCCCTCCAAAGAGCCGGATGCCTGCGCGCCCGCCCTCAGCTTGGGCCCAGAGGTGGAACAAGGGACTTGGGTGTCTGCCTGGACCCGGCCACGTTCGTGTTTCTGCCCACTTTCCCTGCCTTTGTTTCCTTCCTCTTAGTTTCCCCGTAAGGATTTCTGGGAGAAACTCCCATCTCAGTGCAAGATGAGGGGCAGGAAGCCCGGAACCCACACTCCCATCCATCAGGGTGCGCAGACCCCACCCTACCCAGGCCTCATTTTATGGAACCAAAGCCCAGCCACACTCCCCCTCCCCACGGCTGCACTGCCAGGGGCCCTCTCCTTCCCCAGAACCCCCTCACTCCAGTTCTGACCTGGCCACCTATTTGCCTTCTGTCTTTACCACTGGCCATGAGACCACCCTCCCGGTGCCTCTTCACACCTAACTATGGCCCCTGAGCCCCTGCTTAGGCCAGCCCCGCCCTTCCGAGCAACTAGGACCCATCATCTGTAAACAACCTTTGCAATCATGCAGTTTTTAAGTTGCTTTTGCGTGCTGTTTCCTCCCTCTCTTACTGGCAGCAGCCACTGCCCACGGCACTCCCTGAGCCTGGCCCTATGGCACCTGCCTTCTGTTACACCCTCTAACAGTCTTGGGTTGGGAACCTGAATGCACCATTTGTTAAAATCCTGTGAATGGAGCTGAAAGGTCAACTTTACTGTAGGAGCTACGTGAGCTCACAGTTTTTTAGAAGACTGCCTAGTGGAGGGCTAGTCAGATGGCTGACCCCAGAGAAGTGAGATGTCCTGATGTGTCCCCTCTGATATTCAGGACACTCTGGGGTAGGAGGGGTGAGGTGAAGATAGCAGAGTGGGGTTTATCCATCTCCTTACTTGAAGGGGTTAAGAGCTCAGCCTCTGGAAGTAACCACTCCCCCTTCAAATCATGACTCTACTGCTCAGTAGCTGATTAGCAAGTGACTTAATCTGTCTGTGCTCCATCTATAAAATGGGAATAATGACACTCCCTACCTTATAGGCAGCTACAAGTATACAGTTATGTCTTAGAGTTGTCACCTACAAGAACTGTCTCTTGCATGGTAAGCGCAGTGTGAAAGTCTGTGGTTCTCATCTTTCTGGCCTTTGTATTCCCTGGTGGTTCTCATCTCTCTGGCCTTTGTACTCCCTGGTGGAAGAACCACTCTGTTTTTTTAGCCACTCCTCTCCAGTCCCCACCCCAATCATGACCGCTAACTGGTTCTACCCTGAGGGCCACTTCTTACCTTCTGCCTCAAACCACAAGTCTGCCGTCCTCCCCCCTTCATCTGGGAATTTCTCTGACCTAGATGTTCTCTCCTTTCTTGGGGTTTTAGTTGCATCAAGGTCTAGGAGGCTAAGACAAGCTGTTTTGGGGGGAGCCACAAAACACACCCACAGGGGCCCCTCAGAATCTCAGGGCCTGACACTGGAGCATGCCGCCTCCTTAAAAGTCCTCTGATGGCTCCAATGCCTGGGTTTCATCACTGAAGAAATGGAAGCCCAAGAGGGAAAGCACCTTGACCCAGGTCATGCCTTCGTGGCAGAGCTAAGGCTGTTTAAGAAAAAGTGCTCCACGTCACGAAAGGGCTGCTTTCACTGCACCGTCCCTCCCCTCCTATGGAAATGTGCCCATTGGCTGGCTGCCACCCTGTCGGCGTGAGCACAGAGCTGGAAGCTCCACGCGGGCAGCACGGTGACCATGCGTCTCGGCATCCCGGCCCTGAGCCAGCATCTGGCACAGGAAAGTGCCCACGCTCTGAATGAACACGTGCGTGTGCATTTCACACAGACCAAAGGCGGACAGGGGCAGGAACTGAGGAAGCGTGAGAGGTGGACTCTGCTTTTCTAGCTTTGCGGCGAGTAGAGGCTCAAGCACCCTCTTCGAGAGAAGGTGAGTGTGGCTGCTCCTGGGTGGATGAAGGGGGCCCTGCTGGCAGCGGTGGGACTTGAGAGGAGACTGGGAAGCTGGAGACCTCCCTCCCAAACTCCAGACTCCGACCCTCCACTCGGATGTGTAACTGTCACGTGCCTCACCTTTCTCCCAGCCCCTCTCCAGCTCAGACCACGACAACTCTGCTCTTCCAGTTACTCGGGCCAAAAGCCAAGCGGCATCCTTGATGTCTCTTTCTCTCACATCCCCTCTAATTCCTTACAAACAGCACCAACTCCCTCACACCACATCGACTGCTATCGCCCTGGACTGAGCGGTCCCGGCGCTAGACCTCTGCTTTGGGCCCTACGATCTATCAACATGGCAGCCAGCGAGCCTCCTGAAATGCAAGTTAATCGCATCACTCTTCTGTGCAGAGCTCTCCAATGGCTCCCCCGCAGCCCCCCATCTCTGAGGAGAGGCCAAAGTCCATGCAACGGCTTGTAGGTCCTACACGAGGTGGCCCTCCTCACCTCTGGGATCTCCTTTGCCACTACACCCCACCGTGCTCGCTCTCCTCCAGTCACCTTGGCCTCCTCCTGGTCCTTGAACACACCGCATTGCCCACACCTTGGAGCCTGTGCACTGGCTGTTCCCTCGGCGCGAGGACGGAGGGAACAGCCAAACCCTGGCATGGCTCCCTGCCTCCCCTTCTTCAGATCTTTGCTCATTTGTCACTTCCTCAACAAGGCCTACCCTGACTACCTGACTTAACTGTAACCAACAATTTTGACACACTATACAATTTACTCTTTGATCCTGTCCTTGTTTGTTGTCTGCCTCCTCTGCTAAGGACAAGGATCCTGACAAGGATCCTTACTCATGCTGAGTACCTAACAGTACCTGGCACACAGTACTGCTGAAGCAGCGGAGGCCTGGGCAGCCTGGCCCTGGACTGTGAACGAGCTGGGACGGGTGGAGCGCACCTCAATGGGAGAAACCAGGCTGGGGGTGGACTTTTGACGGCCAGGCACATCTCCTCCCTCCCCCCTTCCCCAGAAAGCTGCTTCACTCAGGGGAGCACGTGGCCTGGAAGAGGAATGGCCGACTCTGTGCCTTCAGCTGTAAGGCAGGACCCAGACAGAGAAGGGAAAGGTGACACCTGCGCACTCATCATGGCCTCTGTAAAGAGGGCGGGGTAAGTGGCCCCCGTCCCGTACCATCACCCTCCTCAGCGTCTGTCCCATCCTCTTTTGCTTTTTGGTAAAGTTCCCTTTGAAAAGTCCTGTCCCTCCTCTCCAGACTGAGCTGCGGGGAACTGAAGGGGTGAAGGGGTCAAGTGTCTAAAAGCCACCAGCCCTTCAGGCAAGAGAGCTGGGGAGGGGGAGAGCCAGGGAGTCTGGGAGAAGGCCCCAGCACAGGCCTACAGCTCCCCACAGGGCCTACTCCTCCCCCAAACTCTCCCAGCCCTGAGCTTGCCATCTGCTCACCCCAGGGTTTTCTGGCAAACAAAATTGCCGGTGTAGACCTTCTCACACCGGTTCCCTCACTCCTGCTCCTCTTGGCTCTGCGGCAGGGGGATGGTCATACCCATTTCTGACGGGGTGACCACAGCTCTGCGCCTGCCCTCTAGGCACCTGGCGAGGAGCAGGTCGAGCCGGGCGCAGCGGGTCCAAGGCACAGCGAGGCTCCATCCGGCCCACAGAGGCCAGGGGAGGCGGCGGGTCCGTCCGGTATCAACCTCCCCAGCCCCCCGTCCCCGCGCCCCGGCCGACCCCGGTTACCTGTGCGAGTCCTGGTCTCCCCCGGGGGACGCTCCCGCCTGCACTCAGTACGGGCGATTGGCGTCTTTGGGCCGCTTCAGCTGCACCTTGAGCCTCTTCATGCCGATCTGGAAGCCGTTCATGGCCTGGATGGCGGTCTGCGCGCTGGCCGGGTTGTCGAAGCTCACGAAGCCTGGCGAGACACGAGGGACGAGGGCCTGGGTTTCCACGGGGCCGCCCCGGCCGGGAGGGGGCGGGGGCGGAGAAGGTCCAGGGGGGCCGAGGGCGGGGCGGGCGGCGGTGTCTCCCCGCTCCCGCCGCACCTCCGGGCGGGGGCGGGGCTCAAGGCTCCTCCCCTTGGGGGCCCCGCCCCCGTCCCGGCCTCGTGCCCCCCAAATCCCGCGTGCTTGCGGCCCCTCCCGGGGCGGGCGCTGCCGAGGTTCCCGGCTCCCCGACCCCGGCGGCCCCGGGTCGGGCCGCCCCGGCTCCACCTCGGCTCTGGGCGGCGCCGCTGTCCCGCGTGCCCTCTCCCCCAGGCGGGGCGCCCGCGGCGCGGCGGGGCTCGGAGAGGCGCCCGCCCCCCACCCGCGCCGGCCCCGGCACCTCAGCCCCCGCCTGCGGTGGGAGAGGGCGGACACACCTGCGGGTGGAGGAGTTTATTGGACACTGTCCTCCCTGACAGGAGGGGGCCTGGCAGCGGGAGGGCACGGGGTGCCGGCCTGGGGAGAGAGAGGAGTGCGAGGGGAGGGAGGGGAGGCGCCACGGAGCGAACTTCGCCGCCGCCGATTCCGGCCGCCCCCCTCGCGAGCGCCGCCCGGCCGCGGGGCAGGGCAGAGGCAGGGTCCCCGCCGCCCCTCCTCCCGCTCCGTCCCTGCCGAGGCTGCCCCCAGCCAGGCTCCGGGTGGCCACCGGGGCCAGTCCACACCGGCTCACATTAACCCGCCATCTCGCTCCCAGGGGCCGTCTGCACCATCCTTTTTAGTAAAACTCCACCCTGGGAGCAGGGGCTCTTGCCCCGGACTAAGCACGCGCCCATTGATGTGTCCCCCGTGAACCCCTCTAACACTAATAATGGTATAACAATAATAGTACAAATTGACCCTATTAGCGAAAGTTAGCTGAGCGCCTTCTCCGTGTACTACAGGCTGCAGAAGTGCTTTTCACGTGTTCACTCCTCCCAATATCCCAGGACAGGATATAGAACCAGCCATGGCTCCCAGTCACCTTCTGAAACAAGCAGTTCCCAGGTGGGAATGGATTAGGTTCCCAAAGCTGATTTAGAAGTCACCTTTTGGAACTTCGAATGCATCTCCTTATAGACTACACTACGTCAGCATTTCCCAAAAATGGCCCTATAAGGTGCTCCCTGAGAAAGGGCCTTTGGTGGTCAAGCAAATTTACAGCCAGGCCCCTCTGGGACAGTTCATGGCACATTCACAAATAAAAACATCCCTCTACCACCCCAACTTCTCTCTTCTTTATGGCTTTGTTTAACCTAGTATTCCCTGGAATTTATTTGACTTTAGAGGCCTTTTCTCTTGTAAAATGGACTTAGACCCTGCAAAATATATGAAACTAAGCTTGGCGAAGTTCCCAGGCCATCCTGCAAATGCACTTCATTTGGGGTGCTTGTCTCCAAACGGCCATTAGATATATAAGGGATAGGTGTGCAGACTCCGTTGAAGTAGAAAGCTGCTTTCTTGGTTAATTGTCTGTGGTACCTTGGGCCTGCCTGTGACCCCTCCCTTACTCTCCCCGTGTGGTGGCCCTTTTACCTCCGCCCCAGACAATGCCTCCACCGGCCTCTTTTCTCTTTCTCTTTCCTGCATTTGTGTGCATTTTCTCTTGAGGCCATGTGTCATCAAAGATGGGGGAGGGGTGTGTGTACACACATGTGAGTGTACTCAAGAGTGGCAGCATGTGAGCTCGGATGAGATTGGTCAGAGATGGGCCCAGGGCAACATAACCAACATCTACGTATTATGTATTAATCTATGGGCGAAAACACATCGGAAAGATTTCTGATTATCCGTAGTTGGAAATCAATGTGAGTCATCTTTCCACCTCCCCCTCTCATGCCCTCCTGGCCCATCCCTTCCCCACCAACTTCTCTGACTGATGACTAAATCAAGCTGTCAGCAGAGCAGTTTTCAAATGTGTGAATGGTGCATCTGTTATACTGCTCTCGCCCAGATTAAAGAGGGTGGGCAAACTAAACGCCTCTCTTCCTCCTGGGACAAGATAGCCGAACTGTGGGTGACAGTTCCCCCCACAAAAGAACAAATACGAGCAAAGTGGGGAAGAGATGGGAGAAAGATTAAAACGGCTGGAGATGCTGTCTAGGGTGGAGGTGTAAAGGGAGAGAGAGGGTCCTGGAGGAAGGAAGAAGCCCAGCCTTTGGGTTGAGTTTCTGGAAGCCTGGGGGTTGGGAAGGATTCCGGGCTCAAGAAACTTTTCTTCCTGAACTAGTTTTGTTAACTGGCTAGCAGTCAGGGCAAGGAGCATCTCCCCTGCTGGCCCCCCCTCGGCAAGGCTCTAGGCACCATCTCCCACGTTCATGGTTTCCAGGGCTGTGTCCCTTCTCCCAGAGCCCCCTGCCCCATTCCTCCCACTCCCGAGAAGGTTCCTGCCTTCCAGACCGTGGGAGGCTGTGCAGGTAGGATGCCCTCCTGGTGGCCCTCCAGCCCATCTTCCAATGCAGAAACCATCTGTGCTGCACATATGTTCACGACGGCCTCTGAAAGATTCTGTTTATGCTTATAAAGAGCAAGCGGGGCCTTTAAGGAGTTCACTTTAACAGAGGACCACATGTGCAGAAAAATGGCCCTTCCTTTGGGGAATAAGGGGGACCCTAGCATCTCCTGAGGGTCCGCTCTGGCCAGGTCCCTCACATGGACCATCTCGTATGACCTTCACAACACTGCTGAGAGCTGACTGCTGAAATCCCCATTCCACAAATAAGGACACTGAGGCCCAGAGAGTAAACTTGCCCATGAGTGTGTGCTGAGGAGAGCTGCACAGGCTCGGCTGCCAGAGCAAGGGAGGGAACCCAAGAGGCTGAAGGAGGAGCCACTGGGCCAGCCAGCTTGGCGGGAGCCTGTCCTTTCTCAAGGCCAGTGGATGTTCAGCGCTAGATGTTTGTTCAGGAAGAGAGGAAAGAGCCAGAGTAGAGGTAGGTGGGGATGGACTCCCAGAAGCAGCAGGGCGAAAGCCTTTGCTGGAGAACTTGAATGAGCTAATGGCAAGGGTAGTCTGGGGCTGACTCCAGGGAGTCAAACGCACTCCAGCCCAGGGGCCCAGCATCTTCTGGGCTCTTCAGTTTTCTTCTGATTTATGGAACATCTGAGGCTTACTTGGAGAGCAAAGGCAGCTGATCTCCAGTTTGTCGTTTTTACATACATAATGTAATTCGTCAGAACAAACACCAAACAGTGGAGGGGTGCAACCTGGTCTTTTCCTTTTGCCTTGTTTTCCCATCCCCCAGAGAAATGAGCTGCTGGGGCAACTCTGTGCCACTGAAATGCCACAGATTGTCAGTGGCAGCTGCCAGAGGGGAAAGGACAATGTGCAAAGACTTTGGCTGCCTTGGGGAACATGCTTTCCACCCTGAAGCCCTTCCTGGTCCTGGAAAGCTGGTCTCCAAACTGGAATCTCCTTAACATGTGCTTCCTGGTGCTTCTGCATTTTTGTACCTTCTCCCCTTCCCCACTCCCAAGGGGGGACCCAGGTTCCCTGGCCAAAGCAGGATCCTATTCTGTCCTCACAGCCCCAGAATCTGGGGGTCAACCTGGAGATTCTGAGCTTCTGGCTGACTCAGCTCTGGGGACTGGACTCCTCAATCCTTGGGGAATCATGAGTGGGTCTGGCCCCAGAAAGAAGCTCCCATGGAGGCAGAAGAGGTGGGAGAAGGGCTAAGGAGGAGTGGAGAGGAGAGGTGTGGGGATGGGATGAGGTGGGTTTCCAGGAGGTTGGAAGCAAAGTGAAACTCAGGATGCCCAGTTGAATTGGAATTTCAGATAAACAATGAATTACTTTTTTTAGTATAAGTATATCCCCAATATTGCATGGGACATATTACACGTAATATTTGGGATATACGTATGCTAAAAATGTATCCATTGTTTATCCAAAATTCTGATTTAACCGGGCATCCTGTGTTTTATATGACAACCATACTCCTAGATCCTCCCAAACCTTCGTCTCCTATCTAACACCCTGCCCAGGAGAATTTACCAGAAGTATCTTCATCCTGTTACTCCCACCATCTTCCACTACCTACCACACCACATGAAGCACCTTCACCTGAATGGCTGAAACCCTCCCCAGCACAGGCCCGCCCTCACAGCTGGTCTCCCCTGAACCCTCCTTTCTCCCCAAAGCCTCCTGCTTCCTCATTCACTGACCTTTGACTCTTCTCATCCCAGCCCCCATGCCCTCATCCATTCTATTCCCCCTGCCTGGAATTTCCTCCCCTTCCTTTTTGTCTATTTGCATCCACCTGCCTTTCTCCTTCCTCCATTACTTGGTGCTGTTGAATAGATGTGATTTTCACCTAAGCTCAGACCTGAGGCTTCCTGAGGGCAGGAACCAGTTTCCTCTTCCTGATTCCTCAACAATTTGGCTCTGGTGGCCTGAGGGGCTGGGGAGGGGGAGGAGGGTTCATTGGATGGCAGGAGGGGAGCAAAGAGCAGGGTAGACAGAGAACGGGGGCGGGGGCAGGACAGAGAGATGGACAGAGGAGGCCACGGGGCCGGCGGGGTAGGGGCCTCGGCTGGGCGGACCTCCCACCCCAAGGATCCTGCTTGGCTTTTACCCCGGGGCCACTGTGACCCTGAGAGGAGAAGGGCGCTGGGAGAATGGGTGTCGCCAGGCTCCGCTCCCTGCCCTCCCACCCCTGCCCAAGGTGGGTCCCTTCCCCTTCTCAGTCGGTGGGAATGGAACTTTTTGCCTGGGAGGAGAGACTATCTCTTGGACTGGGACAGGGGGTAGCGGGGCTGGATGGGGCGGGGGGGTGGGTGGGCAGAGAAAGCCAAGAAGCCAAAAGAACAGAAGAGAGAAGAGGGGTGAGAGGTGGAGGCTGGAGGCTGGGCACAGGGAGCACTTGGGGGTGGGGGCCGATGTGAAGGAGCAGGTTAAAAGCAGTTGGACACCGGTAAATTGGTGCGAGCACCACCCTGTCCTAGGTGAAGTTGGTTTGTTATCTTTACCCACCAAAGCATTTACTTTGGTTAGTCGCCCGATCCACAAACACTTTCGAGGAGATGACATTACCGAAAGGGAGGAACATCTGCATCAGCTCAGCGTCCCCAAACTCCTGGGGCAGATGGTAGATGAACAGGTTACAGCCCTCGGGCCCTGCGGTGGGGGGGGCGGGGGAGGAGGGATGGCAGGGTGGGGGAAGAGAGAGACAGAGGAGAGGTGAGCGAGTTAGGCAGCGGCAGCAGGGAGGGGTGGGGGCGAGGTTAGGAGGGGGAGTCTCATTCAAGATCCAAAAATTGGCCACGGAAAAGGGGGCGCTGCTGAGCCCCGGGTCTGAACTCTGGTCTCTGCTCTGCCCTTGGGCAAGTCACTGAACCTCTCTGCGCCTCAGTGACCTTTTCTGCAAAATGGGTCCATAACAGGGTGCCTTGCAACTCTAGGGCTCCAGGGGTGGAGTCAACCAGTGAATGGGGTGAATGTGCCAAGGCCTGATCAGTCACGGAGGGGAGATGCTGAGAAGAGGCAGGGGTAGGGAGACCTGCCGGGCCCCTGCTCAGGGGACATCGGAGGGAACTGCCCTAGGGCAGCCGTGCCTGTGGTGCTGGGGCCTCTGGAAGCCTCACTTCAGCCCCCAGAGGCAGGACTCTGGGGCCTGGAATCCCCATCCTCCTCGTGGCCAGCAGCCCCTGCTTCCCATCTGGTCTCCAACGGCCCTACCCTCTGCTGCCCCGAACCTTAAAGTCAGTCCTGATCTTGGAGGTGGAAACCAAGATTGATCCCACCGCCTCCAGCAAGCTAGGTGAGCAGAAGGGGCTTCACTGCAAGGCTCCGTGATGGGATACCCACAAGCCAGGGTACCACGAGCCTTATGGTGTAAGTCTTCCCGTTTCATTACAGCAGTGACAGCCCTGCCACTTCTGTAGCATGAATTACATGCCAGGCTGCTCTACACACTTTACGTGAACGTTAATTCACTTAATCCTTACAGCAGCCCTGAGGCTGTTGTCATTCCCACTTCACAGAAGAGAAAACTGAGGCCAGAGAAGTTAAGTCACCTGCCAAGTCACATAGCTAGTAGGCAATGGAGCCAGGATATGAACCCAGACCCAGGCTGTCTGCCTCCATAGTCTGTGCCCTCCTCTCTCTCTACCTACCTATCATTCATCTCAGTGCCCCAGAAACCCTGAACCCCGCTGAGGTCTTTGGATTTCTGAAATTTGCAGATAGCTAAAGATTCACATGTTTCTTTTTAAATGACCAAAATGCTCAATTTTAACTCTTTGAATGGGAAATCTCTCCAAGCTCCTTCATTTTTTTCCTGCCATCTAAAATAGAGTATGCCACAGATAACTTAACCTTTTAAAGTGTGGACATTTCAATGTTTGTTTCCAGCCTATGGAGGACATGCAGAGGAAACAGCTGCACTTGCTAAGAGTTGGATAAGAACGAGGTTCTGATCAGAGGCTGGTAGAAACTAGGCAGGAGCTTAAAAGTGAAGACTGTAAGGCACCGACGTGGGCTGCTGTGTGGCTTTCACAGCCAGCACCCTGGTTCTCTGGGACGCATGAGGCTGCCAGATAACCTGGGTCTGGAGCAAATCATCAGCTCTGGAATCTCTCCGCCCTTTTCTTCCTCTCCTCTCCCCTCCCGCTCTCCTACCTTCCTTCCTCCATCTATCCGCACCCCCTTGAGGTTCACAGCTGATAGCTAAGAGTCCTCTGACCACCAAAGCCTCCCTCTGAACCAACGACCTCCTCGGCCCTGGTCCCTGCCCTGCACCACCTGCCCACCCCCGGCCTCCGGCTTCCCCTCCCTGGACTGCTGGCTCTGCCAGCTGACGGCGCTTTCAGAACCGGCGCAAGCGAGCTCCTTCACCCACTGCCAGGGGTCCCAGGGCTGGATTCCCCAAGCTCTGGTGGCCCTGCCCCCTCCCCTCCAACCATGGCAGGTTCTCACTGGCTCACACTCTGTGAATGTGTCCCTTGATGGTCCCCAGCTAGATGTGAGTCCCCTTGCAGCAGGAACCCGCTTGAAGGCCTCACCTAATCCACACCTCCTCCAGGGTCCCACCCAGATCCTCCCCACACCCTCTCCCTTCCTGGGGCTCCCTGAGTCCATAGCCCATATTCTGCAGTCTGAGGCTCTTTCTCGGGTAGGTCTGGGAAGCTTTCTCTCCAGCCAGAAGGGGGTGCTCTCTAGGGGCAGGGGCATTTGCCTTCCCCCCCTCACCCTGTCCTCCTACTCTGCTCCCCCAGCACGTGCCTCCCTTCCTCTCCCATCCCAACTCTTCCAGACTTCCCCCACCCCTCCAACCTACGCTGACACCCGCCTTGAACTTGGGGCCCTCCCTACAAGTTCAAGTTCTGCAAGCTGCTTTGTGTGGATGTTATTTCTGTTCTCCTTAAAGAGACAAGGAGCCTTCGAGGGTAGAGCTTTGGGGCTCAGTCCCATCAGCATGGGGTGTGGCTGAGCCCCACAGGGACGGCTCTTCCAGCCCCCTGCCCCTCACTCCTCAACAGTGAGCCTACACACTGTCTTACTGGGGCTACCCCGGAACCCTAATTCCCAGATTATAGAGCATCCAGGTGGCATAACCGCAGGACTTTGGAGATCAATCTGGTCCAAACCAGCCTTCTGACAAAGGGTGAAACGGAGCTCCAGAGACAGAAAGTGACTGCCCTGGACCACACTGCAGCCCCTGGCACAGTAACCTGGGCTGGTCTGTGGGCAGACAGCCTCAGGGCCTTCAGGCATCTGTTTTCACGCTCAGCTCAAAGACAAGGGAGCTGGAAGGAGGGTCCTGCCCAGCACCCAGTGTGTCCTGGTGTTTCAGTGGCATGACACAAGGGGAGGTGACCACGGTGGAAAGAGGCTAACTACGGGCGTGGCTGGAGGAGCACAGCCTTCTTGCTCATACCTCACGCGATACTGGACACGGCTTTGGTCTGGCTCCAACCCACTCTCAGCCCGTCTCCACCCCATTTCCAGGCTCACCTCAGGCTTTGCAGCACCCATGCCTTTGCTCCTGCTGTTCTCCCAGCCTCAAATGCCCGTCTCCCCATCTCTATGTGCTGGAGGGGAGTCCTCATCCTTCAGGGCCCCACAGATTTCCCCGAAGACCCCACTTCCGGCACCATGAGCTCGCCCTCATATGCAGCGTGTTTCTATAGGGATCTAGGTTCACATCTCACTGCTTCCTATGGCCTGCTCGCGCAGCGCACCGACGTCAGGGAGGATGGGGACAACAGTGGGAGATCCTCCTGCCCGATGGGAGGCTGGAGTGGGGACTGGCCACACAGGGTCTGCTCTAGAGAGCAGGGCATGGGGGTGGGGGTAGCTGAAGCTGCTCGGAGATGGAGAGAGGTATGTGAAAGAGTTCAGAGCTAGACTCATGGGTTGGTACAAAGTATGAGGTAGAGGGTGGGGCAGGGAGCAGATGGGGGGACTGTGTGTTTAAGGACAGTGGTAAGGGCTGTCATATGTGTTGGTCAGAGCAGCACTGACCTGCAGCTGTGTGTGTGCACGTGTGTGTGTGTGTGTGTGTGTGTGTGTGTGTGTGTGTGTGTGTGTGTATAGCAGGGTTTAGAGACCTCCGAGCCACAGGTCAGAGTGATACAGGGCACTGACTACAAGGTGAGGGCAGGTCAGCCTGAAGCCAGTGGGGTGACAAAAGCAATAAGGGCCACTGGGCACAGCTCTCTGCTCTGGGCCTGGGACAGGCAATGCTGGACTCTTGGACCCACTGCTTGTGGCCCTGACCCGACTGATGTGGTGCTGGAAGGCATCAATGGAGGGAGGAGGGCGGGGGCAGGGCAGGCTCCAGGGCCACAGCCCAGTGAGGGGACCATCAGGCAGGGGCAGGCTGATGGGCCATCGTCCACCCCCACTTCACCAATGGGCCCAGGCGTGACTCGGAGCTGCAGCATGGCTGCAGGAGTGAGCAGGGGGCCTCACCATGCACCCTCTGGGTTCCTGCAGCTTCATCCTCATGGGCCCAGGGAGGTGATGACACAGGTCTCAGGAGCTGCCCGGTGCATGTGAACTAAGATAATGCCTCACGCACAACTTTGGAGAGGGTGACAAACTGGTGAGGGGAGGGCTGTGTGCATGGTGAGACATCCGCAGGCGATTGCTGGAGTTTGGAAGGCAGACTTGAGCTAGTCTGATCCTCATACCCCTCTAGGGAATGATCATCACTGTCCTCATTTTACAGGTGAGGACACCAAGGCTGAGAGAGGAGGGGCTGAGCTGGGAGTCAGACCCAGAAGGGTTTGCTTCAAAGACCAGCCTTTCAACCATCCAGGCTCTGGGGCCTGTTCGGGGCCTGTCTGACCACAGGGCTTTGGACCAGCAGACCCCGGGGTCCTTTTCAGGACTAGCCCACATCCCACAGCTCTGGGAGAGTCTGCCGCAGGGGCTACGAGCCAGCGATAAGGAAACCACTGGAACCCTCTGGCCACGTGGGCTACATGGGCAGGTGTGGTGGCCTCACTGGCAGGCTGACCCTCTTCACGGGGTGGAGAGACAGGACCCCATCAAACTGAGCTCTGTGAGCATCCCTGCACCCCTGAGCGTGGATCTGTTATCCAGCTCCTGCGGGGCTCCGGACTCTGGAATGGGAGGACTCAGATTCTTTACGAGGCTCCAGCCTCCCGAGGCCCACTGGCCTTGCTGCCCTGTTCACACCAGGGCCTCCAGATGTGACGTTCCAGGATCCCCTTCTTTCACTAGGCCTACACTGGGGCACCCCATCCCCTCACCTGTCCATGGAGTCCTGCCCTGGGAGCTCCAGCTGACTCTCCTTCTCACCTAGAAAGCACAACCTCTGTCCCTGATGAACTGGTATCCCCACTCCCACCCACCACCCCAGCCGTGACCATTCATATTTCTCCCCTTCCTTGCCACTGGACAAATGCTGCCCATCGAGGGAGGGGAGATTCTTGGACGCTGCCTCCTCCGGGACCCCACCTTCCTGACCTCCCTCCACCTGGGTTTACAGAGCTGCCCGTGACAGTGCACCTCGGCGCTTGGATTGGAGGGCGCTGCCTCTCACCGTCCCGCAGCTCCTCTGACCCTCAACACAGTGCAGATGTGGTCACCTTGCCAACGGAACACCCCTGCCAAAGGCCCAGGCGCGCAGCCTCTTTGGGGAGAGAAGGGGGGAAGAGGCGTAGGAGCCCCGCTGGCAGACTCACCTTCTCTCTGTTGCTGGGGGATCATTGGAGGTGGCTGAGGAAAGGCCTGGCTTATCTGACCATAGGCAGCAGGGTAGGCAGCTGCTGGAGGGCCAAAGAGAAGAGGCAAGAGACGGTGACAGTGACACAGAGAGAGACAGGGTGAGAGGCAGGAAGAAAGAGAGAAATTTCAGTGTTGAGCAGTAAAAGCAGACCAGCGAAAAAATGCATTTTTAAGACAAAGCCAGTTTTCAGCAGTAATGAAGGAGAAGCGGCAAAGGGAAGACTAGATGTGTATGTGCGCTGGTGTGTGTGTGTGTGTGTGCACGCGCACGCTGGTGTGTGCATGGGGGAGGCGAGTTTAATCTGACAACCCACGTGTGGATAATCCACAATAACGAATAATCAAAAACATCAGAATGCCCTGGAGAGGATCGCCCCACACCACCTGGAACCCACGTTTCCCCCTTCTCTGAGCCCCGACTGACTCCAGCCACATACCCTCAATCTTGCTCAGCTGGTGCCTTTGTGGGAGTTGGGACCCCCCCAGGTGTGAGCTTGGCCTCTGGGATCCTGCCAATGGGTGGTTCCCCAGGGGCGGAGGGCTGAGTTGAACAAATCTGATGCTTTCTATACTCAACTGGAAAGGGTCAGAGGTGGGACAGGAGTGGCTAGCCCCCTCCTCAGCCTGGCCTGGCTCCCAAAGGGGTTCAGGGGGGCTCAGCAGATGAAGGAGAGAGCTTCCCCTGGACTCCAGATTGAGAAGCCCGCTTTATCCAGGTCCCCATGGTGCCAGGAAGGTCCATCACCCTCAAGGGAGACACTGCTGGCTCCTAAACACAGCAAGGAGGGACCCTGACCAGGCCGGACAGCAGGACACTGGCTCTGTGTGTGTGTGTGTGTGTGTGTGTGTGTGTGTGTGTGTGGTGTGTGTGTGTGTGTGTGTGTGTGTGTTGCCGAGCCCAGGGCAGGGAGAGAAGCGTGGCTGACAGCGGGCCTTGGGCTTCCTACGGTAGCTCAGTATCTTCCCATTCAGTGACCCAAGGCCATCTGCTCGCCTCTCCTGTTTTCTACCTCTGGCCGCCTATCCTCCCTTGTTCCCTGTCCTCCTTGCTCGGGCCCCACTCCTGTTGCCTGTGTATGGCTGGAGGTGGGGGGGTGATGGAAACTGCTTCCCTTCCCTCAAACCCAGGCATCTGTGCTTTCTGAGCCAGTGACACCTAGCTCCGGCCTCACCCCAGTGCTGCTGGGAGGCTTGGTGCTCCTGGTCAAGCCAGCCCTGGCAGCACCACGGGGGGGCGGAAATCTGGCCTCAAAGATGAGTCACTTCACAGCAAGGTTAAAGCTTAGCCTGGCTCACCAACTCATCGCATGTTCGGACCACCCACCACCGCCGTGTTGGGTTAGGGTTAGGTAAGCTCTGCCTGAAGGCCCAGGGGCACCTGCAGAGAGGGAGGGAGCCCGGCGGGGGTGGGGGGTCTCTGTCAGTATAACCCTCCCTCCTTCCACCACAGCTCCTGGCCAGTCCTGCCCTGCACCCCCCTCCCTCACAGTGCTAGGCCCAGGCCTGGCTGGGTAGGGGGCACCGGTGCCCAGGCATGGGGAGGTGCATACAGCCGGGGGACCACCGTGGGGACGCGTGGATACTAACGACCTGCATACTGCTGCACTCCGGCGTAGGCCTGCTGCAGGGGGTCCGCGGCGGTGGGGCTCTGCGCTGCAGGGGAGCCAAGGGGGCAGAGGTCAGCGATGCCTACCCAAACCAGCTCCTCTCCCACCACACCCCTGGACATGAGGCTGCAGCTGCACTGCCTTCCCGGCCACTGTGGTCTCTGTCCTGGGGCAGGGCATCTGAGGCAGGAACCCTGAATGCGGGTTCCTCTTTCCTCAGCCTGGGACCCTTGATAGGGTGGAAAGCTGTTTCCCCTGGCTGGGGGATGCCGGCTGCCGCTGGCTTGGGTCGGGGGTGAGAGGTGTGGTTCATGCAGAAGGCTGGGAAGGGCAGGGAAGGAGACACCAGAGAAGGGCTTGGTGGGGAGACACCTGAGGGACCTGGCCCTGGAGAAGGGCTGTGGGAAAGCGGGCAAGCGTGCTAGAGGCTATCAGGAGGGTGGTTTCCTCCTCACTTATCCCTAGCAGGACTCAGGGGCAGAGCCCAGCTAGGCAAAAGAAAGGGCATGGAGGCCTCATCCTGCCATTCTTCCTGGGCCACCCATGCCTACTCAAATAGAGGGACCCCCTCCCAAATTCTTAGGGAATTTGCACGAGGCACAGAGGTCTTTCATTCCTGGGCATGCCCTTAGTAGAGCTGACCACACAAATAGATCTGCCCTGCGGTGCCCACAGACACCAAAGAACAAGAAGACCAAGAACCTTCTAACACCTGATCTCATGACTGGGACATCTACTGTCCAGTGCGCAGGGGCCCTTAGGCTGATCATTTGGCAAGCAACCCAGAGACGCTGGACTTCTTGGTTCACGTCTGTTGCCTTTGTTGTGCCTGCAGATGTGGTGGGCAAAAGCCTGGCTGCAGCATGGACCGATGGTGGGCACTGCCTTTGGTGATCAAGGGCAGTGATGACTGAAGTGGGAGTGGGCTGGCCTTGGGGGCCCAGGGAGATGGGTGGGGACACATCCAGCCTCAGTATATTTGAGGCAAGCTGGAGAACACAGGGAGGCAGATAGGAAACCATCCAGGCTTATCGGCCTGGTGACCCAGGCCAGCAAAGCTAAATGGCAGTGCCAGGCTTTGGGGCCTGCAGACCAGGAGGAATTCCCAAATTTCCCTTCTGAGCTCTCTTCCCTGAGCCTCTCAGTAACATTACACTAGAACAATAGCTCCTGGGTCTCTGGGGGACAAGGGAAAGTCCTGGGGCAGAGGTCCTTAGAGATCATGTGGATGGTAGCACGTGAGCTGGGCCCAGGAGGGCACTGCCCAGAGTGGGGAGCTGAAGATGGGTAAGGATGCAGGCTCCTTCCCGCCTGGGGTTGTCCAGGACAAAACCCTATCCCTCTATTTCCCCCACGGTGGACACTGGAGCTCCCAGTGGTGACGTAGCAGTAGTGGTGGTGTTGGGCAGGTGGCCTCCTGCTCCCTCTGCCTGACTCTTCCACCAGCCTGAGCTCCCTGGAGGGAGAGCCACAGCTTGCTTGTCCTCTTGGGCTACCCAGCTGCTCAACCACAGAATGCCTTTATGCCAATTAGAAAAAAGATGTCTCTTCTCTGGGCAGAGTTTTGGTGCCCTGTGCAAAAGATAACCTGCACAACTTCTATGGCAGCTCCCCCAGCACAGTGCCAGGATCATAGCAAGTGCTCAGCAAATACCGTGACACAGGCAAGAAATAACCAGTCCCTATCATTTGCGAGAGTCACCCCTTCAGGGGTGTTTTGTGGCAGTAAAAGCCACACTGTGTGCTTCCAGCATGATCCCGATGAGTAAAGGGGAGAGCAGAGATGCTCCCTGGGGCTAGCAAGTGGAGAAAAGCATTTCTGAGACCCCTCTCTGCTTCTCTGCTTAATGACCTCATTAGTAACTGCCAAAGAATGAGCACTTTGAAGGATCTCGCTCATTACAGCAGCTCCAAACTCTGCATTTAAAGATGGTAAATTAATTTTTTTAATGTACTACTTTTTTCCTTCCCTTCCCTCCATCCCTCCCTCCTGCTCTGGCAGGGGATTGTTTATGGGATGTGACAGATTGTTACAAATGGGGGAGAGAAACGTTTCCAAATTCCACGAGGGAAATAGCTCACAGATGCTGGTAGGGGTGGGGAAGGAACAGGTTTGTCAAAATCCAGAGACCCAGATGGGCTTGTGGGCAGGCGAGGGAGGGGGTGGTGAAACCACCCAGATGTGCTGGGGACTGTATCTCCCAGCCCATGAGCCTGAGTGAGGAGGAGCCCAAGAACCTGAGATAGGTGGGCTCTCTCCCACCTCCAGCTTGCCAAGCCCCTCCCAGCCTGGAGCCTTCACCGTTAAACAACACTCCAGATCCCCCTCCAGGCCCTGTCACTTCATTCTCTAGGCTTCTCTGGTCTCTTCGCTATGCACTGAGGGGTGAGTTGTGGGAAAAGCACTGAGATGGGATCACGAACAACTCCAAGTTCAACGTCAGGAAATTCTCCTCTATTTCTCTCTGGCACACTGAACTTGTACTCTGCTGCTGGTACAACTTTTATATTCTATGGATGTCTGGGCCTCACTCCAGACAGTGAAATCAGAATCTCTGGGCTTCTGTGGTTTTACAAAGCCACAAAGTAGATTCTGATCGACAACCAGAGTGGGAAGCACTACTTTGCCCCCCAAGGCTGAACCTCCTCTGCCCTAGTTGGGCCAACCTCCTTACCCACCCTGCCCCTGCCAGGACAGCCCCTCCATAGCGGTGTGCTCCTTGCTCATCTGTACTTAATGTTTGATCTGAGCGCCTCCTCAGGAAGCTCTGTTGGGCTTCCTCAGCCTACAGAATGAAAGAACTCTCCCTTCATTGGAATCCTTAAGCATCTCAAATCAGAGAACACTCACTCTTGACCAAAGTCTACTCTGCCTTATTGCCTCGTTATTCTGTTGATGCATATTATGTTCCTGACTGGATTCTGACCTCCCAGGAGATAGGCCCATGTCCTGCCCTCCTTCTGGGCCAGCCCCCTTTCATCTGTCATAGACTGGGCACTTACTAGTACTTATGGGGACTCTGTGGCCTCATCCCCTGCCCTCCAGGAAGAAGGACAGCATTCTCCTCATTGCTATTATGCTGCCTCTTGCCAGTCTACTCTAGGGCTTTGGGCCCAGCTTCCCAGCTCCAGTCCTCAAGACCAGGGAGATGAGCTGCTTAAAGTCAACTGGACACTCTTACCACAGGAGAACTGCTAAATTTTAGAGGAACAAAGTTAATCAGGAACAGCCCTACTGGATCTTCTTGGGTGCCAGAATTCATGAAGGTAGGACCCAGGAACTGTCCAAAGTTCTAGTCCTCTGTCCAAAGTTCTGACCGCGGTTTCGTATGCACCAAGGGACCGAACTGGTATGTACTGGCCAGATTGCCAATCTATATACCTCCACTTCCTTCCCAAAAGAGGCTTTTCCTATTTAATACTAAATATGATTATTCTTTTAGCTTCTATCCCCTCACTTCTTTTGGGTCAAATTCACTCTCAAGTAATTTGCAGTTATTAGCCTCTCTCTAGATGAGCTGGACAACTCATCTATTCTCCTTTCCCCTGAGGGAGCCCCAGGAATGGGGTTTTTTCTCACCCATCAGACTGACAAACCCCCAGGGATCTGTCTCCTCTTCCATCAGGAGCTCCCTGAAGGAAGGCAGGAGGCTGGCTTTCCCTGATCACATTTGGGGTTCCACCAAGGAACAGAGGGCAGGGAGCCACACATTCCCTGTTATAACAGCTAGGGCATGCACAGAATGGATGAGGAGTGTGTTGCATGCGGAAGGGCTACGAGATGTTCTTACCTGGGTAGGGGTGAATGCCATTGGCAAACACAGCTTCTGCAGCAGGTTGCCCATTGGCCTGTGGGGGGAGGCCAGTGAAGCCGTTCACCCCAATGGGGGACGGGATGCTAGGCACGGCTGGTGCAGTGATGCCCGGAGGGGTGCTGCCACCTGGTTCCAGAAGTGAAGATGGGTGGAGAAGGGGAGGCAAACAGAACAAAGGTGATGAAGGCCAACCCATGGAGCTCCACCCTGCTGGCTCCAAGGACCTGGGGATAGACTTGGGTCTCACACGTCAACTCAATCCTATCTGTGAATCAGGCCTTGGGTTATCATCTCCCTATATGTAATGACTCTACTTATCCCAACTATATCTATACTTCAAAGCAGAGTCCAAATCTCACCTACCCCACAAAGACTTCTCTTACCACTGACTGCTTGACCTTGGACCTGCAGCACATAGACCTCTAAGTGCCCTTGACTTGGACCACAGTTGGTCTTCCTTTAGTCTTTTTCAATGATTCGTGCTCACCCCAGTTAAGTCAGGATGGACTGGTCTTTGTCTAGCCGCCAAGGGGTTTCTAAGCTATGGCTCTGCTCTCTGCTATCTTAATTGGATCACTGTGGGGCTGATTTGACTCCCTATGAGGGAGTCTTGATACTCAGGTGGAGGAGGTCTTAACTGTGGTGTTCCCTTGCATTGAGGGAGAAAGGCCTTTGCAGAGTCCACACTCGGCCCTATTCACCCAAAAAGTAGACACCCTGGCCTCCTCCTCTTAGGACCGTGGTAATGCTCATTGTGGCAGGGGTAAAGTTGGGGTCAGATGACAATATGCTGTGCCCTCCCTACATGAGGTGGATGGAAACCAAGGTGTGGATGGCATGGTGATTGTACTGAGGCCCCAGAGGCTGGAAAGGCCCTCCTCTTCATGTAGGAAGCAGGGTCTCTCTGTGGATAAGGACCTGAGGCCATCAGGAGTGTCCCTAGATTGGGGATCAGAGCTTTGGGGTGGTGTTCAAGTTGGGGCTAGAGATGGCACAGTCTTTTATAGCTTTTAGCTGGGAAAGGAATAGCTCCTGGATGTCAGGAAGGCTGCTGCTATGGCCTGAGTGCAGATAGCGAAGGAAACTTGGTGAATGAGAACTCAGCCCTTGGGGCTAGACAGGGATGCTTAACTTTGAAACTACTGGCATCTGTAGCCACACATTTCCTTGTAGGGAACTGTCCTGTGCATCGTAGGAGGTTTAGCAGCATCCCTGGTCTCTACCTACCAGATTACAGCGGCACCGCCCCCCTTCAGTTGTGACAACCAAAAATGTCCAGGACATTGCCAGATATTTGGGAGGGAGGGGCAAAATTGCCCTGGTTGAGAATCATTGAACTGGATTATAGCCAGGATCCAATTAAAAACATGCTTTGTAAGCGGAGCTGTTTCCAACCCCTCTGACCTTTAGTAACTCTTACAGTTCTCTCTTGCTTGTTGTGAAGCTGTCTTGGAAAAAGTCAGTGAATCTAGGTTGGGTTAAAGGGAAATGAAAAAATGGGGTTCCCTCTGTGCTTGGGCCAGGGGTCACAGGATGGGCAGGGCTCGTCCCCTCTCAAACCTCAAAGGGAGATGTGTTCATGTCAATTTCTTTCCAGATATCTATACCAGAGATCAACATGAATTGCTTCCTGATATGGCTAAACAATCTGAGTGAAATTCTCACCACTCTGAAATCATATCACAGACATCAGGGGTCCACATCCCATCTTCCCATGGGTCCTCAGGAATTAGAACATTTTTGAGACACATTGCCCAAGGATAAGGCCTGCATCGGGCCCAGACACCATGTGCTCTTGACACAGGATGGTCCGTTGGCAGCCAAAATTGGCCAAACAAAAGGTACCGATGTGGGTCCAGCTGCTTTCCTGCCAGGCCAGGCCCTGTGTTGGGACCTGCCCACTTACCTGAGGTTGGGGTCATGGGTGCGGCCGCCAGGCCATTCATGTTGAGGGCCGCCATCTGCTGCATCTGGGCGGCGGCGAAGGCAGCCATGGGGTTCAGGTAACCACCTTGTGCGACTGACGCCATTAGTGCCGCTTGCTGCTGCATCAGCTGGGGCAGAGGGAGTGCAAAAAATATCATGCGCTTCCAGGGGGGGCGACCCTCCCCACCAAAGGGTTCAGCTCCCAGAGACCAGCCTCCTAGGCCCTGAACCCCAGGGAGCTCAGACACATCTCCCGACCCCCACCCCCAGAGAGCCCTGATGCCTTCCCCATACCTGCCCTCTCAGTGGCTGTTAGAGACCACCTCCCTCCCGCCCCCCAAGAGAAAACTGTGTTCAAAAGTAATAGTAAGGTCCTTGGCACTCTAAAGTTGTAGAAGGTGGGGGAAGGGGACTGGCTCCATGGGCCTCATGGAGATGTGACATCCAAAGCTCTAGAGACATGTTGGATGAGCCTCTGTAGAACTAAGTTGGAATGGATGTCTGTTCAAAATGGTCCTAACTTGGAGTCTGTAGGGTAGAAGCTACAGGAGGATCACAAATAAAACCTCAGGCACCCCAAGGTTCTCACAGAGCTGAGTGGGGACTGGGGAGGTTGCTGAAAGTGGCCAAGTTTGGACCCTGCTGAACAAGCGAGGGGAGCCTGCATTTTTAGAAGCAGAACCCTGGCCGACCTTAGTGTCACCCATGTGGGGCTACAGGTCTGAGAGGCAGCTGAGGGGAGATGCTGGCAGAGCCCGCCCCAGTGTGGAAGAAAGAAGTTGATGGGCGGGGGCCTGAGCTGGGGCCTGAGAGGACTACAGAGGAGGTGTAGGGGATGAGGGCTTGGGGGCACCTCAAAGGACCCCTGCCAGGAGTAACCAGAAGGCCTGAGGACACCCTTCCATGAGCGGTGGTGGGGGTGGTGTGGTGTCAGCAGGACACTGAACCTCTCTCCCTGTTCCAGTCAGTGCTTCCTAGGATTTGCGAAGAACTGCCGCCCCCCGCCCCACCCTGCTGTGCCCTCACTTACTGCCTGTGCGTAGGCGCCATAGGCCCCGAACGGGATGGCCATGGGGTTGAACATGCCCATTTGGCCAGCCATCTGCTGCATTCGCCGCATTGTGCGCTCCTTGTCCGTGTCGGCGAACTTGACCACCAGACTGGATGAGGCTCCCTGCAGCCAGGACTGTGCGTGAGACCCACCAGCCCTAACCGCCTCTGCTCCCTGGCCTGGGCCCACCCAGTCCTCTCCACGGGGTGCTATGGGGGCGGGGTAGGTGGCATGGTGACAAGCACCAACCCTCCGTCCAGGGGTCTGGAGTCTTAACCACCCCCCCACCTCAGGCTTTTTCTATCTGGGTGACCTTGGGCCACTTCCTTAACATCTCTGGGTCTCAATGTCCTTGTCTTAGAAGTGCGGATATGGGCAGTGCCTTCCGGTCTCATGGGGAGGCTGTGGGCACCCCAAGCGTTTAGCATCCTGTGGCCAAGCGCGCGAGGGCTGGCGGGGCCCTGCGGATGCGTGGGGTGGCCGGGATGTCTCTGTCCCTCATTGCCCCGTTCCCTCCCCCCTTCCCAACTACCCAGGGGCGGCCGCACTCACCGGCATGGTCTGGCTGCCGTGCAGAGCGTTGATGGCGGCTTGCGCCTCGGCGTGGGAGGAGTACTTCACAAAGGCGCACCCTGGGGGGACGGGAGAGGCTGAGCCACGGCGCCAGGGCCCAGAGGAAAGTCAGAGAAGCGGAGGACTGAAAGGCGGGGCAGGGGAGGGGCCGAGGGGAGAGGGCGCCTCCCAGAAGAAAGCAGAGTGAGACACAGAAAGAGTGAGAGAGAACCGACGAACTCAGAGCCACACAAGGAGGCAGAGAAAGACCGGGACCGGCCAGAGTCCTCCAAGGACCCTTAAGTGGGCCCGTCCCCCGCGACTTGGATCGCGGCCTTTCCATCCCCGCAGGCCCAAGCGCCTCGGCCCTTCCAAGTAGCCTTACCCCGCTTGCCCGACGGGGCCAGCCCCAGACGGCTCGGGACTCTGCCATCAGTTTGGCAGAAGACACGCGGCCTCGCCCCGCCCCCCCCCACTCGCCCCACCCACTCCCCGCCCCGCCCCCACGCACCCTTGCTGTTGCCGTCTGGCCCGCGCAGGATGGTACACTCCTCGATGTTCCCGAAGGCCTCAAAGAGGCGGCGCACATCGTCCTCAGACTGCTGCTTGTTGAGCATGCCCACAAAGAGTTTTCTATCTTCTGGAACAAAATTAGGAGATGCTTACCGGGGCCGCGGGCCCGGCTGCGCGGGGTCGGGCCCGGGGGGAGGGCACGGCCGGAGGTGGAAGGGTTACGGAGGGGAAGGGTAGGAGCTGGGTAGGGGGCGGGAAGGGGGCGCACAGCAGGAGGGGGAGGGAAAACAAAGAGAGGGAGGCGGGTGGGGCACCGCTAGAAGGGGAGGAAGGACGCGGAGTGAGGAGGTTAAGGGGAGAGGAGGGCAAGGCCAGAGGGGGAGGGGAGGCAGGAGGGGTTGGGTCTAAGCGGGGGCAGGATTGCAGCGACTCTGCCCCTTCCTGCCTAGAGAGCAGACCTCACACTGAGGGGCAGGGCCACTGGCAGGCACCGGCACACAGGTCCTATGGGCAGCCCTACGTTCTCTTCCTCCCTCCTCTTAGACACAAACTATCTTCCTCAGCCACTTTCACCCCCAGATGCCAAAATTAATTTCCAACTGGCAAGTCTGCCACAGGGCCTTTGCATATGCTGTTCTCTCTGCCTGGAGTGTCCTCCACATCACCAAGTTGAATCCTCTAATGCTAGGTCTCAGTTTAAATATTGCTCTCTCATCAAAGTCCCTCCTTCCACTTCTTTATTCTCTGTCTCAGCCCTTCCCATGGTCCAAAATTCAAAGGACAAGTATTTACTGCTTTGCCTGAGTAGTGGGTTTCTGTCTAGCTCCCCACCCCTCAGTCTATGCTCCCTGAGGCAAGAGGCCAGGCCTCTGCTGGAGCAGTGGTAGCAGGCACATAGTAGGCCTGCAGGACTGAGCTGTGGAATGAATGAATGAGTGCCCTATGCCAGTCCCAGGAGCACACCTCCTTTCTGCCTCACATGTTCTTACCTCCATCTGGTGCTCCCTCTTCTTGCCCCTTCCTATTCATGCTGTGAAATTTCAGCCCTGGGCACTTTGGAGGGCCTGTTTCTGAAGACTGGGCTCCCTCAGCAGCCTCCCCCCACACTTGTGTTGAGTACCAAATGGTTTGTTGACAACACTCAGATGTGTGCTTAGGGTGACAGGGATCACGTTAGGCTGTGTGGATTTGTAGGAGCTTGTGACTGCAATAAGATTTCCCATCCCACAAGCTCTTACTGCAGTGTGACTTTCATTCCTCCCAGGGAGGTGGGGTCTAAGTTCCCTCCCCTTGAATCTGGGCGGGGCTGTGACTGCTCCAACCAATAAAGAATGGCAGAAGTGACACGAGCTGCCTTCAAAGGCTCGGTCATAAAAAGGATCAGCTTCCACTCTCAGCTCTCTCTTTTGGGGATGGTTGCTCTGTGGAAGCCAGCCACCATGCTGTGAAGAACCCCCAACTAGCTCATACCGGGAGTCCACACAGAAAGGAACCGAGGCCTCCAGCTGACAGCCAGCATCAGCCACCAGACATGGAGTGAATGAGTCCTGAGATGATTCCAGGCCCCAGCCTGTGAGTCTTCCAGCTGAGGCCCAGACATCCTGGAGCAGAGACAGTCCCTCCAAGCTGTGCCCTGTCTGAATTCCTGACCCACAGAATCCATGAGCATAATAAATGGTTGTTTTATACCACTCTGTTTGGGGCTAAGTTGTTAGGCAGCCATAGTTGCTGGAACAGGGTCCCCGTGGTGGCAGACACCCTCTAGATGCTTGTTGACTATTCCATAACTGACACACACAGCCAAAACTGCAGAAATGCTCACCTCAAAATTGCAAACGGCCATGTGTTCATGGTTTCCACAGAATGCAAGGGCACTCCAGGACCATGTCCTTCTGGATTCACGGTGGTTGGTACCTCCTGCACCAGAGCACCCCCGTCACTCACACGGCCAGGAGAGTTCACATAGAGATGAGGGGCTGACCTGGGGTCCGGAGCGAAGCAGAGGAAACCTCCAGGCCCTGCCCTGCTTCACAAGCCACCGCAGAGTCCTCCTCCTCAGGAAGGCCTGACCACCATGCTGCTGGTACCCCCAGCCTGGAGCACTCAGCACTGGGCAAGCTCTCAGCGATGAGGTGCCCCTTCCGTGCCCACGGGGTATCATTGTCAGTTCCTGTGACCAATGCTGCGTCAGGGCACGCCAGCCTGGACCTCCAACATGGGTGGGCTTCAGCCAAAGCTCTGGGCCCAGAGCCTGCCCTAGCCTGGGCACTCTGCCTGGTGGCTCAGGGGCTGGCAGGGCTGGGCACGCCCCCGCCCCATCTCCAGGCATCCCCAACTCCAAGCTCTGGGCTGGGGGAAGCAGAGACTGGGAGACCAAGAGGAAGGAAGACAGAGGGAGTGGAAGGGGTGAAACTTCCTCCTGAGGAGGTACAGGAGCAGAAAAGGAGGGGAAAAGGCGGAGACAGAGGAAAAAGAACTAGAAACAAAGAGCAGAGAGAAGAGCCAGGCAGGAGGAGAGGGCAGAGACAGAGGCTAGAGGGCCGAGGGCGTACGTTTAACTCCCGGAAGCACAGCAGCATGAACATGAAGTGAATGGAGTTTGGAAGCCTTCCGGAGAGCCTTGAAATTCTGCTCCCCAGGTCGGCCAGGTGCTCCCCCTCCCCCAGCCCCTTTTAAAGGCTCCAATTAAATGGGATTTCCAGGAGGACCAAGAAGTGAAAACCTGCCCCCTGCTCATCCCTGACCCTCCTGCTCAAACATCTCCTCCCAGGAAGAAACTAGGAAAGGAAGAGAAGGCCGGTCCTGCCCCGAGCCTGATTTAGATGCTGGAACAGCAGCTCCTGCCTCTCTCCTGACGTCGGAATAGATTCCTCTCATTTCCTTATGACAGCTTTCTGATTACATTAAAATTCATCGCCACGTGCCTTTCTATCCAGCCACTTCCCTTTTGCCAGGTTTTTTTGTTTGTTTGTTTTTTCTAATTCCTTCTTCCACTCCCTGAAATCACCCCTTACTGCCAATTCTCCGTTCTCCGTTCTAGGCCTGAGCCCTTCCTGTCTGAGGACTTTCCCAATGTGGAGGGGGCCAGGCTCCCCCTCTTCCTGCCTGTCCGGACTTCCCCAGGGAAACTACAACTAGCCTTACCTTTCTGGGAGGCTGCCAGAAACCAAATAAACCTGGCTCCAGACTCACTTCTTCTAGGTGATCTGGATTGACCCCACCCAACACAAAGGTTTATTTGTTTCTAGGATGCTCTTTATTTCCAGTTGGCTTTGGTACTGGATGAGAGATTCTAAGGCTTGTCTTTCAGACCAGGGAGGAGAAGGACTCAGCCTGAGGGTGGATCTCCTCCTTTGGCCCAGGCCCACTGGCTCACACCCCAGCTCTGCTGCCTTCCAGCTGCATACCTGTTCGCCCCCTCAGGTTTTTCGGCCTCTAAAATGGGAATAACTCAGCCCTCCTCATGTGGTGGACAAGAGGCTCCCAGGAGATGCTGCAGGACGGAGCCTGGCCAGCAGTAACAACAACAGCGATGACCATGACCTGGGGTTCTCTATCCAGGAGGAAGAGGAAATGGAGCTCCCCGCCCTGACTGGAGGGGACAGAGGTCACAGAGAGGGAGAGGCCAGAGGATCCACATCTGGGGGAGGAGTGCTTGAAGTGACAAGTGGGACTGGACTCAGGCTGTGGCTGCTCAGCTGAGATGGACAACCTCTCCTTGTGTCCCCACCCCCCATGCCCTCCTTCCCCCGGGCCACTTTCCCAAGGCTCTGTCCCCAAGCTGTGTCAGATGACCAGTGACACCATTTGGCTGGCGTCTTGGATCTTATGCCAACCTAGTGAGAGTCTCAGAGAATGACTCCATTTCCCCAGCTACTTCCCACCCGCTCCATCATGGACACAGACCCTGATTTCCTGGGACAGGCTGAGCAGTCCCTGCCCTCAGCCCTCCTGCCTGAGTGACGCAGGGTCCCTGGCTGATGGTGGGGCTATGATGCTCTCACTCCCCCACCGTGAACCCTCAGCCTGAGCCCGTTTTAGGGCTGTGGGGCTGTCACTGCTCCTCTGAGGAGATGTTCAGGCAGGTATTGCTGGGACTGGGCCACGCAGGCCACCTTGATGGGAGGTGAAGCCAGGACAGACCTCAGGGTCAGGGGGAAAATGGGCTGAAGACATCCCTGAGTGGGAGGTCGCTGAGACCGCATGGGAGCAGTCTCCCTCAGAGACGCAGGAGGCTGGTCTGCAGCCCAGTATCTGCCTCTTGACAGAGGCCAGCTTAGGGCAGGCAGGCAGCTCCATTAAGCTCAACTTCTGACTTCCTGGGCTGAGCCCAGTGGCTGGCACAGGAAAGCTTTGGCTGTCACGGGCTCTGCCAGTGACCTGCTGGGTGATGGGCAAATACCCCAACTCTCCCCTGCCCTTGGGTTTTCACATGGGCTCCTCCTGGCCCAGGGGCCGATCAAGGGGCTCATGCTGCCGCAGTGATTCAACAACTGTTTGCTGAGCAGCTTCTCTGTGCCGGACACTGTTCCATGCCCTGCTTCTACAGCAGGAAACAAAAGAGGTGAGTCGGCTCACTGGAGCTGACTTCCGGATGGGGACAGAGGCCGTCCACAAGAAACAAGTTCCAGAACAAGACAAAGGCCAGCAGGGCTGCAACAGAGTGGCCCCCAGAGCTGGTGTGCCCTCCCCAGCGGTAACAAGGCCGCAGAATGGCAGAGCTGGGCTGGACCCTGGAAAACACCAAGGCTCCCACCTTTTTTAGATGAGGAGGTCGGGGCAGCTGGGGCCGGGACTAAGCCCGGGTTCTTGGAGTCTCTTGAATTCCTTATCCTGACCCCCTTGCTGCTGCCTTCCTGCTCTTTTAAGCTATGAGTGCCTGTGTCTGTAGGGGTGAGGGAGCACCTGGGGTTCCAGGAGGCAGGGGTGTGACAACCCAGAAGGTTGGCACTAGTCCCGGCCCTTCCTGAACCAGAGTGGGCAACTCAGCTCTCTGTGCCCAGATGTCCTGCTCTCACTGCGGGGGGAGTGGGCACAGTTTATCTTCCTCCCCCTCCCCAGGAGCTGTGGGTGGGGGAAGCCAATAAAATAACGGGTGGGAAAAGTACCATGTTCTCTCAGGTGCACGTGTTTCCAACCACCTGAGAAGGGAATGGACCAGAGCCCCTGGCATCCCGCCTCCGGTCACTCCTTTAGCAAGCATTGACTGAGCACCTACTGTGTGCCTGGGACTCGGCTGATCAGAGAGTCTGAGATGAGCCTTGGGGGCCCTTCTGGTTTTCCTCTTTGGGCAAGTGTGTGTGTGGGGGGGATGCTTGGCTCTCAGATCCCTGGAGAATCCAGTCTTTGGCCCCAGAGCCTCTGCCACGGAGCCCCCCATGAGAGAGGACAGCCAGGTAATAGCTCTGGACCGCAGGTCTGCAGGGGCCAGTTGGGGCAGGGGGCAGTGGCAACACTCTGAAGGCTTCCAGGAGGAGGTGGCCTGGCGTCAGGGTCAGGGGCTCCAGACCCACAACAGGATTTGAGCAAAGGCTGAGAGATGGGCGGGCCCTTTTTGGCTGTTCTTTTCACTTGCTCCCAAGTGGCCCCTGCCTGGGGTTCAGGGGGAGCTGGACTTTGCTTTCCCAACTCCCTCTGGCCTGCCGTACCCCCCGCCAACACACACACATCTCCCAGTCCTCTGACCTCGGGAGTATTCTTCATTTTCCCAGAACCTCAATCTAATTCTGAGTTTCAGTTTCCCAACCTATTAGCATTGGAGGACACCTCCGGGAAGATTTAAGTGCAGATGAAAAGGCAGAGGAGTCTAGTTGCCAGAATCTCATGCTTCCTCCAGCCCCTCCAGTTGGGAGACAGACGCCTCTCTCTTGTTCACTTAGAATGTCTGGGCAGTACCAAACGTAAGGTAGATAGTGGGAAGCAGCCTCAGAGCACAGGGAGATCAGCTCGGTGCTTTGTGACCGCCTGGAGGGGTGGGATAGGGAGGGTGGGAGGGAGGGAGACGCAAGAGGGAAGGGATGTGGGAACAGATGTATACGTATGACTGATTCACTTTGTTATAAAGCAGAAACTAATAATAATAAAAAAAAGAATGTCTGGGCAGAATGGGGCTCTGGCTGGAAGGATTTGCGTTTTAAAAGGAGAGCCCAGAAAACAGAGAAGCAAGACACTGACAGCAAGTTGAGGACAGGCCCCTCTTGGGGTATATCAGGGTGGTACCTCGGGGCCCCCAGACGTCTCTGCGGGGAGCATCCTGCTGGCTGTGCAGGATGAGTGGGCCCCCGAGGGGGGAGGAGGTGGGTGGCAGCAGCACCAATTGACTTGCCAAATGCCAGCACCCTGGCGCTAATGCTCAAATTCCGGTTTAATTTTCAAAATTTGATTCGCTCATTACCATTGGCATTAAACAGTATTTTTTGCTTAAGGATAGATGGCTGCTGGGGCGCCATGGACGAGTGTTCAGAGGGCTAATGCCTTTATGGACGCAATAGACTTTTACTGTTCTCTTCCCTCCAGCTGCCAAGGGAGGGTTTGTGGGGGGACCTGAGCTGGGGAGAACCGGGGGGCCAGGGGCAGGGGTGGGGAATAAATGGTTTTGAGTTCTGTGGCTGGTGGGGCAGCCAGAGGGGTTGCTAGGAGACCAGGAGGGCCTGGCTGGGGGTGGTGGATGTAGGGCCAGACCTGTAGGAGACACTCTTAAAGGGCCCTGGAGGCTCAAGAGCAGCAGTTTGGGGAGTGAGAAGAAACTTCCAGACACTCCCAGTGACTGAGCCAGAGGACTCTCTCCTGCTCTTGAGCCTTTGGCCCTGGGGGTGGGCAGGGCAGGGCCAGAACCCAGAGCCCCGGGTACCCATACACCTGCCCCTCAGCTGCTGGCAGAGGCCATGCCAGACCCTCAGCATCTCTTAGCCTCTTTACTGTGGGACCAGGGGACTTGCCGGACTGCCTTCTGGATCCCAGGACCATCTGCTCTCCCTGGGGAGTGATTTCGTGCCTGAAGGGCCACAGGCAGTGAGTCTTAGGGGGAAAAACCTGTTCCTTCTCCCTAACTTCACCCATAGATGAGGAAGGACCTTGAATCTAAGGCACACAGACTTGACAGGAGGGGCGGGGCCGGGGCGTCTTGCAGAGAGTAACTGAGGCTCTTTGTCAAATCCTGGTTGACTGGGCCCCCTTAGGCAAGTCACATACCCTCCCTGGGCCTCCAGTTCCTCATCTGTAAAAGGGGAGAATAATCACACGCACCTCATAGGGCTTCTGGGAGATGAAATTAGTTAAGGTACCTGAGGATTTTAGCCCAGAGCCTGGCACAGGGTAAAATGCTCAATAAATGCAGCTCTGTGCCAGTTACAGCCAGGACTACTGCTCGTCCGCAGCACTGGCAGCTGCTGGGATGGGGATGCCCACACCACCCCTGGGGTGTGGAGAGGACCCCAGGGACACTGAACAGTCATCTGCCAGGGGTCAGCCTGAGAAGCCGGGCTTTCCTTTGCCTCCCCTGACCAAATGGCAGCATTTGGGGGCCCTCTGAGATGCTCCCCAGCATCCTCCACGTGGTCTGCCTGGATTAATCCACAACAAGAGACATTTCCCCCAAAGTTACACTGAGACCCCTCTGTGCCCTTTCCATGAATTCTCTGTGTCCTGACCTGTCAAGCACCCTGGCTCCTAAGGGACAAGTAGGTGTCAAACTGGTTGTCTGAACTGAAATCTGTGCCATTTTCAAGGTCGCTGACCCCCCACCCTGAGTCCAGAGGCCTCCTCTTCCCCCTCCTGGCCAGCCCTGAGGTGGGCAGCACGCAGTCCCACACCTGATTTTCAAACAGGGGAGCAGTGGGTAGGGCTGGGGGTCTGCACCCGCTCTTCTCCTGCCTGGGGACCCACAACTGCCTGCTCTCCTGCTGGTGAGGGAGTTTCCAGCCTCGCCATCCACAACAAGGTTAAGGGTCTGGATTGGGGTCCCTCCGCAGCCGTGTGACCGTGTCACTGCCCTCCTGAGACGGGCCAGGCCTGGGACAGCTCTCCATGTGAAGTGCGCCAGTAAGGAGCCGAGCGATGCCCCCCTTTGTCCCCACAACTCACACTGTGCCAGAGCCAGGGCCAGGGGTGCAGCTGGGCGGGAGCCGCCTCCCAAGGATAAAAGCCTTCCTGCCTGGGAAGAAGGCTGAAGGAGTCATCAAACCAGATGAAAGGCTACTGGAGATGGGGCGGTGAGAAGGGCCGAGATGGGGCTCCTGCTCCACTGGGGATGAAAATGAGGACCCTCAGGCGCTCCAGCCCCCAGGGCAGGCGGTGCCAGGCCTTGATCTGGCCAGCTCCCTCCAGACGGTCTCTGTTTGATGTCGGGGTGGGAGGAGGCAGGGCACGTCCAGTCTCCCCCACTCGCATTCTTTCAGCCAGCTCTGCCTTCCAAATGCTTCGGGGTAGGCCCAGGCCGTGAGAGTCCCTTCCTCACTGTCTCCCGCCATCCTACCCAGGCCCCTGCTGGCTGCTCTCCACAGGGCAACCACAGGAGTCAGCTACAACCCAAGGCAGATCCTGTCTATCTCCTGCTCAGACCCTGCAGGTGCTCCCATCTCACTGAGCACAAGCCTTGTGAGGGGCTGCACAGGCACCCCACACTCTGACTCCCCCGATCCCGCCAACCCTCTGCTCAGAAGCGTAGGTCTTGTGAAGTCTCAGAAATACTCCATGCACGGCCTGCCCCAGGGCAGGGCACTGCGTGTGCACTGCAGGTCCTCCTCTTGTCTCCAAGATCATGTCCTCGGCATCTGCAGGACACTGAACTCCAGGATTCCTCAGAAACTGGGAAGTGAGTGTCTCCTGGAGATGAGTGGGCAGCGGCCACGCTGCAGGCACAGAGCCTGCCGTGATGAGCTCTGGGGGTGTGGGGTGTCTAGGAGTCTTGAGCCAGGCCCTAGGGGCTGCACATGCAGGGTTTGCCAGGTGGAAAAGGCACGGGGCAGGCATCCCAGGTCAGGGAGCGCGGCATGTGCAAAGGCAGGGAGTGTGACAGGCACATGGGACGAGGAGTCACAGGGACACACACACCCCTCCCTCCTTCCTCTTCCCCACCCACCATATTCTCAACAATTCCCTCAGGGTCCAAGCCTGCACCCTCACCGCTGACCACTAGAAGCCTAGCCTGGGACTCAGACCCTGCGTGCAGGCTCCTCCTTGCCTGTGTCCATACTCACTGCCCACCATGTCCTCTCTTGGCTCAGACTGGCTCCTAAGTCATAGCACCCAGGGATTCTCCTGTGGTCCAACTGGACTCCCAGGCCCAACCCCCTCAATGTCACCCCGGTGTCTTCTTCATGACAAGAGCCAGTGGACCGAGCTCCCACATCACAGAGCCTCTGCTGCCCCCAGACAGCACTGGTCAGACTGGCTCCATCCCCAAGGCTCTGTGGTGCCCCTGCCCGAGGGAGACCACAGCTCTGACCACACCCACTCCTCCACGAGGTGGTTATAACCGCCACAATACTAATAATCAGAATGGTTCTCATTTATCAACTATTTACCATGACGCCCGCACTGAAATAAGCCCTTTGCAAGTATAACGGATAGTTTATTCTTTCCACCGTACAGATGAGGAAACTGAGGCTCAGAGAAGTTAAATATCTTTCCCAAGAATACAACGCCAGTCACTGGGGAAGCCAGGACTCAGACCCAGGGGGTCTGAATGGAGCTGAGCTCTCAGGTCACCCTCCTTCCTGGTAGAAGACAGTGCTACCTGGAGATCTCTCTCTCTCTTCACTCTCCACCCCTCCATGTCTGCACAGACAGCTGGCAAAGGCCTAATAACCCCATTGCTCTGCATGGGCCAGGGCTTCTGTCCAGAGCCCAGAAGAGGGGCCTGGTGGGGCCCTGCTTAGCTCAGATGGAGCAGGCTCCGGTGGTTCCTGGGTGCCCGATGACCCGCAGACATGCCTCACAGCCCCTCCTCAGTTTCACTCGCCCCTCTGCCCAGCGCACGGCTGTCTTGAAGTCTCCTGGGTGACCAAAGATGTTAAGCTCTGTCCTGATGAGTCCCCAGGCCTTCCTCTGCCTGGGATCTAGGCTGCAAGGTCCTCTCCCCTCACCACACAGAGAATCGGACCTGCTGGCAGAATCCCCTCGACTCGCAGTCCACACCCCTCCAGCCCCTGGTACCTGCCCAGGGCAGAGGTGTGGCTCTGTGCCCTCGGGGGCTTGCAGCATGACCAGGGAGGCCCAACCAGAAGATTGTCACCACCCCGGGGCGCCACGAATGGCCCCTGCACCCTCTTCTCTTGTGCTTTTTGAGTTGATGGGCAGGCGTGGGAGCCGTGAGTCAGGCAAGAGCTAAGCCCTGGAGGCGCAGCATTGGTGAGGGGCCTGGAGGCCACACCCACATCCCTCACTACCTCCTTCTCTGGCCTTCAGCCCGTGACCCTCGTGCCTGTGAGTCTGCGCCAGGCCTCCCAGAAGGAACTCAGGGCACGTGGTGGCACTAAGTAGAAGTCACCTTTCAGTGGGGCTGCGGCACGTGGCCGGCTCTCCAGGTAACTGATTATACATTAGATCTGCTACCTTATCCTTCCCAGGCGCGTGGCACACGACAGACGGCCCTGCGTTCTATGGGGACTTCAGCAGCCCAACCCTGTTGTCTAATGGGGTTTCCGCTGGCGTCTGGCGCAGTCTCCAGCATTTCACTCATCACAGGATAATTTATAGCATAATGGGGCATTTTTTCCTTTATATCATGCGGGAGCATAAATTATGGCCAGTTTGTCCTCAGCTCTCAAGGAGACAGACAAAGCCGGGCTTTATTCCAGCAAAGGGAGGAGGTTTTTGCAGGGGGTGGGTAAGGGCAGGGTGGTCCACAAGGCAGCAGGGGCAACAGGAGGAGAGACCAAGGAACGCCTTAAGAACATCTCATTGACGGGGTGAGAATCTAGTTGAGGTGGCCACAGATACCGAGGAAGAAGTAACAGTACCCACTTGGAGTGCTTGTCGCTATTAACCGTGGAGGGGGCTCTTGTTAGCCGAGCCATAGAGCTGCACAGTTGCCCGCCACCTGCACATGACCCGGCCATAGACCAACTTCTAACCCTAGCCACGGGCTGACCCTTACCTTGGCCGCAGATCTTCCCACAGCCTCACAAGGAGAGTGGTGTTCATGGGTCCACCCCCTTCCTCCCCACCCCCTGCCACAGCCAGAGACAGAATGCAGTGCCCGGCAAACCTCCTGCCCCTCTGGGCCATGGCTCATTTTTAACACTGAGGGTGGGGCTCAGCTTCTTGTGGGACGAGGGAGGAGAGGGACACCCCAGCTTCTAATGGCCTGCCCGCTGTCCTCCTGGGGAGGTGCACGCAGCTCAGGGGCAAACTGACTAGTCTAACACAGCAGGAGTCACACCCGAACCAGAGGCTACAACTGTGACAAGGACTTCTGGTGGCCCTGGGTGGGGATGGAAGTCTTCAGAGGTCACCTGGCCAGCCTCCTGCAGTATGACCCAAGGTGAGGATGATGCTTTCTGGACACCCTGGCAGAAGTCTCCCTGGCCCCCATGGAGGCAGCCCAGAAGAATATTCCCTCTTTTGCACCCTGGAGAGCTCAACCCTGCCCAGAGCCCAAGTCCTGCCCCTAGAGCACCAAAGTCTGCTCCTTCCTCCTCAAGACACACTTCTGAGAATAATAGCAGGAGTCTTGGATCTTGTAAGATGGTGGTTCTCACCCCTGGATGCTATGATATTCACCGGGGGGCTTTCAAAGTACAGGTGTGCCCAGCTGGCCCCTGAGATATGGATTGGTCCAGGCCTCTATGTTTTTGGTTTTTGTTTGTTTCAAAAGCTACTCAGGTGATACCAGCACACAGCCAGGGCCGGGAAGGGCTGGGATGGGTCTTTTCCAGGCTGCTCCTGGCCATCTCTCCTTGGGCACCCCATCTCTGCCCTCGGCCTGTCTGCAGAAGCTCAGCCCTTGAGACTGCAGGATTCTGTGTGTGTTGGTGCTGGTGGAGGGTAGCACCCACCTTCTCTGCCCTGACACCTGAGCCTGGGCATCCCCCCATCCCTCACGGGGTTATCCTTGGAAAGACACTGTACTGGGCTTCCCTGGTGGCGCAGTGGTTGAGAGTCCGCCTGCCGATGCAGGGGACACGGGTTCGTGCCCCGGTCCGCGAAGATCCCACATGCCGCGGAGCGGCTGGGCCCGTGAGCCATGGCTGCTGAGCCTGTGCATCCGGAGCCTGTGCTCCGCAACGGGAGAGGCCACATCAGTGAGAGGCCCGCGTACCGCAAAAAAAAAAAAAAAAAAGACACTGTACTAATCTGGGGGGGTAGACTGAGGGGGGATTATCTAGGTTAGCATGAGGCCCACCCCTCTAGTGGCTTAGCAGGCCTCCCCCTCTTCTTCTTCTCTCCTCTCTCATGCCCCTCTCCCCTCCATCCATCAGGCCGGGCCAGCTGTGAGAGGAGGGTCCCAGGCTCTTCTTTCATCAGCCCTCCAGTTTCCTTCCCGTCCATCTTTGTTCCAGCCACCCTAGCCCTCCTGGAGTCACCCCTGGCCCCACCCCCGTCCCCTTGGAACTAGATGGTCCAGGTTTAAGTACACGCATACTCACTGTATTAACTCATGACTGATAAGGGACTACAGATGGACACAGAGATGGACGGATGGCAGACATTATTAATAGATGCTAGATATCCAGATTAAATGTTGGATGATAGATACACAGGTGAGAGAAAAATGATTGCAGAAAGCAGATAGATTTATGATCGGTGGTACATAAATAGTGACAGGTAAACATGGATAGATGGATGGATGGATGGCCAAGATGTTTCTGAGGACTTCAGATAACGGGCTCGAAATGTAAAAGGTGAGAAAACTAGTCACGGCCACCCACACCTGCTGGGGTATCTGCTCCCAGGAACAAGGAACTCTGTTCTGCTCAAGACCTGTCTTAAAGCAACTTCTCTTTCAGCTCAGACCCCTGAACATACACTTGTCTGATGGGTTTGAGGTTAACTTAGGTTGCGGTAGGGCTGGTTTCCTGGGGACACCTGAAGCTTCTCTTTGACGTTTTGCCTCCTGAGTCCCTGCGATACCTAAGGAGGACCTCCCTTCCTGTCTGTCTCCCCTCTAGATGCATGCTCCTCAAAGCCCAAGGCCATGCCCTCCAACCCCACAGAGCAGGTTGGTTTTTGGAGTCGGGTAGGCTGGACTGGCCCCTGCAGTTAGATGGCAGGTGTCAGCCCATATGGTACATGCAGAGATTCATCCATTCACTCCCTCCGTTGGGACCCATGCCCTCAGAGAGGACAAGGAGGGCTGACTCATCTGAAGCACTCGCCACGAGCCAGGCACTGCTCCGAGCACTTTAATTTTATGAGGTGGGTACCACTGTCACCCCCACTTTACAGATGAGGAAACTGAGGCACAGAGAGGTTTGGCAACTTTCTGGACGTCCCAGAGCTAAAAACTGCAGGGCCCAGATTTGAACCCAGGTGGTCTGGCTCCCGAGCTTTCATCCACCACGCAGAAGGTCCCCCTCCCCCAGCCAGATGGCTGCGAGGCTCTGGTGAGCTCAGGAGAGCATGTGGCTCTGGGAACTGGAAAGAGCTGCACGATTTGCAAGATGTCATTATTTCTAATGACTAATGAGATTGTGAGGGGAGTGTCAGTTTCCTCTAGAGAACAAATTATTTTGAAGGGTGGCAGCATATTAACTATTGGTGCGTGGCTGGCACTGCTAACTACAGAGGACCCTGCTCTTGTCACTCAGAGCGGCCCTCCAAGGCCTTCAGGTTGGCAGTATTTGGTAACCATGAAGTTCAGTTTGCAGGAAGGCAGAAAGCCAGCTGTGGGGCAGCCCCGGACCCCTTCCGTTATCCTTGAGTCAGTCACGCAGTCAGTCAGCAAACCGTGTGCAAGGTATATAGTACTGGGAGATGTAAGGAGTAGATCTGATCCTTGGGCAAAAGTGTTTCCAAATCGGGGCTGGAATGGCCTAGCTATGGAAGGCAGAGCAGGATGGGGCTGATGAGGTGGGGGAGTTACGCTGCAGAGCACGAAGATGTCGCCGGGGTGGACCATCATGACCATTGAGACCACGAGCGCTGAGGACAGGCTGTCTGCCTCCCTTTTCTGGGAAGAGATGGGCAGGAAGGGGTGGGGATAAGGAAGGAAACCCGGGATGGGAGCACAGAGGAGAGAATGCAAAGACTTTTACTCAACTCCAGTGCCTGTTTGCTGGAGAACTGTGTTTGGAAAAGCCACACTACCCTCCCACCAACAGGTCTGGAAGGTGTGTGGCCGGAAATGACAGTGCTGTGGGCCCACTATGCCTGGAGCAGGCATGTCCGGAAGTGGAGGAGGGTGAAGACCCCGGCTCGTTGGCTGGGGCACCTCCCCCCGCCCCGCCCCCAGTCCTCCTCAGACTCTTCCGCAAGGGCTGGCGCTGGCTGGGCACTTCCAGCATTCTGTCCACTTCTCCCTGCCATTCTGCAATAACATGATCGTAACCCCACCTGACAGATCAGTCAGCTGAGGCTCAGAGAAGCTGAGGAACAGGCTCAAGCTCACTGGGGCAGTATGTGACATAGGTGGGACCAGAGCCAGGTGTCTCTGCCAGCTCTGGTGCACACGATAGAAAATGACTCCCACGTGTCTGCCCCAGGGCCTGGAACTCTGTCTTTTGGGCTCTATGCCTTTGGACTCAGCATTGCCCTCTTCTGGGAGGTCTTTGAAATGTGGTGGCTTAGGTCACCTCAACAGGACTGATTTTGCTAGAAAATGTCCCCTATGATCAAAGGGACCAGATAAGCATTTAGGCCTGAGAGTGGAAAATTCGATGCAGGGAAGGCAGCATGAAGGGACAGGGCTGGGAAAGGATCAGAGGGGTCGGGGGAGGGGGTGGCTGGTGGCTGGGAGGAGGGCGGTGATGGTGCTGGGGTGGGGAGTGGGGGGTGGCCACAGAGGGTGGGCGGGGCGAGAGGGGAGGGGAGGGGCTCTGTCATGTAACAGGACACGCAGTGGGGACGGGGACGGGTGTGTATGGGCAGTGGGAAGTGTCCCATTTGCTACAGCAGCCCCAGCTAGGGGCCCCCACCCCCCCAACCCTGGGCTTAGGGTGAGAAAGAGGAGGCTGAAGAGGCTGATGAGAGAGGAACAGGAGAAGGAGAAGAAAGGGCTGACAAGGACTCTCAGCCTAGGTGCCCCCTTACTGGCTGTGGGAGTGATCCCTGCCAGCCCCGTGCCCCTGCCCTCCTTCCTCTCCTCCCAGCACACAGCAGCCAGATGGCCTAGGGCAGTGGTGCCACCTGACCTTGGGGTCCCAGGCACTCAAGCTTTGTCTGTTGACTGCATCAGAAATACTTCACTCCTGGGTACATGTGCCTATTTTTCAAATGCATATAGATGCTGTTGTGATTTAAGAAGTAGCAATTCATTTAAAAGCACTGCTGACTTCCAGGTAGCTTATTGCCATTTTGCATTCTCTCAAACAATGGATACTCAAAGTAAAATATCTGTGGGGGGTGGTGGTGGGGTGCTGATGAAATTGTTGATGTTAAACATGGCTCTTAACCTTGAAAAGTCTGGGCATGCTGCTCCAAGGAGGGCAGCTGGAGCTCAAGGAGCAGCACGTGCGGTGAGTGAATCCTAGGCCTGACGCCATCTCACCTGCAAGACTGCAGGGCTGTTGCCCAGGAAGGGGAACGTGGTGGACGCGGGCAGCACCCCAGACCTGCAGTTAGGAAACTCGCTTCTAGCCCTGAGTCCCACAAACCTGCCAGCTGGGTCGGGTGCCTGCCCTTCTCTGAGCCTCAAACTCAAGCTCATCCTTGGATGCAGCCAGAAGAGCTGGAAGGATTGAGTCCCACAGCAGCTTTCAGATAAAACCGTGAGTGGATGGTGTTCAATGCTGTCGATGCCAGGAAAGGAGCTTGCTGTCTTTCGCTGCTGGGAGTGCCTAGCTTAGGGCCTCACGTGGCACAGGCTCGCTTGATAAATGGTCTTGGAGTGAATAACGGTAACCCACGTATTCATGGGGAGATTTAGTCTGAGAGCACTAAAGGTTAGGAAGGGAGCCTGGGCCCACAGACGCATCTCTTTCTATCCCACACCCAGCGTGACCAGGGTCTACCTTTAGCAAAGGTAAAATGGGAACCCACATTGGGTTTAGTGGCTGGGGCCTGGATTTGGTTCTCACCCGCTGGGATCAGCTCTGTGATTGGGGTTGGGGGAGTCATTCTGGTCTCACCACCTCTCCTGGGTGATGGGATAACTAGGCCTGCAGCTGTGGGGAGACCTGAGGCCACCGGGATTTAGAATCCCTTTGATCTAAAAAAATGATACAAATGAACTTATTTACAAAACAGAACTAGAGTCACAGATGTAGAAAACAAACTTATGATTGGGGGGAGGGGTCAATTGGGAGATTGGGATTAACATATACACACTATTATATATAAAATAGGCAACTAATAAGGCTCTAGTGTATAGCACAGGGAACTTTACTCAATACTCTGTAATGACCTATATGGGAAAAGAATCTAAAAAAGAGTGGATATATGTATATATAAACATATGTGTCTTGCTGTACAGCAGAAACGAACACAACGTTGTAAATCAACTATACTCTAAGAAAAATTTAAAAAAAATAGAATCTCTCTGAATAAAGGACTGCTCACAGGGTGTTTACCTCTACTCATCTGCCCTGCCCACCCCTACGCCACCACACTGGGGACATCCCTCCCAGGTCTCTAGGTCCACAGGTGTCGCCAGGAACATCCTTTTTTGGCCAACTCTATTCAGGTAGCACTCATGATTAGATCCAGCCCCCTTTTTTACCTTCATAAAAAACTGTCCAGTCTCTTGTCCCAAAACAGTAAGGCCCTGTGCTCCCCTTGAAGGCCTTGTCACTTCCAGAGCAATAATGGTGGACATTGAGGGGATGAGGTTTTCTTTCTAAGACAGAAGCATTTTAACAAGGCCCTCGAAAGCCTTAATCCAAAGGAATGGAGGTTTATGGTGACAAGTCAGGCCCTCTGACTGCAGGGGGAAGATGTGTGATGGCTTGGGCAAGGAGACCTTCCTAAGACCCTCAAACTGCCCTTTGGAAGCACCCGCCCATTCTGCCTTGGGTGGGGCTGTGCTTGGAGGGGGTTTCCCGGAGAGCTGCCTGCTGCCTGTCTCGCCTGCTCTCTGCCACCCGAAAGTGACCCACACAGGCCAAGTACTTAGCACAGTCCCTGAAATGGAGGAAAGTTGCCTGGTTATTAGTGGTGCCTAGTGACATTTGCATAGATTAACAGACTTTAATGCAATCATGGATGCCACAATCCCGAGAAAATAATGAAGAAATCCATTACAAAGTCATAAAGTAGCTAAGTCAATACAGTCATAATTTGATCTCATATTAGTAATAATTTCATCTCCTGCTGCAAGGCAGTTTTATAATGTGCACCGTTTCTGAACACTTTTATAAATTTCACCTTTGTTTGAGACAATTAATTTTAAAAAATTTACAAATATACTGCTGGTATGTTATACAGTAAATGAGTCATTAGTCTAAACTGGCAGGCTATAATAAAACTTATTAAGATGGTTGTGCTGGGATTGCTAACGTCTCTTCAAGTGGCCTGTAACCCTCTCTTTGGGAAACCCGGGGTCTACCTGGTGGCAGTGGCTCAGGTGGACAGTCTGGACCAACAGAAACCCATGCAGTGTGGTGGGCACTGTACTAGTTTCCTAGTGAAACAGAGCAGGACCGACCCCCCAACCCCACACCCCTGCCCCGAACACTGTCCTTCGCCTGCCTTTTGTCTCTGGAAAAAATTTAGCCAAAGGATAAGTTTAATCAGAGAAGTGAGAAAATGCAGGAACAAAGGAAAACAGTCAAAGGACACCAAATAATAATAGTCATTAAACATAGTCAAGGACCTTTAGTTCCTCTTCATGGGCTGTAGATAAATATCCTGAGCCATATCCTGTGAGCTGTCTTGTAGATATTGAAACTCACACCAGGTGAAAGCAGTTAACTACATAATGGCCAGATTGTGGCCATGACATAAGCTGCCACAATTCCGAGAATTGGCCTCAAGGAAATGGGAACAAATCGGCCCTGGAACTGAAGATTAAACTGTACTTAAAACAATCAAGATGACGCTGGTCAGGCCACCGCATGACCAGTTTCAAGGTGACTGTCAGAGCTGGCTGTGCTGTTTCTGCATGTAGCCCCATCCCTCTGTCTATAAAAGCCCTTGCGCACTGATAGTCAGGGGTGGGGAGTCGGCCTTTGGACAGGAATTGGCCCTCACCGCCACCCCCCAACCCCTGCTGTTTGCCAGCATCTAAAATAAAGGAAACATTCCTTTCCACCAGCCTTGCCTCTTTAATGGCTTCGGAGCGGCGAGCAGCCAGCCCCCACTTTCAGTTACACTAGGGTGGCCAAAACAGAGTGCACAAACTGGGTGTCCTAAAGCAACAGAAATCTATTCTTTCACAGCTCTGGATTCTAGAAGCCGGCAGGGCTGGGATTTCTCTACAGGCTCTAGGGGAGAATCCTCCCTTGCCTCTTCCTAGCTTCTGGTGTTTGCCGGCAATCCTCGGCTTTCCTTAGCTTGCAGTGGCATCACTCCAGTCTCTGCCTCCATCATCACATGGTGTTCTCTCTGTATGTTCTGTGCCTCTGTGCTTGAATTTCCTCCTTCATCTAGGGGCACCAGTCCTACTGGATCTAGGGCCCACCCTAATCCAGTGTGACCTCATCTGCACTTGATTACATCCGCAAAGGCCCTATTTCCAGATAAGGTCACATTCTGAGGTTCCAGGTGGACGTGAATTTTGGAGGGACACTATTTAACTCACAACAGTCACCAAGGGATTGTATGACCATTGCCCCTCCTCTCCCAGGAAGGAAGGAATAGACTGAGTCAGGCTGAGGGGCTGAACCTGCCAGATGAGGTGGGGGCCAGTTATTGGAAATCCGTGGTTTCCTAGGAGGCTCTCTGACAGGCTAAAGGGGGCCTGTGGATCCCCTAAAGTGGTCAGCACCATTTCATATCTATGCGTATTTCTCCTGGAGAAAGAGTTCATAGCTTCCATCAGATTCTCAAAGGACCCCAAAGGATTCTTGTCTCATTATTTTGTGAAGTATGTAGGGGTCAGGGAGGGAGGGATCATAGAAACTAATCAACCAACCAGCCAGCCAACCGACAAAGAACTCGCAAATACACAATTTTACACAGTTTCCAGAATCTTCCAGTACTCTTCATCCCAACAGGGGTGTAGCTTCTCGGAACTCAGAAAGCAAGCAGTTGGAACCTCAGTACTATTATTGTGGCAAAGGCAGTGGGGAGGCACAGCGGCTCACACAACACTGCATCTGGAATGAGACCTTCACTGGGGAGATGTCTTTGGGTTTTGAATGTATGATCTAGCATCTCATCCTCCAGACCAGCTGTGAGTCATGAGTAATTTAAAATTCAGCTTGTATGACTTCCCCTCCCCCGCTCCCCACATCCTAGATAAAAATGTTCAACAGAAGGACACAAAGACAGAGGCCACGGTTATCTCCAGGGACCTCCCTCCCCGTTCACCCAGCTCTGAGTGACCCTGGGCAACTTTGTCATTTGCCCCCATTAGGTGACACGATGCCAGGTTTTAGGCCCAGCAGTGCCCACTTAAGATAGGCGCCCAGCCCCCAACCCAACCCATTCTGGGTGAAACATAGTGGTTCCTAACTCACCATCACTTTCCCCCAGTTTGACAAATTCATTCTAGAACGTTGCCAAAGATTGTCTTCAAGATTGATAAGCTGCCAGCTTTTGGAATCCAGCCTCTTCACCTTTTGAAAACTTGAATGTTGTTTATTTCCAGGCTCTACTGATGCCTCAAAGACGACCCCCAGCCGCTCCAAGATCCCGTCTGCCTGTTTCATCTCTTTTCCCAGGGCCACGGCTCACAGTTTGCTCTGCCCTGGAGGTTCAATCTAATTTACAGGGCTAGGTTTGATCTCCTTGCCTTGTTGGGATGTTAATTCTCTTTTTACGGTGTTTATCCACATTTCTCATCCTGAGTCCAATCTCTTTGCTGAAGAAGATAGGAGAGATGCAGAAGTTAAACTCTGTTTTCTCTTAGACAGTTTAGAGTTTGTTCTCCAAGCAGATATAATTGGCGAGTCTCAGGCAGGAAGGCACCCCCCAAAGGCATCGTACCAGCCCCGTCAGTGTCCATCTTTCTGAGCCATGTGGGTGAAGGGCAATTCTCTTGCCATCTCTGGGGCTCTGATTTGACATCAGGGGTGGGGGGAGGCGTTTCCTCACACTGTGCCTCCTCTTCCCCCAGGAGCAGGTGGAAGCAGCTGTCTGCCCTGGATGTTGGCTTGGGCCATTCCAATCTCTGTCCTAGAGGCGGTGATTGAGGAGGGCTGTGAAGGTCCAGTCTCCTCCTCCTGTTTTCCTCAAGGACATCATCCAGTGGTCACTGGTGTCTAAGGCATGTATGATGCCTAAGCCCAGACTTGCAACTTTTCAAGGAGCTTGAATGCAGTTTGGGGTGGAGTGGCTAATAAGCTGAAAGGACTATACTTTGGGGGTAAATGAGGGGCACTCCATGAACTCAATGCCAGTGACCCCACAGAGGGTTGTGATGAAGCTACATATATTGGCATGGGTAAGAGAATGCTCCATGCAGAGCTGGGGGCAGGGATGCTCTCCTGGGGGCTCCGGGAAAGGACATTGTCTATTTTTGAAGATCCTACAATGCGCCAGCCATCAGAAATGACATTTTTATGGTTACGGTTACTCTACAGATAAAGAAACGGAGGCACATAAAGGGATTAAGAGGCTCACCCACAGCTGCACAGTTAGTAAGGGGTAGAATTTTATGATCTGTACTCACACCCCGGCTGGAAATCCCAGGTTGGGCCTGGGGAGTCCTTCACCCCCAGCAGCAGAAGTGGGACACCCAGCTGTCACTCTTTTCCCAGGTAGATCACTGTTAGTGTTGGAGTGTGGGAGAGGAACCCGGGTTCCACCCTAGGCCATCACCAAAAGGCTGGAGCTGTGTGGTCCATGCTCAATGCAGTCACGTCTCTGGGTCTTTGTCTTCCCTTGGAAAGAGGCGTGTAGGATTGCCGAGACCCACTGGCTTGGGGAGCGGCCCTGCACGGTGCTCTGAGGCCTCCAGCCCCATCTCTGTCCTCCCTGCTTGCTCCCTCCTTTTTCCTCTCCTCCTACAGGACCCCTCATTCCAGCTACTTGGCACACCTACGGGCATACCTGCCTCTCAGCTTTGTCATTCTGTTATCAGTTGGTTTTTAATGTATTGGATGACTATATAATTTATTGCTCAAACTGGGACTCTTGTTAGGTTGAAAGGGGACACTGTTCGTAATTAGTGCTGGACAATGGCAACTCCGGACCTGTCCTGACTCACAGGGACTCATGGGAACCCTAGTATCGTGCTGTCTCCCTCTTCCTGCTGATTTTGGTCCTCCCCCGTCTTGAAAGCCTGTGTAACACCCCTCCCTGGAATCCCTCCCTGACTTCTCCAGCCCACACCAATGCCCCACCCAAGGGACAGCCCCTGGCTCTGGTCCCACCCACAGTCCAGCATCATTTTCTTTTTCTTTTTTAAAAAAAATTAATTTATTTATTTTTGGCTGTGCCGGGTCTTTTTTGCGGCACGCGTACTCTTCAGTTGCGACATGTGGACTCAGTTGCGGCAATCGTGCAGGGTCTAGTTCCTGGACCAGGGATCAAACCCCGGGCCCCCTGCATTGGGAGCATGGAGTCTTACCCATTGGACCACCAGGGAAGTCCCCAGCATCATTTTCTTAAAGAGTCTTTCTCCTTTCAGCCTGGGCAGTGTGCGAGCTCTGGGGCTAAGTCCGCGGTGAGCTGGAGAGGCCCTCCCCGCCCCCGCTGCCAACCAAGGGCTAAATCAAGGAGCAAAATCTCCCCTCCAGGCTTTTCCCACGGACCCACAGGCCTCATCTGAGCAGGGTGAGAAACACAACAGGCTAAAACCAAACTGCAAGAGCTCTGACCTGGACCAGAAATCAATTAGGACGATAGCGACAGCAACTGGGAGATAAGAGGAGAGCAGGGGAAATCAAAGGCTAGACAGACAGGGCCCGGAGGCCTATGGAAAGTCAGCTGGAAGGAGAGGAATGCTTATAAAGTGCTGTCTCTCTGTCTCTCTGTCTCTCTCCTTTTTGCCCATCGTGTTCACAGGGCAGATCATCTGCAAGGTGTGACATGTGGCTGAGGGCACTGGGAGACCCCTACTCGCTGCCTGCCAAGGGGTCTTGAATCCCACCATTAGGCTCATCTCTTTGGGGTAAGCATGGCTGTCTTCAGGCTTCCCTTTTCAAATGCAAAATCGCGCTATCCCTGTAGTCAACCTCTAACACTTCAACACAGATTCCTTTATCAGATCCCCCTGTTCCTCCTGCTGGCAGCTGCCTCGGAGCACTTGACAGGAGGTGGGGGGCAGGGGGCAGGGGGCATTTTTCCCAGAGACGGGCATCCTTTTAGGCAGCTGACCCATCCTGGTTCTGTCTGGAACACACCATCCTTCTTAGGTCTCCTTTTTTTTTTAAAGATAAAATTTACCAGTAGTGCAATGTATACATCTTAAGTGTATAATTTAATATGTTTTGACCTATACAAACACTGATGTACCCCACACTCCTATCAAGATATAAAACATTTGTATCTCCCCAGAATGTTCCCTCATGACCGTTTCCGGGCAGCATCCCGACCTCCTCAAAGACACCCGGTATTCTGATTTTTTTCACCACAGTTGGGTTTTGCCTGTTCTAGAACTTTATTCATAATGTACTGATGCGTGTCTGGCTCCTTTCCCTCAGTCTGGGAGATTCATCAATGTTGTCTGGCCCGTCCAGGCATCCCCTGCCCTCTCCAGGTGCTCCGTGGAGCCTGCTGGGTATTGGGCAGGGGCGCTGCCACCAATGGTGAACGGCTCTTGCTGCAGATGGGAATGGAGCCTGGCTGACACCGGGCTCACCTTCGCTCCACAGATGGCCAAAGGATTAGAGATTTCCAGTGCACTTAGGGTGAGAGGCCCAGGGGGGTGGGCTCTGAACCCAGGGCCACAAGACCTTAGGGGGACTATGGCTGAGAACTGGGGTCCTGCAGCATGTTGAGAGTGTGCATAAAATAGCCCAAGGATGCACAAACGCCCCCTCTTCCAGGGAGAAGGACTGTAGTTTTTCTCACCGTGACACCCACCAGCCAGGTTCGAGCCATGCCCATCTCTCCTTTGTCACTGCAGGGACCTCCTAACCGTCCCCTGCTTCCACCTCGTCCTCTATAGTGTCTCCACGCAGCAGCCAGAGCAAGCAGAGCACGTTTCTCCTCTGCTCAAAGCTGCCCGGTGCTCCCTGTTTCACTCTGAATAACATCCAAAGCCTCTTAAACGGTTCGCTAGATCCTACAGAGTCTCTCTCCCCGTGCTCTCTACCCATTCCTTCTGTGTCCTCACTTGTCCCTCTCCAGCCACGCCAGGCCCTGTCCTGACCTTGAGCGCTGGCTGACACACGCAGGAGCCCTGTGTTTGACTGGGGCTCTTGTTACTGTCTGCCCCCTCCCCTAACTGTGAGTCCCGGGAGGGCAGCCCAGCACTTCGCACACAATTGAATGGATGAATGAAAATCTTCTCTCGGTTTCCCAAAGGAGTCTGGGACCCAGAAAGGTTAAGAACCGCTAGGCAGAAGCAGAGCAGCCAGGTCAGCGCCAGGTCAAGGACAGAGGGCTCCCCCATGGGGCAAAGAGGCTGGTGGGAGAGGCCCAACCAGGCAGACAGAGGAGGCCCAGTGAAGAGAAAGAGTGGGGGGCTCCTTACCAGCAAGCGAGGCCAAGAGTACCTGAAGGCAAAACATCCGGGTCTCTTAAACGCACTTGTTGCAAAGACTTCCTTGATTTACGCTGTTTTCTTGCGCCATCCCTCAGAATTGAGATGGATGAAGGGGGTGGGGAGGGAATGGTCAGGGGTCCGGGCATCTCCAGGCTGGGAAGCTCCTGAGAGCAAGGGTCCTGGGGTCTGGTGGGGGGACCAGGGACCAGGCAGAAGACCTGGGACAGAAAGGGAGTCTCGGGGACCACTTGGAAGCATCCCTCGTGGAGTGTCTGGTGCATGGGGACAGGAGGAGCGAGTGAGAGAGTGGAGGGAAGAGAATCCAGGACGGAGACCCTGGGAGGAAGGAGAGGCGTGGCAGCCTGGCTGAGGACTGAGACACCGCTGGACTTGGCTGGCTCCGTGGCTATCCCTGCAGCCTCCAGGTCCCTCCCTCCCTCCCAAGTGTCACTTAATGTTTGCAGTTATTTACAGATATGTTCCCATGGCAACCAAGGCTTCAAAGTTACTCTCACAATTCTGTTTTCTCAAATATGTTTCTCTGGTTGATTGCACAGAGTTTTCTGGAAGCTGGCCAGGCCAGTGAGTTGCATTTCCAGCCCTAGGCTTCTGTGCCTTTGACCCTCCGCCTCAAGATTCCTGTGTGGTTTGCCTCCACTTCTTACTTCTAAATAGACCCACTTGGGGCACATCGTCTCCCAGCTGCTGTCAGGCTGTCTCAGGATCTGAGCTTGGAGCCTGCTCCCTTCCACCACCTGGGGAGACCTGAGCCTGGGGGCACCCTCTGAGCTCCTTTAGGTTCCTTGAAGGAGGGCCTTCCCCCTTCACTTCTGACCCCCGGCACCTGGCCCAGGGCTTCGTAAATGTAACCCCTGCATTGTAGACTGTCACTAACTGCGCCCCAGGTGGAGTCCCATACCCCAGCACTTTCACAGCACCGCCTGCGTGGTTCTTATCCTGTGCATCCACACAACCATTCCCGGGCCCCTGCTCTGGGCCAGGCACAGGGCAAGGTGCCAAGATACAGAGAGGAACAAATAGAGTCCCTGCCTGCACAGAGCTCACCTTTGAGTGGGGAGAGGACGACGATGGATGAGAAGAGATCAGGATGGTGGTCTGTGCCATGAATAAAATAAAACAAGGTGGCAGCTGGGGCAGCTGGGGCTACGTCAGTTGGCAAGTCAGGCAGGCCTGGGTGAGAGGGATGGGTAAGCTGAGACGTGATGAAAAGCGATCATGGGGGAGAAGGAAGAGGTGCTGCAAAGGCCGGAGCAGGGATGTTTGAGGAGCCAGGAGGCCAGGGAGCTGGAGCCAGGGAGTGAGGGAGGCTGGGGGCGGAGTCATGGAGGCTGCAGGACTGCAGGACCAGGGGAGGTAAGGACCTTGGACTCCCACCTGAGTGAGACGAACAGAAGCCTCTGGAGAGTTAACAGCAGAGACACAGGCTCTGCTGGGATCCCTGTGTAGAGAATGGGCTGTGGAGGCCGAGGTGGAGGCAGGGAGATGGAAAGGAAGGGAGGCTCGAGCGGGCAGGGGATGAAGGAGAAGTGCCTCGGCCAGAGTGCCGGGCCACCCCAGGGTTGCACAGCCTGCGTGTCCTCATATACTCTTGTCCCTGCCTGATTCCTCGTCCCTGTCCTCCACCAGACCTGACGCGGCAAGGGGGCAGAGGCAGGGGCACCGTGCCCCTGCCGTTGCAGCCGTTCACTGGTTGCTTGTTGCACTGGCTCCTGTACCCCAGCGCTGCATCCAGCACAGCACTGTCAGAGGCCAAAGCCATCCATCTGCTCCCGCACAGCCCCCAAAGCAGTGCTCGCTTGGCCCGGCGGTGAAGCTGATGGGCTGAGGGCTCCAGGAAAGCCCTGAGGACAGGCGTTCTTCCTCCATCTCATTGCGCCCGTGGCTGCTTCAGGCAAGGCAGGGGTTTGGACCAAATGGTTTCTCCCAGCTCAGCCTTGCCTGCCTGTGCCTCCCAGGAGAGCAGACTCGCCTGCTCCATGCTGCCCTGCCTCCCGTTCCATGAGCCCCAGGAGCCCCTCTGGGGAGGTACTGGGAGCCTGATCCCTGGCTGAACCATCGCTCTGTGTCGGACCCTGCTGAGATCAAGAAAGTGCTAACTCTGCTAATGGTTCATTGAGTGGCCATATCTCTATTAAAAATGATTTAAGTCGCAGGCATTGAATTGATGTTATAAATGTGATACTGGGAAACAATGCGTTCTCTTGTCACTGTACATCACGGAGCACGGATGTCTCTCTGACATGCAAACCTTCCACCATCGGCCTTCTCCCTGCTCTGCTGTCCTCACCACCACTGTGCAGACCTCCTGCCTGCTCTGGGTCTGGGCGGGCAAAGGAAAAGGCGGGCTGTTGGTGCGGGAAGGTGGGTGGGCCTTCCTCCACCTTCCTTCACCTGGGCCCGGGTTTGGGGAGGACCTGCAGAGGGGTGTGTGGGCTGGGGCTACTCTCTGACCTTCAGGAACTTATGACCTTATTGATGAACAAACACACACATACACACAACGTGATCAAGGTTGTACAGAGACTAGGAGAGGTCAGGGAGAGCTGATGCAAGCAGGGAAGGTTTTCTTGAGTGAGGAGGCTTTGAACTGGACTTTGTGCCTGGGTAGGATTTGGAGAAAGAATGAAGAGACAAGGGGCTGAGAGCCAAGACTTTGGAGTCACGCACATCTGGATTCCAATCCAGTCGTTACCATTTACTTTTTGTGTGGCTCTGGGCAAGTAATTTAGTCCTTACGAATCACAAATGCCTCATGTGTAAGATGGACCTGTGATCTTATAAATAAAGTAGAACCATCACCTCCTCTATTCTGGACACCATACTTCTCTTAGGATGGCCATACTGCAAGGTGAATCGCAAAAAAACTCTTCATGCTGGCTATCCCTAAGTAACTCCACACCCACCCTGTACTCCCATTGGAGGGGATGAACAACGGGCCAGACTGAGGGGTGCTCTTGAAGGTCAGTCAAAGGGAATAGGAAATAGGGAAACATTGTAGATTCTTGAGTTTGGGAATAGAGTATCAGGTTAGTTTGAGGAATGCCCATCTGGTGGAGGTACGTAGGGTATCATCGTAGGAGGAGTTGGAGGCCAAGATGCCTGGCCAGGATGGTTGCTGGCGTCCCACCCCCAGCGCTGCTTTTTGCTCCATCCCTCTGGCATCTTACCCTCTGTAGCAGCCTCATCATTTCGGACTGGTCTCATGCCCGCCTGCCCCCCATCCACCTTTCTCAAGACCCTCTCGGGCAGAGCAAGGATTCCAAGAACTGGACTTGGGCTCAAAGTCAGGTCATAGATGCCATCCCATGTCACCCACCCCACAAGCCCCTCTTCGGACCTCCAAGAGTCCGTTTCACCTCTCTTCTCTCCCTCATCCACTGAGCTCCTCTGTGGGAGGTCAATGAGCTGCCACCCACCCCCAAAGCTCAATCTAGGGGGGGGGCAGCTGCTGAAATGACCTCTCAGCTTCGCAGCTCTAGTTTCCCCCTCAAAGGCAGAGCTCATTCAAAATTAAGGATGATCTAAAAACTCAGGTGATCCAAAGAGTTGGATAGTATGCACATCGTTTTGTTTGGACTTCGGAGCATATGTTGACTTTCATGCTGAGCATGCTGGATGCTAAGGGAATATGGCCGTTTTAGAAAAAGTCCTAAGAATACACTGTCTGATGCCCATTGGCCACGCCTTCCTGGTAAAGATCTGTGGAGTTACCGACATAACGCTCCCACCACAGCAGAGCCCCCTGCCTCACTGCTGCTTCTACCCTCTCCTGCCGCTGGAAGTGGATGGGGAGAGTGGAGCTCTGTCAGTATCTGCAGGACTTGAGCCCCAAATGTACCCCTTCCATGTAGGGGGCCAGAGGCCTCTCAATGCCTCTATCCCCTGTCACCATGCCAGAGAGCCCTCCATTAGCACTCATACCAGCAGCCAGGGACAAGCTCATGGCCTACGGGAGCCCCCTTCTGATGTGGAGACAGGCTGAACAGCAGGCAGACTGCCCTGTGGTCACCTAGGAGGGAGGATGCAAGTCGGGGACCACATCGGAAGGTGCTGAGAAGACACCGGGTAGCACAGGACTCCCAGCCCAGGTTTCCTGGAGGTGGCGCAGGGGAGGAAGGGCCAGGACTAGCGAGGACAGAAGCAAGGGGACGTTCTGGGGGCGGGGCACAGCAGAGTTTCCTGGGGGCCGCGGGGGCGGAGGACAGCGTGTAGAAGCAGTATGGGGGAGTGCGGTGGGTCCAGCCGGTGAGACCCTTCTCCCAGAGCCGCCTGTGTGAGCCTTCGGGAGAGCAGGGGCGGGGGCTTGCAAACGGCCCTCCTCTCCCAGCTTTGCTTCCTCTCCATTCTCCTTCCACGTGGTGCTGTCCTGGAGTGGCCAGAAGCAGCCAGGAGCACAGGCTGCGTGAGGACAGGGCTACCAGCCAGGTCAGGGCAAAGGGGGCATGAAATGGAGCTGTGCGGGTGCAGAGTGGGGAAGGGGCGCCATCCTGCAGGACCTGGGGGCCCCTGGAGGGTGCTGAGAAGGCAGGGAACTGAACATCCCATGTGGATGGCCTCTGGAAGGAGGACAGATGAGGAAGAAAGCTGGAGGAGGAGGGCACTTCCCCGGCTCTTATTCACATGCCCCGGGGTGAGTGGGAGCCTGTTAGGCTGGAGGCTGGGGGCAGAGCGCTCTGGTCTGGGTCTGGCCCGTCCTCTCCTCCTGCCCACGCTGAGCCCCTGCCAGGCAGTGCCGAGCCCGCTCGGTCTTCTCTGTAAGAGAGGCTAACACTCGAAATCCTTGCGGAGGACTCCTTCCTTCGCCCCCCACCCCTCACTTCCCCCCCAGAAAGGAAGATAGTCGTTGAAACTGAAAAATGGTGCTCAGTGAACGGTTTAAAGACATTTTGAATTTAAAATATATTTTAAAGGTCATTTTCAGCAGTAATTATGTTATAATGGTGGGGCTCTTAGCAAATGCAGAGTCCCAAAGGAGTATGAGACCAAATGGGAAGCAGCAACAGCCGTTCCACTGGAGCCCTTGGAACTGGGCACAGGCTGGGGTGGGGGGATAGAAGGGGGTGCAATACCCTCCCTTTTAGAGCTGGCTGGGTCACCACCGGCTCCCCAGGAACAGGGGACTACACAGTTAAATTTGGCCCTGGCACGGAAGGGTCCTCCAAGACCTCCCTGGAGTGTGGCGTCTGGGCTTCTGGGGCTCACAGAACCCTCATGGTGACAGAGACTGGTGGATCTGGCCCTCCTTTTGTCCTGCCTGTCCCATCCCACCCTTCCCAACCAGGAACAGCCTCTCTTTCTACTTCCAAGCACTCACTCAGGGGGCCTCCTGGTGGCAGGCTCCCAAACCTATCCCAGGGCCAACTCCCTGCAGCCTCATGGTGAGGTGTATCCGTGGCTTCCTGAGCTGGGGGGATGGGCCTGCAGGGAGCCCGCATCTCTGCACTTCTAGACCGTGACTGTGGTCTACATTTTTGGGAACAGATTGAGGACGTGACTACACTGGCTACTTATTTAAGCCTCAACGCTTTCTATCCTATATCCCCAGCGAACAAACCCACCCACCCCTTGGCCCACTTTTTTCCCTCTCAGCGATTGCACCCATTCTTTGCAGGAAGCCTCACCCACACAGATGCACAAGCTTGTTGAAGCAACATGCGCGTTTGAGTGCCTATTGTTAATTCTAGAAGGGTTGGCCAGGCCCCAGAGGGTTCCTGAAGAAGACTGGCCGGTAGGCTGTGGAGAGAAGAGACGGGGACAGAGAGAAGGCAGTGGAGAAGGGGTGTGTCTGGGCTTGTAGGAAGAGCAGAAAGGGCCATGGGCGGTAACCTGGGAGGGCTTCCTGTAGGAGGTGTGTGGGGCATGAGCACATGGACAAGCCAACAAAATAATGAAGAGCCAAGGACAGTGAATAAAGATAAAAGTTGTGGCCTCGGCCCCTGGCAAGCTGCAGACACTGCCAGCCCAACTGGGGAGAGGCAGGTTCGCTCACCAGATTTCTGTAGGTCCCCAAAGGCAGCAGAGCCCTGGCTATGGGGTGAGGGGTGCAGAACGTGCCTCGGCCATCTTCTCTGCCCATCGCCCTGCCTTCAGCCTCTCCGTCCCCGTGGGCTTCCCTTGGGGGAGGAGCAACCAGCCAGCTGGTGGTCCCCTCTTCCGAGGCTTGAGACAGTGGCACGGAGGTGGTGGCTGGGGGTCCCGGGTTCCCGGAGAGGAGCCAGCGGGGCGCGGGGAGGGGATGATGGGGTCGTGGCTCTGGGACCGGAGCTCTGGAGGCGGCGGAGGGTGGAGGGAGGCAGGAGGAGGCGAAATATAAAAATATCCGGGAGAAGTGCAGCGCTGGGCTACAGTGTTATTAAACTAAAGCATCTTATAAAACTCAGGCCATTAATAACAGGCTGCCGCCAAGTCGGGGTAATTTATTCAAACTGCGGGTCCCGGATAGAGGAGCAGATGTTTCAGAGCTGCTGGTGTCACGGAATGAGTTCCAAGGGAGGAGGGGGCGGTGCCGCGTTCCTGGGGATGGGGGCGCGGGGAGGGGCCCTTCTCACAGATTAGCGACAGTCCCCGCCTTCCTAGGGGGTGGGGACCTCACCCCAGGCTGCCGGAAGCGGGGAGGCGGGATCCCGCGGAGGACAGCTAATTTAGCTCAACAAGTGCCAGAATAGAAAACCAGGGTTTGAGGACAGGCAGGCAGGTCCCTGCCTACAATGTTGCTGCTCCTATCCTATCCAGCTGAAATGCCACCTCCTACTCAAAGTTGTTTTAGGTTTTTCCACACCCACCGCGTGGTGCTGGGAATCAGAGGGACCTGGGTTCCTTTCCAGATGCACCAGCTAGGAAACCTGTGGGCCTCAGTTGCCTCATCTATACAATGGAGCAATGTTATTAGATGATATTACGGAAGTCACAGAACTGGAAGATGGGGAAACAGTCACCCACAGAAAGGACCTGGCCCAAGGCAGAGGGGGTGGGATAAGGTCTGTTGGTTTCTTGTACCGTACCCAATGGCCCCTTCGTGTATTAGAGGTCTTTTCTGGTTTCCTAGTAGGCTCATTGTTTTTACCCCAGACCCAGCTAGACTATAAACTGCCTATGGCCAAGAGTCATGTTGGCTGGGCTCCTCTGGACGGGTGTGGCGTGCACACAACGAAGGTTCAATCACTCAGCGCTTACAGAACAGAGTCCAGGTGAAGGGGGGCTACTGCGGGGGTAGGACGTCTGCGCCTTTCTTCTCTGATGGGGGAAGAGGCAGCAAAGCTCGCACAGTCCTCCCCTTGGGCTCCCGTTCCTTCAGCACCGTCCCCTGGGTCTTGGTCAGACGTGGGTCCTAGTGGCGGCGGGTGGGAGGGTGGGTGTCAGGGCCTCAGGCTCAGAGTCTGGCCACAGTTTCTGGGACAGAGACCAGGAAGGTCAGCAGGCCCCTGGGATACGGAACTTCTGTAGTTGAAAGCCCTCCTGCCCGATTTTGCCTTTCTGGCAAAGCACACATCTCCCCTATGAAGCTGTTTCAGACTCTCGTTGGCTCCCCTCTGGGAGTGTTAAACGCTGGGGGTGGGAGGGTGAGGTGGGGAGTCTGATTCCCACCAGGCAGGGCATACAGAAGGGGTCCAGCAAATTCTGGGTGCCCTGAAAACTCACTATTTAAAATGGATGAAAAATGATTTTCTCCGTTTTGCAGATCTGGATGCCTGTTTATTGAGTGGGCTTAGGGTGGGACTCAGCTCAATCAAGGGTTGCTCTGTCACCCCCCACCCCCGGCTTGGGTGTCCAGCGTTGTGCTTGGGTTCCCATTGCTGACAGGAGGCCTTCTGGCCCCTGACGGCTTGCGCAGTGAGCGGCGTGTGGGTACGAGGGTGACACTCCAGAAATGTCCCAATTGGAGGCAGACACGTCTCTCCCCACAGGCCCAGCCCCGATGGTGCCACCATAACGTGATGAGAGGAGAACCAGGAGGCCCTTCTGTTCCTCACACAGCCCTGACCTGAGATGACACCACTAGAGCGATGTCCTGTTAGGGAGAGAGTGCTTAAGCACGGTCTGCCCTTGGCAGGACGGCATCAGTGCCTTTAGCAGATGCTGATGCCAGAGCAGGGGGCCACCCTTTGCCATCTCTCTGGTCTGGCCTGAGGGCTGCCCTGTATATGAGGGTGAGTGGGGGATTGTCAGACGCCTGGGGGAGACTGTGGAGGCCGCCAATAGCGCCCCCCCCAACCCTGCACACACCCAGGGGAGGCGAGGGGAGTTGGGAGGACTGTGATGGCGGGGAGGGCTCCCCCCACTCCCACCCTGGCCCTCCCCCAAAGTGCTCTCTGCCCACCTGGCTGGGAGGTCACCGGCCCTGTGCCTTTGCTCCCCTCGAGCTGGACCTGCTCATAGCTCAAGGTTCATTTCAAATGAAGGAGAAAGCGCAGCCCCACACTCACGGGGCCATCAGCACGCTCTGTGATGAATGGAGCCTGTGTCACTCAGTGAAAATGAATATTTCTTTGCGATAATGGCCAGATGGTAGCAACTCTCCAATCCAAATTAAAACATGCATGATAAATGCCAGGAAAACAGAGGAAGACAAAACCCCAATCTGGAGTGAATTCTCTCTATAAATCTTCCCCTTGCGCCCCCTGCTCCCCATCACTGCGGCTCTGCTAATAGCCATTAAATTATTAAGACGCACTGCAAGGAGAATGCCAATGTCAGCGGCACCCACCCCGCTGCCCACATCTGCCCCCTGCTTGTGGGCCTGGCTTTGGAGGGGCTGGGGGTGGGGAGATGCAAGAGGGGGCAGCTTTTAGGCCAGCAGAGAGCTGGGATAGTAGAGAAAGTTGCTGTTTAGCGAGATGAGTGGGAGACTGGCCTCTGGTGCAGGGCTGGACACGCCTGCCTGCACCGAGGGCACAGTCTCGACGGAGAGACGGGAAACTAACAACCACTGCTTGACTTCACGGCTCAGACAGAGGACAGGAAAGGGGCTCTGAGCTGGAAAGACCAGCGAGGAACAGCTGGAGAAAGCATTCCAGCAGGGTGGACCCTGACGAGGGCTCTGACCACGTAGAGCTGGGCGGCTGGGAAGGGTCAGAGAGGGCTGTCCGAGGGTGGTCATGTGCCTGAAAGTGGGCATGTACCTGGAGGTCTCAAGGCAGCAGGTAGTGGTCAGGACACAGGTGGCTTTGGGGCTTGTATTTCATGGTGACAAAAGGGCTCTTGAACTTAGGGTTTAATTCCCATGGCCCCTGCCCCTCCCCTCACAGCTGGAGGCTGGAAGAGTCTCTCCCTGGTCTCCCTGACACCCTGTCCAGTCCCGCCCTGCAGGTGGCCAGTCTTCCCATATCTAGCTTCCACCAATCACCACTTCCCCTCATCTTCCAGAAAACCTCCAACTCTTTAGCGGGGCCTTCCTTGGAACCCTCTCCTTGGGCCAGCTGGTTTCCTCATCTTACCCTGCATTCTTGTCTCACCGTCTTCTCAGCCTGAATCCCCTCCAGTAGGGAGCCTCCTCCAGAAAGCCTTCCCTGACTGCTTCCGCCTGCACAGCTCTCTCCTCTGCCAGCCGTGGCTCCTGCTGTCTCCACTGCTCATCTGGTGCTCTTGAGGCCGTAAACTGATCTCCTCACCAGACTGTGAGCTTCCCTAGGGTCCAAAGCTCGGCAAAGACTTGAAGACACCTTCCTGACCATGCATCTGACTTTCATGGTCAGCCCTCCAGGGGCAGGGGTCATCTGTCTGCACTTTTGAGTCACTTGCCGTTGGCCGTTCATGTCCAAGCCTTAAACCTCCTAAGTCACCAGGGCCTGTTACTCTGTTGGGATGTGGCATCCGTGATGTCAGGATCATGGGTTTGTCTCTGATATGATCAAAAAGAAAATCTGTGCTGGCTGGTCCCTGCTGACCTCCAGCCTCTGCAAAGCCTTCCTCCTCGTCAGGCCCGGACAGACAACGCCCTGAGTGCCCAGGCTGGCTCTCCTCTGCTGGGCAGACGTGGAGTTTCTCCACCCGCTCCTCCCTGAGAAGGGCCTCCACACTGAGAAGGGCCACAGACAGGCTCCTCCTGCTGCTGACTGGGTTTGCACCTTGGATAGTTCAGCTTCAGACCCTCCCCGATTCCTCCTACACCCACCCCCATTCCCAAAGGACATGGGGGAGGGGAGTGAGGAGCTGGAGGGCTCATCCTTAAGGCTGTGGTCCAGCCTCACCCTTTGTGCCTCTGATGGGTGGCATTGATGCTGGGAGAACTTCCTCTGGGTCTCAGCACCCCAGCCAGACCTGAGAGAAGGCAGCAAGGCATGGGTTCTGCCCAGAAGGGTTGAGGTGTGAAGGCTGATTACTGGCTGTGTGATCTTGGGCAAGTCACCTCTCCTCTCTGAGGAGAATGGGGGTGCTGCTCGATCCACCTTGCGGGGCTGGTGCAGGGCTTGAGGTGCTCTTCCTGGAGGCTCTGGAGGACCTAATGAGAGAGCCAAGGCCCTGCTGGCTCTATCCATCTTCCTTCCAGAGCCCTGGCTTGGCTTTAGCAGCTGCAGGCTTTGCCTGGTTCCCCTGTGCGTCATCCTGGGCTGGGTGGGGAAGGAGAGTGGACAGGCACATCTGATCAGGAAGACTGGGCCTCGTGAACTTGGACTGAAGGGTGAGAAGATACAGGCCCCCCCCTCCCAGATTCAGACACTGTGCGTGCATGGGTGTAGGTGTCCACACCCTGGAATGCGAGCAGCAGTGAGACCCACAATGCATCACATCTGGTCTTCTGACTGCAGGGAGTGGACTCTCTCTTCTTTAGCCAAACCAATTCTTCTAAATTATTTTTTAAAAAGTCTAAGATGCCACATACTTGCCTTGCTTGTCCCTGTTTTCATGTCTTTGCCTGTGACACAGCCCAGATTCTACCTCTTGTTAAACCTGTCATTCCAATAATCACCTCCTCCAGGAAGCCTTCCTTGTCCCACCCCATTCTGGTAAATTCATACGCACAGTAGAGCTCTGGCCCTGGGCAGTATGATTTCTCTTTGCACTTTGTTGATCACACCTTGTCAGAGGTCCTCACCCCCGTCACCTCTCATTTCCCATGGACTGGACTCTAAGAATAAAATAACTGCAGCAGCTGTCATCAAGGAAGATCCCACAGCTCACCAACTGTATTCCACCTATGGCAGCTCCAAGGGGCTGTCACCATCCCCTTTGTAACAGGAGGTGGCGAGACATCACTGTGGGAAGGGCAGGACATGTGGGTGCGATGCCAGCATTGGTCCTGCTCTTTCCCCTGCTCCCTTCCCCCATCTGGCTGAGTCTCCCTAAGCTACTGTTTCCAAAGCACGACTTATATCTGCCCCAAAGCCTCAGACGGCTTCCCTTTGCCTAAAGGCATCAAATTATAGCACCTTCTGGAAACCCCTGTTCCCATATCTTGCCCTCCCCCGACAGGAGACCCCTGATTCTGGCCTCTTGGGATCCTCCAAGCTTTCCTTGACTCGGGTTATTTTCCCACCTGGGAAACTCTGCCTTTCCTCGCTCAAATCCTCTCCCCTCTGAAGGTCAATCAGGTGTTACCCTTCCTTTTTTTTTTTTAAATAAATTTATTTATTTATTATTTTTGGCTGCCGTGGGTTTTCGTTGCTGGGTGAGGGCTTCCTCTAGTTGCGGCTAGCGTGGGCTACTCTTCGTTGCGGTGCGCGGGCTTCCTACTGTGGTGGTTTGTCTTGTTGTGGAGCACGGGCTCTAAGCGCAGGCTTCTGTAGTTGTGGCATGCGGGCTCAGTAGTTGTGGCTCCCGGGCTCTAGAGTGCAGGCTCAGTAGTTGTAGCGCACGGGCTTAGTTGCTCCGCGGCATGTGGGATCTTCCTGGACCAGGGCTCGAACCCGTGTCCCCTGAATTGGCAGGCGGATTCTTAACCCCTGCGCCACCAGGGGAGTCCCAGGTGTTTCCCTTTCTGATCTCTCTGGTCCGTGCTGTCTCTCCCTGCCTCCCATCCCAGCCTCCCACTGCACAGCCTCACTGCTCCCATACTGCTCTCAGGCTGTTCCAAGTGGGGTGTGTCGGGGGCCAGGAGGGCACTGGATACATCTTGCCCACATCAGGGCTGCCTCGCTGAGGAATGCCTGGTCCAGGAAGGACTGCCTGTGACATCCTCTTGCTCATCCTGCCCGTCTCCTGAGGAAGCGGGCATCTTCCTCCTGCATTGCCCACACAGTGCCTGCAGCAGGACTCCGTGGGAACGGCACGGAGTGGGAGACAGGACCCCGTGGTTCCCTCTCTCTGTCATTCCTATTCCTGTCATCAGCCCCTTCACCTTGGGCAGCTTTTAAATATCATCCAGGAGCCCATTTGCAATAATTAATATCCCATTTCCCCTGAAACAGTCCTTTGCTAAATCAGCCGGGGCCAGAGGGATTTCGGTGAGGAGCCATGAGTCTCAACTTAACTTGCCGAACGGATTAAAAGAACCTTAAAAACAAAATGCAGATCAATCAACACCCTTTCCCCCAGCTGAAAACCTAAAGTCCATTTAAGCTTGGCAGGTTTGCAGTTAATTATAATTTCACACTTATGACAGGAGTTACCGAGGTATTTATAATGTGTGTCTGCCCCACGGGGCCCTCTCTAGGGACCGTTCCCACCAGCCACCTCCTTCCCCAACCACAAAGACCTGTCTTCATACAGCTGCTATTTGGGTTCAGTTGTGTCAACCAGAGGACCTTTCTGGAGTTTTAAAATTTCTTTTTAAAAGGAGCTTGGGAAAGAAAGGAGACAAAGATCCTTTTAAGACAGAAGGAACAGGGGTTGTGGAGAATAAAACTCCAGGGCAGGGGAACCTTGCACCATGATCTAGGGAGCCTAACTTGGAAGTGCTTAAACAACAGTAGGAGAGATTACGGTCAGATATGTGGTAGAACTTCCTGCCCATCAAAGAAGCCAAGCCCTGGGTGGGCCACTTGGCCTGGTGATGGAAGTGTCTAATCCTCAGTCCTTCCAAAAAGCAGACGGTCCCTGCCCGAGGCTGAGCACCACCACTGTCTGGGAAGTGGGGAAGGGTTGCCTTAGGTCTGACGTGAATTTCCCAAGCTGAACACTGTACTGCTTTTTCTTAAACATCAGTCCAAAATACGTCAGGGATGCAAGTACAGGGAAGATCTGCCGGGACATTGGCTTTGGGGCTGGTGTTCAAGGGAAAACATTACAGTCTACAGCTTGAGAAATTCCAGTGGGAATAGGGCAAGGCAGGCTGACAAAACAGGGTTTCTGAGCTCTGATGGAGGCTGAGAGAGGCCCTGGGGTTGCTCTTCTTCTTGGTGGTTTTTGAAAGCGGGGGGAGCTGGGTGAGAGGCCGACCCACGGGGGAGGCGGACACAGTGGCTCCTTGGGCCCCTCCAGGCCACGGGGTGCTGTGTCCTGGCCAACAGGGCACTTAGCTCTCCTCCAGCCAAAGGTTCACCTTGACGTCTCGCTCCAGGCCCCTGGGTGCAGACACAGCTGCGGGAAGGGAGCACGATGCTGAACCGGAGGACGGAGGATCTGAGGATACGGGGTCTGCAGGGTCTGGGAGGGGGGCGTGTAGAAAGGAAACACATCCCCATCACACACACTTCCAGGGGTCCACACACTGCCTGCTTCCAGGCGCTTCTGTGGGGACACAGAAAGATCGGGGGGTGGGGAGTGTGGGGCATTTTCTGCTCTGAGCTGCAGACCCCTCTCCTTTAGGTGGCTGCTTGGGGTCTCAGTCACTGGACCCCTTCTCAGCCCAGGGTCGCACCCTGTAGTTGGGGTGGGGTTGGCTCCACTCATTCTGAGGTCTCTCCAGCAGGGTACAAACCAGGAGCCCCAAAGTAGAGGTCAGGATGTGCTGGACACGGTGGGGACGCTCCTGAGGCCCCAAAGTGAGGAGACTGGGGCAGAGGTAGTGGGGGTTCTTGCTGTGGGACGACTTCCAGACGGTGGCTTGGCTGTGGCAGAAATGGGGCTGTTCTTGGGGCCAGAGCCTCTGTGCACCCCGCCCCCAGGGCCTTCTGCAGGGGCTCACACCTGTCCCCCAAGCCTTTCCTCACACCGTCCCCCTCCCCTCCCCCTGAACTGCACATCGGGTCAGGGGTCATCTAGAGTAACACCGTGTTTTAAAACCTTGTGTCTTACTGTCACGGTATCATTTCAGATGAATCTTCAGTGTGCTGTGCCCCACCCCCACCCTTTAGCCTTATGTTTCTTGTACCCCCTCCTGCCTGGGACAGGGGCTTCCTAGCAGAACCCTGAGGGGTTTCTGTTCACCCAGAAGCTTTTGTCAAGTGAGTCATTTATTGCCTCTCAAGACTGGAAAACGGGAACTTCTGTATATTGAATTTTCCTAAAGCGGGGCCATTTCATCTGCTGCTCACGAAATTGCCTACCTAGAGCATGGGACTAAATAGCTAGAAAAGTCTGGACGTGAGAAGCCCAGCATCGGGGGGTCACCAGTGTGGCCATGGGTCTCGGGGGCCCCAGGACCGCAAGGTGAGGCCCACACCCCTCAGCCAGTCCCCAAAAGACCCTTGAAGGCCCCCCGACAGCACATGGTCTGGGTCTGTTTAGAAATAAAATAATGCTTAGAGGAGAAGTGAGAAACTTAATAGGATTTTAAAAGCCACAGGAACTGATGGGGCTACAGATGGTGGAGGGGCTGGGAAGACGGAGTCAGCCCCGGTTTTATGGTGGGGAATGTGGCCTCGGGGAGGGCCTCAGAGCCACGTCCACATGCATCACGTCCAACCTCATTTGCTGGCCCAGCGGGACTCCGCTGCCACGTGAGCACCGGCTGTGATGAGGGGGACGGACTCCCTGAAGATGCTGTTAAACGGACAGGGAGCCGCGAGAGGCTGCAGGAGCCGCTTGGCTAAGTGACCGGCCCTCACCTGCCTCGAATGACTCACGGGCTGTCGCACCCGCCCCCCAACCCTCCATGCCTTCCTCGCCCTGCCTTTCCTGCCAGAGAGAGAGGGAGACAGGAGCGGGAGACTGAACTGGTGGAGAGACGCAGACATGGGCTCCCAGGTCCGCAAAGGGAGGAGAGGGAGGCAGTGGAAGCTCCGGGGTGGGGGACTTCAGCCCCAGGTGGTTCTGCAGGACTTGGAGGGGTACATAAAAGAAGTTCCGTCACCCTCTAGAAGCTTCCGTGTGTGTGTGTGTGTGTCGGGGTGGGCAGGGGCAGGCGGGGGACAGTCCATGGCTGCAGCTCAGGGCTGCTCCCCTTGACATCGCCCGAGCCTCCTCCAGGCCCTGCTGCCCAGGGCGGGGTGGGGTGGGGGAACCACAGGACTTTATAACACGGAGCTCAGCCCTCCTGCTGTGTCCACCCTACACTTTTCCTTCCACCATCATCGGGCCTCCGTCCAGGCTCCCCTATCGGGTTCAGTCTCAGCTGCCCCTTTGCCTCCCTAGCCTGGGCCTGACCAAGGCCCCCTCAGGAAAACACGCCTGATGGGCCAGAGAGGGACCGTGGGAGCCCCTCGTCGGTCCCCACGGTGGGCATGACCGCTTCCCTCGCTCGGGCTCACATGTCTCACACGCTGCTGGAGGCTGGAGCGTGTCTGTGCTCATGTGGTTTCCAGTCTGGGTGTCTGGAGGGGTGAGAGTGTGGCGGCCACCCGGGAGGGCTGCTTTCACCGTTGCTCCTGTTCCCTCGGAAGGGCTCCCCGGTGCCTCCCTGCTCCCTCTGAGGGGGCGGCCCCTTGAACCCTGAGGCCCCTCTTTCCCAGGACTCCCTCCCAAGCCATCTTGGTTTCTAACTTCTCCAGCGCCTCAGCCTGACATCTTGCTGCTTTGTTCTGTCATTTCATGCAGATGAGATACAAACGGGTGGCCCCAGTCTGTGCCCCGCCCCCAGTCACTGGATCCCTGGTGGGGACGTTCCGTTTCACTTCACCAGACGTGAGTGTGGAATTGGGTGTGTGTCTGTGGGTGCCTTTGTCAGCGCTGAGCGGATAGCGTGTTGGTGGGAAAGGTGTGTGAGCGCCTCTCTCATCTGGGGCCTGGATGAGGCCTGCATTAGCTGAAACTTCTGACCTGCAGCTGGCTACTGGGAAGAGGTGGGGGTGGTTTCTGGTGATGGGGCCAGAGGGGTGTGGCTTCCCAGGGCACAGCTCACATCTGCTGCTCTGTGGCTGGGACTGGCGGAGGTGGGGTGGGACCAGGCCGACGTCTGCTGTACTGGCCCAGGTCTCAGCCACTCCTTCCCTCCTCAAGGGCTCCTACTTGTTTGCTGACCCTCTTGAGCCCCTTGAGTGAGCGGTGGACCCCAGCCCCAGCCTCCTCCGGTTCAGCCCAGGGAGCCCCCAAGCAGGTTTCCTGCCTGAGGCCAGGCTGCTCAGAGCCTGACTTCCTGAAAGGACCCCCTACATTCTGGCTGCAGGAGCCTTGCCCGGTGGGGGGAGCTTATCCTGTCTTAAGCCGTAGCACTCATTTGGACTGAGACCAGGGAAGATGGGGAGGGGGTCAGGGCTACAGGGCAGCACACTGCGGGCACCCACCCAGAGGCTGAGAGTGAAACGGAGAGGCTGAAGGGCCCCTGCAGCTGTGGAGACCCAGTTCAGACGGGGACCGAGAACCAGCTCTTGGGGCGGGTACGTCTGCCTGCTAGGAGGCAAAGGACACAACAGTGCACGCCAAAGAAAGCGTCCTTGCCTCTGAGATGGCCAGGGCAGGTGGGAGGGTGCCCTCTACCTGGTTCCTCTCTATCCGCAGCCTGCCTCACTCCCCTGGTGAATGAACTGGCTTGCTTATTTGGGGGTGAATCTGAGTTGATATACGACTTGCTCCGGCAAGTTCTGTGGGGTTAACAGGATCCTCCTTGCAGCGGGATGGGTCCTGGGGAAGCTCTTTCTCCTTTGGTTTTCTTTCCCCACCTAGCTGGAGCCCTGGCTCTTGGTGGTGGTATCAGGGGCTGTCTCCTGTCTTCCTGCCCAGGGATGTTACAGCTGTGATGCCCTCTCTTTGCCTGGTCCTCCACGGGGTCAGTGGCTCCTGCTTCTGATGGAGACAAGTACAACCCCTTGGCCTTGTGTTCAGGGTCCCATTTTCACTTTGGGCCCTCACTGTCTCCTGCCAAGTCTACACCTCTTGGTCCAGTTTTCGTCTCCTCCAGGAAGCCCTCCCTGCTTGCTCCAAGCCACAGTGGGTTCTCTCTTCTCTAACCCCTGCAGCCCTGGTCTCTCATGTCTTATGGGTAGGTCCGGGAGCTTCTCGTCCAGCCTGGCCCTGCCTCCTTCACCTGGGACCCTGTTCCTCTCCCCTCATTTACCTTGAGGATAGCCCTAGAGGTATGACAAACGCCTGCAGCACCTTCCCACTGTCCCCTGAGTCCAAAAGACTATCCTAGGAGTCAGAGGAATGCAGAGTACCTGGGTGCTGGTTACTGACAGGCAGGGCTTTGAATTCTGGCTCTGCCACCACCTAGCTGTGTGACCTGAAACAAGTTACTTAGCCTCTCTGTGCCTTGGTTTGTACCTTTAAGTGGGGCCAATAACTTCCACCTCCCAAAGTTTTTGTATGGATTAAATGTATTTGTTTCAAGTCCCAGCCCTCGGCAGTCCAGTGGTTAAGACTCTGCGCTCTCACTGCTGAGGGCCTGGGTTCAATCCCTGGTTGGGGAACTAAGGTCCCACAGGCTGCGTGGTGTGACCAAATCAAATCAAATCAAATCAAATCAAATCAGATCAAATCCCAGCCCTCAGTGGGTGCTCCGTAAACAGCAGCTTTCCTGGATAGTGAGATCTCCCACCCCTGGGTGGGGGGGTGGAGGCCCAGAGAAGCAGTGTCCAGGCCAGAGCTCATTCTGGACAAAGATGGGACTAGAACCCAGGACCAGAACAAGAGCTGCCGTCCTGTACTCTTCCTGGGGAGCTCCAGCCAAGCACCTAGCCTGTGTAATCCGGGATGAGGAGAGCCCGGGTGGGGCAGACCCACCTCTCCCTCTGGGGCCACTTCCTCTTCCGGCCGCTCCTTCCTCCTCCCAGCTGTGCCCCCAGGTCTTCCCAGCTCCCTGCCGCCTTCCCGTCTCCCCACTTTCTCCCAGGCCTCCCTCCTCCCCCTGCCCCTTTCCCTTCACCTTTCTGGGCTCTTCCTTTCCCATCGTGTTCCTCCCCCGCCCCTTCCACTCCCAGCCCTGCCTTCCATACCCTTCTCCTGTTCCCACTTCTTTCATCTTTTTAATGTTCACCTCTCCCCCATCCCCTCCCCCCACTGAAGAAGTATTTAATGGATATTAAATTATTTTAAACTTTCTTTTTTTTTTTTCAAATAGCTTGGTGATGATGCTGACGCAGGATCATCTCCCTGTTTAATACTGAATATGCAATTAATAGAGAGATGTTTAGGTTTGGCTCTCTTTTCCCCCCTTTCTACTGTAGGAAGAATAAAAAAGCTGATTAATCTGGTTTGGGGCAAGTGTCAGCGCAGGAGATATATGGGAGAAAGGAGATGAGGTTAGCAACTTGAAGTCGGAGAGTTACTGCCTCCAAGGCCAGTGAGGGGAGAAACGGTTTGCATTAGAGCGCAGCGCGGCCTCGCTGGCAGCAGGCTTCCCGACACCCTGCTCCCATCCTGGATTAAACTAGGCCTTCTTCATGCCACCCCGACTTCTCCAGGTGTGGAATATCCGCTCCTTCAAGGCAGCTCAGGTCCCACGTCCTCCGAGGTCTCTGGCTGCCCCCACCTCGGGGACCCCTCCTCTGGGACCGCAGGTACCACTTACCGTCCAAGCTCCCTCCCCACCGAAGCCAGGGGTCTCTGCTGCCTCCTGGCCCTGCTACACGGACAGGGCGCTGCAGGTGAGTCACTGCCTGACAGGTGACCTGGGGGCCAGGTCCTGCTGGTCCTTTCTCACGGAGACAGTCTCTGGGAGAAGCCCTGCCCCTGCCCCGTGTCACCGAGGGCACCTGCGTGAGGCCAGACCGCACGCCTCTCTCCGCCAGGGCAGGGGGCCTGGCCCTGGGTGTTTGAGGAGCCTCTGTGTGCAGAGAAAACCAAGTAATGGACTGCCAGGAGAGGGGCAGGAGCACGCAGCGTGACCCAGGTGTGGTCTGCAGCACGAGCCCTTCACACCCGAACCATTTTTACTCTTCAACCAACCTGCCCTCATGATCGGGGTCCTCGGGATGGGGAGCTCACCTGTGCCCTGGGCACGGGGCCCCTTCGGGCAGCTGGGCTTGTTGGGTGGGATTCGAGGCCTGGGTCAGGAGGGCCCCAGAGCCATAGAGGCCTTGTGCCAAGGTGGAGGCCCTGCTGGGGCCCAGAGGGTAGAGGCCTGTGCTGGAGGGACCACAGGTCCCAGGGGTGGGCAGGCCGCCTGTGGCCACACTACAGTTTCCTCAGGACAAGAGCCTTGACTCTGAATTTGCAAATAGCTTTTGCCTATTTTTCGCTTTTAATTTCCTGGAAAATTGGTGGGGGAGAGCAGGGGAAGGAGAGAGAAGTTCCTCAGCGCCCGGTTGAGCTGAGCTGAGAGTGAGTGTTCAGGCCTAGCCAGGGAGAGCCCAGGGGCAGAGGGCACTGGCTTGGGCATGGTGTGGGCACGGACACCCGGGCCAGAAGCCTGGAGGGTGGGCGCTCGGCAGAGGAGCCAGAGCCTGGCCTGGTCGAGCCTCTGTGTGCAGTGGGGGTGGGGGGCGGGGGAGGGAGGCCCCCGCTGTGGACGGAACAGAGCCTCCCCTTGGGGCACAGAGGCCTGAGTCTGGGGGTGAGGCTCTGTCCCCTTCCAGACATCTGCCTGTCCACCTGTATGTAGGTCCAGGATCTTGACTTCGGCAGCCCCACCCCCCAGTGGGCAGCCCCCCCCAGATTCACCCACTCTGGCCTGAGCCTTCCCAGGGCAGGACTGAAACACATTTCCTGCCTCCCAGCCTGGCACCCTTTCAACTAGTCCAGTCCCATCCCAGTGGGGTTTTCCTTGGTGACACAGAGGTGGGCCTACCCTTTCGGGTGTCTTAAAGGGGGCAGTGGAGTGCCCAGGACATCCTACTTGTTTACTCATGGGAAGGAGGGAACCCCAGCATACGGCAGACCCCAATTCTCCCCCACTCTGTCCCCACATCCGTCACCCAGAGCTCCAAAGCCCTGTCCCAACCCTGGGCCATGAGGTCCCCAGGGGGCAGGGGGAGGCGGCAGGGAGTTGCTGCAAGGCTGCATCAGGGGGAGGGAAGGGGGGAGGGAAGGAAAGGAGGGACGGGGCGGGGCAGAGACAAGTGGGCCCTCACGTGAAGGGGGCTGGCGCGGGCAGCTACTACCTCCTCGGCTCTCGCTGTCCGCTGGCTTCACCTGGATCGGCCGGTTCATCTGCAACAGAGCACAGGGGGGCAGTGTTAGAGCAGACACACCTGCACCCGAAGGTACGCAGGTGTTCACGGCGACATAGCACACGGACCACACCACCGACACATACACCCGCGCACCCGCGCAGCTGCAAACGAGCGGGTCTTCACTAAAGCCCCACCCAACTCCCCTCCCCAGTGTGGTCCCCAGGGTCCCCTGATTTCAGGAGGGTTTCTGAGGATTGGAGACCTCCAATCCTGAGAGGGACCGCCAGTGGTCCCTCTCCCAGCTTTGAGCAGCTCTTGCTGTGATACTAGAATCTGAGGTGTCCCCTCTCTGGCCCACCCTGGAGACAGATCGCTTTGCTGAAACTAGCTGGTCTCTGGCCAAAGACTAACTCCTGCCCAGGTTGGGGCATGGCAGTGAGTTGCACCCCATCCCTGCAGTATCCTGCAGACGCTGGCTGTGGGTCCCAGGGGTGCCTGAGGCTCTGGACCACCCAGCTCCTTGTTGGAGCAGAGCTCAGGGCTGGGGCTCCTGACTGCGGCCAGGCTGTCCCCTCGGGGTGTATGTGGAGTGGGCACAGCTACTTGTCTCACGTGGTGTCTGGGTGCCAGGACGACACCGGGCACGGCCTGACGCCCCCAGCCTTTTAGCCGCCGGCCTCTCTGGAGGATCCGTTTCAATGCCTCATTCAGGCCACTAGGGGGCTCTGAACTCCAAGGATCTGGGGCTCCGCAGCCTGTTTTTCATCCTCCGGATGCCGGAGGCATAAGGTGGGCTCTCAGGCCCTGACGATATTTCAAACAATAAAAATGGTAGGAATCACGCAAATGGAATTGTATTTTATGTCTTTGCCAGTGCTTTTGCTTGTCCTGTACCTCTCTTATCCCTTACTCTATTTGCATTTCTCTCACAAACAAACCCTGAGAGGCAGGCAGCGCAGGTACTAAATGCCCCCATTTTGTAGATGGAGAAGCTGAGGCGGGGCCACCTTGTGGCAAGATGTGCCTGGGAACCTGGGTCCGCCAGGGCTATTTTTGGGCTTTTGTCCTGCACCAGGTGACTTTCCGTTGCCAATTCCCCTTGTGTATGGAGGCTGGACTAGCCAGTCACAAGCTTCCTTCTGGTCTAGGATTCGAAGTGAGTTTTGGTTGCGTCAAGACGCTGGGTGGGGGAGTGTGGGTGCCCGTGACTCAGCAAGGTGAAGATGAGGCCAGGGGAAGGTCAGAGCCACGCAAGGAAGGACAGAGGCGGGAGGCAGGGCACAGAACCGAGGAAAAGGAAGCACAGGTGGCCCGGGGGGTAAGATAGGATTCTGCGGGGCCAGTCCACTAAGAGGGGGTCCGGGTGCCACTGTTTCCCAGGAGGTCCCCACTCGGCACCCCTTATGGAGTGGAGGGAAATGAAGGTACTTGGTATGTACGCTCTGCCTGCGGAGGAAGGTGTGGGTTTACGGGAACCTCCAATTAACAGGGAGAAGGAAGAGGGGCATAGGAAATTCCCAGCTTCATTTCGGGGGTCCTGGCTCCCCCACAGACCACCTCCTTTCCAGTCCTTGAGCGAAGGGTCCAGAAGGCTGAGCTTGCATCTGGCTGTGGGAGAAGGGCTGTACTCTCGGGTTCCCGTTCTGTGTCTTCAGAGACTCCACATCCAGCCCTTCCCTAGGCTGTCCCTCCCTTCTGGAACACCCCTTCCTCCTAGTCTCCCCCAAAGCTGCAATAGTCTCTTACTCCAGAAAGGCCCCACGGCTGACCTGGACCCAGTTCTCGACATTGTATTCTCCTGGGTATATTTCTATGGCTTTCTTGCTTATGTAATTATTATAATGCTCCACAGAGGGATTATTATCTCTCTCCTGCCAATGAAAAGCCAAGCTCGGAGGAGTGGCAGATCCAGGCTGCAGCCAGGGTGGGTAGGCACGGTGCTACCATGATAAGGTGGGCTGGACTTCCTATACTTCGCCTCATTTGACCCCAAAGCTGCTCTGAAAGGAGGGGGTCAAGGGAAGATGTCCATCTGGCAAGGGCCACCAAATCGAATACAACCTCCTCAGCCTGGTCCCCCAAATCTGGCCCCCACCGCCTCTTGCATCATTCCATTCCTCACGACCGGGCACTTTCCTCCCCGATCTGTTCCTTCGGCCTGTGAGCTCTTTTCCCATACCCCCACCAGCCTCTGGCCCTTGACCCTGAAGCCTTCCTGGTACTTCCAGGGGGCCTTCCAGGGGGAAGGGTCCAGCAGGAATTCTCCCTTTTCCATATAGAATGTACAGTCAAGTTGGGAATGGAGATGCAAGGGGGCCACCACACTGCTACACCTGCAGGAACACGAACAGCTGCTACAAAATTATGGTGTCGGATTATCATCACTTCCCCCGGGATGTGTGCAAACAGATGATCCTTAACCAAGGAAATGGAGTTTCAGAGAGGTTAAGAAACTAGCTTGAGGTCACACAGGTGGTACACGGTGATCAAGATGAACCCAGGACTCTTAACACCAGCCTACATGTTCGGGAGATTCTGGGAACCAGACGTGACAGGCTTAGGAAAGGTCCAGGAAAGTTCAAACCAGAGTGTGGGGAAGGGGGTGAGTGGTGGGCTGGTTCAGGCTTCCCCGCTAAGGAGTGGGGCGTGAGGAGGGCCAGGCAGACGAGTGGGAACCAGGCGCAGCTGGGCTCTGCTGCCGTGGAGACGAGGGAAGGAGGAGGCCGCAGAGGAGGCTCCATCCCTGGGGCCAGAGCAGGCCCAGGCCGACCCGAATGCTTAGAGGCAATGCTGGGAGGAAAGGCAGGGACCGTGGGGGGACGCCTCCCCTGGCACCTTGTTTCTGAGTCCCATGGCAAGTCTCTATGGAGAGCAGAGGTGGGGAGTCCTATGGATGGACAAGGGCTGGGGTACAACTGTTTCTGTTATAATGGGACCCATTTTCCACGGTAAATTAAACAAGGCAAATGGAATCTGCCTGTGCATGGAGCCTTCCACCCCGGGCATGTCACCCTCAGGCAGCCAGCCACGGGCCCGCTGTCCTTGACACCTGGGCACTCGTGAATGCTCTGCCCCAGGCTCACGGGCTTAGGCCTGATTCCCCTCAGTTCCACCCCCCACCCCCCAGCAAGCCCTCCCTGACCAGGCCAGCCCTGGACGGTGCTCCCAGACCTCCTCCATCGCTGGGCTCCTGGCAGTGGGGACCCAGGGGCTCATCTAGCCTCCTACCTGTCCTCAGCCATGGTCTGGGCACCCACAATGGAGCAGAATTGCCCTGGTTCCCATGGACCTGTGGCTCCTGGGGTCATATTTCATGTCCTATTATTATCTAGGGATGGTCAGAGTCCATACAGCCTTTGCAGGGCTGTCAGGGTGGTGCCAGGATAGATGGAGAGAGAAAGAAATCCCGTGCTTTCTTAATTCTCAGCAGAAATAAAGTGTCAGGCTCAGCTGGGAAGATTTCTTAGGTAGAGCAGACTCTGTACAGATGCCTCGGGCCTGAAGGGAGATCTCCCTCCTTCGGCCCGTGTTTCTCTTCCCTGTTCCAGACTCCAGCCCCATCTAGCCTCGCCCAGGCCTGCTTACATCCTGGGGGCAGAGGGCAGACCATGCCACAGAGATGGGCAGTGAGGCAGGAACGGTGAAGAAGGGGAGAGAGGATACTGGTAGGAAGGCGGGAGGGGCATTTGCCATCTCCTTGCCTGTCTTCTAACTTTGACTGTGGCTTCAGGACCTCTTGGCCACATGAGCCCCAGGGCATCCCCTGCAGGTGAATGTCGAGGATGCTGGGGCCCATTTCTTGGTGCCTTTCCTTTAACCCATCCCTTGCTCCTCTGTCCAGCCATCCTGTCCCTCTCAGCCACTGTATTATCCTTCTGGGAGGGACTGGGCCTGGGCCTGGGCCTGGGGGCTGGGTCATCAGCATCCCCATGTTCCCCTGTGGCCTTCAGCCCCGGTTGTGCCTCCAGGTGCCTGAGCTGGGCCGCCTTCCCTGGGTCAGGAACAGCTCCCTGAAGCCACCCTCAGGCTTCTGGGGTCAGCCCTCTGGGGACATCACTAACTTCCTTTGTCATCCACTGTGTTCCGGCTTCCAGCCCCAGGGGCCCCTCAGGGGGAGCGAGTGGTCCTGGCCTAGGTCTGGGGCCCTCTCTGCTCCCTGCTGCAGCCAGTGGTGGGTGGCGGGGCCTCCTTCCCTCCCAGGCTCTCTGCCCTGGCCCCGCCGCCCCTCCTCCTCCCCGTCTCTGCCACTCTTTGCATCAACACATACCCATGCATTAAACAAGACATTCCATTAATTTCTTCATCATCATAACTTAAGCTGGGACATACCCTTTAAATATTCATTCAGCTATGAAAACTGGGCATTAAAATTTTAATAATGTCAAGCTCATTTGAACTGGGCTCCTTGGGGACGATTACGATACAATTAGAATAAATACAATGATTGATCTGGTCCACAGGCTTCACCTGTCTGTCCAGCGTGGCTTCCCGCGTAAGGAGAGGCCTGTGGCCAGTGGGCAGACAGACAGACTGATGGACAGGCCAGCTGGCTCTTCCTTGACTCCCTCTCCCCCTCCCATCTCTGCTCCGGGGGCCACGTCTCCCTCCCACAGGGGTCTGCGGGTCTCTGCTGCCCCCTGTGGGCCAGGGTGCAGGGCCGTCCCTCCGCACCTGGGAAGCTGGCCCTGATTAACCGTCGTGGTTCCAGTTACCACTTTCCTTGTCCTCCTGGTACAACATGGGCTGTGCCCCTGGGTTTGTGCCTGTGTGAGAGCCATTCTCTTGTCTGTGCGTCTCTTCACCCCGGCCCTGCGAGGGGCTCCCTGAGGCTGGAATGAAACCCCACCAGAGCAGGCCCAGCCTGCGGAGGGGGCCCCTGGTCCCTGAGCGCCCACATGTGTTCTGCCACCAGACCAGACTGTCTTCACTTGGCTTCCTTTCTGCTGCAATCACCTTCCTGAGGGCTGGCATGGAGGTTTTGGGGGGTGGCTGAGCCCCCTCTGTCCTTCACTGCCTGGCACCTGCCTAAGCCAGTGCCAGGGTGAGCCATGGGGACGTCCGGAACTCGCCCCTGCTTCACTGGGGACAGCCCTTGCTGCCTGCAGGATCACTTGGGGCCCTTCCCCCTGGAGCTGGGTCCCCCTCCACCTGTCTTCTCAGCACCCGAAGCCCCCTGCTTCACACCGGGCCCCAGTGAGCTGACCCAGAGCTGTCTGAGAAAGAGCCTGGGAAGTTCCCTGTCACTCCTCAAAGGCCATCCAAACCCTCCTCTTCCTCAAAAAACTTCCTGCCCTTCCAGTAAGACTTCCTTGGTTACCTCTCAGCCCCCCAGCCACACATGGCCCTATACCACTCTCTCTCTCTCTCAGTGTGTGTGTGTGTGTGTGTGTGCGTGTGTGTGCGCGCGCGCATGCGCACGCGTGACTGTGACAGAGAGACACTTGTTTCTCAAGCAAGAGCAGGGCAATGATTTCCTACTCACAGACTCCCAGACCCTAACTCAGGACCGAGCTCCCCTGGAGTGTGTGTGTGTGTATGTGTGTGTGTGTGTGTGTGTGTGTGTGTGTGTGTGCACACATGCATCCATGCTCACGCTTGAGTAGTACTTGTGTGACATCACAGACATCATGAAACAATTCATTCAGCTTGGGTGTTGGGATTAACCGAGACGAGGGAAGAAACTAGTGCAGTGCTCCCAACAAACCTCAGCTTCCATGTTGTTTGCCAGTCTGTGACCCAGAAATGCCGCAGGAAGGGCTGGACCAATGCCCTGCACGGGGCTGGGGAGGGGGAGCGGGAGGACAGTTGGGGTGGCAGGGTTACTGGCGTGGCCTATGGAGATGGCCAGCGTGCTCTCCAGCCGGCAGCTGAGCCCCCAGATGTACTTCCAGGGTGGGTGTCCAAACCTCAAAGCTGAGGGTCCTTTCTGGCTCCTTTTGGGATGTGTGGGTGTCTGGTGATACCCCGTTTTCTGCTCACCAGGAGGGCTCGCATCTCCCCAAACCATGCAGTAATCTGGTAATGCTGATCCTTCTTCTGTTCAAACCTGCAGTCTGCACTGGAAGCAGCTCTTAGCTCTGTGCGCCCACACATTCCTCAGAGCCTGGCCCCTGCTCTTCATCTGTCCTGCTGTTTGTTCTCATCCCCCCAGAGAACTCAGCTTTTATGCTGTCTGCCCCCCACCCCAGCACACACGACGGTCATGGAAATGGTGAAGCAGCAGACCCTGCGTTCTGGACCTGTTGGGGCATCTGTGCCCCATCTTCAGTGGCACTGCTGCTCTGGGAAGAGAGACATAATTTTCAGGGCCCCCTGTTCAAAAAGCAAGGAAAAAAGCATCATTAAAGCACTAAAATATAAAGCTTTCCCTTTCTTTCATGGTCTCTCTCTTTCTTGACTTGTCATGGTATTTTTTTACCTGCTATTTGATGTCGTTTTAAGTAAAGAAAAATATAAATTTTAAATTATTAGCATGGATTCTACCATTCATCTTTATTTTGTGTGATGCCAGTTTTAAGTGCAAACATCAGAACATTTAACGCCTATGCAGAATCACCAAAATTATACAATTCGTTTTTGTGACTCATGCCTGGAGGGTGCCTTGAGCTGGCCAGAGGAGAGAAATGCAAGCCAGACTCAGGAAGGTTAAGAAGAAAGAGAGGGTCTCCTCAGGCATGGAGACCCTCACAGGTACCCAGAGCCCCGCCCTGCAACATGGGGGGCAGGCTGGGCCTGAGGACTGCTGGGTTCTCTCTTCCACTGACTACAGACTGACCTGGTACAATCCAGCCAAGGGTGTGCCCTGGGAAGTAAAGCCAGACTTCACTTGTGCCCAAGGTACCCCCTGACCTAACCCACAGTGGGCAGGTGATCCTCAAGGGGATTGTAAATGCTGTGCCAGGGATGCATTAGTCAGCTGGGCAAGATGCTCACTCCTGCTAAGACAATGCCTCTGTTGACCAGACAGACATGCCACAGTGCTGCCAGTCTGGGGTACCACAGGGAAAGTGGGCCCCACCCGCTCCTCCCTATACCCCACCCAGGCCGTTGCTGGCTGGCCTAGAAGGCAGAGTGATTTCATGTGGGGACCAGGATGTAAATGGATCAGGCAGGCGGTGGGAGGCAAAACCGATCATAAGCAGAGGCCCCAAGCCCCCTACACGGGCTCCTTCATGCCACAGACTTCACTTATGAAGCACAAGTTCAAAGATAAAATTTTAAGAATTTCAAGGTGGCAACTGCAGAGCGCTAAACCCTAAGCATGGGACCCTTCTGAGCGTGGGGCCCTGTGTGACAGCACAGGGGGCCTGCCCATGAACTTGCCCTGAGCGTGATGCCCTTCTGGGTCCCCATCATCCTGCAAGCTTATCTCTATCCACCAGCTCCAGGCATCAGACATATCCTTGACCATCAGGTGTTTTCAGGTGGAGCTGTGCACAAGCTCCTGAAACAGAGAATGGTACTCAAAGATTTATCTTTAAAAAAAATTTTAAAAAAAATAATAAATTTATTTATTTATTTTTGGCCGCGTTGGGTCTTCGTTGCTGCGCGCGGGCTTTCTCTAGTTGCGGAGAGCGGGGCCTACTCTTCATTGCGGTGCACAGACTTCTCGTTGTGGTGGCTTGTCTTGTTGCAGAGCACGGGCTCTAGGCGCTCGGGCTTCAGTAGTTGCAGCACGGGGGCTCAGTAGTTGTGGCGCACCGGCTTAGTTGCTCCGCGGCATGTGGGATCTTCCCATACCAGGGATGGAACCCGTGTCCCCTGCATTGGCAGGAGGATTCTTAACCATTGCGCCACCAGGGAAGTCCCAAGATTTATCTTTTATAGGTGAACTTTGGGCAAGTTTGGGAGGATAGACTGAGAATTTCCAGACTTTGGTGTAAAAGGCTGGTGGTGAGGATGCAACCATCTGATACAGCTAGAGAAGAGAACTCACTAATGAGAGCATGGGGACCACAGGTGGGCGGCTCTACAGTGACCCTGCCCTCCACCAGGATTTTGTCTTCATGGCACTTAGCATTCATAATGAACAAATTAATTAATAGAGAAATTGTTTGTTTAAAGCCCCAGGAGGGCAGATTCTGAATCCTGGGCCCCGCTGGATTCCCCTGGCTGTGCACAGCGGGCCCTCAGTAACCTTGGAAGGAAAGGATGAACCCTTGCTGCAGGGGCCCCCCAGTCCCCCAGAGAGAAGGGATCGAAGGGGAATGGCAGAAGCAGCGCACATTATTTGTAGCTTGTTGTAAATGTATTGTTTTAATTACCTCCTTAATAAATTGTGTAAGGCTCACTCCACAGGGTGGGGTTAGAGATTCAAGGAATCCCGTTTGCTGTCGTCATAAAGTTTTGACTTAAGGACACCCCAGCAATGACTGCAGAGTGACATGTGCCTTTGCTGGAGGCACTCCCCCACCACGGGCCAGACTCCGAGGCGACCCTGGCCAGGCCAGTTGGTGGTGCTGCTCCCAGGGCCTGAGGGCAGGTCCCGAGCCTGCTGTGGGTGCAACGTTCTTGTTCCCTTCTCGGCTCAGCCACCACCCATGCCTCCCTCAGGTCTCAGCATCGCCCTGGCCTTGCAATAAATTAGGGGTCCCTTCAAGCTCCCCGTTCTTTCCTTCATTGCCTTGCCACAATCTGGGACAGTGATAAGCCATTATGGTTCTCAAGCTGTGGATTTATTTGTTTAATATTTGTCTCCTCTTTACGAGGGAAGGTCCACACCTGTTCTGTTCCCACTGCACACCCAGAGTCGGGCGTGGCACCCAGTACCCCGTAGGTGTTCAATAAATGCTCACTGACCAAGTGGATGACTGAATCCTCTATTGTGCCTGTCACTGGCATCGTTCCCTCCTGCCTCAGCCACGGTCTGGCGACAGGAGTGTCCAGAGGCCAGAAGTGGTCACCTGCTGAACAGCCCTATTTCTGATCCAGAGAGAAAGGCCCTTTAACCCTCCCTCCTCCAGCAAAGTGGCGATGTTGTACCTCCGGATTAGGAAGGGTTTACTGAACCAGTGATCATGGTTTAGAGAGACAGCCAGTGAGCGCAGACCAGACAGAAGAACCTGGAGGTTATTGTTAAAATATGCAAATCCACAGCCCATTGAAATGCAAACCCTCCAGATAAGATTTTTAATAAATCTGGTTCTGCTCCCATTCCCCGCATCCAGGAGGCCATCTGATGCTTGTTGGGTCAGGCATGTAGGCCCTGTCAGCTCTTCACCCCTCTCCTCATTTAGATGGCCCAGCTCGGAGCTGCCCCTGAAGTGGTGGTGGGGGGTGCCTGCCAGCCAAGGCCCTCTGTTGGTCCCTTGGTAAAACACTTGAGGTCACCTCTGGATCCTTCCCCTTCTTCACCTTCATCCTCACCTCCTCTCATTGGTCTGAAGGGCAGAGTCCTAAGCCCTTGTGCCCCCCTCCAGCGAGGCTTTGGGATGGGTCCCCCCCAGTCACACCTGTCACTCTGCCAGTCATGGCCCCTAGATCCCTTCAGTCAGCTGCTGTCAAAAGTGGCCCTCAAGGGGATGAAGGAAGGCGGCTGAGAAGCAGCACAGAGGCCTGACTGCCTTAATGACCATCAAGACAGGAGAGTGGGTGGACCTGCATGGCCTCTGCCGTGTGCCTGGATGGAGGACGGGGAGGCATGAGTGACCGTGACAGGTGACAGTTACCGAGTCCTTCGCAACTCCAGACCTTGCACTGACTGCGCGTCTTGGCTATGTCCTTCCATCCTCTCTGACACCAGATGAGCCCGGTGAGCAAACTCACGGGGTGGGGAGGATGTGGAGGGGGTTGGCTGGCAGGCATAACCGCGGACGACGTAGGTGAGTGGAGGGAAGAGCCAGCAGCGTGTCACAGAGTGTGAGGAAAGTCTCAGAGTGTGACGTGCAGGCAGGTCGGGTGGAGGCGGGGGGCCTGGTGTGGCCCCTGGAGGGTCTGAGCCTGTGCAGTGGGCAGTGGTGTCCCCTGTCAGTTTTTGGCAGGAACAGCATTCCACTAGGGCCACATTCAGAAAGAGCAAGAGGGCTTGGGGCAGTGGAGCCTGGTCGGGGGTGAACGTTTAGATCAGGAACGGCCAGTACTATCTTGGCATCTGGTCCCGTCCCAACCTGTAGGCAGGTGGGGTGGGGAGCTAGATGCCCGCGGTGCGGGGAGGGAAGCAGGGCACGGGGGCCTCTGCAGCCCGTACATCGTCCGTGGTCCAGCCCCACAAACAAGGCCCCAGGCAGTTGCTATGCAACAGGATGCTGTGCTCTGCAGTGTCCAGCCAACGGCGGCGGCGCTGACGGAGCCTATTGGTGGGACTGCCTGGGGTGGCCCCCTCCCCTTCTCTCTGTCTCCTCTCTCTCTCCCATCCCTCTCCCAACCTCCACCCTCTCTGCTCTCTGGCATCTAAGTTTACAGAATGCTTTCTCCTCACCCACTGGGTACAAACAAAGGAGGTGCCCCCTTCCCTGGGCCGGTCAAAGGTCTCTTCTGCTTGTTTCCACAAGGGAGGGTGATCCCCAGTCAGCCTCTTAGTTTTCCTCGTCCCCCCATTGCCATGGGGCTGGGATTGGGCCCCATCTGCGTGGGTGGAAGCTTCTCTGGGCTGTGGCAGGTAAGGAGATGGAATCCTGGAGATGGATTAGTGCCGCTGGGCTCAGCCCCTACCTGGCAGTCAGGGCTTCCCAGATCCACGTGGCCAAGGGCAGCCTGTCTCTTTGTCTCCAAGCCCCATGTCCTTCTCATCCGCTCCCACCAACGTGCCAGAGCTGCCCTGGCAAGGGTGGGCGGACCCTTGTGGTCCTAATTAAGATCTGCTGCCGAGGAAACGAAGCTCATTAGCCTGCACGGCCAGGCTGGGTCGCTAACCCTCTTCAGGGTGGGGGTGTGGGATTTTTTTAAAAACAGCAGTGGATAGATAATTCTGGATGAAACGAGTCCCGATTTAGTTGGGAGGCCTGGATTTCAGTCCTAGCCCTGCCACCTCCTTGTGCATGTGAGCTGGGGCAGTTACCTGACCTCTTAGGGTCACATCCCAGAGGAGGTGTGCGGAGCCCCCCGGGAGTGATAGCTCGGCGCCTGGCGCCTAGTAAGTGCTCAAGAAACAAACAACAGCTATGCTCTCCGGCCTTTCCCCGCCCTTCCTCTCCCTGCTCCTTGTCCCCCCAAAGCCTCTCCTCCACCTGCCCCGGCTCTGCCCTCGCTGTGCCCTGTTCCCTGGCACGAGGATGGCACAGCAAACCTTCCCTGGGGGGAGCGCACCATCCAGTCTGCAGAAGGGCCTGGCTGAAAGGCGTGCAAGCCCACCCTTCCTGGACCCCAGCCACGCGGGGTGCCTTCTGCTCTCAGCACAGCAGCAGAAGTGATCCCCCAAACGCCCAGCCCCACAGCCCTGCACTTGGCAGGGCCTAGCCACCCACCACCTGGAAGTCCCTTCCTCGTCTCGGGCGCTGGCTCTTCCGTACCTGCTCCCACACCACAGTGGGAGTTCCTCTTGCACGGGTGTCCCGCTTCCACTCTGGCCAGCTCTAGTGACGAGAGAGGGTGTGTTTCCAGCCCGAAAAGCCCTCCCCTTTCCTCTCACCAGCCCCGGTACCAGAGCTCCACAGGGGAAGGCAAGCCCACCTTCCAAGGCTGCCCTCAGCTGCGTGGACCTGAGAACCTGTTTCTTCCATCCCACCGTGAGAGCTCACGCCTCCCTAGGGCCCTTGGCTGTGGGGCTCTGCGCCTGGGGGTGGCCGCGGTGCTCTCCAGCTGGGTGTGACCTTTCCCAGGCCACAGTGGAACCACTGCCTTCTTCATTTAGACTCTGACCCTCCTAACAAGCTGAGAAGGGGAGTGGGCACCCTGGCTCCGGGGGGCTGGATGGAGACCCTCGTCTATGTGTCCCACAGCCCACCTTCCCTTCTGCTTCTCCCCATCTCCCTTCAGCCTGCCCCTGAGTCAGATGCGCTGAGTCCTCCTCCACCACCTGCCCCACCAGGCTGCCCTGGACCCTGGACCCTGGACCCTGTTGCCAGGCTCAGCCTCCTCCATGAGCAGAAGGGGGCCTTTCCCACCGCCCTCCCCCAACCCCGGGCCCCTCCTCCCTGTCTCTTAGGGCTCAGTCTCGGGCCTGGAGGGACAGTCCCCACACAAGATAAAGGAAAAAACAAAGCCCACACCACGTAAATGACAAATCTAGAGGAAATTGCTCTCAATCCCACACCATAGCCTGACGATGCCAGCCAAGCGCAAGCCTGAGTCATCCTAGAAACAGCACCGACATGGGCTTTTTGGAATTTGTCTCTGGGCTTTAGATTTAATCATTCCTTCTCTCTCTCCCCCCTCCCCCCACCGCCTCCCTTTGCCCCTTGCGCTCGGTTTTCTAATATGAGGCTGCACCGCCAGCTCATCCAAGTCTGTTTTCCTGGCATTAATTAACACAGCTCTCCAGCCTCCAACAGGCTAAATGATGAATCAGGTTAAATTCCAGACAACAGCCGCGCACCGCCATCAATTAGCCATCTCCGGGGCAGCTTCATTAATAAGCATCGATCATGGCCCTCCTCCTGGAACACGCCAGGGTCTCTGGGTCACGGGCACTGCCCACGAGTGTGTCAGGCTTAGGCGTGAGTGTGATCGCGTGTGCGTGGGGGCTGAAGGGCTTGGCGGGGGTGGACACGTGAGTGCGTGTGCGAGGAGGCAGGGGTGCGGACGGAGCGGGTGACTGGGAGGGTGTGGTGCCTGTGTGGTGGGTGTGTGGTTGTCAGTGTGTGTGTGTGTGTGTGTGTGTGTGTGTGCCGTGTGGGCGGTGAGGTGTGTGCGGGTGGGGTGCTGGAGTGCACGGGTTCACTCTCCACGCTGCTGTCCCCTCCTTGCCTGCACTGTGCCCTCCTCTGCTTGTTGATCCCTGTCCCCTGAACTGCGGGGAGGGGGGGCGGGGCTCTCCCAGGTGCCGCTGGGCCCTTATCCCTCCCCTGCTCTCCCCTCAGAGACTTTGCCCATCCCCTTCTCTTCAACTTGCGCCCCATGGAGGCGACCCCCAAATCCCCCTCGCCATCCCCATCCTCTTTTGCTTTGCATCCTGGATTCTCTTGGTCTTTGGCCCTTGGCTGTCCCACAGGTACGCGTGACCTCCAGCCCAAAGCCTGACTCCCTCCCTGGGTTGTCTGGCTTTAGGAACATCACTGCCCCGCCCAGGGGCCAGGCTCACACCCTCCAATACCTTCTGCACCCGCAGGTTGGAATCCAGCCCTATTCCAGGCACCGTCTCTAACAGTTAGATTGTCCTCTAACTGGAGGACCTCTAACTGGATTGTCCCCTCCTTTTGCCTCGTCCCACATTCCTTGCAGGAAGCAGGATGATTCTGAACCACGAGCCGCTGGGAACACCTCAGGGACTCTCCCTGCCCAGAGGCTAAAGCCCACCTCCTCACAAGGGGACAGGTCCCTGTTGGTCTGACGACGCCCCACCCCTCCGGCTGCCTCGACGTCACATGCCTCACTGGGGTGGGGGTGGGAGGCTCCCTGCCGGGTTGCGCGCCCCCTATCGGCCGCGGCAGATATCTGCGGCTCTTCTTTCCTTTACCCTAAGTGTGCACAGCGCTACCTCCCCTAGACTTGCGGTGGTTCTGAGTTGGTAGCCTCTGTGGGACGAGCGCTCCAGAGCAGTTTCGAAAACCTGATTCAAATTGGGGGGCTGGAGTCACCCTCAGACTCGCGCGTGGGGCACTTCACTCTGCCCAAGAGAGCCGTGGGCCCTGGCGCGCACGAATGGGGATGGACATGGCCTCTCGAGGCGGCCACGGCGGATCATCTCCTTAAAGGTTAATTAAGAATCTGAAGCCGGACGGCGTGGTGTGGCTGGTGACGGCGGATGTGGCGTCTCTCCAGACCATTAAACACTAATTAGGTTTGGAAAGTCTATATCGAGCTCCCGAGGACTCATCAAGGCAGGCGCTGGCCCCCGGGTGCCCTTCGAAATGCCAGAGCTGTCACCCTTTGACCCCCAAGGCTGACCCTCTGGACCGGCCCCGCAACCCCAGGCTTCGGGCGGAGTCCCGCTTCATTTCTCTCCATCTTATTGTGTCTCCCTGGCCCTGGCTGCATCACTGCTCCCCCTGGCTCTCTGGCCTGGCGGTGTCTGTCCGCCTGTCGGATATCTTCCTTCTCCCTGCGTCCCTTTGCACTCACCCGCCAGCATCGCCTCGGTCTCAGGGGCTCAGAGTGCTGATTAGGAAGGGGAATGCAGTGGCCCCTGGTCTGGTGGACAGGAAGCTGACGGTGCATGCAGAGCTGGCCTGGGCCCCAGCGTCCAGACAGGAGGGCGTGGTAGAGAGATGGGGACACCCACCATCCCGCATCTTGAATCCCACACCCCCTCTTCGGGATTCACCCCACCATTAGAGTCTGATTTAAGAAAGGCTCCTTCCTGAGATGTCCTGGCCTCAGAGCTTCCCTGGGGCTGGACTCTCTGTGCCCTCACAAAGCCCCTCTCCAGCAGCCTGTTCCCCCAGAGACCTGGCTCCCCTGAGGTTGCTCTTCATCAGGGTCCAGTTTCATTCCCTGCCTCTGAATTCAACAAGCGCAGCCAGAAAGAAGCTGCTCCCAACAGCATTCTTCATTCCTTCATTCATTCCTTCATCCCTCCCTGTGATTTAAACCCTGCCTTGTTCTCGGAGGACCTAGGGAGAAAGTGCCCCTTTTAGGCCACTCTCTCAGTTACTGCTGCTCCCCAGGCCAACTCCTCAAGACGGCTGGAACTCAGGTGTGGGATCCTTGGACGTCGTTTTTCCATCACCTCCCCGCCCCTCGCCGCCACATCTTTAGCACAAATGGCTTGTCACAAAGTGAAGGGGTTTTTCACTCAGTGACAGAAGAATGCTCGTGTCCAGATCTGCCAGGAAGAAAGATTGCCCCACACATTTCTGGGTCTCCCAGGCCACAGTGCAGAATTCTTGGTTCGGTTCTTCTAGAAATGTTGTGAAGTAGAAATGTTTATCCCCTGCAGTGCCTGACTGTGTTTTACCCTGACCCCCTGTCCTTGTTAGTGACAAACATGTCTGAAAACCATCACTGTCACCATCACCGCTGTCACAACTGTCACCATCACCAGTGTCACCACCTCTATTATTGTCACCATCACCACCACCACCACCACTGCATTTTATAAATATGAATAGGATATGGCTTAATTCAAAGGGATATTGCTAATGGTGGAATTCTGAATGCTGGGACAGGCAGGGGACATTTTGGGTGAGGTGGAGCCTTCTTGGGGCCCCTCACACCACATGGCATGGGCAGCCCCCTACAGCCTTTCTGTTTGTGTGATGTTATGGGAACAGCACAACTGGCTCTGCCGTGACTAGCTGTGTGACCTTAACTTAGACACTTCACCTCTCTGTGCTCCAGTTTCGTGGACTTGAAAATGCAGGATAGAATCCTCTACCGTCACAGGATATGTTGTGAGCAGAACAAGTCCTATGGGCAAAAGTGTGTGCCCCAAACCCGGCTTGATATAGGTTAATTTGCTTCCTTCCATCTTCCTCTTTAGACAAGGCCCTGCACCCCTACTCCCCCCACAGAAGGCAGGGGAAGGAGCTGGACAGTGTCCCAGTCACTGGGGCCCCTCCACCCACCTTGGTCCAGTCCCCAGGGTCCCCAACACCCTCTGAGAGGCAGGACTGAAGTGGGCCTGTGGGCACGGAAGGCACAGCCCAATTTCACAAGCACAGAGTATTATGATTGCATTGATTTCCATCATAAATCATATTTCCTATCTTCTGCCTCGCTGTCCCGTGTGCCCCAAGTTAAGCCTTCGTATTTTCTTTAGCTGCTGCCACTGCCGATCTTGGAGATATTAGGAGAATGATGATAAATTTTACCCTGCAGCCAAGCCACTCTCTCTGTGTGGAGGAGGGGGGCGTTTGTCCCCCAGATGGATCCCTTTATTGGAACGCGGGGACTTCTGCTGGGTTTTGGGAGGGAGCTCACCTGAGCTTGGCTGTGAGGATACTTGAACCTGGACATGCGGACACAAAAGTGCCCGTGAGTCGAGTCACAGGCTTGTAAGTTTTCTTCCTCGATGTATTTTGTGTGGGCACGTGGTGATGCTCTGGCCAGTCACACTTGGCAGGAGGGAGCGGGGAGGGAAGGCTGTGGGGAGGTCTGCGCTGAGCTTCCCAAGGGGCAGCTGTCCCAGCCTCGGGATTCCCAGTGACTTGGGATTCTGTGGGTCCCGTTGTTTTCCCCGTACAAGGCATCTCACGTTAACCCTCATGCTGACATCCGGGCTTGCAAGGTGGGTGTCAGCAGCATTTTTCTACAAAGCCCTGGATCACGAAATCCAGTCAACTCTCAGGCTGGGGCATCCTTTCTGACCTCAGAAATGCCACATCTGTTTGGAGGGCGAAGTTGGTTTATGGCTCTCTGAGTTTTGGGGCTTATGCCTCTGCCAGCTAGGCTGGACTCAGCTCTGACTGAGCTGGGGGTCCCTTAAGAGGGTGACAAAGATACTGGGTCCTGGATGCAGCATTGTAGCATTTCTCACGAGGCTTTGGGCTGTGCACCATAGGGTGGGGAGTCCCAGGGGAGCCTACTGATTCTCTGACTTGGGGGCCTGCCTCAGAGCTGAAAGAGGATTCAGCAGGGATGTGGTCTTGCGGCTGCCCGTTCATTCATTCACCTGCTCATCCACTCAACAAGTGTTCTTGAGCCGAGTGCCCTTCCCTGTCCACCAGCCCCACAGGCCTAAGGGTGGACCTCAGTGCCCTCTCCACTGTCTACACCATGGCCTACTGGTCTGAGATCCCTGGGTGGGGGTCTGGTGAGTTTTCTCAGACGGCCGTGCTAAACATGTCTGGTTCTTGAAGAAAGTGCCCCTGCTGATGGAGATGACGGTGACAGTGAATCATAGGCTCAGAAGATGACAGGTGTCTAATCCCACCAGCCACGAGACACTGACAGCAATCTCACGGCATGGCACCCTCCAGTGCTCATGCAGCCCCGGCTTGGATGCCTCCCATGATGGCACCCTCACTCCACCCGTGAGTCTGCTGTCTCTACTAGACGCACTTTCATGGATGTCAAGCTGAAGCCTGAGCAACTGGAAGCTTCTACTCCTTTGTATCTCTTGCCTTCATACAAGAAATGCCTAATTTCTCTTCTTGAGGATAATTGGTCAAAGTAGAGATGATGGTGAGAACCACCTTGGTGGCTAGGGAACAGCACCAGCCTTTGGGACACCCCGGGGCGGGGTCTCAGTGGGATGTGGTGGGCTAGGAAGCTAGGTGTCAGCAGATCTTACTGTAACAGGCAGGAAACTGATCCATCCGCATGTGAATGGCCAGCTCTGTGGTGTGGCTGTGTGTTCTGCAGGCTGGGCTGTCCCTGGGAAATCAGTAGTCCTGGTGGTTCCAGAGGAGCAGAAGCGGTAGCATCCCCTCACGACACCAGCTCAGGGTTCTAACTACTGTCGACAGGAAGGGAAGTCTGTGCTGTGGGATGCAGACATTCAGGTGGAAATATGCGGGGTGCTCAGACAGGGGACAAGAACATCCATTTGGACCTACATTGTCTGGAAGCACCTTACATGAGGGTGGTAGGGGCAGGGGTGGGGGCATCACACTCTCTCCAAAGGGCTGGAAAGTGGTGGGTGGAGGGTGTCAGGTTGTGGCTGGAGCCTCTCCAGATCCAACAAGGGGCTGGGCCACCTTGCAGCTGGGGGACTGCTACCTGTCCCATGAGAGGGCTCCAGCGGATCCTGGGCTGCATCTGCACACATGTTCAGTTGGGCCCAACCGCCACTTCGGTTCCTTCTGACACTACGATTATATGATGATGAAAGAAAGTTGCTCCCAGGAGCCAGAGTGGTTAAGGTTTCCATGGCGGCTCCGTCACTTACTGGCTGTGTGACCTTAAATATCTTACTTGACTCTGCTGAGCCTCAGTTTCCTCATCCATAAAAAGGGAAATGATAATTCCTACACGTAAAGATTGCTATGAGTATGAAATAAGGTATTCGCACCAAGCTGCTAACGATGCTTGCCTCATAGCAGGTACTTATCTCTCTAATGGATTCCTGGGGCCACTAGGCTCAAGATCCTCCCCCTCCAGGAAGTCTGCCTTGATTAATCCCACCCTTCTCTGACTGATTTGGGTCTCCCTGCTAGGATTCACACACTCTTCTTATTTGTGGTCTACCCATAAATGGGTATCTGCAGGCTGCATTGTCTGTGAGGCTTGGTGTGTGTATATGTGTGTGTGTGTGTGTGTGTGTGTGTGTGTGTGTGTCCCAGTCTCTGAGGATGGAGGAGCATTGCAGCTCATCCTAGGTGCCACCCCCAGCTTCTTTCCTCCTTCATCCCCGTCTACCCAGCCGCCTAGAGCCATCCCTGGTTATTCTGTCCTGAGAGGGTTGTGGCCATTTTACATCCATACAGGAATTTAGACCAGGGGAAAATAGTAGTATGTGTGTGCATGTGTGTGCACACACACACATACACACACAGAAGCACGTGGCAGGCTCTCTACCTCCTCCCGAGTCCTCCTGCTCCCTGCCAGCAGTCCCTGGGGGCCCTCATGGACAGCAACCTTCTCTGAGCAGCTTCAGCTTGGAGAGTGCAAGGTTGGGCCCTGCTGGTTCCAGGGGCAGCCTTCACCTCTAGCAGAATAACTGTGGCCGCTTCTACTTTCTGTTGTGGCGGCCTTGGTGGGGAAGGGTCCCTGCCTCACAGGGTGGGGAGGCCTCCAGAAGGGAGCACAGAGCAGGAGTGAGGAGCTGGCCTCCACACCCCCTGCGCTCTGCAGCCGCACTCTGCCCACCCTGCTTGCACTGGAAACGTCCCTCGGCCTCCGCCCTCCCGGCAGCCCCTCCCTCCCCAGGGAGCACAGGCCAGAGTCCAGGGAAGGGAGGCTGGGGTCCCCGCAGCCAGCTCCTGATCTTGCAACCGTGGGTGAGTTAATCTCTCTGAATCTCAGTGTCTTCATCTGGGAAATAATGGGGGGAAAGTAATAACTAGTGTTTGAGCTAGTGTATGTAAAGTTGCATGGTGAGTCTCATGGGACAAAACCAACGCAAGAAGCACTATTTACAATAGCCAGGACATGGAAGCAACCTAAGTGTCCATCGACAGATGAATGGATAAAGAAGATGTGGCACATACGGAATATTACTCAGCCATAAAAAGAAACAAAATAGAGTCAGTCATACAGAGTAAAGTAAGTCAGAAAGAGAAGAACAAATACCATATGCTAACACACATATATGGCATCTAAAAAAAAAAAAAAAAGAAAAGAAATGGTTCTGAAGTACCCAGGGGCAGGACAGGAATAAAGATGCTGACATAGAAAATGGACTTGAGGACAGTGGGATTGGGAAGGGTAAGCTGGGACGAAGTGAGAGAGTGGCATGGACATATATACACAACCAAATGTAAAATAGATAGCTAGTGGGAAGCAGCCGCATAGCACAGGGAGATCAGCTCGGTGCTTTGTGACCACCTAGAGGGGTGGGATAGGGAGGGTGGGAGGGAGACGCAAGAAGGAGGAGATATGGGGATATATGAATATGTGTAACTGATTCACTTTGTTGTAAAGCAGAAACTAACACACCACTGTAAGACAATTATACTCCAATAAAGATGTTTAAAAAAAATAAAAGTTTTTTTTCCAAAAAAAAATCAAAACCAAGGCAAGAGAGTGTGTTTCACTTTACCATTCCTATTAGTGAGAGGAAGCCCTTTGGGTTGTAGCATGTGATGGATTACGTGATGGACACCGAGTGTCCTGTCCCCCATGTGGCCCCCAGGGTGTATGTGTGTCTGTGTGAGCACGCATGCCAGCAGGGGCTGCCTGCGGAAGCATCCCAGGGCTCACATCAAAGGAGGAGGTCCTGGAACCATGTGGACACAGCTAGATGTGCGAGCCTGAAACCGTGTGCAGTATGGCCACAGGAGAGAATGAACAATGTGCTGAAAACACACCAAGGCCGAGTGGAAACACACAGAAGATGTTCGCTGTGGTTATGTTTGTGCTGGGCTATGAATAGTGTTTTCTCTCCTTACCTCCTAAAAATTTTATTTGGTGACAAGAGTAAAAAGAAGTGTGAATGGGAATGACTGTATCTGCGTCCATATGTATCTGCTGGAGTTTTATTGTGAGGCCCTGTGTGCATCTGGGTGGGGCCATTGTGTCATGAACGGCCATTGATAATTCTGTGTGTGAGGACCAGGGATGTCACTTCTCTGTGTGACGTTCCAAAGGCTCCAAGAAGCCGGAAACCTCAGAGGGTGCAGAATTCCACACAACCACCAGATGGCGCCCAGGTGCAGCCTAAGGTTCAGCGCTGTGGGCTTGGGCCAGGCTGGGCTTTGTGTTCAACCTCCGCGCCTGCCCCCCTCCCATGGGGGTGGGGAGCGCGCAAGCGTGCGCGCGCCTGTGGGGTGTGTGTGTGGGGGCGGGGCAGGAAGGGACCGCCTGGCTGCAGGGCTGCACCTGCGCGTGTACACAGGGTGGCTATCCTGCACACGGCATCCTCCTCCTGCCATGACCCCTTGGGCACAGCCCACACTCCATGCCCTGCAAACTCTGGCTCCCCTGGAATATGTGTGACAAGCTGGTGGCTGCATGTGTGTTAAGCAGATCCCATCCAGCCTCCCGCTCCCCGGAGCCTCACCTTTCACTCCTGCCAGGCTGCCCCTCACCATGGTTTGTCCCTCCCTCCTTTACCCACACTGAGAATGTTCCCCTTGCTGAGAGTGGTCTCCCTCCACCTCAGCTCCTACCCATCCTTCAAAGACTTCTACCTAAGAGGCCCTTCTCCGGGAAGCTCATTAGATCTCCCCAGATCAACCCCTTGGCCCTGCCACCCATTTTGCTCTTTCTCTAACCAGCCACGGCTCAGAACTGTCTGTCGGGCCCACACTGTTTAGCAACTGCCTGCTTGAGACAGTTCATTCCTGAATCTCCCCAGAGAGGTTGAGACCTGCAAGGGCAGGTGGTGCCCAGCCCGGGGTCAGGCGCCCAGAGGAAGTGCCAGGTAAAAGCCAGATCATCAAGGGGCACATTTCCCCAACTTGCCTGCCCCATGGGGCCCCAGGAAGCTGGTGCCAAGGACAGACTGTTGGAGGACCCCCTGCAAGCAGCCCCTGGGACACAGGACAAGTGACTTAAGCTGTGGCTGAGCCCTGGGGTGCTGAGGGGCAGAGGAAAAAAGTGGTAATGTGGAGGACAGTGGCTCCTGGGGCTGTTTTTAAGACCCACATGTGGGCCGTCTGCTTTCTAGGCAGGTACGGAAAGATGGCAGTATTCCTTGGCTGCAGCAGGAGGAACTCTAGTTAGACTCTGGAAGAACTGGTCCTTGCTGCGACAAGGAGAGGCTCTGGTGTGAGGCATGAAAATTCTTGCCCTTGGAGCTAACAAGGGCTTCATCGCCATGTCCATTTGCACGGCTTCCTGTAGTTTCTGATGTGTCTGCTCTCCATGCGCTGACCCCACGTCACACTTTGGCAAAGGGTTTACAGAGGCGCACAGCCACTCTTGAACCTGAAGACAGGAGCTGTCACTGTTCCCGTGTGACAGATGAGGGGCACGTGGCTGGAGAGGGGGACTCGCCCTGGCAGCCCAGCCTGCAAGTGGCCTTGCAGCCTCCTGGATTTCATCCCCGAGCGGTGCATGCAGGGGTCCTTCCCCCATTTTGAAGGCTCTGAGAGGGGAGGTGCCCTTCCCCATCCTGTCAGTGCCTCTAGCCTCAGATTCCACTCCACCCACTGGAACCTCTTCCTGTTTGTCCAGAGCCTGCATAAGGCCAGGTGTGGAGGATGTAGGACTTGGGGTGAGGAGGGGAGAATTGAAGCAAGGAGGTGGAGAGGGGCTGTGGAGTGTGAGCCCCTCAGAAGGCAGGGGTAGCTCATCTCCAATGGGGCTGGAGTCCTAGGACTGCGGGCACGTGGGGCACCTATAAGGATCTGGTCCAGGTCTGCATCCCAGCAGGGGCTGCCCCCACCCCCCAAAGGGGAATGAAAGTAAGAAAGCAAATTGGTTGACTTTCTCTTATCTTAATTGTTCTGCAAAAGACTCTAAATGGGAGATAAAGTCGGGGAGCAGAGAAGGAGAGAGATGAAGGAGAGAGAGAGAGAGAGAGACAGAGAGAGAGAGAGAGAGAGAGAGAGAGAGAGACAGAGAGCGAGAGAGAGAGAGAGAGAGACAGAGAGCGAGAGCGAGAGAGACAGAGACAGAGAGACAGAGAGCGAGAGAGAGAGAGAGAGAGCGAGAGAGAGAGAGAGAGAGAGAGAGAGAGCGAGAGAGAGAGAGAGAGACAGAGAGACAGAGAGTGAGAGAGAGAGACAGAGAGCAAGAGAGAGCGAGAGCGAGAGCGAGAGAGAGAGAGAGGGACAGAGAGAGAGAGAGAGAGACAGAGAGCGAGAGAGAGAGAGAGAGAGAGAGACAGAGAGACAGAGAGAGAGAGAGCGAGCGAGCGAGAGAGAGAGAGAGAGAGAGAGAGAGCTAGGACTGAGAAAGTGAGCGGGAGAGCGAGGCAGAGATGCCAGGGGGCCGAGGGCAGAGCAAAGAGTGGAGCCTGAGAGGAAGGTGTGGCCTGGAAGGCCCGGCCACCGCCAGCCTCAATCTGAACCTGGTGGGAGCGGTGAGGATCCCCTGAGGGAAGGCTGCAGCAGCCCGCACAGGGTAGACGGAGGATGCTTCACAGATGTTTAAATTAAGCAAGTGCTTTGGTTAGAGGATAGGGTGGGCTTTTTGCTCCGTGGAGTGGTGCCTGGGGAAGCACTCGGAGGACTCCTTGGGGAGTGGCTGGGCTCCTGGGAAGCTGGAAGGGAGGAAACTGTAGGGTGGGACCCCCTGCGAACACCTGCCTTTTGGGCGGGGCTCGGGCAGGCATCCTGCTGCTCCGGGCTGAAGGGAAAATGGCAAGAGGCCCCAAGGAGGCTGGGGACCCTGAGACAGAGACGCAGGAAGCCCGCCCTGAGGCTGAAGTCTCTCCAGCCCCCCCACCCCCACCCCGGGGCCTTTTCTGGCGCCTGGGGGTTAGCACTTATTCCCGCTCACCCACCCACCCTCCTCAGCGCCTGGGCTGAAGACAGGTCCTGCCCCTCCCAGCATGTGCCAGACCCGCTGCCCCCCCAGGAGTTCTGTCCCAGTTCCTGGAGTGGCAGCTGGGCAGGTTACACACATTTAATTACTAGTAATTAAAAAACTGATTACTCCAAATGGTGCCTTCCTGAGGAGAGGCATGCCGTGCCTGTCCTCCTGGCCCTCTGTGGACGCCATCCCTGGGGCGTGGGGCAGGGACGTCCCACAGTCACCTCCTCTGTGTGGGAGGGGAAGGAGGGGTTCCTCTCCTGTGCAGAACAGCGCCCACCTTCTCCACCTGGCCTGCCCGGCGCCTGACATCACGCCATCTGAGCATCACCTACTGAATGAGTCACAAGTCTCCTTCTCCAAGTCTTCTTCTGAACGCACACCCCGAGGGAGGAGGCACGCTCAAAGCACGGTACATCAGAAGGAAGGCGCCTCCATGGGGAGGCCCAGGGAAGACAGGGCTCTGGGCCCTAGGGAGGAGGTGGGAGATGAACTCAGAGTGGGTCGCAGGTGTGACAGAGCTGTCAGTTTCCTAACCGGCCTCCTGGAATTGACTTGCTTTATCATCATGTGGCCGCCATGCCATGGGTACCTGCTGTGTGACCATTCAGCCCAGGGCAGGAGGCGGAATGCAAGTGAACTGTGTACGAATGATGATGGATTGTAAAAGGGCTGCCGGGCAGGATGGAGGAAAGTGTTGGGGGTCCAGTTTAGCTAGGGCAGTTGGAGAAGGCATCTGTCTCCGTGGTGACACTGAGGGTGAGCACAGGGAGACAGCGGGGGACAGCGGAAGGTGGGAAAAACTCTTGGGGCCACAGGAGCTGCTTGTGCAAAGGCTCTGGGGTCAGTGAGAGGTGGGGTGGGGCTGAGGGAGGCAGGGCTGAGGGGCTTCAGGAAGGCTGGGCTGGGGAATCATCAGGGCCCCGGGATGCCACCCCAGTGAGTCCTTATTCCAGCAGCCCTGGGGAGTCTTGATGGGGAGCCTTGATGCGTGTGAAGGAGGGGGGCTCCTGACCTGAGCTGTGGGCTGGTGGGGAGAGGTGACCTGGAGATGGGCCTCTAGGACCTGCTGATGGAGTGGTTACCGCCTGAGGAAGCGGTTCCCAGCCGCAGCAAGAGCCTTTGGAGGAGACCTCCGGGCACTCGCTAGGATGCCCCATGGTGGGGCCTGCGGAGAAGCCTGCAGGCTCTGAGGCATCGCTGGGAAGAGAAGCGGGAGCCCAGAGCACTAGGGGTGCACCGGGAGTCTCCACCTCCCTGGCCAAGTGGGTTGGTGACAGCGGCCACGCAGGGAAGCTTTATGTGTGGCCTCATGTGGGAGATGCTGACACACGGCTGGGGCTCATCCATCAGGGGACCGTGATGCTGATTCTTCAGTTACTAGTAAGGAGTTTGGGGAGCCTCCCCTGCCCTGCCCCAGCCTCTCTGTGCCTGAGTATCTGCTTTTATCCTGGAAAGTGTCCCGGAGACGATCACTCTTTCCCTCCGCCTGGGCAGGCTCTCCTCACCCACAGACAGGACTGAGCAGCTGCACACGCTCTGCTGGAGGTTCCTCCCGGCCCTGCCCCTGCCTCATTCCCACCTGAGCGCCGCTCTGGGGGCATCAGAGCCAGCCCTACACCAGCCTACACCAGCCCACACCTGCCCACACCTGCCAGGCCTTCCTGGCCCCACTGGGAGAGGAGGCTCAACAGGAATTATGAGGATTTGGGGTGTGAGGGTGTACAGGGTCTGACTCCAGGGTGGTGTGGTGGTTGGTGGTGGAGAAGCCAGTGGGTCCTGGGAGCAGGTGGGAGGGCTATCTGGAGGAGGAGAAGGGCAGAGAGCAGAGTTTGACCCTCCTGGGCTCGCCTGTTGCTGCCTGGCCTGCCAGGGCAAGCGCTGGTCCCAGAGCCTCAGATTAGGGCTCAGTCCACACTCCCTGAGGGCTCCATTTGTCCTTTCTTCCGGCTGATTCTAACTCTCCCCACTCAAATAGGGGCCAGTCAGGTGGCTGAGGGGTGCCCAGGAGAGAGGTTGCGGGCCTGGCATGGGTGTGGAGGGGGTGCCCGAGGTCGGCTCGGGTGCTTCTCTCCCAGCCTGGCCTCCAGGCCTGCCCATCCCTGCACGCTTGCCCAGCGCCCTGGACCCCCAGTTCCCTGCTGTGCCTCCATCTACCTCTACCTTTTGCTTGGGCTGTTCTTTCTTGATCCCCTTTTCTCTCCTTTCAACAGCTTTGCAGAAAGAGCACAGAAATCAGCTGCCATTTAACCCCTCTTAGCCTCAGTTTCCTCCTCTGCTAGACAGGGTCACACGTCCTTCACCCGGGCGATGTGAAAGTCAGATCTCACACACACGCGCACACACACACACTTATACACCTGGGACCCCCAAATCGTCCAGAGTCGTTATTCCTCCCACTAGGGTGTGTCCTCCCAACTTGCTCCCCACAGATGCGGAGCCCCGTCCACACGCACAGCAGGAGCCTGTGCAACAGGCCCATCTCACTCTATAGCCCCCTATGCCCCCCATCACGAAGGCTATCTCCTTCCCCTTTTCCCTCTGCCTGGATCTGCAGCTCAAGGGACAGGACTGGGGCCTTTGAAAGTCTGGGGCGGAATTCCTTTGTGGATTCGCTCAGCATCCAAAACAATCCAGGACCCCAGGACCCCAGGGCTGGTCCCCAGGACCCCAGGACCCCAGGACCCCAGGGCCGGTCCCCAGCTCCCTCGTTCTTCATTCTTTTCTCACCCCTCCCTCCTTTCCTTCTCTTCTTCCAGGAAGCTTTATTATCCCACATACAATGTGAGGCACTGGCCCACCCTCCGCTCCAGGAAGCCGGAGGGCCGTCACCCAGGACGGCTCTCGGGTGGTACAGCCCTGAGAGCCACTGTCCCTGAGAGGAGTGGGGCTGGGCGGGGAGAAGCTGCAGTCGGACGAACCCCCAACCCCAGCCCCTGCCCCCCGACAGTGCTGGCCGCGCTGCCCCACACACCCCTCCCCCGGTGGGTCTAACAGGAGCAGGACGGAGGTGGTGGAGAAACTAGGATGCCTCCAGATCCCGGGCACAGAGGCCCGGGTGGCCTGTCAGCATGCAGATGCGGCTGCAGAGGGGGCTGGGTCCTTTCCACGGTGGGTTTATGGAGGAAGGAGGTGACGGGCAGAGGACGCGGGGCTCACAGTAGAGCAGGAGGGGTTACAGCGGGCCTCAGGAAGAATTCCTCTTTTTATCCAAAAGGCAATAGAAAGATGTACCCATTCGCTCCACAAGCACATATGGGCATGAATCATGCAGGCAGAGATGCACGAGGCCACGAGGCAGCAGGTGACGGAGGACCTGCTCTCGGGTGGGCGGTGCAGCTGACTCCTGAGGGCAGACAGGAGTTGGCCAGGAGCACAGGCTGAGAAGGGCATTTGGGCAGAGGGGTGGCAGTTGCAAAGCCTCAGAGACAGAAAACTGCACGGGGTGGGGGTGGAGGGCGGGGCTGCCGGGAGGGGGAGGGGAGGCGCGGCCCAGAGAGCAGAGAGGAGGTGGAGGCGGGTGGGGAGAAGCCAGGAGGGACCAGGGTGAGGCAGCTCTGGGTGTCAAGGCCAGGGGAGCGGGCTTGGTCGCTCTGACTGGGTTTGTAGGGCCACTCCTGCGGCCTCCATGAGGAAGGGCCCAGCGAGGTCCTGAAGTCAGGGGTGGGGCTAGGTAGTGGGATGTAGGAGAGGAGCATGCTGGGGATTGAGTTAGAGCAAGACTTGAGAGAATTCAGCGTCCGGCTGGGCGGACGGGGGCCGTTAGCAACCAGGACCAGGCACATGACGGGCAGAACCGTGTTCCCACCCTGACGAACGCGTACAGCTGCACCGCTGGATGGGCAGGGACCATGCCGTCCACATAATCGTGACCATTCCAGAAACTTCTCAACCCAGGAAGAGAGAGTTGCAAGTAACTTTGCGGTTTGTTCCAGGAACTTCCTGAAAAATCCACGTTTGTAGGTAGTAAACCCCTCAAGCTCCCTTTCTTGGGACAATACATCACTCACCTGGGCAAACCTGCTTGCCTGCCTGTGAGTGGCTGTTCTCTCATCCTCACCTGTTGAAAACCCTCCCCTGGCGGAAGGCATCATGTTGATTAATGCAATTTATCTTGCAAACCAGCGGCAATTCCAAGCCGTCATACCACGGGGCCGGCAAGGACTGGCTCCTTGACTCAACTTCAGCCAAGCGCCTCTAAGACCACTAGGCACTCTTGGTGTCTGTCCTTATGAGGCCTCATCACCCAATTTTAGCAAGAATCCTGTCAAGTCAGTCTAGAAAGAATTCCCCACCCTCGTATCTGACCAAATTCCTCACTTCCCCCACCCTCCAGGTGATGTCTGACCGCCCTGGCCTGCCTTCATCAAGAGCCCTGTCAAGTAGGAATCCCCCTTAACCCTGATGTCTCCCCTTAGGAATCTTCCATCCACTGCCCCCATCCCCCGACCCTTCTCCTTGGCTATAACCCGCACCTCCCCCGCCGCCGCCCTATTGTATTCGGAACTGAGCTCAGGTCTCAACTGAGGTCTCTTGTCTCCTACTGCAACAGTCCTTGAATAAAATCTGTTTTTACTGCTTTAACCACTGTCTGGCTCTGGTTTTATTTTGACAACCCTCTCCAACCCCAATCAGGTAGGGATTAATCTTCAACCAGACCCCCAACCTTATAAATACTTCCCCCTTCTGAGACAGCACTAAGACCTCCAAGATGGTGGGCAATGGACTTGGCATTGCTTGATCAGTGGGTTATTTTGCTGGTGTTTTCAGGGAGACAGGCTGAAATCAGATGGCTTTTCAAGGATTCTTTGATATCTCAGAGTCTAGAAGATTTGAAATGTCTGGTTCTAGGATTGTGGGCTTTTCTCATCCAAGACCCTAGGATTCTGGGATCCCCATTCCCAGGGTTCATGCTGTGTCTGACCTGAGTCCTGCAGGTCACCCAGGGGTAGGAGGATGGGTCAGGATTCTACCCCGGCAAGCTGCAGGCCTGGTCTTTGATTTACCACCTCCTCCAGGGAGCCCCCACCCAGAGGGCTCCTCCCTATGGCCTTCAAGGTGACCTGAGTCTTCCTATTCGTCACATCCTTACCCATTTCCACCCTTCTTCCTTCAAGTTTTATTTTTGGCCAGGTAATTAGCATAGCTCTTCTCATTCATTTTATATTTAAAAAAGAAAAGGTGATGGTGGGGGAGAGAGGGGGTTGGGAGGGAGGGGCTTGCACATGCCAGTAACTGTCTTGACAGCCGGAGATCCTGGTGCAGTGAAAGTCTACTTTAAGTGGCCCAATTAGCATAAGAAACCGCTCCCCAAAAGTTCTGAAGGCATCGTGTTGATTAATGCAATTTATCTTGCAAACCAGTGGCAGACAGCTGAATCACTGCTAATGATTTTTTTTAAGAAATTTATTTATTTAGTTATTTATTTTTGGTTGCATTGGGTCTTCATTGTTGCACACAGGCTTCCTCTAGCTGCAGCAAGCGGAGGCTACTCTTCCTTGCAGTGCACAGGCTTCTCATTGCGGTGGCTTCTCTTGTTGCGGAGCACGGGCTCTAGGTGCACAGGCTTCAGTAGTTGAGGCTCACGGGCTCTAGAGCGTGGGCTCAGTAGTTGTGGCTCGCGGACTCTAGAGCACAGGCTCAGTAGTTGTGGCGCATGGGCTTAGTTGCTCTGCGGCATGTGGGATCTTCCCAGACCAGGGCTCGAACCTGTGTCCCCTGCATTGTCAGGTGGATTCTTACCCACTGCGCCACCAGGGAAGTCCTAAGGATTATTAGGACATGTGGCCTCCTCTCCAAGAAACGGCACCTCTCCCCTCTCCACCTGCCTGTGCCACCAGCCTCGTAGATCCCCATGTGGTTCCACCTTCCCTAAACCTCCTGCCCAGGTCTCCAAAGGTGTCCTCACTGCCTGGTTGCTGAAATGGGTCGCCTGTGATATGAAGGGGCTGGTTTCACCCTGAGATTGAGCAGGTGTCTAGAAAAAGCTCTTTCAAGAAGACCTTTTCACTGCTCAGGTGAAGCTCCAGGTGGCCACAGGAGTGGCCAGCAGGTGAAGTCAGGATAGTGAAAACTGGACATACAACAAGGTTCTAAGTACTCAGCCAATGGCGCAGTTTGAACCAGGGGTGTGTGCCGTGGGATGCTGCCAGCAGCCCTCCCTTCTAGCTCAAATGTCAAGCTGTGAACTGTGATCCTGGGTTCCACACCAGGGTCCTGGTAGCTGGAAGTGCAGGAACCAGACGAAGGCAAGGCCAGGGCAAGAACACCAAAGCAAGCCACCAGACAGAGTGACCGTGACGGCTGCCAGTTCTGAGTGTTCATGTAGTTCCAGGACCATCCTCAGAGCTTACACACACCACTCCATCCATCCTCCACATCACCTCCTGCCCATTCTACAGAACAGAAATGTATCCGGTGTGGAGCCCAGGGAGTCTGGCCCCTGAGCTGGTGCACCCTTGGTTGCCCTTCTCAGCAGCCAAATTCAGGTCAGAATCTGGGAGTTGGATCAGCGGTGGGGGAGGGTGGGAAACTGGCTCAGATGATGGAAGCTGCTACTTGGAGCCTCAGGTAGGCAAGACTCCCGGGAGTGGGTGCGGGACTCCGCGAGCCGAGGGCAGGCAGCTGGGAAGGCAGGGAGACAGAGGCTATGGCACAGAGGTTGGGCTGGGCAGAACAATGCTGTTGGTGTGACTCTGTGCCAGGGCCGGGGGTTACAAGAAGGCATCAGGAAGGACCCTTTCTCAAGGGGCTAAGGGGCCAGAGGTAAACTTGATTGGGAATATGGTTTTAAAGACAGAGTGAAACTCCCAGGGGGCCAGATTGAGCAGTCCCAGGGGACAGCAGTGGAGCAGTGAGGTTGGCTCCTGGGGAAGGGTCTGAGGTGATGGGGTGTGGACTGGGAGAACCGAAAGGGCTTGGAGCTGGCTGGCAGCAATGGGGTGGGGGGAAGGACCACTGGGATGGGTCAGCAGCAGGGGGGACCAGGAGCCACCCAAGGGGACTCAAAGGCTTGATAGCAGCGATGCCTTTGACAGTAATAAGGACGTCAGGAGGGTGGGTGATGGCGGATCGCGGAGGATGGGGACGTGATGAGCTTGCATTTAACTATGCTAAGACTCCAGGTGCAGATGTCAGACGGACCCATGGGGTGGTGGAGCCTGCTCTTTCCTTAGGATGGTGATTGGAACCAGGGGTGTGGGTTTGGAATTTTATTCTTTTAAGACTTAGACTCTTAGGGGAGGACCTGAACTTTGCTGAGCACCTACTGTGTTCCAGGCAGGGCATCAGGAGCTCACTTCCCCTCCCAACAGCTGTAGGAGGAAGTGGTACTATTGTCCCATTTTACAGACAGTCAAACTGAGTCTAGGTGAGTAGTCTACCAAGTTCACTCCAAGTAAGGGAGAACAAATCTAACCTTGCCGGATGCAGCTTGGCTGCAAGTTCACCGCAGGGGAAATGGGGTGCAGAATGAGGGGTGGATGCATCAGGTTGGAGGGGGTGCAGGGGACTTGGACAGTTCCATCCTCATCTGGGGGAGCTTCGAGACACCTCCGTGAGGATGTTTCTTCCATGGGCCCATGAGTGGCTATACACAATGTAAACTGGAAAACACCCTGGTGCCCATGAGTAGGTAAAAATTCACCTATTCTCTCAGCAAACGCCTGGGCTGTTTTGAGCCAGGTTCTGAGACTGGAGGCGGCAGGAACCTTTTGGCTTCTGCATCCCTGACTCCTCACCCTGTGGCCTGCGGGGGGCTTGTGATGGTGGCGCTTTACAGGATGAGCCGAAGCCCAGGCCTGGGGCTCCGGGGGGAGAGGGCTTGCTCAGGCCTTCCCCTCAGTCCACCGACTCTGTCTCCTTCAGCTACAGGTGCCCGGCTCAGCGCAGGGCCTGGTCCCAGGGCCTCTCTGAAAATGTTGCCATGGGTGTGCTGAGACTCCTTATTTTCTGATTAGGTGGCATCCCCGGGGCCCAGGAGAACACCCTCACCTTCTCGTTTTCTATCGAGGAGCACCGACCTGTGGGCAAAACCACCTTGGGGCCATCCTGGCCACTCTGTTGTTCAGTCTTTGCTTTTTAATAGGAAAATACAGTGTGGCACTCATCCACTTTACAAATGAAAAACAGGGAATAGAAAACCTGATTTAATAAAGACACCAACTAATAAAATATTCTCCTGTTCTGCGTTATGCTAATTGAAAGGAGAGTGACCAAAGGGTAGGGAGGCAGCAAAGAGAAAGGGGTGGCGGGGGCATGTGGAGCAGGGGGCCCAGAGAGAGGCTCAAACAGAGAGATGGACATGGAAGGAGGCACGGGAAGGACAGAGGTGCAGAGAGAGAAGGAAGTGGAGGAGACAGAGCCCAGACCTAGGCACACGGGGGAGCCCTAGTGTCTGGAGGGGCCCCACCAATGAGGGCCCCTGAGGCCCAGGAATGGCTGTGCATTTCATGCCTGTTCCACCCGAATCCTCTCCATGGTCCTGAAAGGCATCATTCTAGGAGAGAAGCGTGGAGGCCTTGAGCTTTGGCAACTCACTCAAGCCTCCGGCTAAGCCACGTTCTGACCTTGGTCTTGCTGACCCTTATCCAGATCTCTCCACCGGCCGGGGCCCCAGCTCGTGCCAGGCTCTCTGGGTCACCCGTGTGCTTCTGTGGTCCAACGTCTTTTTGGCCTGAAATGCCCAAGGGGCCCATGGAGGTTTGTGCAAGGCCCAGCGGGAGCCTCAGACGAGGGTGTGGAGGTGTCAGAGGAAGTTTCCAGAGGAGCTGAGGTCTGAGCTTGGGGCCTGCGGGCAGCTGAAGGTCCGAGGGCATCCAGGTGAGGGAACAGCAAGTGAAAAGGTGAGGAGGGTGAAAGTGTGGGCTGCGTGGCTGGAGCAGGACTGGTGAGGGCAGAGGCAGGACACGGGGAGCCTGGCAGGGAGACCGGCCCCCCAAAACTATACTTGTCTGTGCTCTCCTGAGCCCAGGTGTACTTTACATCTGGCTGTGAATCTTGGCTGGACCACACAGGCGCAGGCCCTCCCTCCAGGGCTGACCCACGTGCTTGTAGGCTGTGCCCAGTCAGGTCCTGGTTGCCTGGTAGACCGCAGGCTCCAGGAGTGCACACAGTGTGCCTGACTTGTTCCCTGTGGCCTGACACATAATAGAAACTCAGTAAAGACCTGTGAGTGAGTGAAGGGACGGTGAGCCTCAAGGAGAAAGATAAAGGTCAGGTACACTGGAGCCTTGGCCCATGTGGGAGGCTCTCAGGGGTGCCTGGGGAAGGGCTGGTCAGTGGCCATTTCTGAGCCTGGAGCTAAGCAGCCCTGGGCTGCCTGGACCCCAGTGCAGCCATCAGTCATTGCCTTTGAGGCTGGAGCTGCCTGCTACACTCGCTCAGGTCTGCCCAGTGCCCCCTCTCCACTCTCCAGCCACCGCCACCCGGGCTCTCACCATCTGACCCAGGGATGGAGCCTCAGAGATACCAGAGACCTGAGGGCTCTAGGCTAGCGCCATGTCATCAGTGCTGGGCCGGGGACCTCACCCCAGCACCAGTGCCACCAGCTACACAATAACCAGCCTGCACTGAGCAGAGTCCAGACTTCCTTCTGTGGAGCCCTTCAAGTGGAGAAACCCCCAAGTGGTCTCTTGTTAATAACACTGTGAGTGAGATCTTACTGTGTACTAAGCCCCACTCAAGGGTGGGACTACTGATATCATCCCCGTTGGACAGATGAGGAAACTGAGGCCCAGACAGGTGAAATCACTTGCCAAAAGATATGCAGCTGGTCAGGGTGGGAGCTGTCTGGAGGCGGCAGCGCAGCTCCAGCCCATGCTCTTAATGACCACGATGTCCTTCTGGAGGAGGAAAGGTTCCCTGCTGGCTTGATGTCTGGGTTCTGGCCAGATCTGTGGGTAAGTTTTGGGGGAGCACCAGCAGGAGGGTGTGGGAACCGCCTGGGCTTTGCAGCCAGATGGGCTGGAGTTGACTCTCAGCTCCAATCCATGGGTCTCCGTGGGGTCATCGCAGGTGAGAATGTTACCGCCTTCCTCGTGGCGGGGTGAGGCTTCGTGAGGGCACACGCAGGCTGGCGCATCGCAGGGGCTCCCTCAACTCCAGCTATTATTAGCAGCCCTCACAGCGCCCCCAGCAATGCTGGGCACAGACCAGGCCTTGAAAAATTCAGCTTGAGAAGGCTGTTCGTATAGGACAATGGCTGTCGTTTGTACAGGAGCGTTTGCGTTTGCGTTTCCACAAGAGCGTTGATCTTTGGAAGTGTTGCACTCCTGCCCTGGAGCTGGCTCAGCAAACTCATCTACCCAAAGGGCAGGAACTTGCCTTGCGCTATTGGGTTAAGGGATGCACCAGACCTGAAATGGCTAAATGGGGTTTTGGGGAACTCGACTCCCTCACCCCATTGCAGCTGCCCCAGTGGCTCGGGCTCATCCAGAGATGCAGGCAGAGCTCTGAGGTCTGGCAAACACCGGAAAGGCAGGCCGCCCATTAGCGAAGATATTTAGACTCTTGTGTTAATGACTTCCGAGGACCACACTCCTCCTGGATGTGCAAATCAAGCCCTGGGGGCTAACAAAATTAGCCTGCTTAGTTTACAGTCGGAGGTGTGGCCTGGAGCGGTGGCTGGGCCCCACCCGCAGGTAGACCCCTTTGCGGCAAGCGGGGAGGCGAGCGGGAGGCGGGCTTGCCCTATGGCTCCCCTCAGCTCTGCGCTCTATTCCGGCCTTTTTTCTTCCTGAGGGGTCACTCCTGCTCATCAAGGACATTTTAAGTGGCTTTTAAAGACTTTGCTCGTGTCTTGACGTTAAGGCTCCCCTCGGAGGTGCCCAGCCGGGGAGCAACCTGGCCCATTAGAGCTGCTCTAGTGGCAGCCCCTGCCAGGGAGGGCCGGGGAGGGGGCCGGGGAGAGTGGGGAGGATTCCTTCCCTTCGCCTCTGAGATACCTGCCGGGGAGGACAGGTGAGGGGAGGACAAGGGGAGCTTCAGAGGGTGGACTGCGTGCACCCCGACGTCCGGGGGCACAAAGGCCAGGCCAGGCCATGATGCTGCAGGAGCGGAAGCCAGAGGATCAGAGAAGCCCCGCGGTCAGACTCCCACCTGGACTCGTGGTCTGACAAAGGACGGCAAAGGCAAAGACTCTGTGTTTCGGGTGGGCCTGATGGGCAGTGTCTCTCAGTCCTGGCGAAAGGAGCGAAGAGCTTAAGGCAGCGCTGAGCCAGGAGGCTCCGAGGAGGCACAGAGGCCTGGCCACACCCCTTCTGGCCCTCCTCGCCACCTTAAGCCCCAGGACCAGAAAAGGTCTTCACTTCAGAGTCCGCGGAGCGGGCTCCTTGGGCCAGACGACCCCCTGCATTCCAGCTCCGAGGTTTGTTTGTTCCAGCCCCGCTGCTGCTCCTGCCTCCTCACACCAAATGGCATTTAAATGTTAATCAAGTCAGGCTTGCCGCTGCTCCATTCCCCTACGGCAGCAGCGGAAGGTCTAGGCCAAGCCTGAGAGGCAGCCCCCCCGCCCCCCCGACCCACCAGGGCTGGGATTGGCAATTCCACGGGTCCTTCACCCAGGACCTGGGGCCGGCCACACTCCGGGCTCTCAGGAAGGGGCAGGGCAAGCTGGGGTGCGGCCAGGGCGCAGGTACAGCCTGCCCTACTGGGCACTCCGCTGCCAGGATACAGGGAGGACCGCGGGGCCGCCACAGCCCGGAGTGAACGCACCCTGGACTTATCGGAGGGTCCCACATCCCTGCTTTCCTCTTCAGCCCTCGCTGAGTTCTCTGACCCTCGCTCCCCATCCTGTGTCACCCGCAGCCTTCCTCCTCCATCTCTTGTCCATCACCTCCTGGCTCTCCGTTTGCCTGCCTCCCCAGGCCCTCCTGTCTCATTCTGACAGATCTCTCTGCGTGTGCACACACTGGCTCAGGGCTCAGGAGCGGTCTGGGCAGCCTCCCTGTCTGGACGATGGAGGTGATATTTGCGCACGGTCCGTCCCCGAGGAGATGGAGAGCCTGGCACACAGTAGGTCCCCTCTAGACTCCACCTGGTTTCTTCCTCCATCTTCTCCTCTGATTCTCTCTGAAACTGTGTCCTTTCTTTTTGTCCCTCTAGGCACACACCCCGCACGAGGTGGAATCCCACCTCTCCAGCGCTGGCTGGAGGCCACAGGAGCAGAAATGCCCACTGGGCACAGGTGCTGCGGGGCCTTCAAGGAGGGCCCTGGACCTGCATTTGGAGGGGTGTGCATGAGCTCGAGGGAAGAGGCTGCAGGGCTGGGTGAGGCTGCGAGATGCTGAGCATTGCTTTTGTGCCTCGAAAAAGCCATTAGGAGCCTCACGACAAAGGAAGGGAACTTCCTACCCAGGCAGTATTTCCATGTACAGAAATTTATCACCTCCCAGGACACAGACAAGAAATAGGAAAGGGGGAAACATTTTCCCAGGTATCTAAAGTCAACATAAAGAAAATAAGTTACAGGTTATGAAAAAAGAAGTACAAACATTTTTCATACTGTAGATTTTCTCAGGCCTTCTCTTAGAGCTTTATAACTCTTACTTTAGGCAGAATCTTAACATACAAGAGCTCTCAGCATACAAGAGCCTGGAATTAAGACTTATGAGGGGCTGCAGGCGTTAACCCGAGAGTAACCTAGTAGAAGTGGGAACTGTCAGCTGTCAAGCACCTTATAGGGAGAAGGATGTGATCTGGATTATCTTTAGTTATTCAAAGCAAGTTCCTTACAGAAGCTTCTAGATAATGGAGTTTTGGGCCCTAAAGCTGTTTCTGGGAACATCCCCTGAATGGTGCCCAGCCCCCTCCCACCGCTGGGCACTTCGCTGGCCCCCTAGCCTCATGCCCAGCACCCTCCCCATTCTCTGTTCTTCTCCACTTGGTCCCCCATCTGTCTATACTGAGGACTGTCAGGGTGGGGACCACATCTGTCACTGTGTCTCTAGGAACACACCACTCTAAAACCTAGGCCCCTCTGGGTGTGGAGACTGAAGAAAGGGGATAAAGAGAGCAGCCTCCTTGCCCAGTGGAGGTTCCTTTGTTCTGTGAAATTCTTCACAGAGGGTGGGTGGAACCCTTCCTGACCACCCCTCTCCCACCCGACCGGGGGCAGAAACCCTCATCAGAAGGGGTAGCATGTCCCCCACCCTCTGACTGAGGTTGGGAGCCAAGGACTGGGGAGGGGTCTTGAGCAAGCAGAGGAGAGAGGGTTCCTTCACTTTCCCCGCAGGGGGATAGGACACACTGCAAACTAAGTCAACGGCAGAGCACCAGATTAGCTCTTGAAAAATGGCACTTCGCGGGGACAATAGTAAAATCCCACTGAGCGTCCAGGCGGTCAACTGCGTGATCAGGAACGAGGGCTCCCTCTTGACAGTCATCTGTGTGAACATGACAAGGGGGTTTCAGTCGGAATTTAGAGAGAGGCAGGCTTTGGCTCAGCCTAAAGTAGAATTTTCGAACCCTTAAAACTCTCTGACCGGGCTTCCCTGGTGGCTCAGTGGTTGAGAGTCCGCCTGCCGATGCAGGGGACACGGGTTCGTGTCCCGATCCGGGAAGATCCCACATGCCGCAGAGCGGCTGGGCCCGTGAGCCATGGTCGCTGAGCCTGTGCGTCCGGAGCCTGTGCTCCGCAACGGGAGAGGCCACAACAGTGAGAGGCCCGCGTACCGCAAAAAAACAAACAAACAAAAAAAACTGTCGGACCATGGAATAGAACATCTTGAAAAGGCCATGTGCCCTTGGTCGCTGGAAATGTTTGAGAAGGAGAGGACTCGGGTGGGCAATAACTATCACCGCTAGCGTTCGCTAGTTCTTAGTCCTGTGAAGACCCTGCCGAGGGGGTTGGTCTCTGTTCTCCCCACACCAGACCTCGAGGTGCTCATCAGAATAGGGCTTTGGCTGGAACAGCGGTGGGTGGACCCAGAAGACCTCTTACAGTGCAGAGTACCACCTAGCCAAGCCTTTATATTACCCTGGTTCTTAAGCACATCCACAGTGACGCCCAAGTCGTGCCCAGATGTCAGCTTTGCTGTGTCCCAGGCCCTCTGCTTCTGACTTCTACCTGCTAGCTCAAAACCCCACCCAGGTCTCGCAGGATAGGTCCCTATCCCTTCTTTGCAAACAATGAACTGGGGCTCAGAGGTGGGCAGTTCATGTGGAGGTGGCTGCAGTCTGCCCCATCCCATCTGCCCTACACTCTTGTCTGGGGCCCTTGCTTGGTCCAGTCCTGGCTCAGAGGGACCTGAAGCTCGGCTCCCATGGAGATGCAGCCAGTAGAGGAGGCATCAATATTTCCAATGGAAGACCAGGAGGCTGAGCTTGAAGAAGGAAGTAGCATCCTTGGGGTCCCAGAACACCTGGGTTGGAATCCGAGACCCGCCTACTTCACGTGCTTCTGCTCTTCCCACTACGCCCGGAGCCTCCCCGTCTGGGGTGGATCTGGTGCCCCACTCTCACTCTGCCCTCCTCTTTTCTTCTGTTTGCACTCATCTCCCCGTTCCCCGTGGAGCTTTTCTGAGTGGCTCCTTACTGGTTTCCCATTTAAGAGATATTTACTAAATGAAAGTGCTAAGCTCTGCTGGATCCAGAAATAGAGGAGCTGGGATCCTGGCCTCTCAGAAGCTTTAAGCTGCCTTAGAGATGAGATCTGGGGGAGGAAACCCGGGAGGCTGTGGGGCCAGTGTCACTGGAGGAGGCGCTGTCACAGGGTGTTTGCAGGAGGAAGTGAGGAAGAGGGGACGCAGGTAGTGGTGGTGGTGGGCTTCCTGGAGGAGGTGTGACCTGAGAGATGGAGAGGATGGGGCAGGTGGACAGGAAGGAAGCCACGTACTCAATGGGGCAGGAATGATGGGGCCTGACTGGAGACAAACATGGGGAGGGGAGAGAGGCCGCTGCAAAGAGTTGGAGGCGGGGCCTTTCAGCCTCTGGAGCTTGCTTCTCCCAGCCTTGGGGGCTGCAAAGGGTTCCTGAGCTGGGGCGAGGCTGGAAGGGAGGGAAAGGATGCTCTGGGGGTGTCTTCCTTGTCCCGTAAGAGACCCTTGGGACAAAAGGCACACGGGAGCCACATCCCACTCTCTCCTAACGAGCTCTGGTGTTGGGTACCCACCAGGTGCAAAGTGCTGGACTGTTTCCATCCTCCCTGCTCTAGGAACTGGGAAGCAGAGGAAGGAAAAATGTAAATCAAGTCGGGGAGACTTTTTTTTTCCTTAAGAGAGAGAAAGAGAACGAGAGCACAAGTGACATTTGGAGCCATAATACCTTAAAGTCAATATCATTACCTCTGATATTTACTGTCAGCTCCGTGGCGCCCACGAACTGGGAAAGTTCATCCATCTCTCCCTACACCAACTGTGGCATCGCCCAGAGTTCCCCCGCCCCTTTGTGCAATTCCTGTTAATTGTTTGGCTGCATTAACAGCCCCCCTAGACCCAGCCAGCCTTCCAGCAGGGTCAGGGGAGGGTGGCCTTGGTGAGGAGGTGGGCCAGTGGGGTGGGCACTTAAAACCCAGGGACACAGGCTGGGTGATGTGGGAGGGGTGCCGGCCCTGGTGTTCTCAGAGCCAGGTTCCAGCCCCCACTTAACACAGCCTGTGGGTCATTTGGGTCTCAGAGACTCCATCTGTGACCTGGGTGCGGTGACACTAGGTACAGTATGTCCCAGGATATAGATTTCATTCATTATTCATCGATCCGTTAGGCGAGAACACAACCTTCCCCCGCGCGCACACCCCTGTGTGCAATGCAGGTGAAACCACCATGCGACCCCATCTCTCCTCTGCCTCCCTGCCAGTTTCCCTCCTCTTGACCTTTTGCCCTCGTACTCATGGTGCACAAATGTCTCTTTCAGCCCTTTCTGCCTGTTTGGCCCTGGGGTCTTGATCCTTTCCCCCAACAGGGAGACAGCAGGGCCTGGCTCCCCGGGGAGGGGAGCGGAGGGCACTGTCTCCCCCACCCTGGCTCCTGGCTGGCCTCTCCGTCCACTGCTTGTCCTGACTGCTGCGGCCTCGGACTGGCCCTCTTCCCAGGGGCCTGGTTTGATTTCAAATCCAATTTTCTGCCATCAAACTTCCTCTTTCTCTGTGTCGGTGGCCAGCCTCCGTCACTTTCAGCCAGCAAAGTCGTTTTTCCAGCCTGACCCCAGGGCCTGGGGCCACCCTGGCACGGAGGGAGCAAGCCGCTGTGCCCCGCCCCCCAGCGTGTGAGCTCAGGCCTGCCTGTCTGCTGGGCCCTTGCCTGGTGCAGGTGGGTGAGCACCATCTGTGTGCGAGCAGGTGCAGGGCTGCGAGGACCTGGGTGAACCCCTGGGTGCCCCTGTGTGGGCGGGCACGCTGGTCCCTTCAGCACACAGGCCTGCACACAGGAGCCCGAGCAAACCTCAGAGGCATCTGCCTCCTGGGGGCCGGGTGCTTGTTTGAGCAGCGCTAAGGAGGGGGGCAGGCTGGGGGGAGGCTCGTTTAAAGACGCTGCCACAGGGATGAGCAAGTTCCTGCCCCCCAGGCCCTTTCCAATGCTGAGCCTCTGCCCTGGCCTGCAGACCCCACCACTGGGTCCTCAGCACCCAAATCTGTGAGCGTGTAACTCTCTCCAGGACACCATGGGGTATGAGGGACAACAGGAGGCTGGGCTGGGTCCCAGGCTCTGGTGGGACCCAAACTCTCGTCCAGCCATTGCTCAAGGGCCATGCCTACCCTCAGATGCTTCCTCACCCTGATCTCCTGGAGGACTGGCTCTCTGGGCCTCTGGAAGAATGTATGATTGGCTCTGGGGACTCCATGTGGGAGGGAGAGAGATGTAGGGGTGACCCCTCCCTGTGACAGTGTGAGTGTGTGTTTACCCTGGGTTTTCTGAAGTCTCAGGGCAGGATCCTGACCCCTCCCTCTCCTTGCTGAATTGCCCCTTCCTCTCTAGTCTCACCATCGCTGCCCTAGTTTCTCTCCTTATTGCCCCACACCTATGCCTGATTCCACCACTCAACTGCTCAAAGACATGCTATGGCTCCCCAGTGCCAGAGGATTAGCTCTAAATTCTCCAGCCTGGCGTTCATGGTCTTGTGTGGTCCGCTCCCAGTGACTTTCCCAGAATGACTGCTTCCTCTAACCCTGTTCATACCTTCTGCTCCAGCCAGGCCGGGCCATGGTCTTACACTCTCTGGGGACCCAACCACCACAGACCACAGCATATTCTGCGAGACGCTGCCCAGGGAAGGCACCAGGGCACTGTGTCCCTTGCACGAGACCCTTGCTCAGCTCCTCTGTGCCCTGGGGCCTTGGGCTGTGCGAACTGCAGGAAGCCTCAGCTCCCCTCATCCCTGCCTCTGGGTGAGAATATGCAAAGCCTTTGCTCTCTCTCCTCAGACCCTCGCCTGATCCCCAGTCAGTGCTCTTCCAAAGCAGACAGTACCTACTTCCTGAAGCAAGAGAGACAAGGATGGAGAGAGTGAGCAGACAAGAGAGACCCCCAGACCCTAACTCCCAAAGCCTACAAGTTGAGGGCCCACTAAGGTTCCCAGCTCCCTGCCCAATAGGTGCCATCCTAGAAAGCTTCTCTGGGCATACAGCCCTTTCATTCCTCCTTCTGAGGGACCAGCCACCCTACTTTCCTGAGCCCAGGGAGAAGCAGGAGAGGATGGTTGCCTCTCTCTGTCCAGGGTGGGGCTGTTTTCCCAGGGTTATATGCTAATGGATTCATTCTGCTGCTCTGAAGCAGAGGTGGAGGGTTCCACTCTTCCCACCAGCCCCATCCACCTTGGTCTTGGACGTTATTGGAACAATTACACTTAGAAGGTGTATGGCAGGGTGGAGATGCCCCTGGGATTTCTCCACACGCTGGAGGAACTGCGGAACCCAGCTGCACTTTGAGGGAACTTTGAGGCCATCTGGCCTCTCTGTGTCCTGACCATAAGTCCTCATTAAATGACCCCAACTCTGAAGTGTCCAGTTCATCTATGTACAGTAACTTCACCACCACAGTGGCCACGCATCCCTTGTACAGCAATGAGAAAGTCAGCATGCTTTCAGTGTTTACCCAAAATCTGACTACCAGTGGTTTCCATAAGTGGTCCGAATTTCATCCTTTGGAGCCCCAGGAAACAAGCCTTTTCTGTGGAACTACCCTCGCGTGACCATTTTTCCCAGTTGGTCCTCCCTCGGCCTAACAGTGCTGGTTCCTTAAACAGTATCATGTGTCACACGTGTAAATTCTTCCATGTCTTACCTCATGCCTCTGAGCACACCCAGTGTTTACCAGCCTCTCACTGGGCCCCAGACCCGGCTCAACAGCACAGAGCAGGGTTGGACCATGACTTCCTCCTTCCAGACACTGCACTTGTCTTAACACAGTCTGAGGTGCACCCAGGTTCCAGGGCAGCCGAGTTATACTGGAGATTCCCACTGAGCTGCCAAACCTGCTGGAAGCTATACCTTCTCCTTTCCGTGTGTCTGCAGTTAGAATGTCAGCTCCAAGTGAAAGGCCCCGAATTTCTCCCTATTGAACTTGATTTTGTTGGAATCTACCCATCACTTTCATCTGCAGAGATATTTTTGCATTCTTATTCTGTCATCTAATGGAAATACCTTTCCTCTCAGTTTTAAGCCACCTGAAAATTTGGTCAGTCTGACCGACACAGCTGCAGCCAAGTCATTGATAACAGTGCGGGTCAGGGCAAGACCAAGGCCAGAGGCAGCCGCTTGATCTTGGAGACCTCTCCCTGGGTTGTTACCCTCCTAATTGCCATGATGCCCTAGCAACAGGTCTTCAACCAATTCCAGACTATACTTTGTCAATTGCCCACAAGATTCCTCATGGGAAAACTGGCTGAGGGTCCCCCAACTCAAATTGACTTGTTTGCAAAGGAAACAACTTGTCTGGCCTGGCTTCTTGGGTGGTCTTCGGTAGCTCCAAGGTCCACCACATATTTGTCTAAGCTATCAGATGCCACCTCTTCTAGAATCTTTCTGAGGGGTGACATGTACACACTGGTTTGTTGCTTGAGGAACCACCCTTCTCTTTGGTGGAAATCAGACTTACATTCGCCTGGCTCCACCCCTCGGCATCTTTCCCACTTGCCATGATTTCTCAGAGATCATTAACCAAGAATTCAGTCAACAAACATTTACTGCCCATGCTAGGAACAGGCAGTGTAAAGCTGAAAAGTTCATGGTACCAGGCCTTAGTTGTACCAACGTCCTGCGGTGCTCTGCAGGTCCTTTGGGGCCTGATTACTGTCCCAGAAGCCCTGGGACCCTGGCCTCTGAGGATGCATATGGCCCCTCCTGGGGAGGGCTTTTTGTGGACATCTCATCCAACATCCCCTTTTCTTGAGGTCTCTGGCCACGCTTGTCCTGATAGAAAGATCCCTTCTCCCATGCAGTCCTCACACTGAACAGCTAGAGACCTCTCATGATCTGCATGCAGAAAAGCTCCTTGAGCAGTGCCAGGATCCTAGTATGGGTTTTCTTGGTTTGTTGCTGGATTGAGAGGAGAGGCCTGGTCTTGCTTCCAGGACCTGGGATCTTGGAAGCTGGGAGGGGGCAATCAAGGCCCTCTGCTACCCCCAGTGAGGGTGACCACTCACGGGCCCAGGAAGGAATAAGAACAGAGCCAGGGAGGGCTTGGGGCAGTCCTCAAGCAGTGCCAGGCCCTGGGGGTGGCATCGAGGGTGACTGAGACATTTACCCGATTCAAGGGCTCAGAGAGAACAAAGCTCTGGGGCCAGAGAGGTCACAGGACTGGCCTGGGGACAGACACTGTTCAAACCCTTGGAAGCACGTGTTTCTTTTACTTCTTTCTCTTCCAGTGTGCAGTTGGAGCTTGGTAAAAGCAGCATAAACAGTAGAGCCTTAGAAAGAGAAGCGTTCTCTCTGTGGCAGGGTCCTGCTTAGGCAAGTGACTGGTGCGGTCTGTTGAGGGCTGGGGTGGGGGATGTGCTGAGGCCAAAAGCAAGAGCGCCGCGTATCAGAAGGTTTCAACCAAGGAGACTCAATCGACAAGACAAGACAAGACTCAATCTCCCTTTACTGGATCCTCTAAGGTGCGTCACTGTCTCCTTACATCTCACAGCAAGCCAGGAAGACAGGGGAAAAGATGACTCCATTTTACAGGCGGGGGGGATGCCTTGGTGGCCCTGAGAGACTGAGGCCGGATTGGACCCCACCTGGTAAGTGGTGGCAGAGCCTCAGTGTACCTCATACGCTCCACCCACCCACTGACCAGAGACTGCAACAGCCCTGGACCTGGCCCAGACACTGAAGAGCCATGTGAGGGAAATAAACACCCACGAGGCAGAGCCTCTTGCTCCTGGAGGAACTTAGTTGGAACAAAGACTGTTGTTACAGTAACAGTGATGATTAGTTACCGATGATCAGCAGATCTGAGTATTTACTCATTTGATTTTCACCACAATCCTGTGAGAGCAGCACTTAGAATCATCATTTTACAGATGAGAAAACTGAGGCACAGAGAGGGTCAGTAGCATGCCCAAAGCCGCCCAGCCCCAGAGCCCACTGTGTCCCCACACCTCCCTGCCTCCAAGGGATGCGGGTGTCAGTCGGAGGAGGCTGAAATGTGAGAATGGGTGGGCACCAGCGAGCCGGAGAGGAGCTGGGCAGGCCATCCAGGTGGGGCATCGTGCCAGCTGGGAACGGAGGGCTGGGGGTGTCCAGGCATGAGTGCCCCTGCCCGGCTGCTAATGGACATGAGAGGCCCAAGTAGGCAGGTCCCTCCCAGCACTGTAGCCTCAGGCGAGCTGCCCGTGGGCTCCGTGATGGAGGATGATCTACAGCTGCCGGGTTAAAGGCCTGCTTTAATCGAACAATAATACTGGGGAGTGATGAGCCACCATACATCAGCTCTCGTCAAATGAAAAATTCGAGAGGAGAACGTGGGAGGTGAGCGATGGACTGGGAGTGTGCATTTTACCCAAATCGACAGCAATTTACATGCTAGAGAGACAACTGTTCCCACTGCCAAGACAGCAGCTCCCAGCCACAGCCCGGCCCAGAAGTTCCCTGCAGGCTTCCACTGCCGCCCCCCACCCCAGCCCCTAGCCCAGCCTCTTGCAGGCTCAACAAGACTAAATTTCTTTCTTTCTTTCTTTTTAAAAGTTATTGTTTTAAGTTCCCCAATGGCAGAATTTTATTTTATTTTTAAAATTAAGAAATTGTGGTGAAGCACATAACGTAAAATAGACCATCTTAACCCATCTTAGCCCTCCCCTGCAGGAGGCCTCCTCTCTCATCTCCACCCTCTCTGGCCACCATGGTGCTCCCTGCCCCGAGGTCTGAGTGCTGACCACCTCAGGCTAGTGTGCAGAACTGGGGTCTCCCTGGTCTTGCCCTCAGGTGTACACAGGTGCCCCCAAAGTCTCAGGGGGATTGTTTTGAATTAATCCTGATAGAAAAGCCTCGGGAAGGCCATTGTGTCCCTTCTTGCCTGGTTTCTTTTCCTACAGAGGGTAACCCCCCATGAGAGGAAGGCACAGAGTAGAGAAACGTTATCCTTGTCCAGCGATGCCCTCAAACCTCACCCCTGCTTCTTACTGGCCCTGGAGCTCTGGGTCCAGCCCTGTCTCTCCGAGCCGCGGCCCCTCCTTTGTGGAACAGAGACGGAGTGAGCTGGTGGCACAGGGCCAGTCCGGCGGGACGAGGCAGTGCAGGTGGGCACGACTGCGGTGTGGGCCTGGCCAGCCTTGGACGTGTATTTTCAGGTCGAGTGTGTGCACAGGGTGGCCGTCACTCATCCACTAGCTGCAGCTGGCCAGAGAGGGAGGCGGGGGGACCCGAGGACCTGTGTGTGTGTGTGTGTGTGTGACCTCCAAAACCTCCTTGCTGCAGAGTATAAATATTTATACAGATAACTGCCATAAATCTGCCCGCCTGGCAAACAAATGAACTGCAAACGTAACTTTGGGAGTTTTTATGAAGGTGCTCGGCAGGGAAGGGGTTGGAGAACGGAGGAGCATTATGGTGATGAAGCCTGAAGCTGCAGGGTCCCGTCCCCGGTCCCGGGGCAGGCAGCTGGGTCCCCTCAGGGCTGGTCCCCTCAGCGAGGAGGGAGGGACACACCCTGTGGAGCCCGCCACAAACTGAACTGTGCTGGTGGCAGGGGGTGGACACACAAATTGCCCAACCAGAACGAGCTGTCACTGACCGCCTGCCCTGTCTGTACAAAGTGCTCATTCAATCCTTCACACCCCCACGAGGTAGAGGAAACTGAGGCACAGAGAGGGAAGTGGCTTCCCTGGGCGGTAGAGCAGGATGCAAACCCAAGTCTGCGTGAGGCTAGACCTGGCTCCTACCAGCACCCGCTACCGACTGCCACCCATGGCCTGGCTGGAGCCGGGGCCAGAGCTAAGCTCCTGTACTTTTTCACCCCCAGACAGCTGCTTCTGATGACCTCTCCCCACCCGCTCCCAGTCTCCCAGGTCACCAGCTCCGCCTGCCCCAGCCCAGCCCCTCCCCATGGTCTGGAGAAGGTCTCTTTCACTGGGTCCAGGAGAACTTTATTACCTGGGAGCTAGTTCCTTTGCTTTTCCTGTAACAAATTATCCTAAGGATGTGACCCAGGACCACGCGTTAATTGCAATGGAAAGTAATCAATTTCCTTTACTGAGCCCAGACTTGGGGGCAGGTTAGTCCGGAGCAGAGACTGGGTTTTTAATGAGGAGGACCCCTGAAGCATCCAGCGGGCTCTGCAGTGCACCCATGGCTGCCTCCACCTCCCCCCCTCCCCGTCAGCCCTCACCGCTTCCTGCAAGGACAACCCCCGTCCAGCCCTGTCCTGACCGGGCAGCCTCCCACTGCTCCAGATCATGTCCCCTATTGGGACCACCTACCTCTCAGGAGCTTCTATGGCTCCCTGACCCTCATGGAATCAGCTCAGCCCTCCTTCCTCTGTGCTGTGCTCCAAGCCCCTTCCCGGCCTGATTATCCTCTTTCCAGCTGCGTCCCCTCTGCAGCCCATCCTGGGCACCTCTGCGAACGCTGTACCCATGCCTCCTCTTGCTGCCTCCTGCAACTCGGTCCCACACGGGTGTGCTCCTGCCTTCTCTTATCCCTCTGGCCAAAGTGCAGGCCTCCTCTGGCCTTCAAGGCTTCCAATGGTCCAGTGCTGGGTGCTGAAGAATTCCAGGAAGGCCTTGAGGAAGACCTGCCTGCAAAAGAGCCCCTCTCCACTTCTCTCCTGCCATGATGCACCATCCCCGGGAATTTGGGGCTCTGGGCAGGAGAACAGGAGCCTTGGGGTCTAGCCTTGCCTTGGTTGAAAATGGGTCAGGTCCCTGGAGCCACCACAAAGCGGGTGGTAGTGCTGGCCTGGCTCACCTCGAGGGATGCAGGGGGAGGGCAGACCCAGCTTCCCTCTGGCCTGACGAGATCTAGGGTCCTAACCTGCAGTTCAGTTCATAGGGGTGGATGTGGAAATTTGAAAGCAGAGCAGAGGGTCCCTCCCTACCTCTTGGGTGCCCCTGGGGTTCTATACAAAGTATTGGCTTTCAGCTGGGTGTGCAGTAGGGAGGGCCAGGCTAGAGGGGGGCAGAGAATGGACGAGAGGCTTCCTGAGAGGCAGGAAGGCAGAGGGGTCCAGGCAGGAGGGCAAAGGTCTGGTGTCTAGTGACCCAGGTGGGCATGGGTGCCCGTCCTCCAACGGCCCCTTGGTGGATCGACTGAGGACAGGCTCCGGCAGCTCCAGGAGCCGCCCACCCTGTTTAAGGCTCTGAGGTCTACACAGCTCAAAGGACTACCTCCGTGGGCCCCCGCCCCAGCTGCACTGAGAGCTACCAGAGGAACTCCAAGAAAAGAAAAGAAAAAAGAAAAACACCCATCCCAGACGAACTCAACTGGAATCTATATGTGGGACCCTGGCCTGGGATGTTTTTCAGCTCCTCGGGTGCTTCTCACGTGCTAACGCAGGATGCAGGGTCGGGCGGGGCAGATGCCAACTGAAGGGTCATTTCTGAAGGCTTCAGAAATGAGGGGGAGGCACCGAGAAAATAGCCATGAGAGGAAATGGAGAAAATGAAATGAATGTACACAAATGGGATGATAACCCAAGTCTTGGGTCTGGGCTGTCAGGAAAAGACAGGTGTGCTCAGGGGGAAATGGTTTGAGTTATTCAAGCCAAATGCTTCTGGGGTTAGAGGAGGGGCCCCTGTCTGAGATGGTGCCTGGCTGGTCTGGGACTCAGGCTGCCCAGCCAGGAAGGAGCACTCATTCCCCTGGGCAGGGGTTGGGGATAGAGGAAGGGCAGAGGAGAGGGAGGCATTCTGGGCCACCCCTTGCCTGGGTCACAGGACGTTGGGTCTGGCCTCACAGCGGCTCCGCGGGGGTGGGGCAGCTAGACGGGGGAGCCCAGGGAGGGAGGTGGGCACTGGTAGGCCATAGGGGTGGCCAAGGACAAACCCCCCAGACTTTACAATTTCCCTGAGAGTCAACAATTCTATTAAATAGGATAATGGATTTTAAAATGCTCCGAAAAGCAGAGAGTGCTGTAAGATGGGCAGCATTATTGTTATTAACAACCACATCCTTCTTGGAACGTGGAGAGGAAATAAATCAGACAACGCTTGCAATGAGCAAGTCCCTTGGAAGCATTCATTGCCATGACATAAACACACATATATTATAAACCCCAAATTAAAGGGAAATAGCACTCGAGGGTAAGCCCTGCTTTTATTTTCTAGAGTCTTATGAAAACCCACAGATGTTGGGAGAGCAGATCTTCAAGGAAACAGTGGGGGGGTGCCCAGGCCTGATAGGGAAGGAGAAGCTGGGGGTACATGGCCCCACGTCAACATGGGGATCCAGGAAGGCCAGACGGCCCCAGGCAGCCAGTACCTCCTTAGCGCCCAATTTCATGGCATAAGCTTGTCCTTTGTACCCTTCAAGGCTGACATGTCTCCTTCCCCAGAAAGTCCTCCACTGTCCTTCCCCCCAACTAACCTCCCGCTCTCCATTCTCAGCCTCCTTGGTCTTCCTGTCCTTGTGTCCGATCACGACACCCTGCTTTTCATCACCTGGTGTCCTGTCCTGGCCAGGAGACACACCTCTCGGCCAGACTTTCATTAGCCGCTGCTGCTGAGGAAAGGCGGCGGAAGTGCAGGTGCGGTGGACATCCTAAAACGGACTGGAGGTTATTTTTTCCTCTCTTACCTCATTAAACTTAGCTTCCAATTATGTGTTAATGATGCTGGCTGTCTATCGTAGGCTGGAGCTTACTGCAGTGTCTTTAAATTTAATCACCTCCATAATGGCCAGGTCTGGCATCACAATCAGAAAAAAAAAAAAAAAAAGTACAGTCCTTTGCTCCTGAATGAGCCAGCAAGATCTGGGGCCCCATTGAGGCCAGAAAAGTCCTTCAATGTCTCCTCGCCCTAGACAAATTCTAGGAAATTCTGAGAACCATCTTTTAGGACCTCCAACAGACTCCCTTTTGTTCTTCATTTGCAAGTGTACCAAGAGGGATGGAGGTGAGACTCAGGGAAGGACTTTCTGCCTGGGCTGGGATGAGCAGAGCTGGAAAGGCTTCTCCCAAGAGAGTGCTTGAGAGATCCCATGGCCCTGCTGCTCCCTCCTTCCTCTCCCCATTTTGTGTGCGTGGTACATGATGTTGAAGAGAAGCAGGGGTGGACTCAATATCAGGCTCTCAAGGATCCCCAGTGAGGGAGGCTAAACTGCATTCTGTTCTGGGGCCTTCACCCCTAGACACTCATGCAGAGGGTTGATGAGTCCCTGATGTCCATGGATTCAGGACCAGACTTCATGTCTACATTTTCCACTGGGCCCAGAACTTGACATTACTTTCAGCTTGGGGCTGTGGCCCCCACTTTCCTGCCCAGTGCTGTATTTGTTCTGAACCCAACGGTGAGTCACCGGTGACAGGGTGGGCCCTGGGCCCTCCCCTCCCAAAACTGCTGTGATTTTGGAGATGCAGAGAGAAACTCCTCTGACCTTATCTCCTTCTCAGACCAGCTGCCCTCCCTCCCACATCCTGTCAAGCACCACTCCCCACTCCCCACTGCATCTGTCCCTTTGGGGAAACTTCTGCTTTCCCCAGTGCCCTTGTGGTGCTGAGGTCTCTGCTCCTGGGCCTTGGGTTTCAGGTCTGCATGCAGGTTCCCTCTCCCCACTGTTCCCACCAAACCACTACCCAGTGTCCTTGCCCAACTCCACACCCATATCCTCCTCTCTACCTTCCTACTCCTGACATTATTCTACAAGTACTCAATCCTGCACCCCTCCACCTGCCATCCAACCATCCATCCATCCATCCATCCATCCATCCATCCATCCATCTATCCATGCATCCATCCATGAATGCATGCATCTAGGCACCCATGCATGCATCCATCCGTCCATCCAACAACCAGTATTGAGGGCATACTTAATGCTGGCTCCTGCAGTGGTGCTGGGATAAGGTCCAGTCCCGGTCTTCAGGAGGCCACGCTGGAGTAAAGATTGTAGACAGTTTACTGTGTGATTATGTCACAAAACCAGGTAAGGCTTCTGGAGAAGGGAAGCTTTAAAGGACAACTCACCCTCTGCCTGGGCTCAACTCAGGCCCCCAAGCTCCAGGTTCCAAGCTCTCGGAATGCTGAAGGCTATTATCACACCATATGGGGGCTCCAGAAGGCAAGCAGGCTCCCTTAGGTGGGAGCCTTGCAGGTGCCCTAGGTCGGGACTGACTCATCCATCACGCTAGCACTCCTTTAACAGGAGGTAAAGGAAAGCCTTGCTTCTGCCATTTGAATAGGATCTCGCCGATGACAGGGGTGGCACAATTTATTCCTCCACATCTCTTCCCACTTCCCAGGCCAGGACTCAGATGCTAGAGGTTTTCTTAACTGAGCTCACAGGATATCTCGTGGCTGATTTGCTGACCCCCAGCTGCCATCTGGATTAAGGCTCACATTCTTGTTTGTCCCCCAACCCTCCCTCCGGCTTGACCCACTTTTTATTTTTTTTATTTTTTTAAATTTTATTTTATTTTTTATTTATTTATTATTTTTTGTGTGTGTGGTACGTGGGCCTCTCACTGTTGTGGCCTCTCCCGTTGCGGAGCACAGGCTCCGGACGCGCAGGCTCAGTGGCCATGGCTCACGGGCCCAGCCGCTCTGTGGCATGTGGGATCTTCCCGGACGGGAGCACGAACCCGTGTCCCCTGCATCGGCAGGCGGACTCTCAACCACTGCGCCACCAGGGAAGCCCCTGACCCACTTTTTACATCTAAAGAAATCATAGCAAGATCCTGCCCTGTCCCAGTCTCAGCCTGAGCTCTTTATCACCCATCAACACTGACTGAATATTTATCGATGGGCCCAGTGGGGGCAAGGACGGGGAGGGAAGAGGCAACCCAGGGTCTTATAAAGGAGGCCTCTACCTGCTCCAAGCCCTGAGAGCAGGAGCCTCAGGCTTGGGAGGCGGCCCAAGGGCAATAACTAGCACTAAAAGACCACTCTTTACATTAAATCTTGTGGGGTCCTTAAAATGACCTGCTAAGGAAGTTAAAGTGAAAAAAAAACCCGGAAATATTTACTTAGAGCTAGTTATGTGCCGACACTGAAAAGTGCTTGGCATCTGTTAACGGAGAACAGCCTGATAATGATGAGATGAGGACTGTTACCATCCCATTTCAAAGATGGGAAAGCCAAGACACAGAGAGGGTAGACAGCTTGCCCAGGCCCACAGAGCTGGTATCAGCCGTCAAGCCGGTGCACTCTGGCTCTCGAACACTGAACCGCTCTTCTCGTCTGTCTCTCTTGGTAGAAGCCCTTTGTAGGAAACGAGAAACGTGGGTCCGGGGGGTTCAGGGTCTCCCCACCCCCACAGTCGGTCCATAACCCAGCCAGGCTCCATCTCATGCATGGCAACTGCAGGTTGGGGCTCCTCCCACTCTGCCTTGTACCTTGGGCTTGGGGGAAGAAGGTTCACTGCTTCCAGAGGTCCTGTTTATTCCTTCCAAGGGGGCAAAGGCCAGTGAATTTACGCGTGTGCGCACACAACACACACATCACATGTGCACACTCATGCATGTATAATGCCTTTTCCATCTGCAGTGCAACTAGCAAGCAAGCTTTCCACACTTCAGAACACAAGAGAAGCAGGAAGTAGGTCATAAAGGCCCCTAAGGTTTATTAATCCCTTCATTGATTCGACAAATGTAAAATATTTATGGTCCATGTATTAAAACTCTTGTGTGCTTTGCTCATAGAAAACCTACTCTAGGGCTATTAACTGCTAGTTTACAAACAATGCTGACAAGCTGCTCCCCACTCCCCTCCCCAGAAATGTGAGCACCCTGATCGAGTCACTACTATTTCCCATGCCAGAACGGAGCCTGGCACACATACTCCCGGATAACTGAGTGAAGCCTAGTGATTCTGGTTTCCATCACTAAAGCTGACGGGCAACTGATTTAATGAAGGACCAAGAGGCCAAGCAGAGCCACCACCACTGGGAGAAGCAATAACCACCAGAACACATGGGCGGCCACTGCCTGCACAGAGACCGGCCCACCCCCTCTGGCACTTTTGACAACAGCACCCTGCAAAAGACAAACTCGAGTCAGGAGGAAAACTTTAGGTGATGTTTTTATACTGAATAAAAAAACAGGGCACTGGAATGCATTTTAGGAATTAAAATGAGTTTTAATTCCTAAATTAAAGGAGTTAAAATGCATTTTTACTACTACCCTCCAAGTAGTTAAAATGAAGGTTTAAAAGTTTTGATGCTTGGGCTTCCCTGGTGGCACAGTGGTTGAGAGTCCACCTGCCGATGCAGGGGACACGGGTTCGTGCCCTGGTCTGGGAAGATCCCACATGCCGCGGAGCGGCTGGGCCCGTGAGCCATGGCCGCTGAGCCTGCGCGTCCGGAGCCTGTGCTCCGCAACGGGAGAGGCCACAACAGTGAGAGGCCCGCGTACCGCAAAAAAAAAAAAAAAAAAAGTTTTGATGCTTGAAGGTGGCAATCGTCAACCAGCTGAGAACTCTATTATACATAATCCTTAATTTCCAGATGGTTCATGTATAATACAGAAGTCTGTAATATACAGCCCCAGGATTTCTTCCTCCCATGCCAAATGTCATGTGGCATCTGTAAACCCCTCCTTTCTTTTCAGAGCATGTCTACATCCGTTATCTCGTTTGATTCCCATGATAGTCCTGTGATGTGGGGAGTCAGGGAGAAACCTATTATTTTACAGAAGAGGAAATAGAGGCCCCAAAAGATCCCAGGTCTTGTGTGAGTTATGACTGAGACCCGCTCAGAGCCAGGGCTCCTGATGCCTCCTGAATCCCTCTCCTTGCTGGTCAGGAAGGCAGGACCCTCAGGATCTCCAGAAAAAATGAATTCTCCCTCAGGACACCATGCCTGTCCTGTCTGGGGGCCTAGATGTCTTCCCCTTCTCTGGTAGACCTTCCAGACACACCGACCACGCTGACTGCTCCCCGCCAGCTCTGCACAGCTCTTCCGGGGTTCTGAGCTGGTCTCCTGCCTCTTCCAGCTAATCGTGAGACTGGGCTGAGAGGCTCAACGCTGGGCGTGGGGCGGGAGGGGGGGTGGGGGGCTGGGAGGGTGGGATGGGGTGGGCGGTGGGGGGTAGCAACCTGTGAGAGAGATAGGTAGATAGGTAGATAGACAGATGATAGAAGGATTGATGAGAGGAGGTTGTGCAGGTTGGGGGATGGGAGGAGGCAAGTTTGCCTTATCAAGTCTGTTTATCTCGCTCATGGAGGGGGGAGGGGAGACTCCCTGTCCTTCCTGAGCGGCGAAATGCTGTCACAAAAACATTTATTAATATGCAAATTCTAAGTGGCAATCTGGACCCAGTCGGGTTGTGCTGATTTGCACATTAATATCTGTCTTCAGGCCGGCCTCAGCTCTGGAGAGGGAGCCAGTGGGGCTGGGAATGGGGAGTGGGGAGGAAGGGAGCAGGTGGGGCAGGGTGGAGGGGGGCCTGTAGGGGGCCTGTGGCCCGCCCTGACAAAGAGGGGTCTGCAGTGGAAGAACTGGGATGCACCTCAGTTCAGAAAGTTCAGTCCATGATCAAGGCAGGATGCGACACTGGCCTTTTGCCCTTTCTGGTGCCTGGAAGTCCTCAGGGCCATGTTGGGACTTGTGCAAGGAAAGGGAGGCTGCAGAAGCCTTAGCCCAGAGAGGATGCTGGTGCTGACAGAGCAGAGTGAAGGTGGTAAGAGAAATAAGTGGGGAGCATCACAGGACACACGCTGGACAGGGCTACTGCTGTCCCACTCACAGTAATGGGCATCTTGTGAGTGGAGGAATGGCTAAGGGGCTCCTCCTGATTTACTTGTTCCTTCCTGGACCATTGCCCATCCTCCATCCCCAGAGAGGTGGCCTCCTCTCTCTGCCTTCCTCAGTGGACTCCTATCCCCCATTCTGTACCCATGAGTACAGAGCCATTCATCTCTGATGTGCTGGGTCAACCTCCATCCCAAACCCTCCCTTCACTTGTCCCAGTAAATACAGTTATATTTGTCAGACTCTATTAGGTTTTTATGTTAAGGAAATAGTGATCACTTGTAATGGGTTCAGCAATGGTGGTTTGGGCAGTGATGGGACGTCAAGAGGAAAGTGGGAGCTAGGTGCAGTGGCCTCCCCTCTACCTTAGCTGGTTCACATCCTCGGATAATCAGACAGGCCAGTAGCCATCCGAATTGATGTGCCCCTTCCCTTCCAACTCCCCGAACCTACAACATCTTCCTGTTGACTGGCTATGTTCTGATTTGATTCATTCTTCAAACCCTGCCCTGTGCTATCAAACCCTCTCGACGTCCTGTCCAGAATGGTTTTTTCTGTCACCTTGTCCCACTCACCTGCAGTTTTGAATGTTTCTCTGATCGCTTCATGTGTGAATCTTGTTTTTCTAGCTACATGGGGAGCTTCCTCCTCCACAGTATGTGGCAGGGACCAGACATGTGGCCTGGTTCAACATACACTTATCAATTTTCCAAAGCACTTTTGTCAGTTAACACCCTTCACCTTTGTTCAAGACTGTGAAATGGCCAGGCTGTTACTTTCAGACACTAAACTCATAGTGCTCAAGCGTGATATTTATTGTTACTTCACAAATTTAGATTTACTTCACTTAGTTTATCAAAATAGACTAAACTTGCAATTCTTAAGATGGCCACCAGGTGGTGATATGTGCCTTTGGTACATGCTTTGAGCATATTTTTCTGGAGACCATGAATTAATGTATTTCCCTTTCTTATTTTTCTACAATTTTAATTTACCTGCCTCTATGTTCCAGGTATAACCACCCCCACCCCCAAAAATGTGTCTGCTGTGGGACTGACAAATGGACAAAGAGGAGGACAATATCATGTGATGTGTGTTGAAATAAACCAAGGGTTCTAGAAGCTTAGAGAAAGGGATAATCAGCTCAAAGAAGGGGAAGTCTTCACAGATGAGGTTAACATCAGAGTGAGCCAAGTAAGAAGAAAACAAGAGTTTGCCAGGAATGTGTGTGTCCATTGGAAGGGATGAGCTCTCAGCAAGAATGAGAAGTCAAAATGTGCAAAGAAATAGAGGTGATGACAGGAGGGATGAGAAGTGATGTGGCTGAAGGGAGAGAGTTTCCGGAAGAAGAGCAGGAGCTGAGGGGCTTCAGCAGCTCCTGGGCTGGACCATCATGAGCCTTAAACACCTTCCCTTTACCTGTGGGCAGTGTGGAGTGCATCAAGAAAATGGCAATTGTTTTATGTCTAGAGAAGCAGTTCTGGGGCAGAGTGGGTGAAAGCTAAGCATGCTGGCCTTCCATGGTTGGGAGCCAAGCTGGAGCTGCAGGGTTGCAGGGGGAGATGGAGGAAGGGGATGCAGAGACACAGAGAGGCAAGCCTGGGGAAGGGGGTTGGACTGGATGGTCAAAGAAGGAAGGGATGGGTGAGGCGGAATCAGCACGGATGACACTGAGCTATCTTGATCTGGAGACAGTGTAGATGATGACACCATTAACCAAGAGAGAACACACACTTTCCTACTAATTATCCTTAGAAAAAGTCAAAATAGAACCTTTGATTGAATTAAATTAACTTGAACATGGCACCATTAAACAGGAGATTGGAAAGTCTTATAAAACAAGCCTACAAAGAAAAAACCACCTAGGTACAATTCAGTCCCTTTCTCAATAATCTTTAACTGTTATGGTCCTAAATAGTTTCTTTTTTCCTAAATTGTTTCCCTTCTAGGGTCTCACAAAGAAACCCTTGACTACACACTCACCCCTCACTCTGCTCTCACACCTCAGGGTGGGTACAGAGTTGGGTTCTGTGAATTCTCTTTGCAATAAAAAGGTTTTATTGCCTCCGATGGAATAAGTCTGCACTCTCTTGCAGTGACCTGAAGAAGAAACCACCAGCAGAGGAAAATGAACAACGTGCCTCTCATATGGTTCTGGAGATTTCTCAGCTCTTAGTTTAACTGGTGACATCAGAGAGGTGGGGTCCCCAGGGCTGCATCCATGGCTCCCAGCCCTTGGGGCCTCACTTGGGGATATGCGGATATTGCTTTAGCCCTTGCCCGAAGCACAGATTCTAGCAGCTCAGGGAGAGAGGTGACTCCAAGTCTAAGAGAGCAGGACACTATGGGGCCCTCCCCAGGTGTACTCCTCCCCCATATCTTCTGCTTTAGCTCCACTCCGGAGCACCTAGATAATAGTATCTGATGCACAGTTCCTGAGCTGTTTCACAGGTGTTAAAACCCCCACGAAATGGAAGAAATTAACTACTTGATGACGATGAGCATGTAGCCCCTAGACCTACTAGGGGTCTAAGGATTGATAATGCTAAGCCCTTTGACACTGTCCTGTTATCTCACCATGAACCAATCAGAGAATTGCTCACAAGCTGATCACATAACTTGGGACGCCCCTCCCTCACCTTGCCTTTAGAAATGCTTTGCTGAAACCCATTGGGGAGTTTGGGTGTTTTGAGCACTAGCTACCTGGACTCCTTGCTTGGTGCCTTACAATAAATGCTGCACTTTCCTTCACCACAACCCAGTGTCAGTAGATTGGCTTTACTGCGTGTGAGTGAGTGGACCCAAGTTTTGGTTCAGTAACACAAGTTCCTCTGGTCCCTTGTACTGGGCATTATTTGTGCCCAAGACTCTTTTTTTTTTTTTTTTTTTTTTTTTTTTGCGGTACACGGGCCTCTCACTGTTGTGGCCTCTCCCGTTGCGGAGCACAGGCTCCGGACGCGCAGGCTCAGCGGCCATGGCTCACGGGCCCAGCCGCTCCGCGGCATGTGGGATCCTCCCGGACTGGGGCACGAACCCGTGTCCCCTGCATCAGCAGGCGGACTCTCAACCACTGCGCCACCAGGGAAGCCCGTGCCCAAGACTCTTTAGCAGAAAGCTGGAGGCCACCCCTCCTTTCCTGTCCTCCTACTAATTTCCACTTTGCTGGCAGCTGGGTGGTCTGGGTTAGCTGAGCCCCTCAGCGAAGCTGAACTCACACAGCTGGGCCAGGTCCTGCTCCCCACTGAGCAGCGGTGGGGCAGGGGCCCTCAGAACCTCCCCCCACCAGCCTCTGGCTGGCCTCTGCCTCTGTGATCTGGGCCCTGGATGCCCAAAACTACAGCCAATCAACTGCTTCCTTAACCTCCAAGTGCCCTCTTGCCACTCAGATGCTTGCGTTCAATTCTGGAGGTTCAGGATCTGGCAGCCTTGCTGGTGCCACACCTAAGTCTGAGCCAGGTCTCTGCTCCATGGGACTGAACGCAGCTGTTCCTGCTGAACCTCTTTGGGCAAATCTAGAGACTGGCTAGAAACCTGGGGACACTGGACTGGGGCCTTTTCTGGCCTCAAGTGGCTGGTGGAAAGTCCAGGGCTGACCGAAGCCCCTGTTTCTTCTTGTACCCTGGCAGCTCCTTGTGGGCTAGACCTCATTTTTGCAGTATCCTGAGCAGATTACCAAAGGGAGCCCGGGGCAGGGAGGGGCACTGACCCTACAGCTGAGCAGAGCCCTCTCTCCCCAGACCCTCCTCTTCCCCATCCTATGATGATGCTCCGCATCCCTACTCACTGTCCTCACCTCTGCCTTAATGCAACACCCCCTGGGGGTTACGGTGAGTTAGTTGGTACTTTCTCTGGGGCAGATGTTAGAAAGGGGAGGGATGGTCTGAGGTGGGAACGGGGGCTTCTTAAAAAACGAAGGTGGGGATGAGGGTGTCCAGGCTAACCTTAGCACATTTGTCAGGCTTGATCCTAGTGGTGCCAGAAGCTGTGTACAGGGATGGGGGTGGGGAATATTGTCCGCCTCACCGAATGGGTCACCCAGTGGCCTCTGGCTGCTGCTCTGGCTCTTCCCGCTCTGCTTTCCCTTCCTCCTCCTTCCTCTCGGCTTCCTCTACCCCCATCCTCCTCCCCTCTGCTCTTCTCTTCCTTCTCTCCCTCCTCCAGATGTACCAGCGGTGCCTGGGTCTCAGAGGCGACCCTGCAGGTTCCCTCTCCATTGGTCCTGTGGCTGGGGTCCCTCTCCTCCCCCACTTACATCCTTTCTGGCCCGGTTGCTGGAATTCATTAGCATAACAGGCCACAGGATAGCTAGTGGGTGGGAGGAGCAGCCAATCCCCTCTATGCAGGAGTGGGGGCCTTTCCAGGCCCTCCACAGGACATCTGAGGGTCCCTCCTAAGCAAGCGGGCTCCCCCTTCCCCTGGGGTCCCTCTCCCTCTCCAACCCCTCCACCCTGTACCCTCTGCTTCTGCCCAGAGCACCTCAGTACTCTCCATCCTGGTCCCTCTGGTCCAGGAAACCATCCCCAGTGCCCTGGAGAGCGACCTCTGTTCATCAGTGGACCGGGATGCCCTGGGTGCCTGCCATGCACAGGCATGTGGCTCCCTCTCCATAGACTTCCTGAGGCTCCTGCTGATGCTCCCCGCACCGCCCCCCCACCCCACACCTGGGACAGAGTCAGCCCCTCGAGAAAAGGCCTGGGATCCTATGCACATGAAGTAGAGTGGGAGCTGGCCTCCCAGATACCTCATGGTCAGTATAAAGTGAGAAGAAATGTGGAGGGAGAGAGGGCTGGAGCCAGGTGCCCAGCTGTGACAGGGACAGCGAAGAGGGTATGGGTGGGGCGGGCTTCAAACCTCTGTCAAGCTGCCCAGCCCTGCTCCCTGCTGGGAACCCACAATCACAGGCGGCAGGTCTAGCTGCTGAGCACGGCAGGCCACAGGAATGCAGGGCTCCTAAAATTTATGGCTAGACTTTATGACAATGGAAATATTTTTTTAATTGAGGTTTGTACCACCATTACACTGCTAATTTAATTATTCCCTATATTTCATCCATCACCATCTGATCCTCAGGAAGCAACTAGCTTGTCTTCTTGACAAGAAAGCACCAAATTAATTAAAAGTGTGTGTAGAGCGGGGGTTGGGCTGTGACTTGCTCACTACGGCCGGACCTCTGGGTGCCCGGGGGGAGGAGGAAGGCGGCAGAAAGCAGAGAGCAGATGTCTACTCCCCACTCCGCTAGGTACGGTCACCTCCCATAAACACGCACCCTGCAGCCACAGTCACACCCACAGCCACTCACACACAGACTCTCACCCTCACACACGTGCTCAGACATATTTACAGACATCACGTCAAGTACACCAGCAAAACACTGGGCCCCACCCATACCCAAGCTGTCACCCAGGCCGTGTGCAGGGAATCCACGCTGGTCCCCAATACACATACACACCTGGAGAGTCTCACATGGCTGTCTTGCAGAGGACACTGTTGGGACATGGTCTGGGGTGCTCACCCTCCCTCATGCCCCCTGGATCCCTTGGGGTGGGCCCCTGGAGTGTTCTGGGGATAGAGCTTTGCTTCTGCACGGGACTCAGGGTCCTGAGCCTGCCCTGTCCCACTCAGGGCAGAGGAACCAGCAACTCTGGCCCAGGATCTCCTCCATGGTGCCCCTGCCTGCCCACCCGCGTGAGCCGGGGGCACGTGTCCACAGGTATGGCTGTGCGGAAGCCCGCAGTGTGGTGTGTGGAGGTGCCCCGGGCAGTGAGGCAGTTTCTCCACTGGATTCTTTCTCTTCGTCATTCCATGACACCCTGATGGCCCCTGGAGCCCCAAGAATGAGACAACTGGAAAACACTGGTGGCTGCCCCCCCAAGCCCTGGCATGCACACCATCTCTGGGCCCTCCCAGGCTAGGCTTGATTTTTTAACAGTTTTGTGCAGGTGGGTCTTCTTACCCCACCTGGAGGGCAACTCTTTCTGGGCCATTGCTGGGGACGTGGCTCTCTCTTTTCCTCTTCTGGGCACACAGGGGGTGGCTAAGTCAACGCTGGTTGGCTGGGACCATCCGGCTGCTGGGTGAGTGAGGGCTCCTGCAGTGTGCTGGGGCGGACTGGCCCGGCAAAGGCGCTGGTGAGACGGGCTCAGCCGGGGGTGGGGGATGGAGCAGAAGCGTGGAAGGAAGGAAGGAGGGAAGGCAGGAAGGAGCAGTCAGAACCAGAGCCACTTGAGGGGGGACCTGGACGTGGACTAATGGAGAGGAGGGAGGTGGAAGTGGGGGTGGGGGAGGGGCGGGGGCTGCGGTGGCGGTACTGCCATCCGTCATTGTGAAAGCTCCAGGTGCCCCGTGCAGGCCCAGCAGACCCCTGACCCAGCCTGATCAATCCTAATGGAATGGAGGAGAGGGGCAGCCGCCGGAGGGAGCGGGCCACCCGTCCTCCCTGACGTCCCCGTCCTTGTAACTTTGTCAGCTGTCGCAGCGGCCCAGAATGCACTGGCTGCCCGCCTCAGTCATGTCTGGTCTCATGGGCTGCCACCGGACAGGGGACATGAGGAGGAGAGGGCAGGGAATGGACGACCTTGGGATAGGGCCCCAAAGCATAGCCATAGGTGGCCGGAGACAAAAGCGTTAAGGAGCAGGCAGAGGTCCCCTATACTCTAATTCACACTTGTTTCCCAAAAGAGGCAGCGGGGCAGGGACCCCAAACCTTCCCTTAACCATTAGGGCACACGGACACAGCCTCAGGCAAGTCGTCCCTCTTCGAGGTGCAGCCCCCGTGCCCACGCCTGCAGGAATCCTCCCTGGCATCCCTCTCTCCTCTCTGAAGCCCCCAAATAGTGTCTGTCCTGCTTGCTCTGAACTCAGGGCGGTCTTCCGGCTCCAAGTCACACTGGACAAGTCCCCTGTGCCATCACGGTCTCTGTGCACGAGCGGTCCTGTGTTCCAGTCCGGGCACCCAGGAATGTTTCTGTCATTGCTGGGACCTGCTGGTGTGTCTGCCTCTCCCACCAGACCACGGCTTCCCTGACTCCCAGCACAGGGAGAGGAACCCAGCTGCGGCCCAATCAACGCTGGCACCGGAAGTGAGTCGTCCTCTCCGGAGCCCCCTGGGCTCTGCATGGGGCCAGGCACACAGTAAAGGCTGGAGAAGGGCAGGTTTCCTGAGGGTCAGGGGAGGAGCAGAGGGAGCACAGGACTCAGGTGAGGTGGAGGAGGGAGGGAGAGGCAGAGCTGGGCAGACAGGATGCAGGCAGTTGCGGGGAGCCTTTCCAGCTGCATTATTCCGCTTACTGTACCCCACACTGAGAGCCCAGATCCAGGGCACAACTGGTCCCTGGGCGGCTTTTAGTGTGTGGAGTTAAGCCGGGAGGAGTGAGTGATGCTGCCTGCAACTGGGTCACAGGAACGGAATTTGGGGGACCCCGGGGGCTATGGGCCTCTCTGCTCCCCTTCAACTAGAATCACTTCTGGGATGATGATTCAGCTGCACTTGCTCAGATCTGCTCGTCGCTGTGGTGGGGGAAGCGGGAGAAAGAAAGGTTCTCCCTGAGAACAGGCTGGAAGCTGAGTCCAGTGGGGGCTCCATCACCATGACAGGACCATGATCCCTGTTGCCCACCCAGCCACACTCGGGCCGCATAAGCAAGTGCTTAGAACATCACCCTCAGCCATCCTCATTTTACCTGCTGGGTTTGCACTGGGCTGTCTGCTTTGCATACGGGGCAACCACTGAATGTGCTGTTGAAAGGCTCCTATTTATGTGCACAGCCTGTGAGAGATAGAGGGGGTGCCTGGCCCACATCCTGTTGAATCTGACCCCTAAGAACCCAGCTGAGCTGAGCGAAGAGAGGGTAGCCCACTGCAAGGCTGGGGTCTGCCTTCTTTAAAACAGCAGGCTATTTCCTGCACTTGGAAAATTCCTTTGTGCTCACAGGCAGATGAGATGTTGCCCAGTGTGGCCTGGCAACTCTCCCGAGTGGGCCATTTCCCAGGAATTCTTGGTCTCCAAAGCACTGAACCTGAATGTGCAAAAACCCATTCTGCAATTCACAAACTCAGACGCATTTTGTCAGTTACAGCAGCAGTCGCCAACCTTTTTGGCACCAGGGACCGGTTTCGTGGAAGACAATTTTTCCATGGATGGGGCCGGGGTGGGTGGGTGGGTGGGGGTGGGGATGGTTCAGGCAATAATGCGAGTGATGGGGAGTGGTGGGGAGCGGCAGATGAAGCTTCGTTTGCTCACTGGCCACTCCCCTCCTGCTGTGCGGTCCAGTTCCTAACAGGCCTCGGACCGGTACCAGTCCGTGGCCCGGGGGTTGGGGACTCTTGTGTTACAGTGATGTGTTCAGGCACACGCACATAGACACGTACACAGACACACACATAACACACACACACACACACACACACCCCGCACTGCATCTTCTGTGGTTGGATGGAGCTGGGGTCTCTGTTTTGGTACATCTGAGAGAACTTCCTGAAGAAGGTGAGCATTGAAGGAAAGGGTAGGGTTCAAGGAGGTGAGGAAGAAGGAAGAAGCAGAAGAGAAGCAGCCTGATGTGTTGCTGACCGTGTTGGGGCCCCATCAGGTCTCAGTCAAAAGTCTCTTCAGAGGGGACTTCCCTGCCACTCCAGCTCAAACTGCCCCTTCCCTCTCTGACCCGTCACCTGCCTCATTCTTTGTGGTGGTATTAGGAGGTGGGGCCTTTGGGAGGTAATGAGGTTTAGATGAGGTCATGAGGGAGGGGCCTTCATGATGGGATTAGTGCCCTTATAAGAAGAGACACCAGAGGGTTTGCTTCTCTCTCTGCTGTGTGAGGACACAGTGAGAAGGCAGCTGTCTGCAACCCAGGAAAAGAGCCCTCATCAGGTGACCAACCCTGTCTTGATCTTGGATTTCTCAGCCTCCAGATAACTTTCTGTTGTTTCAGCTGCCTAGTCTGTGGTAGTCTGTTACACAGCCTGAGCTGACTGATTCAGGCACTATGCATTAAACGAACACCTGGATTGGGGGAACAGAACAGAGACTTGGGGAACAGCTCCGATCCCCTCAGGAAGACCCTGGTGCCCTCCCAGTACCTTCTGGGCAAGGGGTGACCAGTTTAGCTGGTCTCAGCTTAGCTTAGATGATGTAAATAGTACATAAAGGGGACATTCTTTGCTTTCCAGGGATTATCACTCTTGCCAAGAATTCACCAAAAATCCCTTTGGAGAATCAGCTGTCTCCCTGCTTACGTGGGAATCTGACACAAAATGACTTTTTGGGGCCAAACTTTCACCATCAGGAGGGGCTGTGTAGCTACATGTATGTGGAGGAAGTGGCCCGGGTCTGCAGGAACCAGTGCTCTGGGCACCCAGGCCCGGGTCAGTGTGGACAGTACTGGACTTGGGCTGCCAGGGATCTGGGGGGAGCACAGTGCCCATGGAGGGAGGGCTTTGCTGGCAGCCCGAGGCCCCGCCCTCCCTGAGGTCCTCATCACTGACGCAAGCCACTATAGTAGAGGCCTGTGGGGGGGTGGGGGCGCGGAGGTATGGCGTTTCCTGCCAGGGCGCTGGTTTTTGGAGTTGGGATTCGGTGCCCCAGCCCACTGTCTGAGTCTGTCTTGGTGATGGGGGTGCCCCTCTAGGCGGACTCCTTCACCTCCTAACCAGCACCCCCCACCCCAGCCTTGGCATCCTCTGAAGGTGAGCTGCACGCTGGGGAGCCACACACGCTCAGTGAGAAGAAAATTAAATAAGTGATATTCCTTTTTTTTTTGGAACGACACTAACAATTGCGACGGCAAAGGCCAAGGGAAGGGAAAAAAAAAAGGCAAAAACACCCCACCTCCTCCGAGCGTAGCGCCAGCGGCCGGCTCTGGGATTTGCATGACAAAAGCACTCGACAAACAACAACAAATTGCCAGCTTGTCGGAGGCCGCGGGGCGCTCTAGACAACTGGCGCGCTCTCTGGGCGGCGATCGGCTCCCGGGCCCGCAGGAGGGGCCCGCGGCAGATGCTCGGGACCGGAGGCGGCCGGCCTCGTTGCCAACGCAGCCGTGACCGTGGCCACAGCGCGCTGCGCAAAGGCCGCCCACCACCCCGGGACCAGGCGCGAGGGGCGGGGCGGAGGGCGCGGGCTGAGGAGCGGCGGCGTGGATCCCGAGGGGGCGCGGAATTGTCCGCCTTTCTCCTCCGGTTCACAGGCCATCGCCTGGCCCCTGGACCTGGCCTGCGACCCCGGCATACCCGGACGCACCGCAGGCGTCCACCCCAGGCCGGCTGTGGGATGGAATCCCGACGACAGGCTGCCCTCAGTCCAGCGTCCCCGCCTGTGGGCGGCCCGGGAGCCTCTCTGGCCGCTCCTCTAGCCCCAAGGTTGGCTGGGAAGGGAGAGCGCAGCGGCCCCTCCCTTCGATGGTCTGGCTCCCAGCACGTGAGGCCCGGGCAGACGGCTGGCCGGAGCTAAATTGATTCATAATGATTTGTGTCTCTCCCCTGGCCGGCAAAGGGTAACTTTTCATTAGAGTCGCAGATGTCTTAATACTGCTATACCAGTGTCCTCCCAGGATCCACACACAGAGGTCGGGGTGCAGAGGGGTTACGGGATGGGAAGACTGGAGCGTGCCCCCACAGAGGTGCTGGCCCAGCAGGGTTGCCACCTCCAGGCCCCAAATGTGTGTGGCCCATTTCCCTACAAGGGAGCTCCTGACCTGCCCCTGCTCTGGCCACTGGGGCCACCTCCTAGCCTGCGGCTGAGTGGGTGCCCCCAGCATGACTCCTGCAGCCTTCTTCCCAGCCTCCCTGCCCTTCCCAAGGCATGACCCTAAGTGAGCCCCACCCTCCACAACTCCCAGGGCCTCCACTCCTGCTTCCGGATAATCCTCAAACTCCAACCCCCCAAATCTGTCCAGATGAATGTTCTTCCATAATGGAAAATGGCACCCCAGCCTCACAGTTGCCCACTATTTCTCTGTCTAAATATGCCCTCACCGGGGCACCTCCCTTGTGGCATGTCTACTCTTCTTCCCAGCAGAGCTGAGCCGCAGGGGGAGGGTGGGGATCACTCCCATGGTGGCTTCTCTGCATCCTTCCCGTCACTGTGCCCCAAACCTGGTGCATGCTAGGTGCTCAGTGGAGACGTGTCGACAAAATGAGTGGTTTCCCCACTAGCAACTCATCATTTTGGGATTAGGATCTCCTCTCTGGGCTCCCCTTGTAAAATATCAAGCCCCCTGAGAGGTCGGGTCAGGGAGGGGTGAACACTAGGGTCCCCATCTCCAAGTGTGACTGTGTCACCTGGAGGTCTCCAGCCTGGGGCGAAGACTCCTTCAGCTGCTGGGGGTACTGAAGGCCAATCCAAGCCTGCGTGATTGGCGGGGGCCAGCTCTGCCTGCCGGCTGAGAGGACTCCAAGGACCACACACCAGTACCAGACCCAGTTCTGATACCCCTGCCCGTGGTGGCGATGCTCCCACCAGAGGAGGAAGGAGCAGGCATCAGGACGCTCTGCCTTCAGTGCTCCCCACAGCCCGTGGTGCCAGCCTGGGAGCCAAGGCCCCCAGCCCCATGCCACATCCTGCTCTCCTGTTGCAGTGCTGCCTCACGGACCCCCAGCAACTGCCTCTCACTCTTCCATGGAATCTTTGCTTTGTTCCACCTGCTACCTCTCCCTGTTCTTGCCTGTCTAGGTAAACCCAACTCACAGTTCCAGGCCAGGTTATGGACCCTGTCGTATTGTTTGTGAGGGCAAGTTCTTTCTCTCCATCCAGGCCATGGGCACAAAGCGTCTGACTTCTTAAATTTCCCTGGAGACCGGAGGTATATTTGAGTGAACTCGTGGGATGCCTCCTGCGAGGCTGGAAGCTCCTTTACTCCCCCCACCGACTCTCCCCAACCCCACACACCCTGACACCTGGCCTCGGATTCCCTTGTGCAGCCCCCTGGGTGCAACCACACAGTATGTGCTGCAAGGCTCCAAGACTGTGTGGTTACAAGACGGGAACCCAAATTCTTGTCCTCGCTGTGCTGCCCTTTTCCCATCTGTAAATTTTGGCTGTTGAGAATATTCCTGAAGATGGTAGATGGGAAGAGGCTTTGAAAGGACTAGAAACAGACAGACACAAACAAGGATGAGTCACATCTGAAGGGCAGGGAGCTTGCATGGCTCACTGCTATGGCTCCTGCACTGGGCTCAGCTTAGTAGGTGCTTAAACAGCCCTGATGGAGGGAATGCAGTGGCCCTCGTGAGAGGTGGCAGGGATGAGGCCGGTGGCCAGACAGAATGAGGGTCACTTGGAGGCCATGGCTGGCGTCAGTCTCAGACAGGGGATTTGGGTTCTTTCCCTGTGCCTTGTGGGTTGTAAAACGTGACTTCAGTGTCACTGACAGCACGACCAAACCACCGAGTGTTCCTTACAGACAGCCCTCCTGGAGGAAGCCAAGAACCCATCCTTTTCACCTCCCCCGGCATCTCCCAGGCACACTTGCCCTGCTCATGTCTTTTGTTTTTCTTAATTAAAGTAGCACGAGCCAGGATTCCGTCTCAGAAGGTGCAGCCTCGTGTCTGGATGTCTTCATTTTGGCTGTGCCATTGCTATGCCCGCCTGCTCTGGCAGCTGGACGCCGGGGCTCCTGGGACCGGTGGGGAGGTGAGTGCAGGAGCCCTGACCCACTGCAGCTTGGCACACAGGCCTCCCCACTGCCCCCATCACCCCTAGCTTCCTGCAAACCCTCACCCCTCCCAAACCTTAAAGGGCCCGGGGCTCTCCCCTCCGCGATGCGGAGTGGCTGTTCAGTGCTGGACGCCTGGCCGTGGCCCTGACTTTCTGAGCTCCCTCAGTGCCGACACACCCAGCCCCTCACCTCATTCAAGGAGCCTGAGGTGCATCCGTGCCCAGAGAGTCTTGGCGGACCCTTCATTCCTTCAGGGAGGTTTGCAGGACCCTGTGGTGTGCCTGGTGCCGGGCTGGACAAAGCATGGTCCCTGCCCTCTGGGAGTTTCCAGTCTAAACTGGGAAGGGGTGGGACTGGCTGGGTAGCTCAGGGAGGATCTCCTGCCTTCTTTAGCCTTCCGTTTCCTCACCTGCAGATTGAAGGTGTTGGTTGGGATCTGTACACTGTACCTTGAGGGGCCCTGGGGAATCCACGGAGGTGGGATCTGGGCTCTGTGCCCCTTCTGGCTACTTCCTGTTGGGCCGCACAGGTCACGCGGAACCGGAAACTGGACCCAGCGTGGGGAGACACTGCCTGATCGTAAATAATGACTGTGCAAGAACCCAGGTCTGTCTCTGAGCCCGGCGCCTCCTGGGAATCCTGTGCCCCAACCCTGGGGTGGGGAGGTAACCTTGGATGTGCTTTGCTCCGACACAAGGTCGCTCTGCCTTTGAAGCAGGGGCTTTTCTGGCCCTCTGTCCTGATTATGGGCTGCGTCCTCCCTCCTGTCCCTCCCAGCCCAGGCCTGGGCCGGGCAGCAGGGCTGTAAAGGGGCCCTGGGCCCATCCAGAGTGTAAAGGGCAGGCGCGTCAGGAAGGACGAGTGTGCCAGGTGAGGGATGGGAGCTGCCAGCTCCCGCTGCTGGGAGAGCTTTTACGGCCCAGGAGGCCAGGCTTTCCTTCCCTTTTAATCATAGTCCGGCCAAATTGCTTCCTCCTCTAAAGTTCTGGAGTTTGGAGGTCAGAAGGGAGTGGAGCTGGGAAACATTAGCCAAAGCATGCACGGATGACAGTGAAGATCCTGTCCTGGGAGGATGGGCTCGTGCATCTCGACCAGGAGAGCTGTTCTATTCCGGATGATGACTTCTGCGGAGAAGGGATCCTTCCTGCTCGGCCGTGGCACCATGCACAGGGCTGCTCCATGGCCTGGCTCTGGACTGTGAGGGGCCGTGGGGAGCGGACCTGCTTCCATCTTGAGGAAGAAGCTGGCCCATATCTGTGGGAGGAGGCTTTTTGCTGTGGTCCAGGAGGGGGGCGGCTGGCTCCCCAAGAGCTGCGGCCAGTTGCCTCCATCTCCCCTCCTCCCTGGCCCGGGGGGTCCTCCGAAGGATAGGTAGGTGGAGAGGGGCAGGAACAACTCCACCATGGACACTGCCTGGAGTCCCCGGCCTTTGCCTCCAAGGTGTGGGGACTCACGGAGAGGTGGGCTTGGTGGGCAGAGTACCGTGCTTGTAGCCACCCAGCTGCCACCGTAAGCCGGGACACCTTGGGCAGTCCCGTGCTCTTCAACTGTGCAGTGGGGTGAACACATACCCCCGGGGGGAATGCTGAGAGGACTAACCGTTATGGCTCCCCCGTGTGGTAGGCTTGCCCCTCCTTTCACGCCAGGAGACCCTCTTTTGGGTCAGCAACTACGAGGCTCCGTTCTATGCCAGGCGCTGTGCCAGACGACGTGGCACCCCATCTGATTCATGAAGAGAATAGTTCGCAGTCGTTTTTATTCAGAAATACTCGATCGCCAGCACCATGGGCATGCTGAGGGGGCTTTTAGTAACAGCTGGATGACTGTCGGTCAAAAAGTCCCCAAACAACAGAAACACTGGGCGCCCGAGACCCACCAGTCATTGTCCGCTGGCCCAGGGTTGGTGTGTAACAGAGCCACACACGTGGAGCCCGTGCGCTTCCCGTGTCTTCCTAGACGCTCAACCCTGTCCAGGACCGAAGGCAGGAGCAAGTACTTCGTCCAGGTGGCCAGTGAGAACACTGTGGTCCTGGCCTCTGAACACACCTGCCCATCTAGGTAGCCATGTGACCTCAGGCAAACAGATTCAGAGCTCTTGGCTTTAGTCTCCCCAGTCACATCCTCCTGGGGTCTGCGCTGTCACACACCTTCCCTGATGCAGTGCTTCTCACCCATGCAGGGGGGCCTCACTGGTTTAGGCTGGTTGGGGGCGGAGACACCAAGGAAGAGCAGCCACCAAGGCAGACCTGGAGAGGTGGTTCATTCATGGGTCAGCCTGGCGAGGCTCTGGCACCCAGTTAGCTAACCACACACTAATCTAGGTGGTGTAGTGATGGAATTTTGAAGATGTGGGTAACATCCACATCGATTGACTTTTTTTTTTTTTTTTTTTTTTTGCGGTACGCGGGCCTCTCACTGCTGTGGCCTCTCCCGTTGCGGAGCACAGGCTCCGGATGCGCAGGCCCAGCGGCCATGGCTCACGGGCCCAGCCGCTCTGCGGCATGTGGGATCTTCCTGGACCGGGGCACTAACCTGTGTCCCCTGCATCGGCAGGCGGACTCTCAACCACTGCGCCACCAGGGAAGCCCACATCGATTGACTTTGAGTAAAGTCATATTCTCCATTATCTGGGTGGGCCTCATGCAACCAGTTGAAAGGACTTAAAAGCAAGCAGAGGTTTCCCTGAGGAGGAAGAAATTCTGCCTCAGGACTGCAGTGCTAGTAGCTCCCACCTGAGAGCTTCTGTCTGCTGCTGCACCGCAGACTTCAGACTTATCACAGTCCCGTGAGCCAATCCCTTGAAATAGATCTTTTAATATATATTAATATATATTATGTATGTATATATACTTTTAATCTCTATTAACATAGATTATATGTGTATGTGTTTGTGTGTGCGTGTGTGTATATATTTCCTATTGGTTCTGTTTCTCTAGAGAACTCTGCTGATATACCTGGGCCCAAGAACTCTTCAGAGAAATGCATTTGTTGCTTTCACATTCTTTCAGCAATACCCAGAAAAACAAATTAGGTGGACTTCGGTAATGGAGACTCATTTGCAGTTGGGTGCATCCATTGGTCTTAAGTATGTCCTCTTCTTCTTCAGTGAACCACTTGCCCAGCCCATTTCTCAGGCCAGACTTGGAATTCTTGGTCCACCCTGTCTGCTTAGATTCCTAGAGGCAACCCGGATTCCATGATCCCAGACCCCAAATGCATGAGGTTCCCTGGGCTATATTTTTTTAAAAATTTGGTATCTATTTTACTGTTCTGAGCAGATGATGTTCTTTGTTTATGAGAGAAATTAGGCCAAATCCAACTTTTCCACAGATGGAGAAGCCTGAATTATTTATCAGAGGATCATGAATTTGGTTCTGGCAAATGGCAGGGCTGAGGGTGGCTGATTTGTGTTTCATTGTTGGAACAGCTTGATCCCAGCAGGTCCTGGGCACTCTTGACACAGAGCTGGCTCCGGGCAGAGGCTGGTGGTGGGGACCCTTCTGCAGCTGTTTCTGCTGGACTCCACTGGTCCCAGAGGCTGTGGGAGGGGCCCTGCCTAGGGATTTGACCAGCCACTGGGATGCTTGGGCTTCATGAGGTCCCAGCAGGTGGGCCCAGGTGGGTCTTCTTCAATTAGAAAAGAAAGTGATGGAAATGGAAAAGATGGGCATGGCAATTTCCCTTCTCCCATCAGGCCATTCTTTCCTTTCAAATTGAACCCTTTCATGCGGGGGCTGTGTCTGGCAGCTCAGCAAGCAACTACGAAGGCCTCATCCTCAGCTCCTGTTGGGCACAGAATCATCATGGAAGTGAGAGTGGGCTTTGCTTTTATTGGGGAAGACCTCAGAAAAGCACCTTTCATTGTGACCTGGGCCATCTTAGGAACTAATACTAACTCATGTTGACCTAGCCCTGGTCACAGGTCAAGTGCTGTCCAGGCATTAACTCATTTAGTCCTCAGAACAGCCCTATGAGCCAGTTCCACAGACAACATGGCCAGGGAAAGTTCAGGTGCTTGTCTAAGACCTCCCAGCCAGTGAGACACGGGGCTCAGCTCCTGCTCCCATGTGACATGGGTCTGGTGGTTCCCTGGCACCAGCCAAGGGCCAGAAAGGCCCCAGCCTTTAAGGTGCTTGCAGATGATTGGGGAGATAGAGGAAATAATCCAGAATCCTTCCCAGCCACTGCACTCACAAGGGGCTGACTCCCACCTCCCTGGCACAGCAGGCTGTCACCCAGCCCAGTAAAGAGATGAGAACTTTGTGCTTCAAGCCCAGAGTTGCCTTGACCAGGGCCTTCAGTGATCTGTAAGGAGGCAGAACCAGACCCCAGGTCTTCCTGCTTGTCCAGGTATGTCACTCCCTGGCCATGCCTTGGCCTTAAAACCTCAGTATGAGTATTCCACCAGTTTGCTTGTGGCCTGAGACAAATCCCTGCACCTCTCTGGGCCTCAGCCTCCCCCATTCAGTCCCTGGGCATCTGGACTCCTTGTCTCTGGGCTTCCTTCCTTTTTTATTTGCAGGGCTGCCTGGAGGGGGCCGGTCCCTTCTCATGATTTAGTGGGAAGGAGCAAGGAGTTTGCCAAGAGGAGTCTTTAAGTGTTTGATTTGAACCATTTTCATTTGCATTCAAGTTTGATTACCATCTCATTTCATGTTGCCAATGTGGGAGAAGAGGCATTTGGGCCCCCTGGATGCTTGCTCCTGCTTCTAAACCCTCCTTCCCCTGTAACTGCTTGGGATGTATGCCTGGCTTCCCACCTCCGGCGGCCCACCGCCTTCGGGCCCCATCGGGTATGCTGACCCTTCCCTGACCCCTCCTGCGCTGAGGTGCCACTGGATCCTCCTCTCCTTGTGGCCTAAGCAGGAGCCCCCTTCCCAATCTCTGCAGCTCAGAAGTGGCAGATGGGGTGTGGGTATGGGATGGAGTGAGGCTAGAAGCTCTTTGTCATTCTTTATTTCAGCGAAGAGCCAGGGTCTGGGTGGGGAAAAGGTGAGGAGGAAAGACAACAAATAAGTATAGAAATAAATCCAAGTTCAAGTCAAAGGGAACTTCTAAAATTCAAAATGGTCTTCCTTCCAACTTCACAGAACTCATCCCTGATCCTCCATGCCCAGTTCATTCCGCCCCGGGGACGGTGATGCTGCTCCTTCTCTGGGCAGCCTTGTGCCCTTTCATCACCTACCAAGTTCAAGGTCCCTTTCAGGCCGAACTCAAGTGCCCCTCCTTCCGTGGCGCCTTCGCCGGCTCCTGCCCCCACCTCAACATTGTCCTGACCTCCCCGCCCTCCACGCACACCCAGGTCCCCACCCCACTTCCTGTGGCTGGTGTGGGGTGGCGTTTTTCCCTCTCTGGGCAGGCTTGCCACCTCCAGGGGACGGGGGCATGACGGGTACCCAAGAAGGGAAGGAGGCGGGTAGAGAAAGATGCTTGGGCTGAGACAGCCAGAGCAAGGGGAGAGAGGCAGGGAGCGGGGCAAAGGGCAGAAACGGGGGAGGCACAGAAAAGGAAGAGGAAGGTGAGGGAGGAGGGATGAGCCAGCAGCGCTTATTGGACTAAACACAGTCCCGGGACAGCAAGTAATTCAGGCCTGAGTCAGCAAATTTCACCCATAATTTCTTAAGCATCTGTCAGGCCACTGCCTCCCCACCCCCCGCCGTGAAAGGAGCAGCCGTTTCTAAGGGAGCTAGAGCGAAAGCCTCATTTAGCAAATGAGGGAAAGGCTTAAAAATACCTCAAGGAGTCACCCTCCATGAAGGCGAGGCCACCCCCTATCCTGCTGCTCTCCACACCCCTCCCCCAGTTCAGCAAGGCCCATGAGAAGGGCTGGGGACAAATGGCTGGAGTGGAGGAGCGGGTCACAGTGTTTGCATGTGACATCGTGTGACCCCGGGACCGTGGGGTCGTGTGCCGCTGGGATGGCCTGTGTTGCTGTGCCAGCGCGTGAAGGTGCAGTGGGGAGAGGCCTGGCCCTGCCTCTGTGGGGCTGAGGGGAGGGGCTTGTAACAGGGTGTGACAGCACAGGCGGAGGGGGCGGATGCTATCTTGTATGTTCCCGCCTGGCAGACGGGTGGCGCTGGGCACATGCGTGAGTGACACAAGTCAGTGTTTCCATAAGTACACATTCAAATGATGTGTGATGGCTCATGTGTGTGAGACAGACAGACAGACATCGTGGCAGGGAAAGAAGCACATAGATCTTCTGGGCTGGGACTGTCCTCAAGAAACAGGCCACCATCCCCTCTTCTGAGATGGTCTTGGCTAGAGACTCCCCCAGATTTGGCCCCAATTCTCCCTTCCTGTTTCCAGAGGCCACTCCCCCACCTCGGCTTTAGTGCCAATGGCTGACCTTGCTCTGGTCTTGCCCCTGCCGTGAGGCCATCTGTCCAGGAAGTCAGGATGGTTCAGAGCCAACATCTTCCCCCCAAGTGGGATCTTGACCACCGTCTACTCATCCTTTTTTCCCTCCCAGGGCTTGGCCAGGCCTCCACGTGCCTCATCCCTGTTACTCCCACGACAGCCCCACCACCAGGTGAAAACTGACCATGTTTCATAGACAAGACAATGACAACTCAGCTTGGAGAGACCACAGCACACGCCTGGCGGCAACCATGAGGACCCGCCATGCTCCTGTCCAGCTCGTGGTCAGTTCACTATCCAAGGAGAAGCAGAGGGTCCCAGCCACATGGTGGGGACTTCTCGGCTCTCTGGACCTCATCCTGCAGAGGAGGATGCCACCTTTTCCGAATAACTCACCCGGGATTCCTTTGAGCAGGCCGCTTCTGGAGTTAAGTTTTTGTTTTCAGATTCTTAATTCGCTGACAAAGAGGCTGGATGTGGTCTGAGATGGGAGACAGGGGAGGAAACTTGGCGAGCAGAGCAGGGGTCCGGGCTTCCCGACGGAGCATGGGAGCACCCGGATGCCCAGGAACAGTGGGCCCTCCCACACCTGGGTTAAGCCTGCTCATCACCCAGCCCTCTCACCCCACACACTCTGGGCTCACAGAGGATTTGGAGGTGTCCCGGGAAGACTCAGAGAACTAGGTTGGAGGGTGTGTACCTGGCAGCCAAGGCCAATGAGGAGACCTTAACAGTGCAATCTGAGGTACCTGGAAAGCGCTTGCCCTTCCAGTATTTCCCCTGTGAGTCTGCCCTGGTGGCTGACACACCACCATTAGCACTTAATTTGGGGGTTAAGCATTGCCTATCCCTTACGCCATGCTTCTTCTTGCTGCAGTATTGCCGTATTTTTATTCATTCTGCAGAATGAGCCTTTCTCTTTATAACCATCGTTTCCTTCATCGATGAAACCGGGTTAAGAGTGTAACCCTGGCTGGGGGGGCACCCTAAGATTGCTTCCGGGTTCAGAGCCCCAGACTGCGTCCTCCCCTCTGGAAAGCAGCAGGAGCCCCTCTCTCTACCTGCTGAGAGAGCGGGGTTGTGGCAGAGGCTGGGGTGAAGCCTGAGAGCAGAGGCAGTGTAAGCCAAGCTCCTGCCTTCCTGGGCCCCCTTCCGTTCCTGTCCTTCCCTTCACACATCATTTCCATCATTTTAGTCAAGAGTGGGGTTGGGGGGGCTGGTCTGGCCCCCCTCCAGCCGGGACTGGGAAAATCCATCACGCCCCTAACATATATTTTAAAATAACTTACACGCAAAACACCCCCACGCTCCCATTTCTGCGTCTCAGATCTGATTATCTGCAGCTCTCTTTCTCTCTCTCTTTTTTAATAAAAAATTGCTATAAATCTCTTTGTCACAGGAGATATAAGAGGCAGGTTTGCTGGAGAAACTGCCTTGCTGAGTTGTTTTGTAGGTGGTTTGGTGCCCTGCTTTTTTTTTTTTTTTTTTAAACTCTCCTACAGCTCAAGCTGAATTTCAAAGAAGATGAGAGTAAAGGAGAGATGTCCCTGGTTGGCGTTAAAGGAGGGAAGGAAGTTAGCAGGTCTGACGAGGCCCGTCCCTTCTCACCCCAGGAATCCCATGCATGTTTCCACACTGCTTCTGGATTTGGTCGGTGGGACCGAGCCTATGTGATATAGCTCGTTAAAAACACACAAAGCGAGAGAGAGGCATGGACATATATACACTACCAAACGTAAGGTAGATAGCTAGTGGGAAGCAGCCGCATAGCACAGGGAGATCAGCTCGGTGCTTTGTGACCGCCTGGAGGGGTGGGATGCGGAGGGTGGGAGGGAGGGAGACGCAAGAAGGAAGAGATATGGGAACATATGTATATGTATAACTGATTCACTTTGTTATACAGCAGAAACTAACACACCATTGGAAAGCAATTATACTCCAATAAAGGTGTAAAAAAGAAAAACACACGTTCCTTATATACATATGTATAACTGAATCACTTTGCTGTATACCTGAAACTAACACAACATTGTACATCAACTATACTTCAATAGAAAAGAAGAAATATTAAAAAACCCACCCATTACTGTTAGAAAGAATCCTTTGCCTCCCATATCCGTCCCTATCTTCGGGCCTAGGCTGACCGTCATGTGCTGTGGGCCCTTTGGGACTGAGAGGGAAGGGGGGTGGGATGTTGGGCATTGGGGAGCCTGGTCCGTGGAGCCACCAAGGACCTACATCACAAACGATCCACAGATGGACAACTGGCAAGGGAGCTGTTTGCTGGGAAGTTGTCCCAACACACCTGACCCATTTGTTACCCCGTCCACAAAGCAGGTTGAAGGGAGAGAATATTCCCTCAAATGCTCCACTGGAGGTCAGGGTTGAAGAAAAGGAAAACCCAGTGATGCTGCACATGGAATACGGCCCTGTGAGTGCAGGGCCCTCCAGGCCTTGTGTTCCGCAGGTGCTCAGCGGGCGGGGGAAGGGAGGTGTAAGGTGTTCCTCTGGAAGAGAGGCTGGGAAAGGGGTCGTGGGGTGGGAGGGGGAAGGTGGTGAGCCAGGGAGTGGAGGGGGGCATGGCTGGGGGGTGGGGAGAAAGACCAGTCTGAACAAAATGAACATCTGGGAGAGCTGCCGCTGGTCCGCATTCCGGTTCATCCGTCCACGCAGAGTGGACGTCAGGCCCCACGTGGACACCCCTCAGGGCAAAGGACACGAACCTTAGGGTGCAACACATCTGCCACTCGCTGTTCTTTGGACCAGGGCCAGTTTCCTTACATCTTTGTGCCTCAGTTTCCTCGCCGGCACAACGAGGATGACGATAGTGGCTTCAGAGTTGCTGTGGGGCTTAGAGGCACCCTGAAGCTACCCCACACACCTAAAACTGGGCGCACGGGGACTCAGCAGTTGTCCCCGCCCCCAACATCACTCCAGGGAGGGCGCTGCAGGGCGTTTGCTCCAGGCCCTTCCAGGCCTTCTTTACAACAAGGCAGGTTTTGCCAGCACACCATAAGTAAGCAGGACACAGCGCCACCCAGCCATTCCATGGCCTCTCTGTCTCGCCGGCCGCTGCCAGAGGAGGTGTATTTCATTTGTATTTAATGAAGTCCAGTAACGCGGCAGTATATGAATCACAGTGTAACGCACAAGAGAGAATACCAGATAAATGTATAGGTCTGTGTGCGTGTGTCTATCTATGTATACACGCATGCACACATTTATTGGGGTTTTCAGGCCCACTACAGTTATTAATCTGATTCAGAGCCTGCGGCCTGGTTTAATATATTAAGTGAAATGGCAAGTCTGTATCCGTCTTTCCCTCGTCTTGCTCCCTACCTTCTGTCTGCTCTCCAGGACAACACCGTGCATATGCCATATTAGATTCCATTTTGGTCCTGTTCTGATAAGCAGGAGATTAAATAATGAATGAGATTCCCATTAGCTGAATTTTTTTTTTGGCATATTTCAGGCAACCTTTTCCCTTTTTAATCAAATTGGCTCTGTATCGCAGAATATTTTTACATTGATTTGAAAGAAAAGGATTTCTTTTAAAAGGCCCGGTTACACTGACATCCCAACGTGTATGAAACTTGGCCGGCACAGGCATCGGTGAGGAGAAGGGGCTGGGGTGCAGCTGGAGGGCAGCAAGTGGGATCTGGAAAAGAACCTGCTCCGTCCACCTTCCCTCCTCCCCACCTCACTCCTTTCCTCTTCTTTTCCAGATTCTTCTGCTCTTAGACTAAGGGGCTCGGGGAGACACGTGGCTCCTTTATTTTTGTTAGAAAGCAGGACTGTTCGTTGAAATGTTATCCCATGCGTGATAAGAACTACGTGTAAGGCACCCATCCTTCTGGAAGCTTCCTTCATTTAGTTGAGGCCACCGCCTTCCTCTTAGGAAGACCCCGAGACACATCCTACCTTTCAGAGAGCTGTGCAAGGGACCCAGTGCCCAAATTCCCAGGAACACAGGGCACGAGAATCTCACTCCTCCACGTGCTCCCCTCCCCCGACACAGGTGCTTGTCATCCACCCTGACTAAAAACATGTCCTTCATGGAAAAATCAAGTTTTGTTTTTCTTTTTTCCCCCGGGGGGGTGGATAAGAGAGGAGAAGGCTTGGTAAATCTGAAGACCTCATCACACCTCGCTATTGGATCCTTCCGCTTTCTAGCTCTGCAGGCAGAGTTCGGAAGACCCAGGTTCCAGGCTGCTTTCTCCTGGGCCCGGCTCACAATGTCCGGGGCTCCCCTTTACTGAGTCCCAACAATGCATGAGGGGGTGTGATAGGTGGTTGAGGGCTAGGCCTCTCCACAAGCTTCAGGCAGGTGTAATCAGTATCACCACTGAAGTGACAGAGGTGACCTGGGCTCACCACACCCAGGTCACTTGTCCACAGACCACAGCTAATAAGTACGAGAGTCTGGATTCAGGCCCGGGCCAAACTCAGGTGCACACACTCTCCCCCGACCCGGCCTTGCTGGTGGTATCCCGTGGTCTTCCTGGTGCAAAGTTCCCATTGCTTCCTGCTCTGTGGTGTGTGAGGTTGTCTCTGTCCCCTTCTCTGCGACCCCTGTCCTCAGCTCTGGTCTCTTGACTACAGGGGACTAACTGAGGGGGTCGGGATGAGAGCGTGGTAGCTGCAGTAGCCATAACCTAGTCCCGCAGAGGCCCCTCCGGACAGCAGGCGGGAGTAGTCTGCAGGTTCACCACGGGACCCCCTGCACCCAGTGCTCAGGACACATGGGTTGACTGACCGTAAGTGAAGGCTCAGGGGGGCCAGGGTGGGCCCGGCCTGCTGACTCTCCTCAGATATCTGAGGTCATGCAGGAGAAACGGAGAGCCTGACCTGCCTATCTCGTGTCTTGGGGAGTGTGGCTGTCCCCAGGGATTTCCCACGCGAACAAACACTCCCACGGGCTTTCAGAGATGCCTGGACCAACCCGGAATGCGGTTAGTGCTTCTCCCTCCCCTGAGAACCTGGGCTGCTGGCTGATGAGGGGCAGGTGGTGTGATGCGCTGGTTCCCACTGAGGGGCAAACTGGGTCCTGCAGACAACGCAAAGCGTTGGAGTCGGGAGGAATCATGGGGGCCTCACGGCCCCCTCGGAGATGCTTCTAGGCTGGGGCAGCTGGTCCCTGCACAGGAGGCTGCCTGTGCTATGGGACAGCCCTGCTCTAAGCAAGTTTTTTTTTTTTTTTTTTTTTTTTTTTTGCGCTATGTGGACCTCTCACTGTTGTGGCCTCTCCCGCTGCAGAGCACAGGCTCTGGACGTGCAGGCTCAGCGGCCACGGCTCATGGGCCCAGCTGCTCTGCGGCATGTGGGATCTTCCCGGACCGGGGCACGAACCCGTGTCCCCTGCATCGGCAGGTGGACTCTCAACCACTGTGCCACCAGGGAAGCCCTAAGCAAGCTCTTTACGCTGAGCTAAACCTGCCCGCTCATCCCTCCTACACCCCGGCCCACTCTAGGATATCCTGATAAGGGCTGGGGACCCCACCCTGACCCTGCCACCGAGGTTCCGAAAGCCTAGGGAGGGGGCTGCATCTGGAAGGGGCCGGATGTGGAGGGGGCAGGTCGACAGAGTCTGGCAGCGATGCCCTCCCAGCCTTCTGATTCCCAATACGCGGGCAGTTCACAGCCGGTGACAGGAGTAGGCGGTGGGGAGCTGAGGGTCTGCTGGGGACGACAGACGTACTGGACACTCAGTGCCAACACCGGAGACCCACCGCAGGGACGGAGACGCAGTTCACAGGCGGTTTCTTGCGTTACCCTGCCCAGGCCTAACCGCCATCCTTCCCTGGCTCCCTCTGGGCAACCGAGACACACTTTGCTTTACGAAGTCACCCTTCACTCACAGTGTGTCAGGGCCACGCACACCCCTGGGCAGAGTGAGCTGCTTAGGTCCGGCCTGAAAGTCGTTTTGCTTGTTAGAACTGGGGATGAGAAAGGCTATCGGAGGCAGAGACGGCCTCGGGGAGATTTTCAGGTGTTGACCGGACAGAGGCTGCCCCTCCCTGTGAAGACACACGTGAGATCCTTGGGAGAGTGTGACAAGTAAAGGACGGAAGGAGGAGATAAGAGAAGTGAGCTGTGGATGCCCCGCCGCTGCTCCCCTGGCAGCCCGGGCTTACACAGTCCCTGGTCCATGTTCCAGGTCCAATTAATCTCTTCTCTCCCCTGTCTCCTTCCCCCTCCAGCTCCTGAAGACAAGGGAAGGAGAGCGTGCCCTTTTGGCTGATGCCTCCGCTGAATTATTTGAGAGATGAGACTTTAAATGGATGTTTAAAGGGCCAGAGGCCCAGGCCTCCATTCCAGGGCGCCTGGAGGTCTGGACCTGCAGGAAGGTGTGGGTAGGCAGCCCTGCCCCCTGCCCACCCCTCCCTGTGCTGCCGGGACCTCAGGCTGACTGACGACCCAAGGATGGGGCCTGACATCACCGGTGTGCTCGTGTACACAGGTGGGCACCCCTGCACGTGTGTGTGCTGGTGGGCACTGTCTCAGCACACAGGCCCATACACAGTTTGGGCACACAGTTTTGTGGACGTGTTGGGGAGGGATGGCTGTGGCACGTGAAGGCTCCATTGTGTGCCCGGCAATCACCTTTTGTGTGCACGCGTGTAGGCGTGACTGCATGAATCAGGGTGTGCAAAACTAAGTGAATGGGCATGTTTCCTTACGTGAGCAGAGAGGGGAGGGTCTGGGCAGTGGCTGGCCCCATGGCCTGGCAGGAGCTGACCTGCAGGGAGTGCCGCCCCCTTGTTCTTGGACTTCGGCTTCTGTAACATCCAGAGACAGGGAGAGGGGCTGCTTTCCCAGAGACAGAAACCAAATTGCCCAAATTTTAAGGAGAGAGTCTTGGGATTTATTCTGAGTTCAGAAATCTAGAAGAGAGAGAGTGTCCCAAAATGTGAGATCTGTGCTTGTCTGTGTGTGCACGTGACTGCAGCTGTGAGACTGTGTGAGTTTGGTACACCCTGATTCCACGTTAGCCACTGGCTCCTGGTCCTCTGTGTGTGTGTGTGTGTGTGTGTGTGTGAGAAGGAGGAGACTGGAGGGCCAGCTTTGGTCAAACCCTCTCCAGGAGATGAGGCTATGGAGCAACTTGTCTGTGGGCGTCACTGCTCTCTCCTTCTCACGCTAAAGTCTCCGGTGAGTGAAAAACTTTGGGAATTGATTGGCACTCAGGAGAAGTAAGATATGTGAAGTCCTACGGCGTCCATCAGGTCCAGCAAACTAAAGGTCTCTGAAATCCGGGAGAATAGCCACCACTGAGGCAGAGCTCTCCTCAGGGTCTCCTCTTATCCAGAGGGACAGACAGACTGGGGTGAAGACAAGGCTGGGGCTGGATGGGGGTGCTGGCACAGCTCCCTGCGTGCCTGGGTCATGGCCCTCCCAGCCAGGAGCTCTGCCCACAGCTGCCCCTCCCAGCCACCATTTCTCCACGTTCTGGTGGCCAGGCATGTGGGCGCCTGCCCTCCCGGTCTACCTCCTCCAAGGAGCAAGTCCTGCCCACTCAGCACCCCTTTCTTTGCTATGTGTTGGGTTTTTTTCCACTCACTTACTCCTATTCTACTGATCAACCATACACACTGCTGCCAGCCAGGTGCTGGGGTTGAGAAAGGGCGAACTTCAATCTCATACAAGTTCATTAAGCGTTCATTGAGCGCCTACTGTGGGTGAGGTGCTGAGGGTCCTTTGCTGGACAAGACAGCTATGATGCTTTCTTTCACAGAATTTATAACCTGGTGGGGGAGATTGCTAATGGTGTGGTTATAAACTGGAGTGCCTGGTGCTGTCTGGAGTACAGAGCGGAGGGTTGGAGCACACAGAAGGTCTCCAGGCTGGAGTTCACTGAGTCACACATCTTATCCCAATCAGAGTGGAAACTTCCAGGAGCCCAGGACAGCATTTATCTTCATCACCTCCACAGCCCTTATCTCAGGTCTGTCTGGGTTTTCCTAGACTATGAAGAGATGGATGGATGGATGGATGGATGGATGGATGGATGAATGGATGCATGGAAAGATGGATGGATGGATGGATGTCGCTTATATCACATTCTGACCTCTTAGCTTTGGAAACTTGGACTGCGTGACCAGGTCAGAACTCAGTGCTAAGTGGTAGCAGCGACACTCACTGCCTGCCCCTGGCTCCTCCCAGGAGGTGGCAGCTGGGCAAAGGAGCCTCCCCTTCCAGCCCAGGCTGTGCACACACATTATTGGCTTGCTCCTCAGTCATGCCTTTTCCAGCTAGCTGCTCCTGTCACAGCACATCTTGTTAGCCCTGGAGGCTCAATGAAATGGAAATTCATGTTTAAATTTAAAAACAACATATTGACCCTGGGCACCAGCGATGTCTACGTTTTTAATAACTTACTCGGAACGAAGGCTTGGATGAGCATGTGTGTTTCTTCATGTCTGTGTGTCCCAAGTGTGTGGACTTGTGTGTTTCATGGGGTGCCTTTCTGCATTTATGTGGGTGTCTGTAGTGTTTTCACCTGTGTCAGTGAGCGTCTCTGTGTGTGTCAGCATTTGCTCTGGTGCGCCATGTGTCTCACTTTGTGGTTAAGGCTGTGCGAGGCTGTTGTGGGATGTGTTCGAAAGGTTTGATTTGATTGGGACGTGTTCAGGGAGCTCAGAGAGCCCTTCACCCCTTCCATCTCTTGGCAGAATCAGCATCTACCCCTTGGGACAAATGCTTCCTTCCCACTGAAGCCCCGCAGCCTTCCAGGGCCCCATTCCTCCTTGCTAAGGGACCCATCCTCCTCCCTCTCTGTGTCACCCTCTGCTATGAAGGAAGACCAACAGTCTGATGGTCCAGAGGCCCAGGATCTGGCCCTGTACCACCAGCTGTATAGCTGAGCTAAGGGTCTGCATCCTCTGTACTCCAGGTCTCCTTTGTAGGGTGGGGGGCGCCACAGTAAGGCCTCCAAAAGGCCCATCCTAGGGTCTGTCAGCTGTCATGTTATGATTTCTACTCTCAAACCCAGTCTGATAACTGTTATCCTGTTCCAAGAACACTCAGTGTTGGGTCATTGACACTTTTTCTGATTTCCAACCTGATGCAGCAGAGATAAACACCAACACTAGATATATGGCAGGGGCTCAGCAAACACTTGCTCATTGACTGAAAGCAGTATGATGCCAGTTTCAAGTGTCTTATTCTTTCATCCATCTATCCATCCACCCAGCAATGGATTCATTCTACAAACATTTCTTCCTTTCTTACTATTGATATATTCAAAGATGTAAAAGACAGCTTCCACTCCTGAGATTCTTGCAGCCTACTAGGGATGATGGTGCGTAGGGAAGAGCAGGGTAAGAAAGGGCCAGAGTGCTCTGGGGAGGGCTTAGAGGAAGAAAGAGCCTGTTCGAGAGGTGGGATCAGGAAAGGTTTCATGAGGGAGGTGGTGGGAGCAGAACTGAGCCCAGAGGGCTGGATGGGTCAGACGGGGAAGGAAGGAGAAAAGGAGGGGTCCTCCCTGGTGGGCTCATGGAAGGCATGTTTAGAGAAGAGCATGAACAAGTAGGGGGCAGCAGTGGAGAAAATTCAGCCCACCTACCCATCCATGGCCTAGAGCACTATCTTTCCCATCACCGTGCAGTTCTTTCATTACCCTTAGGACAAAAGCAGAGAGGCCCAATCACCTCTCTTTCAGAGATGGGAAACTTGGTCCAGGAGGGTTGAGTGTCGAGGCCAAAGTCATACAGCAAGTGTGTGACAAAGTAGGGACCACAACCCAAGTCTCTGGACCCTGTGACCTGGGGTCTCCTTCTCAATGATGGGCTAAAGAACCCATCCAGAAAGTTTTTAAAAAGCCTTATTTTTTAACTTCAAGAGAAGTGGGAAAGGGTCTGTGAGCACCTTGTTTCTATTACCTCTTGAAAATTGACATAATGCCTTGGCAGCTCCCCTTTAATATTCTGCTGTATGTGGAGCCTGACGATTTCCACCATCGAATGTGACAGGTTGGGAAGATTAAAAAGAGGAGCTAAACTAGCACCAGTTGGAGCTGAGGAAAAGTATCACATTTATGAATAATTTCAGCTGAATCCTCACAACACGACACTCCCTGGACAGATCACATTCATTATCTTATTCACCACGACTACTGCAATATTAGTGATTTGTTACCGAATCAATTATTAATTCATACAGGAGAACGAGGCTCTGTCACTTAACTCTTCTCTGAATGTTGGGCCCAGGGAGGGGCAGGGAGGGGCAAACAGCCAGATTTAACCTTCATTCCTTGGTTTGGGCTCTTCTAGAACGTGGAAGGACAGCTAAGGGTGGTGGCAAGTGAGACATCTGGTTAGGGGGAGTGTGTCATGCCCCTCAGAGCTGTGGCCTGAAACCACAGACATCCAATACAACAGAGCAATGCAGAGCCCAGAGGTCTGTCGGGGCCAACTGAGGACATCCATCCATCCATCCATCCATCCATCCATCCATCCATCCATCCAATCATCCATCCATCTAATCATCCGTCCATCCATCTGTCCATCCATCCAATTTATTGCTAGCCATTTGAAGTATCTGACTCAAATAATTTGCTCTGTAATCCTCCCTTCTCTGACAACCCATGCAAATCCTCCCAACTTTCAGAGCCCAACTCAAGTGATCAACCTCCAGGACAACCCCCCACCCTCGGCTTTCCAGCTCTCCAGCTGCTATCCCAGGAATTCCTCAGCCCTTTGCTTGAGGTGGATCCACACTTGACCGAACACAGTTTTCACATGAATGTCTTGTCTCCTTAGCCCAAGATTCCTCAAAGTATCTTGGGATCTGTTTCATATCACCTGGTCTGTTCCTTAAGAAAGCACATCCTGGAACCCCATCCTGGACACACTGAGTCTGAGCTCTGGGGCTGAGGCCTGGGAACCAGCCTTTTAAAAGAGGACCCAGGGGATCCTTGGGCACACTGCTGGGCCAGCCTGGGAGGTCCCTGTGTCTTCTCAGGCACCACACCCAGGGCTGGGCCTTCAGGCAGCTGAGGGGCTATAGGACTCTCGAGTGTCCAGGCCTTGTTAACAGGCTGTGGCCTTCCTCCTGCTCTTCCTCACTCTGCATATCCCCTGTTGTTGCAACACATCTGCCGTGTGTTGAGGGGCAGAAACGCACACTTCTGAAATCAGGGAGGCTTGGAAGCAAGGCAGGTGGAAATGTTAGGGGCGGCAGTGTCTCCCTGGGGAACTGAGAGGGGAAGAGGGAGGGAGGGCAAGAGAGGAGAGAGAGAGAGGAAAGGAAAGGAGAAAGTATGGAAGAAGAAGGAGTAAAGAAAAACATTAACGGGGGAAAGGAAGAAAGGCAGGAAGGAAGGATGGAAAGAAAGCAACAGGAAATAAAGAAGCCGCCTCCGTCACGTGAGGCTGCCCGTAGCCTTTGGTGAGCCGGCACCATTGCAGTTTTCCGGACAGGGAACCTGGGCTCCGAGGGGAGGAGGCTGGGAGCCGGGTCTACGTGTGAACAAGCCCATCTGCAGGGGTGGCTCGTGATGAGTGGGAGCTCCCTCCAGCTGTTCCCTTCCCCACAACCCGCCCAAAGACAGTGCTGGACTTCCCCAGCTTTTCCCTCTTCCTCCCTGTTTCTCTGACTTGACCTGTGGGCAATCTCCTTTTCCGCAGGTTTAGGATCCTTCCCCACATCTTCCCAGGGCCCTGCCAGCAAAATACAACAGCCCCAGTGAACACCTGCCATTGGCCAAGTGGTGCTGACTCGCTTTGGCAGCCTGAGGGCGGGGCCCACCGGGGCCCACCCTCAGGCCTCCCGGGGTGCTTCTTGCCTGTCTGACCAGTAGCTGGAACCCTCTCCCAGAAGCATGCCCTGCCCCAGAGCCCACCGGGAAGTCAGGAGAGAGATAAAGCTAGGAGGAGAGAGTTACAGGTACCAAGGTTACAGGGACCCCGGAGCCCAGTCTGATCCTAATCTTGGCCACCTCCGGACCCTGGCAACCCCACCTTGTTGTCCCGTCAGACCCTCTGGGCATCCCAGTCTTTCTGCAAAGACCACTTAGAGCCCAGACCCACAGAGGGGCGGGTAAGAAATGTCACCTGCTCATAATGAGTCGTGTGGGTGATAGTTTATCTGAAGGATGGTCTGAAGGATGTTTTGGGGCCAACTGAGCTCCAAGCTCCTAAATCCTTCCTCTTAACCCCTCAGTTCCCTCAGTTCAACGGCCGGCACCTGGCCACACCCTTGGTGGGTCTGATCTCTTGGAAGTGCCACCAGTTAGGGATATCATGGAAACTCATCTCTCTTTCAAGGCAAAGCGGTTTGACCAAAGGCCCCAGTCATGTCCCCGCCCGGCCTCTCCGTCTGTCCCCCTCCACACAGTGGGGATGCAGAAAAGTAAGCATGCGGTTGGAGAAGGCCAGAAACTCCAGTGCCCAGCTCCGCCGGCTGTAATTACCGCTGGATAAATAAACCAGAGGGAGAACATCGTCGAAAAATCTCATTACTGTGTGGCTCGGAGGTTTCAACCTTGGCCAAGTTCGGGCAGGTCTGATTTTTCGTGGAGTCCTAAACCCCGAGCACTTAGGCCGTCCTGGCTGGTCACTCCTGGTGGCTCTGCTTCCTTTGTTCAGAACCACTGCCCCCTCCGAGCCTCCAAACGTAATTTTCAGAGTGAAAGGGGCTTTAGAGACCACCTAACCCAACCCTGAAAGAGCCATGAAGAAGGAACCAGAAGGTTTGGGTTCGGCACCAGTCCCCTCGTTGTGTGGCGCAAGTCGAGTCCCTTGCCTCACCTATGTTTTCCTCATTTTCAATTTTTTTTTTTTTTTTTGCGGTACGCGGGCTTCTCACTGTTGTGGCCTCTCCCGTTGCAGAGCACAGGCTCCGGACGCGCAGGCTCAGCAGCCATGGCTCACGGGCCCAGCCGCTCCACGGCATGTGGGATCCTCCCGGACCGGGGCACGAACCCGTGTCCCCTGCATCGGCAGGCGGACTCTCAACCACTGCGCCACCAGGGAAGCCCTCATTTTCAAAATTTAACGTGGAATAAAAACATATCCCTGACTGTCTCATAGGGTTGCTGTGAGGATAATCAAAAAATGTTGCAAAGCATCTCTCAGACAGGAAGAAGACCACTGAACATTCTTTTTAGAGGAGAAACTAATGCCCAGAGAGATTTGGTAACTTGCCAAAGGCACACAGCTTCTCGAATCATCGACGGGGCGCCCACTGTCGGGGAGTGTGTGGGTCCCCTGAGAGCCAGACTGTCCACCTGAGCCAAGGTTAGGTGCACTTGACAATTCCTTTCTGGAAGACTTAGTTGACTTTCATGCTAATCTGGTGTCTGGCATGGAGCTGGTGCACAGAGTAGGGTGGAAGGGGGGCCGGATGGAAGGGACCTACTGGATTCCTTTGACGAGGCTGCAGGGTCCAGCGGTGAGCACCTGGGATGCAGGTCCCCTCTGCCCTCAAGGGCGGGCAGTGCCCTATTCCTCTTTATTTCCTCAGCGCCTAGTGCGGGGCCTCACACCCAGGAGGGGCTCAATCAATGTGATGGAACGTATAGGCTAATTGCTAATCAATATTGGTTTTACTTTTCTATGTTTGATTACATGGGTTTACAAATGAATTGCACATTTAAGTGATGAAACTGCATTTCTTTAAAATGATTCCAGAATTATCTTCGTGGTTGCAACTCAAGAAAGATGTACTGGGGAGGGGTTTAATCTCCCGGCAATGTTCTACTTGGGGAACCACAGGCACTCTGAGAATCAGGGCAAGAGGCAGGGGAGAAGGGGCTGGGGCTGAGGTCTGTGACCCCAGAGAAACCTCCCACCAGGGCCCCGGCCTCAGGGCTGCTGGGAGCTAGAGCGGAGTCCAAGCCTGAGGATTCGCAGCATTTCCGGATGGGTGGAGCCCCTATCCCATCCTTCCCAGGGGGAGAGGGCAGGGAGAGACCTTGGTGCTCCCACTGGGGAGAGGCCCAAAGAGCTGCCTCAGGGTGTGGTCAGGGCCAGGAGGGGAGGGACGTGGCTGTGTGGCCTGGACCGCTGGTCAGGAAGTCAGCTGGGTGCCCTCTCCCTGGCAGAGTGGAGACAATAAAACCCTCAGGAAAACTCTCGGGTACCTACAGTATAGGACCCAGGGGCCAACACGGTCCACTCTACACTGGGAGGGTCCCTACAGGATTTTTTTAAGGACAAAGAGAACAACAGTCCTGCTGGGTTCCTGGCCTGTCTGCTTCTCCTCGCAAGTCCCCGGACCTCTGGCAGGGCCAGTTCACAGAAGGATCTGGGGGAGGGACGGAGCCCTGTGGTGGCACAGGGTCAGTGGGAGGGGTGTCCTCTGTGAAGGACTCACAAAACGGCCACTCTGGGCTTCTGGCAGCTGCATCTCGTGCTCGTGTGAGCCATCTGCTATCCTCATCCAGCAGCACATCGATCCACCAGCTTTGGGCACCCTGCTGTGAGGCTTGGGGGTGGGGACGAGGGCCCGAAGACTTCGCAGCCCTGATCTTGCCTGAAAGAAGACGGCCATGCAGTGAGGGGAAAACTGGCCCTCTGCAGGGAAGGAGCTGCAGGGGCTGATTCTTGTCCGGTGTCTGATGGCCGGCAGCAGCTGTGAGAAGCAGCGTGGCCTCACCGTGAGGGTGCGGCCCTCACCGGCCACGTGACTCTGGGCAGCTACTGCACTTCTTGGCGCCTCAGTTTCCTCATCTGGTAAAAGGGATGACAGCCCTTAGCTCACAGGGCCGTTAGGAGGAGTGAATGAAGCAACTGAGAATGGGATTTCAGGCCTGTGGACGGAATCCTCAGGGAAGGCTGTGTGTAGGAGGTGGGACTTGAGCCGGTGGCGAGAGAGGGAAGTGCAGGGAACTGCCTGAGCCAAGTGTGGAGGCGGGACAGGCCCTGGGAGCCCTATGCGGGGGCGCTGTGTCCCCCTCCTGCCTGCAAGGATGCTCTGCACAGCAGGGCAGGGGTCCGGGTGGCGTGGGCGCCATCAGGATGGCCCAGCTCCTGGCAGAGAACAGGGCACAGTGCTTGTCCCCTGAGCTTGGGGGCTGGGCCTGCCCAGAGGTATGACTGCTTCAGCCAACAGGCAGAGCAACCGTTTTCCTGAGCCTCACGAAGGGAATTTTCGGAGCACAAGCCGCAGGCCCGGAGCGTTGCCAACACTGGGAAAAGTGCAGTGCCCACAGCAGATCAGAGTTTCCTCCCAGCTCCTGGAGCCCTGCCTCCTGGTCTCCCTGGGAGCCTCAACTGTCTGGATGCCTGTGAGGGACCGTAGGGCCTAGCCTTCCCCAGTAAGAGCCTGATGCCATGTCTGATTGCCCTGCTCTGGTCCAGCTTGAGTAAGGACTTGGCTTGAGCCTGGGACATTCCAAGTCTCCTTGGCCAATTTTCCCCCTTCCCCCAACTCGCTCTTTCCTGTAGGATCTGCTGGATCTTCAGTCTTGACCCTCCCACCTCTGACCCCATCACCTCCCTCCCAGCCCTCTCAGGGCACATGCCAGCCCGCATTCTGCCAAGAGTCTCCCAGCCCATGGTTGGAGGCAGGATCTCCCCATACCCCTAGTTTGCAGAGGTGGAAACTCAGGTTCTGAGGAAGCATTACAGGCAGGGCTGTAACCAGAACACGGCTCCCCGGCTCCCCGGCTCTTCCTGCTCAGCCCGCCTTCTCTACCTCCCTGGGCTCTGGCTGGCCCGGCTTCAGATGCCACGGGGTCTCTGCCACCTTCTTAAATACGGGGGACCTCGTCGCTGCCACCCCGGGCCCCGCAAAGCTTTTCTTTAACCACGTCAGCACACACGCACCTCTGCCTGCAGTGGAGGAGGCACTTGGAGTCCTCCTGCTCTGATGGATGGCCGCCCCTGCTCTTGCTTGTGTCATGAGTGTGAGTCATGTCTCCCCAGCCAGACAGTGACCTGGCCGCCTGCCGCTGCAGCCACGCGCTCCTTTCTCCAGAGTCCGGGGGCCTGAGCGCACAGTGGGGACTCAGTGGGAGCCACTGAGTGATAAATGGACTGGAGACTCAGGCGTGAGTCTGCGTCTGAGGCGTGAGAGTGATTGAGGTCGACCTTTGCTCTCTGCGTAGAAAATGCGCTCCTGGAGCAAACTGATGGTCAAGCCACCCGAGGACAGTCACGTGAAGCCTATGGAACGTGAACTGTAAACATCTGATGTGAATTCAAGCTTCCCTCGGTCCGTGTGGATTAGTGTGGCCTGATTCTCTCCGTGGAAGGCAATCCTCACGTCTCTCTCTGATCACCCACGTTAATGTCTTTTTAGAAAGAACGCAGCAGAGTGTGAGCAAACACGGAGAGGGGATATTCCTGGGTCCTTGCCCTTAAGAGCTCTCATTTCCAAAAGCCAGCCCTTTGTGTCTAGCTCAAATCCCTCTTGCTGTAAGAGACGCCACTATGCTGCTGGTAACAAATTACTACGTCCATTCGACAGGTGAGGAGACTGAGTCTAGGGGGCAGGTGATTCCCTCAAGATCACAGAAGGGTTTAGTGCCTGAGCAGGGACCAGACTCCTGGCCTCATTAGGCACTTTCAGCATCCCTTCTTTCATCAGCAAGTGCAGAGCGGGAGGGGATGGCAGCCTGCCTCACCCTGGGAGGGCCGGGCAGTGGCAACCCTTGTGGCCCATTAAGAAAAACAGCTGCCTTTTCCCCACTCCAACAGGCCGCCAGTGAAACAAACAGGATATTTACCAGGGAGAAAGGAGGAGCCTCTTGGCTCCCAGTGCCCCCTTCCCTCACACTCCTTGTAGCTTTGACTCCAAACCCCTGCCTTTATTAAGTGCACCACTCAAAAGGCAAAGTCATTCCTGCAAGTGTCAGGGATAAGTGGGGGAACCGGGAGAGGAGACTGAAGCCTGGGGGAGGGAGCAGCTGTACCCAAAAACGTGAGACTGAATGTGTATTATTGCACGTGGGAGCCTGTGAGTGTGTATGTGAATGTGTGTGAGTGCATGTGTGTATGTGAATGTGTGTGAGTGTGTATGTGTGTGTTCCTGCACATGGGTGGGGTGAGGGAGAGTCCTGTGACTAGGGGACGCTGCCCTTTACAGTTGCCCTGGTGACGTTCATGGCCCATACCCTGCCATGTTTTGCCAAGGAAACTGGCCAGAGACCACCCCCATTGCTGCCTTTCTCAATGGAAAAGGCTCCCTTGCTTTACTTCTCCAACAGAAATGACCCACAAATGCTCCTGTTCCTCCTAGCTTCTGCAATGAGCACAGCCCACCCCCAAACCTCTCCCGGGCTCTTCAGAGGACACGCAGTACCCAGCCCTCTGTCTCGTTTTCCCAAGCCACGTTCTCTGATGCTCAGTAGGGCTGGAAAGGATACAGGAACAGCTGGTGCTCCCAGTGTGCAGGTCTTCCAGTTAGAATGGACACTCCTCCCGCACACATGAGCTTGCTCGTCAGCTCAAGACAAGCCCGTGTAATGCCCCAGTACAGTGCTGAGAGTTCTAGCAGGTGGGCTGGGGGCAGAGGAAGCAGACAAGGTGGGCCCGGTCCTTGGCTCATCCACATCTGATTGGTCTGTGAGAGTCTTCCTGGTGAAATAAACGGCACTAAAGATTTGACTGGAATTTCTCAAGTCTTGTGGGGTGCTGACTCCAGGGGGGACTGGCTTTCACAGGGAAGGAAGACCCTGTGGGACCAACATGGGCTGGGAAGGCTGCCTGGAGGGGGTGGGGCTGGAGGTGGGTCTACAGTGGGGTTAAGAAACGTTGTTGGCAGAGGCGGGGTCTGAGTGCAGCGCCCTTGAATTCATCCTTGGCAGACAGCGGGATGCCTACCTTCCTACTCTCCCCTGTTGTTGGCACGTGTGTCCTTGGGTCACTAGCCTATTGTCCCCGCCCAAACCCAGGGCTGAGAGGTGGTGTGAAACTATTGCAGTGAGAAATCAAAATAGTGGAGGTACCCATAGTCCTGGCAACAGTCGTGGCCTTGGTCTACTGAAGCCACCCCCAAGCCCTCTGAAAAAGTGCAGGAAGCCTGCCTGTCCTCCTTTCTCCTTCTCTCCACTCAAAACCTTCAGGAGAATGGCTTTGGGAGGCTCAGGGAGACTGGCCATGGCTGAGACCGTCATGGATCTTCCACTGGGGGTCACCGTGCTACGCGGTCTACCCCAAATAAGGAGCGGCTCCTTGGCCAGATGCCAGACTGGTCATATGCCAGGCCACCTCCTCCTCTTCTCTGAGCGTCTCCCACCTCCACCCTCCTAAGTCCTCTCCTTTGAGAAGCCCTCCAGGACTCATGGCGCCTGGCCTAGTGTGACAGCTTCCTCTTCCATGAACTTGGGATGGTCTAGCTCCCTCCTCTAATAGGTGTGGCACCTACAAGGCTCTGATTGGCTGGTACTCTCAGCCCAGGAATGAGCTGCTCTTGGCTTTATCCCTAGAAAGCCTAGACAGGGTAAAGTGACAAGATCTAAGACAAAACCCAGCTTGTGCACAGGTGTGCTGCTCCTAGGGGCAGGGGGTTATCACGGGAGGCTTTGGGAAGGAGGGGCATCTAGAAGGAATGGAGGAGGACCAGTCTGCCAAGGAGGAAGAGGTGCTCAGAACGGGTGCTGGGCTTGTCAGCACCAGAGGGAGCTGAAGAGAGAAACACGCCTCCTGGGCAGAGAGCTCTGGCCTTCCACCCGAGACCCTGTCTTCCACCTTGGAGGGTCCTGGCCTGGCTCCAGAACCCAGCACCTCTTGCCTTGGGCACTCTGAGCATCCGTGAGCATGTACAAGCAACACTACCCGTGCTATTCCTAATTAAGGGCTTGTGCAGTCCTGCTGCAGCTGGGCTAAGTCTTCCCAGCTGCTTGGTAGCAATGCCTGTGGCCGCAGTGGGGGCCTGTCTCCCCTGAGGCTGTGGATGAAGGGTCACATCTGCCCTCCCCTCCAGCTTCCCAGCCAGGTGATTAGGATATTCCGCCCCGGCCCCGCCACCAAGCTCCCGCTGTCTCCAGCCCCTGCCCCTTCTCATGCCTCCTCCATTCTGGCTAGAAGAGGAGGTCCAGACTCCCCACTCATGCTCTCAAGTCCAGGGCCCTGGGCTCCAGAGCCTCCTCTCTTGCTCCTTGACTTGCTGTCATCTGGACCCCTCCGTGCCATCCCTCACTCTGCTCTTTCAGACCCAAGTGCATCCTCTGTCCCTCCACATCTGGCCATCACCCCACGCAGGTCCCCCCGCGCCCTCTCCAGGAGTGTCCTCTGAGCACTGTGGTCCACACGGCAGGCTCTCCGTTCCCGACACTCCTGTCTCTTAAAGCCTATGCTCCTCTTTGGACATCTGGTCTCGCCCCATCTTGTCGTGGGACCTGTCAGGTGTGAATGTGGGACTCCCGAGGAGAGAGACAACTTGTTCCAATGATCTGGGTTTCCCATCCTGCCAAGTCCAGGGCTGGCACCTGAACATGCTTTGCCCATGACTGCAAAGATGGATCATCTGACCATGTCATCTGTCCCTCGCGGGCTGGTGACATGGGAAGAATCCCTCAGGTTAAAATGGGGAAGCTGTGTACACATCTATTAATATCTTGGCTTTGCAGCAAAGACAGGGTCCTTCCAGGGTTCTAACTCTCTCCCTGTGCCTCAGCCAGGCTGACTAAGGAGGTCTCTGAGAGCAGCCACCTCAAGAAACCCCCCTGCCTTGCCTCCCAGCTTGCCACCTAACTTTATTTAATTGCTCCCTGGCTTTATTGGTACCTCCTAAATTAGAATACCTGAGAGATGGAAAGTTCATAATCACATGATTTCTTTAAAAAAAAGAAAGGGGGCTTCCTTGGTGGCGCAGTGGTTGACAGTCTGCCTGCCGATGCAGGGGACACAGGTTCGTGCCCCGGTCTGGGAAGATCCCACATGCTGTGGAGCGGCTGGGCCCGTGAGCCATGGCCGCTGAGCCTGCGCGTCTGGAGCCTGTGCTCCGCAATGGGAGAGGCCACAGCGGTGAGAGGCCCGCGTACCGCACAAAAAAAAAAAAAAAAAGAAAGGACAGGAGAAAAAAAGAAAGTGCATTTCCTTTCCACCGACTTGTCCATAATTACCTAATTAGAGCGGGCACCGTACAGTTGTCCGTGGGGAAGAAACCTCATGGAGATTCAGGAAGGAAAAGAGTGGGTTCCCTGGGAGAGTTCTAGGGGCAAGAACCAGCTCCCCTGGCACAGGCCAGACCATCTGTATCTGCAAAAGCTAAAGCTGTTTGGCAAAAGCCCTAGGGCTACTGTCCTCGCCAGCTTGGGGACACGGTGGAAGATGGGCACGCCACAGGGCTCAGAACAGGGCTGCCTGTTGAGGGGACCTTTGTCCATACGTTGGTTCTCTGTTAGGTGCCGGGGGTAGGGCCTCCATCACTCAGAGAGGACACAGGTGAGGGCAGAGCTGGCTCCTGTACCGCTGACAACGGCTGGAGGGATAGAAGGCAGGTCGGCAGTGATAGACAGCGGCCACGGCGGGAGGAGAAGGACACAGCCCCTTCCCTCAGGTGAGTATGGTCCCAACTCTGGCTAGGGGCTGCCCCCAATAGCAGAGGACTGGCACCTCAGCTCCCAGCTAGATCTGCCCCCAAGCACGGGTTCTGGCTGTGGGGAGGGGGAGGCGGGCTCTCACTCCCTCATCCCGGCTACGTGGCCACGTCCTCCCACTCCTGAATTTGGCTCCGTGTTTCTACCACCGTAAGAGCTGTGATGTGTGCTGGTAGGTGGCAGCCCAGACTGCCATTTTCAGTGTCCTCAGAAGAGTGGGACTGGACGGAGAACTGGGTAGGGGGTGGAATATGGGGGCACTGGTCCTCTGCCTACCATGGACACTCGAGGGGAAGCCAGGTCCCCTCTCTGGGCTTCAGTTTCCCTTTATGGAAAGCGCTGGCCCGAGGGGCCTGTCTTTTCAGCCCCAGCTCTGGTCCTAGGGTTTGGTGGCAGGTTGAGGGCTGGACAGGATCAGGGTCTGGAGGGAGACAGACTGTCCTGTGACAGAGCCTTAAGGCTGGGCACAGGGCCACACGAGACCTTACTGGTGACCACATGGGGGCTGAGCTGTGGGAGAGCCCATGGAGGAAGCCACGACGGCCCACAAAGACAATAACAAACCTGCAGTAAATTGAGAGGGATGATTGCCTTTCCTGAGTGAGCTGAGCAAGGCCAGGCTTCATGGTTTCTAGGGCACCAACCTCCTTCCTCCATCAGAAAAACCACGGAACCGCTCAGCTTAGGGAGGTGAGGAAGGGGGTTGGAGGGTGTGGAGGGCTGGGGGCAGGGCAGCTTAATGGGGGTCCTGTTTCCTTAAAAGTGTCATTAGGACACGTGGAAAACAATTTGCCTGGCCATGTTGCGTCACTGCCTGTGCGGTTTGCTACACATTAAATTCATTATTTTAACAGGTCAGTGCCTCTGACAGATATTCATTTGTGGGAGATGAGCACGGCTGCTTCTTTAATCCCCGTGGATTACTTGGCTCTTCTGAAAAGCGATACCAGTAACTTGCAGAGACTTTAATCCCAATCACTCCAGACTGTTTACAAGGAGGAAAAAAAAAAAAAAAACCTGCCCGCATGGAGCCAAGTGCCCGTTTCCCAGTCCTGTCCCCTGCAGCCTTGGCAGGGACACGTATGGACACGGAAGCTGGGCATCCCAAGGGAAGCCCCCAGGCCCAGCAGCCTAGAGCACATCCTGGTGGGGATCTGGGGAAGATCCTTTTTCTGCTGAGGCCTCTTTCTTCCATCAGCTAGAAGCTGGTCTCACCTGGTCCCACCCAAAGCGACTGTACAGGATCACTGGCCCGGGTAGGAGGTGGGCATCCTGGGGTGACATTTCGAACACATTACCATTTTTCTCTAAAGGTCTCGGTAGCACAGGTGGGAAACAGCACAGGGGGCCAAGCAGTTGAGTGACAGGGGACCGCTCCAGAGGGGCTCCCACAGGCCAATGTCCAGCTCCTCCCAGGGCTGCTGGGGCATCTGCTCTGTGGACGGTGTAAGACCATGATGGATCTGCCAATGTCCCCAGCTGGGTCCCTCTGGGGAGCTGAGTCCCTCACACAGTCGCAAAGAGGAGGGGACCCGGAGAGCCGCAGTCCTGCAGAGTCCTTAGTGTGACAGCAAGAGAGACTGGCCTGGTACCAAAGACCTGCCGTGCAACGCTTTGCTCTCCTTGCGGTCTCCCAGCTTTGCACAGACCCACTCTACCAACCAGGCTTGACTTCTACTGGGGAAGGCGTCCACGGTGTGTGTGTGTGTGTGTGTGTGTGTGCGCGCGCGCACGCTCACGCATGTTCGCATGCATCTGTTGTGTGTGTGGCCTCGCCTACCTGTGACTATGTCCATCCATGTTCTGGGGGTAGTGGCTAACTGTCCAGTGGATGAGTAATTAATTGGAGAGTGATAAAGCAATTAGTCCCAGAGCTTTCGAAAATAATGAATGAGGGTCCTGTAGATGTCAATATTTGAAAATACTAATTTAAGGCCTATTAGCTGAAACAAATTTTAATTAAACAGGGAATAAGCAGGGTGATGAGAAGAAAATAAAAGCTTTGGCCAGTGACTGAGTCCTTCTGAACACAGAGCAAGGGAAAGGAGAAGGACGGTTTAGATATGAAGCTTGGACCTGGCCAGTCGTCACTTGGGCGATGAGCCAAGGGTGGGCAGGGGTCAGATAGAGAAGGCAATGCCACATTTCTGCTCTGGGTCTCAATCTTCTCATCTGTAAAACGAGAGGGGCCCCCAGGGCGGTTCTCAAGTAGACTTTTGACTGTGAGGGCGGAGGCACAGGGTGGGGGGTAGGGGGGTAGCAGCTGAGCAGAGAGGTTCTCTTCTGTGAGCGTATCCACTGGGGTGTGGCTGTGTTTCCAAGGATGATGTCTATGGGGTGTCACCCCACAGGAGCCGGAACAGAAGAGCTTCACCAGCAGTAGTTGATGGGACACATTAGCCTTTGGAAAGACTCACTACTTGGGTTTTCCTGAACAGGATCATGTAGTTCCCTAAAATCTCAGCTTGGTACAAACTTCAACTCTGCACCCCAAGGAAGAAGATCTGCTGTCAGTGGGGTTACGTGGGACAAGAGGGTCTGCTGGAAAGGTCACTCTCTACCCTGCCAGTGGACACCTAGGGCTCCCGACAGGATGCTTTTCCAGGAGAGCACGTTTATTCACAGTTCCCTCTCCCCACACTCCAACCAACCTTCTCTTGGGAGAAGCCTCCCCACCCCCCAGCCCTCCCCGCCAAGGGCGGGAAGGTGTGTGTATGTCTGTGTGTGTTTGTGTGTGTGCATCTGTGTGTGCCTCTTTATGTGTGCCTATGTGTCTGTGTGTGTCTATACCTGTGTTTATGTGCACAGATCTGTGTGTATTCGTGCCTGTGTCATTGAATATCTCTGTGTGTCTACATGTATATTGATGTGTGTCTGTGTGTGCATTTGTATGTCAAGGGTCCTGGAGTTTCCAGGCAGGCAGTGCCACCCCCACAGGACTGCCCTCTCCCCAGGGCCTCAGCCCTAGAGGACAGAGGCAAGAACTTCAGCTCACACCACAGCACCTTTGTTTGGTTATTTATTTATAAGCTACCACGTTCCACAAATAATCGGAGGTGGAGATCTTGGATAGCCTGGGGATCCCCTCTGGCCGTGCATGGAGGCTGTCCTCTAAGGCTTACTTCAGGAACCCAGAACCACCTCATCTCCTCTGCGGACTGATCTCTGCTGAAGACAACACACTTGGCCTCATCCCTCCGCCTCCTGAGTCAGGCACCTACCTGCAGTTTCTGTTTCCCACTTAGCCTCCAGCATCCCTCCCTGCCCAGGCCCTCTGTCTCCTGACTCTGAAACCGAAAGTCCAGGCTGGCTCGTTCCTTTGAAGATCATGCCCTTTTCTCGGATTCTTCCTCTGGCAGCATCTTGCCCCAGGGGCTGTGGCTTGAAGCTCACTCTCCTCCTGTCCGACCCTCGCAGGAGGTGGACTTCGGCTCTGCACCCTGTCCCCAGCCACCCCAGCCTCACCTCGAGCCTGGCACGACCTCCTGCCCAATCCCCTGCCCCGATCTTTGCAGCTGAGCGAGGCTGGGGGCCCCATGCACTCAGTCAATGCTGCTGGAATTGAAAGTTGCATAATAACCTGGGGCCCCTTGGAAACTTTTCATCTCAACACGGAGACTGATTAAATAGCAACAGGGCTTCCCTGGTGGCGCAGTGGTTGAGAGTCCGCCTGCCGATGCAGGGGACACGAGTTCGTGCCCTGGTCCGGGAGGATCCCACGTGCCGCGGAGCGGCTGGGCCCGTGAGCCATGGCCGCTGGGCCTGCGCGTCCGGGGCCTGTGCTCCGCAACGGGAGAGGCCACAACAGTGGGAGGCCCGCGTACCGCAAAAAAAAAAAATAAAAAAAATAAATAAATAGCAACAAAAATAAATTATGTATACACAGGGTTGTAAAAGCATCCAGAGACTGGAGACTTGGGGTCTGTGCCTCATACAAATGCAAATACTGTAATAGCATTGCAGTGGGTCCCCACCCCCATCCCACACACACCTGGGGAGGGGAAGGTCGGAGCCGGGGAGGATGGTGTACAGCACAGAGCGCCCAAGAGCTCAAGCCTGCTGGGGCTTTAAACAAAACCTAAAGCCAAGCATGAAACCCAACCCAGTGCAGAAAGAAACTGACCCCAGATAACTAAGGTTTAAGGCCTAGTGTGCAAACAAAAGGCTGCAGAAACAGTTTCTATGTCTTGAGTCTGCTGGGCAGACGGGGACCAAATCCCGGAGGTGGAGGTGGAGTGATGGGAGGGGTGATGAGCAGGGAGTCAGGGGGCCTGTTTTCCTGGCTCCTTATCAGTTATCGCCTCCTGGCCTCCGCCAGTGACCCCCCTCCGGGGGCGGAGCCAAAGTGACCCCCCCTCCCCAGGATGCCCTGTCCATGCTGCTCCCCTCTTGGGCACCCTAGGGATCTTGGTAGGGTGCCCGCATTAACAGCGTTCACTTGGGCTGAACGGGGGGCGGGAACTTCTTCTAGCTGCAGGTGTCTCTGGGCAGGGCCGCCTCCCCCATGCCCCCTCCATCGCCAGCTTCCCCCTCAGTCCTGGTTCTGGGGCATGCGTCCCTGGGCTCAGCTGCTGGAGGCCTGGCTACTGGGTCCGGCCTGGGTCTGGGGATGAGTAAAGGGAGGAAAGGACTCCAGACCCCATTCCGGTTGGGTGTCATGGTGAGCTGTGTGCCAGGAGGCCCCTCCGCTGCCCTCTGCCCGGGGACGGCTCTCTCTTTATTCATCATTGGCCGGCCCACCATCTAGTCACTCTCTCACATACAGTAGGCACCCAATGAGAACTGGCCAACTGACTGATTACAAAGTCATTATGCTGAGGACTAGCACTTTTCTTCATGGTGGGCTATTGTCCCCTTCTGATTTGTGTGTCCCCTTCCCTTTCCATTACACAGCTGCTCTCTCCCTTAAGTTACGTGAAGCCTTCATAAACCAGTCACCGTAATAAGATTAAAGTATTAAATTTCCATGGCAGGTGAGCATCGTACTTTATACTTTTCAAAGTGCTATCTTATTAACTCTCTCATCTTCCTAACACATCTGCAAGGCTGCTGGGGCAGGCACCATCATGCCCAATCTACAGATGAAGAAACTGAGGTCCCAAGAGGCTTGTCTGTGCTCACATAATTAGGCCTCCTGAGTCCTAGACTTCCGTCCTGGGGAAAAGCTGTAAAGGGATGAAATAGGTCTCCCTGCCTTGAACATTTAATTTTCCACTGATTGCAAGGATTGAGGGGCACAAAAGATGCCTGTCCATTGCCATTTCTGCCAGGGCAGGGGGGCTGGGACAACAGGTGGCTCAGCCTTGGGTCTTGCCTGGTCATCCCTTTAGGTCCGCTCTTGCTGTGTCCCCAATACACTGGCTGAGGCACAGCCAGCACTGCAGTGGACCCCACCTCTCATCTGTGCACCTCATCTCAGTGGGGGGCTGTTGTGAGGGTCACCTGATGGCATGGGGACTCAGCCTCCAGAGCTCACCCCGACGGGCCCCATCCCAGGAGCCCCCCAACCCCCCTGCATCCCACTTGGGCCCAGAGAGGGAGCTGGGAGATGGGAAAGAGGGCATTTGCGCTCCTATCCCTTATTTGAAAAGACTAAATTAGAGAAAGAAGGGAACAAAAATAAGAGAACTCAGAGCAGGTGGCACTGACCTCCAACTTTATAAACCACAAGAAGAAACAGTGCAATGAAGGCTGCGTGTGGACCAGGCAAAGCAAATCCCAGCAGCAGAGGAATGGAGGTGAGTTGTAAGATGCCACGCAAGCATTTTTAGAGTGGAAAATGCAGGGGAGGATACAACATATTCTCACTCACATAGTTTGATAAAAGTGTCCATACAAAGACCACGTGTCCATGTCATACTGAGAATGAGGGGCCGTCGACACTTAGTGTTTCAGGGTTAGTGGTACCATTCAAGGCAGGGTCCTGGGTGTCTCCTGGAAGCCCCAGAGGACACTCCCAGGATCCACGCCAGGGTACCTCGGTGAGGCCCCCACGGAGAGACTGGCTCTGCTGTCCCACACCCGTGGCCGGCGCCTCCCGGTTACTGCTTCACACCCTCCTCAACATCTTCTTGCAGGAAGCCTTCTTGGATTGACCTCCTACCTCTGATGATTTTCTTACTGTGTCCTCCCAGCACCTTCATACTCTTTATATTTTATGCCCTTTTGATTTGTTCTTGGTTAGAAGTGAGCTTGCAAGGACTGCGAAGTTTCCTTCTAATGTCCGGCTCCTGCCCTAATCCATGGGACGTACAACACAGGAATGCTATTGCCATGTACACATATTTCTGAGCTTGAATGGACTGAGTGAACTGGATGAACCGCCGTTGGAGGTGAGGAGTGATGTAAATTGTGCCCCAGTGGGGCACTGCCCTTCCACCTCCAGGTTCAATGCCCCCCGAGCTGAAGTCTCCCGGAGAAGTGACTGTGCCCCCAAGGAATGCGAGAGCCAGGGTGGGCTTGAGAGAACCTCTGGGCCCCCTCCTTCCTTCTGCAGGTAAGGACACTAGGGGCTGCCTAGGGAAGGAGCTGCTTCACACCACCCAGCAGTTAGAGGTGGCCTGCCTGCAGTCCCGGGCTCTGGTCTTGCCAGCACAGTGTAGCAGGTGGTGTTTCCTCCTCTGCGGGGGCCATCCTTTTTCTATTGTCTGGTCCCCAACTAGACTGAATGCTGCTTGAGGCCAGGATCACATCTTTTGCTCTGTCCCCAGGGTCTCCAGCAGAGCACACAGTAGGCAATGAATAGTAACATCAGAGCCATTGTTTTGGACATAATCTCAAAATGCCATGTCTTGGCCATGACTATCTTTGTCTGGGAACATCTAGTAAGCACTAGCCAACAGCAGAATGGGTGACCTGCCAAGTGTGGAGTCCCTGTTGGAAGGTGGGTGCAAGCAAAGACCAGTGACCACGCCTCAGAGATGGCCCAGGAGGGGATTCCCAGAGCGGGCATGGGGATGGACCACAGAGTTTCAGAGTTTCATTCTCTCCCTTAGGTTTTACGATTCTGTCCCTCTGAGGACGAAGGGACAGATAGAAGTTGCCTGGGTGGCACATGTCTGGAGCCCTGAAGACGACTTGCTCTGTTGAAACCAGTCCTTGAAGTTGGCTAGATCCTTCAGGACTTGAAATGCCTGTGAGAGTTCGGAAGGTTTTAAATAGAGAAATCTCAGCTTTCACAATATGGGGGGCGTTATTTAGGGCCTCGTTGCCAAGGGTAAGGCAGAAAAATCAGGCCTGGTGTCTGACTTCACTGAGCTTATAGTTTTCTTGGGGAGAAGAGAAGTGAAACATAAACCATAAAAAGCAAATTAATAATAAAGAGTTCAGAATAAAGAGAGAAACTGTGTTGCAAGGCCATACATGATTAGCTGCCCAATGACAGGTACAGACAACAAGGCCTGGGGTTACTCCGAGGAGGAGGGAGCATCCACTTCTGGCTGCAGGGCTCATGGAAAGCTCTGAAGGCTGGTTTTGGGCAATTTCAGTCTGTTAACTGCTGTTGTGACCACTGGGATTTGACTTCCAAGGACCATCCAACAGAGCCCATCAATGGTCCGGAAGCCCTGAGCCACTCCTGCGGCTCCCCTGGGGGACAGGGCGTGTCATCCATCCTCTCCACCGGAGTGGCTGCCTGTGGCTCCGGTCCCCAAGGGCAGAGCTGACAAACAGGGGGCTTGGCCATTGTCCTCCCTGCCCTCCCTGCCTCTGAGAGTGAGGTCTGCCGCCTCATTACACCAGCAAGGTATGGGGAGAGTGGCGTGGACTTGGAGGCATGCTGGTGCCTCTCCTCCCCAGTGGGTTGAATAAGCAGTGGAGAGGCTGGACGTGCAGGGGCTGGTCTGTTGATGGCAGGAGACCCAGCCGCAATCAACGAACACCTACAGCCAGGAGCCTCTCCCAGCGGAGGGGGTGGGGAGGGGACTCTGGTCCCTATACCCAACTCCCCCAAGTGTCCCCATGCCTGGTTTGGGAGGCAGGTGGTAAGCCCACCCTCGAACATCCCGGCCCGGTCCCCAGCCCCACATTCACGTCCCGGCTGAAGCCCTGAGCAGGGAAAATGAGTGTGTCTTCCTTTGCTGCTTCTTGTCATCCCTGGGGGAGGATGGCAGCTCGGTGGTGGTGGCAGTACGGATCCAGATCTTTGGACCATCTCCTCTGGAACCCCGGGTGGGAAGAATGACAAGTCCACTTGAGGGGAAACTCTAGGGGGTGTGGTGAGGGTCCAGAGCAGGCCCCGCCCTCTCTTGTGAGGGTTCCCATCTCCCCCAGCCCCCGTCGGGGCTTCCCTCGGCCCCCCTTTCGGGGCTCAGGGGTGCTGCCCCTCAGCACATCCCACGTTTCAGGACTTAGATCCTCAGCATCCTGGTTGCTTGTGAACAAAACCTCTTTTTAGCTGAGCTGAGACAAGGGGGAATTTTTCCAGCTGAACTTTCTCCAAGAGAGCAACACGGGAATCTAGAAGCCATTGGGGATTGCATATCTCGCAGGAGGCCCAGGGCTTGGCTGGCTGACCAGTTTCAGCCCACTGCCTTGTTCCCTGGGCCTGGATGGTGTGTGTGCGCGTTTGAGGGGCTGCTTCTGGCTTGTGTGCTGTGTCTGACGTGTCACTGCCCTGTTGTGAGTGGTTCTAGTCTGGTTGTGGTGAGGCTGCCACGCCTTCCCCTCTCCACACCCAGCGGCAGCTCCTGCACCTCTTGTCTGATTTCTGCTCCCTTGGCCACTAAGCTTCTCTCTCTTGTGGTAGGAAGGTCTCCGATCCTCAGTGTTCCTTGCAGAGCTGAATGAGACAACTGACAGGTTTTGAACTTAACCAACGATCAAGCTCTTCTCAGCTCAGGATCTCAGCAACACCCACTTGCCTGGGTTCTCTGCGGTGATTCATCACTCAGGTGCCTCCCTCCTTACCCCACCTCATCACACACCTACCAAGTCCCACCCCCCTGGCGACTCCCAGCAGAGGAAGCTGCTCCCTTTGGTTCAGCCTCGATGGACACCCTGGTCCTTGGCCCACTAGCCCATCCTAGTACGTCTCCCCGAGGGACAGAACCCTGGAGGAGCCCCCAGTCTCCAGGGCAGAGCCCCACCCCAGCCCTGAGGGAGCCTTCAGGGAGGGGAGGAGAAAACTAATGGATGTGAGGAAATGGGCCCAGACAGTCGCAGAGTGCAGGGGACAGAGGGCAGGTGGGCAGTGCTCCGGGACCCCCAGACTGGTCTCTCCACCTCTGCCCTCACCATCCCAGGGGCTGGGGAGGGCAGGCAGGGTGAGCTGGAGGCAGCAGGAGTGACTTCACATCTTTGTTGCTGTAGTTTCTGGGCTGAAAATAGTCCTCTCTAGGGCAGGCTGGCTCAGGGTGTGAAAAGCTCCACTCCCAGGGAGCAGCAGGAACCAGCCAGAGAGAAAAATTAACCACAGGTCTGGAGCTTGCTTGCTTAGCTGAGGAACACAAGTGTCAACCCTGCCATCCTGCTTACCGTTAAGTTTGTTTAAGGTGGGGGGACCACACACTAGCCCTGCACAGCTCACTGGGACTCTCGTCTGTGCCTCCCCATTTCCTGACGGCTTCCTGCCCTTGGCGCTGAGCTAAAAGCTGCACACCTGGTGGCATCTAACCCTCCAGCTGCTCTGGAAACAGGTGGCAGCACGCTCATTTTACAGACGGAAACTGAGACTCAGAGAAGTTAATTAGCCTGCCTAAGGTCCCACAGCCGCAGAGGTGGGGTCGTCTGACCCCAGTACTTCCTCAGCAAACACTTCCGGCTGTAAAGGGTCTCCAGTTTCTGTTCCTATCTCCCAGCTGCTGCCTGCTTCCTGAGCAGGAGGACAAGTGATGTGAGGAATTGTGTCCCTGGTTCTCCCTAGAGGAGTGGTCAGAAATGGAAGCATCCTCCCCCTCTGCTGGAGGGAGTTTCTGGGGCAAGACAGAGCGGGGCACTTCCCTACCTCAGCCCAGGGGCCGGCATCTCAGCGCCTGCATCAGTGTGATCACTGGTAACTGTGTCTATTCCCAGCACGATTCCCAACATTCATTTCCACCCTAAAGTACACCAGATAATTAAGTCTCTCTCAGGCCTCCTCAGTATAATGCAGATTAATTTATTATTTAAATCTGCATAGAATATTAGCTCATTGTCTGAATAGTTCTGATAAATATTGGGGGGAGGTGCATGAAGGAAATCCTCCCACTCGCCCCTTCCCCTCATCAGAATGGAAAGACCCCATGGGCCTGTGAGCAGCTGGCAGGCTAGGGGGCCGGCTCCAGATCCCGGGGCGCACAGGCAGCTTTGAGCACGGGGTCCTGTGTGTTCACTAATCGGCTCTCGCAATGCAGGCCGGCCTCCGGCCCAAGAGAGAAGGGGAAGGCGGGGAAAGCAGGAACCACGGAGCAATTTCCCAAGCTGGAGGCCCTTCCCCAGCTATCTGGACAGGATGGGGTGAGGGAGCAGGGCGAGAGCACTGGAGACACTTTCTGAGCATCCGCAGAGGGGACTGTGGTCTGAGAGCTGGGAAGCCTCTCAGCAGCTCAGCCTGCCCTTCTCAGAAATGGTTCTGGGATAAAGACTTCTGCACCAAATGATCCAGAAGGTGCTTTCGGTGGGGTTGGTTGTGTGCGGGGGCCTACAGAAACAAGGGGCATGGGGTACAAACTGCCTTGGCTTTGCCAGCACTCTGCCTCCCCACGCCCAGCCCCATCCCATGTCCCGGGGACCAAGGCAAGGCCTAGGAGGGCAGCCCCTTCCTTGCCAGGCCCACCTCCTCCCCTGTAAACAATCTCTGGTGAAGGGGAATTCAGGCTCGCCCTGCTGCTTCCATCTCCTGCAGAGACATCCTCTCGGCCTCCCGATCTCCACAGCAAGTACAGTGATAATAGGACCCTTAACATCTGGAGTAGCCCACAGCCGTGGGACAGGAGCTGTGGGCCTTCTGGCTGAGCACCTCCGTTATGGACTGAATGTTTGTGTCCCCCCAAATTCATACATTGAAGCCCTAACCCCCCAAGGTGATGGTATTAGGAGGAGGGGCCTTTGGTACTTGGTTAGGTTTAGATGAGGTCATGAGGGTGGGGCCCCATGATGGGATTAGTGCCCTTGTAAGAACAGGAAGAGACCAGAGCTTTGTCCTTCTCTGCCAACTGTGAAGGTGACTGTCTGCAAGCCCAGAAGTGGGCTCTCACCAGGACCTGAATCTGCCAGCACCTTGATCCTGGACTTCTCAACCTCTATAACCATGAGAAATAAGTTTCTTTAGTTCGAGCCATCCAGTCTGTGACATTTTATTACAGCAGCCTGAGCTGACTAAGACAGCCTCACTTCATAGATGTGGAGACTGAGGCCAGAGAGGTCAAGTGTTGCCCTCTGGCTGCAGAGTGGGTGGGTGGTCATAGAATAAATGATGTTACTGGTGTTCCAGATGACACGGTGCCCATTGACACAGGAGCAAGTGTCTACCTTGGGGGTGCTTGGCAAGGCGGGATGGGGCACGAGAGGACTGCCATGTGGTCCTGTGCTCAGGGCACTGACAGAGTAGAAGGCCTCTCTTCACAGATAGAATAGACACAGCTCAAGAAGCTGTCCTGAGGGATGAGGAAACCTACATGAGGTCATGGCTTGTGGAGGGGAGGGAGGCACCCTGCCTCCTAATGCCATGTGCCCCCACCAAGTCTGAAGCTCCCCTGGCTGCGTCCTAACTTGCGGACAGTTGGTTTAGGGTCATGTTTACCCTAGTGCCCCCTGCAGGTCTGGAGTTGAGTGGGCACCCTTGGCACAGAAGGTATTGAATCCAGACAGGAAAAATATATGGGACACATCGTGTGGCTGTGGTTTCTTCACACCATCCAGGCATACAGCTGGCAATTAATTTCCCCTATAAATGAAACACCTTTCATATCACTTTATCTGGAGAGCTTGAATTGACAGCAGCGGGTGTAATTTATACATACTTTTTACCCATCTGTTAGCATTCAGGCTTCAGGCTGCTTGCGTGTTTTTCCTTCAATTCTCTCCCCAAATTGAAAGGATTAGGTGAGTGTTTTAACCAGATATTCACAAAGATGGATGGCGGTGTTTCCAGACGGCCAGTGCCCGGGGGAGGCCCTCACACAATGGTGGCCAGGTGGGGCTCAGTGATCTGGGAAATTGCTTCCACCTGAGAGCCAGCAGCCCTGCAGTCCGATGCTGGAGCTACAGAGGGCCTCAGGGACTTTTCAGGCCGTCCTTCATTTTACAGACGAGAAAACTGAGGCTCGGAGAAGCAAGGGGACATGTGCGAGGTTGAGCAGCTGGTCAGAGGCAGAGCCGGAGCTGGGCTGGGGTCTGGCTGGAGGGAGCACCAGAGAGGGGAGCTGCTCTGTTTTACCCTGAGAGGGGCAGAGGGGTATGGACGGGGCCCGGAAGTACTTGGCCGGCCAGGGTACAGTTCTTCCTGCCTCTTGATATCCATGGAAGTGGACACGACTCTGCCTCGGGCTCCTGGGATATAGAGATGAACGTTGCAGGGCCTGGCCCTCAGAGGTCATGGGCAAACCTCGGGCCCTGGGAATGGCCCACCTCCACCTCTCAAGGCCATCGCAAGGTGTCTGTGGCCACTGCCTCCTTCATCCCCTCCTCCTTGCCCAGGCTCAGCCCTGGAGCCATTAGCAGTGTGACTCTGGTTAGAACCAGTTAAGATAGTTCTGTATTAATGCAGGGGCCTGAGATTTGGCCATTAAATGTTACATTAGACCCAAGGTGTCCTGTACATGCTCCCAGTGGAGTTTTTCAGGCAGCCTTGGCTGGGGGGCCTCTGCGAGGGGGAATGTGCTGGAACTGACAACCAGGTGGAGAGGGAGGATGCTGGGCTGCACGCTCCCCCTGGAGCTCTGAGGACATCCTGGAGAACCGCCGAGGAAGGGCAGGTATGTCTTTGCCTCCCGTTCAGCCCCAGTGGCCCTGCTGGCCATGGCTGGGTGCCCAGTTTGTCCCCAGCCCAGTGGGGCAGCAACCCAGCTCACCTTGTAGTCCCCGGCAGCCGTGATTTCACGTCTCCTACCGTCTAGGAGCTCATCCTCCTTATTGGGCCAGATGTCCTGAGTTTTAGCTCCAAAAATACACACGTGGAGGTAAAGGAACAGACAGAGGAGAAGCTGTTTCCCTTTCCACGGAGGAGGTGAGACCCGCAGGGAATAATTAGTGAATAGCACCGGCTTAATTCAAAATACAACTAACTGCATCCTATGGGGCAGGTGATTACTGCTCTGAGTGGCCAGGAGGGGAGAGATGGCTATTGGCTGGAGTCATCTAGTCTTTCTGTCATCCTAACTACCCAGCTGCCTAACCACCTACCTCACCCCATCCAAATACCCATCCACCTGATTCCCCACCCACCCAACTAGCCATCCATCTGCTTGTTCTCCTAGGATCTTGGGTAAACCGTGCAGTCTCTCTGGGCCTAGGTTTCTCTGTTGAAACAGAGATAAGAATTCTCCTCTGATCTTCTCCTGAGCTTTTTAAGGAATCTGATGGACCTGAGGATGATTTGTAAAGTGGTGCAAAGAATACAAGTACCAGATGGTGGGTATATTACGATTGTTGTTACCATTACTACCAGGCTGCTGCTATCTAAACCCTTCCTGACTTGAGATCTTTTCCTTCGCTCTCCTCCCTTGGACCAGTGACTCGGCACATCCACTGAGGGAAGCCTTGGGAATTTGTTTTAAAGATCTCCTCCCTAGGTCCATCCACCTCATTACAAATAGCTCAATTTCGTTTCTTTTTACGGCTGAGTGACAAAGTGAGAGAGTGGCATGGACATATATACACTACCAAATGTAAGGTAGATAGCTAGTGGGAAGCAGCCGCGTAGCACAGGGAGATCAGCTCGGTGCTTTGTGACCACCTAGAGGGTTGGGATATGGAGGGTGGGAGGGAGGGAGACGCAAGAGGGAAGAGATATGGGAACATATGTATATGTATAACTGATTCACTTTGTTATAAAGCAGAAACTAACACACCATTGTAAAGCAATTATACTCCAATAAAGATGTAAAAACAAAACAAAACAAAACAAAAAACAAAACAAAAAAATAAAAAATAAAGATCTCCTCCCAACCCTGCAGGGCGGGGCAGATCCTGGAGGAAGCTCCAGTTGCCCATCCCCCTCCTTGTTTTCCTGCAGGTTTCAGACACTATACGGGGAGCTGGCTCCTCCCTGTCTCCTAGAACCCAGCAACGGGATGAGGAACAAACAAGGGGGCGGGGGACTGGGGAGCAGGTCTGCGGGGGCTGTAAGAGCATTAATGGCCAGGCTGGTTGCAGGGAGACCACAGACAGATGCTGGCTGTGCTTGTGTTTTGCAAAGTTAGGGCCTCGGAACCAGAGAAAACAAACTGGGAGCTTTAAAGCCAGGAGGTTAATTGTTCGGATGGGGAGATATTATTTACAGTAATGGGGCAATTAGGAAGGAGGAGTGCAGTGAGCAGGGTGGTTTGGTTAGACTGGCCCAGTCCAGCCAGGGGGCCATCCTCTTGAGCCAGGCCATCTGCCTTGTGATCACCTTCTCTCTCTCAAGGTCAACCTCTTTGGGAGAAGGTGCACATAAAACAGAAGGGGGGCTTCCCTGGTGGCGCAGTGGTTGAGAGTCCGCCTGCTGATGCAGGGGACACGGGTTAGTGCCCCAGTCCGGGAAGATCCCACATGCCGTGGAGCGGCTGGGCCCGTGAGCCATGGCCACTGAGCCTGCGCGTCCGGAGCCTGTGCTCCGCAACAGGAGAGGCCACAACAGTGATAGGCCCACGTACCGCAAAAAAAAAAAAAAAAAAACCAAACAAAAAAAACAACAACAGCAGAGGGGGACACCTACTTGCCCAGGGTTTCTGGAGTGGCAGCCAGATCCCCTCCCCAACCAGCACTAAACGTGTGGCCCTGGGAACCTTCTTTCTTTAAGGCCCAGTTCAGTCCCCCTCTCTCAGGAAGCCCTCCTGACTACCTCAACTCACAGGCGTTCTCCTCCCAAGCCCCCTGGATCTCCAAGTCTGAGCTGCAGAGACCCTTGATCACACAGCGCCCTCTCTCTTGGAGCTTCTCCTTGCGATGGGCTCCCCCGCAGTGCCTGGCACAGGGCTGGACATGCTGCTGGGCCTGCAGACTTGGGAAGGGAGAATGAATTACACAGGGGCTTTAGGAAAGTGGCTGGAGTTGGGGGAGTGGAAGAGGGATACAAATCATCAGCAGCAGTTTAGCTGAAGGAACAAATTAAAAAACCGGGTAACAAGGCCTCCATGGGGCCCCTGGCGTCCCTCATTCATCCGCCAGCTCACTGGGTCTTGCCATGAAGAAATGAAGATGGAAATTGAGAATCCACACTCCACACGCACAAAACTCTTGATCTTAGATTGATTCTGGCTAGTCATTTGAGAATATTAGAAAACTGCAGATCTCAGAGAAAAAAAATCATCTTTCCTTTGAAGTAGAAAATGGCCCATTTGCAAATTAATGGTTGGGTGGGCCAAAAGCCCCTCTAGGAAGGGAGAAGGGATGGCCCGTCAATATCTCAGGAGGAACAGGAGGGTGTGGCTGGGGTAATGGCATCACAGTGCCAGATACTGCTGAATGGGGCTGGACCCAAACCACACATGAACGTGAGAAGGCCCTGCGGTGACTCTGGGGGAAGGAAACCAGACAGACTGTGTTCCATCGACAGGGCCCACTTCCAAATACCAGAAAGCAGATCGTGCTGTGCTTCTCTGGACGTTGGTTAGGAAGCCAGTAGCACAGGCTGCTGGAGGGCTGGGGGCCACGTGCACAGGAATGGAGGCGACTTGGAATTTCAGCCTTCTCCAAGGAGCATCCAGGCCAGGCTCCATAATCTCCCTTCTCTGCTCTGCTAAGCTCTCCCGCTTTCCTGCACAGTGCCTGCTACCAACCACACAGCCTTCTCTGTCTCCTGATGCGCTGGGCTAGTTTACACCTATCTTAGTGTCTTCTCCATGCTCCAAAATCCTACCGGGTCCATAAGCCCACCCTGACTCCCCCAGCACACAGGGTCCTAAGGCATCTGTGGCCCAACCCTGGGTTACGTATGTTTCCAGTGAGTAGTCTCCCCAAATGTGAGCTAACCAGGGGGCGAGAACCCCGATTCTCTGTGACATCCTGTGTCCCCTGTGAGACCTGGTGGGTTGTGAGGCCCCGTCTCCTGTGGATTAGTGTCAGGCTGTAAGGCTTGCAGGGGGTGAAGCCCTCACCTGTATCTGCCTGGCGACCTCCCGGGATTTCTTTCCTCTCCTTCCTTTGCTTACAGAAGTGGAAGAAGAAAAGACTGAAGTCATCCTTCTGCTTGGTTAAAGGTAGATGCACAAGGCAGGCTCTCGGTTAGTTAGCAAAGAGGCGAGGGCGTCTCCCAACTGCACCCCTGCCCCGCCCCCACCCCATCCCTATACCAGCACACTGATGTCTAGAGTGGGTGGGGACCAGAGGACGAGGCATCAATCCCCTTATGGCTGGAGAGAGGCTGCCAAGCTCTGTCCCTCAAAACCCTCAGGCAGAGGGGCCAGGCTCCCCTGCCCCCGGATTCATGAGTCTGGGAGAGTGGGGGGCAGACCCCGAGCCCCTGCATCTCCTTCCTCCCCATGGGGGTCACCAACATGGAGGCCGAGCCTCTCCCCACACTCACAAGCTCAATCTCTTTGGGGTCTAATTCATCTAACCTTCATCTACCAGATATTTACTGCCCACCACAAAGTGCCCGGCAAGCTGTCAGTTCACAAACACTCAATGGGCATGTTCTGAGCACAGAGCCCTAAAACAAATGCTAAAATTTAGAGGTTTATGTAACTGAATATAGGCCCAATGATACACAGTCAGGTGTGTCCATGAGATTCTCCTCCTAATCTGTAATGCCTGGCCTTGAATCCCAGCCCCGTTGCTTACTGGTGGTGCAACCTGGGACCAATTACATAACTTCTCCCTGCCTCAACGTCACCATCTGTGAAATGAGCCACTGTGCCAATTAAATGAGTTAATATCCATAAAGTGCTTAGACCAGACCTATTATACTTTTGTTTCCTGAGGTCCTACTATGTGTGAGAGTCTGGGTGAGATGCTGAGCCCACTGCCCTGAGGCCCATGGTGTTTACCCTGCACTCAGGGTCCTCACACCCCTACACACCCCCTGTGCAGGTGGGATGGAGGAGACCAGCATCCAGGACAGGTCTGGGGACACGACGGGCGGTCAGTCAGGAGCTGCTGCTTGAGCTGTTGATGAACTCCCTGAGAGAGGCCACAGCGCGGGGAGGTATAGGCCATCATCTCTGAGTCCTTCTGTAGCACTGGAGTCCATTTATGGTGAGGTCACTTATGAATATAAATGCTTTGCTCCAGGCTCCAGAGAGTCCCACTGCCCTGCTCTACCCAAAAGCCAAGGTTACAGCCAAAATAAACAAAGCTGCCCTTCTCCAGAAGAAACACACTCTCTCTCTCTCTCTCTCTCTCACACACACACACACACACACACACACACACACACACCCCCGAAGTATCAGAGGAGAGAGGAGGAAGTAGGAAGTGCAGGGTTTGGGGCAGCAGTTTCCGCACCCCTGGCTTGCTGGGGAGGGGGTGTCCTGGCCCACAGGCTCCAGATGAGGCCCCGGCCCTTCAGCCTTCCCTGACTTGTCTCCCCAGAGAGTTTCTCAGAGACACCAGGTATGGTCCCCCAAAGCAAGCAGAGTCTGACTCTCCAAAAAATAGAGGGAGTTTCCAGGAGAGGGCGCTGTTGGAACAGCCTGTGAGTGGGATGCGCTGGGGCGGGTCTGCAGTGGGCACACACAGCCCGCCAGGCTTCATTCGGGTGCACAGGCCTGGGCTGGGGCCCGTCCCGGGGCCCGCGTAATTCTAACTTTGGTGCGGTTGCTAAAGATGCAGCAAGCCTGAGGGTGGGGCCTGGGAACCTCCAGCAGCTCCCAGCTGGCTGACTTAGGTGGCCGGCTGAGGCTGAGAAAGGGTGGGTGAGACTCTAGGATGACGCAGCCTCCCTACCTCCCCCGCTTCAGACCCCTGAGACTGAGGCCCCAGGGGCTGGTCTGGGCCCCAGCTAGCTGTCCTGCCCCAGGGAGCGTGACAGGGGTTTGCCCCCCTCCATTCCTCCCCCAGGAACAGAAATAGAGCCAGGAAGGGTTCATCAGTGTTTTGGGAGGCTGAGTCCCTGAGGAGAGCTTGGGGCCTGCTGAGGAGGGGTCTGCAGGCTGGCAGTCAGTGCTGGCATCCAAGTGCGTGTGTGTAACTCAGCGTTGTCACCCCGTGGGGTGCTGCTACGGCCAGACAGCCAGGGCTGAGTTACAAGGACACAATGATTAAGATGATTAAGCAAAGGAGAGGGTTGGGGGGAGGGCAGAGAGAGAGAGGCCCATACACAGACCTGCCGACGGGGTGACAGACACAGGGAGACAGAGGCAGAGAGGGGGGCAGGGGGACAGAGAGACAGGCAGGGGGACAGACACACCGACAAGAACCTGGAAAGAAGAAAAGGGACGGACGAGTCTGATTTATTTTGTTATCTTCCACAGAGCTTCCCCCGAGAAGCTGAAAGAGGATGTTTGCTGAAGAAGACAGGGCAACAGGGATGCCTGGAAGTTTCATGTGGTCTGTTCGACTGTCACCACGTCACCATCCTGCCCACCCCGTCGTCCTCCTCATTATTTCCTACCCTTTGAGAGTCTGAGCCAGGCACTACATGTACGCCAGCTTTTATCCTCATAAATACCCACCTCAAGGCATGTATTAATATCTCCACTTTATAGAAAGGGAAAGGGAGGCTCTGACCTGTGACTTTCTAGCACCACTTCCCCTCACACTTGCTCGCTGCTCCAGAGAAGTTTCCAGGCAAACGGAAGGTTTGCCTCACCAGGAAGAGACCAAGCTGGGCTGTGAGGGTCTGTTCGCAGTGGGCTGGACACGTGTGTGTGTGTGTGTGTGTGTGTGTGTGTGTGTGTGTGTGTGTGTGTGTGTGTGTGTGTGTGTGGTTTGGGACACTACAAAGTCACCCGTTCACTTTTGCCCCCTCACTGTCCACATGCAGGCACCAAACAGATCCGGAGAGTGGCTCCCCCGGCCAGTGAGAGCTCAGTGGGCTGGGTGGCGCCTGTCCACCTTCCCCTTGCACAGCCCCAGTCTGGAGGGGCCAGGCCAGGCCTGGGTGACTGAAGCCAGCCCTCCAGGGTCCACCCCCGCTCCCCTGGGAGGACGTGGACAAGGAGGCAGTTAGAACCGGAGGAGAAAACCTCTTGTTGCTCCCCAGTGAGGCTGTGTGTGGGTGCCCACCACCAGGCTCCCTGTGTGAAGGAGGGCAGAGCAGCCTTGGGCCGCGGATCCCGTAGGGTTGGGTCTGAGTCCCAGCTCTGCCACTTAAGAGCTGTGTACCTTTGGATAAAGGTCCTTAACCTTTTGGTGACAGTTTCCCCACCTATAAAATGGTTCCAGCCCCCAAAGTGGATGATCAGATGAGAATCCATGTGCTGTACTCAGCACAATTCCTGGCACAGAGCAAGCACGCAGTACATACGCACTGACATTTCTTTAATCACTAGCATCATTGCTTTGGCTTCTCACCCCTCCTCTCTCCCTACTCCTTAGCTCCATCCCCACTCCCCAAACCGGTGAGCCTGTTTTCAGGGGGATTCCAGGTGCTGTGCCTCTGCTACGCTTAGACCGCTCATGGCAAGGACACGGGGTTGCTGGTGGGAAGGGGCAAAATTAATTCAGTTCAACACCTCTGAGCATTTTCTCTGCAGAAACTGTGATCAGCACAAGACACATCAGACTTTCTTTTCCCCTCAAGGAGCTTCCACCAAAGAGGAGGAGCATGGTGAGTACACAAGCGAGTCTCACGCACTCATTCATTCACCACTAAGCATCCCTTCAATATAATCAGTGATCCAGCAGGCTGCGATCGGTTGCAGAAATGAGGAAACAGCGGAATTCTGCCCTGGCCTGAGCAGTGGAGTAAAATACAAGATTCAGTCTCAAAAGGGTGGGGTCCCATTCTTGGGAGGCTAATGACATGACACAGGGGGCTGCCTGTGCAGCCAGCTGCCAAGGGGCCCCAGAGCCCAGGAGCCCCTCACCAGACATGCGGAATCTCAGTTCACAGGTGCCCTGGTGTGCCACAGAGAGGATTCACCCTGATTGTAATCCTCACCCTCATGGTCCAGGTTTATGAAGGGCCTTGTGTGCGTTTTCTCACTGCATCTCTCAGCAGCCCTGGGAGGCAGCCAGGTTGGAGCTGAGTGTCCCCAGCTGTTGCTACAGACAGTGCCCAGGGAGAGAGAGCAACTCGCCCGCAGTCCCCCGCTCTGACTGTCAGAGCTGGGACAGACCCCAGCTTCCCTTGTGCCTGGGACTCCCTTTAGGCTCTACTGTCCCCACCTGGGCCTTCTTCTCCAGTAGCTGAATGCAGGTAACTGCCTTTGTTTTCCTCCCTGGGCAGCTTGTCCCCCAGCCTCAGGGGCCCCTGAGCAGCCCTGGCCCGCCCCCTGCACATCCTTGGCCCCAGGAAGGCACAGAACCCTCTCTGAAGCTCAGCTGCATGCCCTGCGGGCCCCGGGGGGCAGGCAGTGGTATCTGCACCCTCCACTCCTCTGGACTTTGACCTTCTCTTCTGATTTGCATCTCCTCCATTTCAGGTTCGGACCAGTGTTCCCAACTTGTTGATTGTCTCTATTTTCTGGGGCACACGCATGTATTCAGCCCCTCGTGCCACCCCTGCTCATGCATGCCACGCGAGCTGACTGAGCACCCCAAGTGAGCACGCCGACGGCCAGCACCCCTGGGTGTGCATCCCCCTCCCTCCCCACACTGGCAGCTCCACGTCCCCTCTAGGCTCCCTGGGCCCCCGGCCCCCATTCTGCTGACAGGAACGTGTCTTCTCAGGGCCACCCTCCCACCTTAAAACTAGCTGGAGCCGTGAGGCGGTTGAAACGCCAGTTGTACAGAAGCTGGCAGAGTCAGTAGATAACTTCAGGATCTCTGTGGCATCACCACACATCTGCTTCCTGCCTCGAACTGGGGGGAACGAGCGTCCTCTCGCCAGAGGCCTCAAGGCCATGATGATGATGGGAGCCTGAGGTCTGGGCAGGTCTAGAGGACCCTTTATGTCTCCTCTGGGAGGTCACAGGCCCTTCTGCGGAGAATGGGGCAAGGCGCCCCCTGCCTCCCCCGAAGCCTCTCTGACTGGCGCAGCCCCTCCATGGCTGAAGCCCCTAGCTAGGCCCACCTCCCACGTGGCCCTGCATTGTTTCCCCAGGAGGGTTTCCTTCTTTTCCCAACTCTGCTCTCAGCGCTCACTCAGGGGGTGCCCAGTTAAGAGGCCTTTGCTGGCTAGCGGGGTTGGGGGTGGCAGCCACCCCTGCGCCCCTCCTCTTCTGCGTGGGCTCCGGGAACAGGCAATGGCCCCCAGCCGTGCTCCAGCATCTGGGAAGCTGGTGGGAACTGCTGCGAGCCGCTCTGACCGCCTTCAAGGGCACTGCCAGGAATAGATGCGGCCACCCCACCGCCCGAGTGGGCCTGGCAGCCTCAGCCTGCCCTTTCTCCAGTCTCTCTGTGCGCTTCCCAAGGAGCGCCCAGCCCCAGTGGCCTGCTTCCGTAGGGATGAACGCGCAGGAGGATGCCTGGTCCCAGCTCTTCAGGATGTGCACGGCCATCTTCCCACGATACAGCCCAGCAGACGTTACCCTGCCCACCTCTCGGCCAGCAAGCTTCGGGCCCCGGGCAGTCACCCAGATGTGGAACCACTGACGGCTCGATGCCGGCACGGTACAGGCATAAGACCCCAGGGGGTCTTTCTGAGCGGGAGCCCTTATTGGTGCAGTTGCACCCCTCCGATTTGTAGCCAGGAAACAAAGTCAGGGAGATGAGGTGACTTGCTCAGTCACACCTGGCCAGTAACAGAAGCAGCCCACCAACCACAGCTGCTCACCGGGGCCAGGAGCCTAGGTGTCCTCAGGAAAGGCGGGGCTCTGGGGCTGGAGGAGGGCAGGGCTCCAGGGAGAAGGGGACACCTGAACCCCTTTGGGCCGGTGACATTCAGGTCATGAGAGAAGAGGAAGGACATTATCCCAGGACATGGGGAAGCATGGGTTACCTCTGAGCACCAGTGAGCAGATCAATGTGGCCTGGACAGCAGGCCCGTGCAGACAAGGAAAGGGAGAGGGTGGGCTGTGACTATGGGGAACCCAGGGGAAGGGATGTCAAGGCACTGAGAGCTCAATCTCGACTCTGGTATGAGGCCGCCTGCGTGACTCCAAGGGCGTGGGAGAAATTCTGCCATCAGCCACTGCTGTGAAGGGTTTACTGAGTGGCCCCTCGACACTGTGTGGCAGGTCCTGTTCCAGGATCCTGGGATAGAGCAGAGAACAAGGCCCCCATGAAGCACACAGTCTAGTGGAGGGAGACCAGCACGCAGGTCAGGATGGGATAGGCTGTGGGTGGGGATGGAAACAGCGAAGCAGAGTAACGGGGAGAGGATATGGGCCCTGGGGCCAGGGGCCAGCTGTTTTATACTGAATGGCCAGGGAAGATCTCTCTGATAAGGTGACATTGGAGAAGAAACTTGAAGGAAATGAGGGAAAGAACCAAGTGAACATGTGGAAGAAGAGTGTTCCAGGCAGAGGGCATAGCAAGTGCAAAGGCTCTGAGGCAGGAGTGGGGGCCAGCTGGGGGAAGAGCCATCTGCAACCTGTGGAATGAAGTATGGCACAAGAGTGTCTCAGCTCACCCTCCCGAGACCAAGCCTCCTCCAACAGGGCCGCTCCTGCATTCATGGCCCCATCTTTTCCCCAGCCAGGCAGGAGAGCTGAGATGCCTTTGCCAAAGGGTGATACAAAGACAAAATATGGAATCTGTGGCCCAGCCAGGAAGGGACGAAATAAGACTCTGAATTCTTAACCTCGAGATGTGTCCCTTATTAATGTGAGGCTCTTTTTTCTCTGCCCACTATTCCTTCCTCCACACGCAGGTCCTGAGCAGGACTCTGTGCCTGCCCCCTGGCAGGGAAACCTGGACCAGAGGGGAGCTGAAGTCTCTGCCTGCAGAGGGAGTCTTGGGGAAGGCACGAGGGCTTCCTGGAGGAGGAAGCCAAGGAGTGTAGGCCTTTGGAGTGGCCAGGCCAGGGCAAGAGAGGAGCAAAGGCTCAGAGGCTGGATGAGTGGATGTGTGTGTCAGGAGGAAGGGGAAGCCAAGAGGCCCCACTGTGGCCGGAAAACATTCCCCTATAAGAAAGAGGGCGGGGGCGTGGAGGTTCTGGCCCTGTGTCTGTTCCTTTCTGTGTTAGGAGGTCCTTCTCCCTCTCTCTCTCTCTTTCCCTCTCGTGCCTGTGTCTGTGTGCCTGAGTCAGTCTGTGAGTCTGTGTGCGCATCTGTGGGACGTCTCTGTCTCTCTCTGTCTCTCTCTAGGGCTCTCCGTCCCGTGTCTGTGCCGCCTGCAGCCTCTCAGTTTCCCTGCGGCGCTTCCTTCTCTGCCTGTCTGGCTCTGTCTCCTTTGGTCTCCATCCCTCTCTCCCCCTCCCTCTCTCCTCCCGTCCCTCTCCTCTTTCTCTCAGAACAGGAAGAGGCCTGCAAAGGACTGCGGTTTCCCTCCCGTCCGCCTCCCCACCCCCTTTCCCTCCCCAGGTTTTTTCTCTACTCCTTATTCAAGACAGATAAAGTGCACACAGCTGCTCCCAGCTGAAACGGGCCTTAATTGCACCCCTGTTGCCATGGCGATCCCTGATGATCTCCGTGGCTGGAATGTTGCCCTCCCACTCTCCCTGCTGGGGCCTCCGGGCTGCACAGCCTTGCTGACCCCAGGAGGCACCCTGGCAGGGAGGTGAGGCGGCCCCAAGGGCCTTACCCCTCCCCCACCCCGTCTACGTCACTCCTCAGGACATTCCGGGGTCCAGGGCAATAACGCACATGCTCCTGGCCAGGGCCAAAGCATTCCTCTGTCACAGCCTAGGCCCCGGTTTTAAGGGTGGGAAGGAGGGGATCCGTATCAGAGCTCCGTGCTCTGGGCCCCATCCCCTCACCTGTGCACCTGCCACAGACACACCCACGGTGAGTGTAGGAGTCTTGTCAACGCAAAGCGGCCCTTTCATTGCAGTTTCCATCTGAAGGAGCCCTGGGCACAGGGAGGTGGTGCGCACTGCAGAGGGGGCCTCAAAGACCCCTTCTAGGGTGGCACGGTTCTGCAGAGAGGCAGTGGCAGAATCAGGCTGCCCCAGCCCCGCTGCAGAAGGAGGAAGGATGGTGACCCCACTGGGCACCTCAGGAGGAGAGGGACACTGAAGAAACCCTGGGGGGATGTGCCTTCTGGTGCCTGAGGGCCCACCGGGGCCCACTGTAGTCCAGGAATGTGAGCCCCATACAGGGAGGTGGGGCGGTGTGTGCATGCTTGTTGTGTGTGCACACGTGTGGTCTTGCCCACCTATTTTTACATTCCTCGCCACAGGACCCTCCCTTGGAATCCAAGCTGGGCCACATTAGAGTGTGTGTTCACAGCTCAGTGGCTCCTGACAGGGGTCTTGGGGAGGACAGCATACTTAGCGCCCCAGTCAGCACACTCTGAAGAGCCATCAGGCGAGAAGTGGGACGGCTCTGTGCAGCCCAAGAAGGCCCGCTGCTGCCTCTGTTCCCCCACCATCACCGCTTCTCCCTCCGGGTACCCAGCTATAGCCCTAATCTCGCGGGACCTGCAATGGAGTGGGGTTCCGGTACCCTGGACCTCATGGGCCTCCACAGGCCCGCTTCCTCCAGGCAAACCTGGAGGTGGGGGGTGTCCCAGCACCTTCTGTCTACCCGCCTGCCTCAGTATTTGAGCCCTCCTCTTGCCAGGCAGGCCGGCAGGCAAGGCTCCACCCTCTAGCCTGTGCCAGAGCCCAGGACTCTGCCTGGCTGCCACTGGCCCCTTCCCTGGGTGGCATGTACTCCCTGCTCGCCGGCCACTAGGTGAGCCCGGGGGATGCCGGCCAAGTTCCCCTGGGATGGAGCGTCTTTGGTGGCCCTGCTCTTCACCAGCGATGGTGGCAGTTGAATGCACACCACCCTTAGTCCCTCTTGGGGGTCTAATAAGTAATCATAGCAGTGGGAGTAGTGACAGCTACTGCTTGTTAAGTGGCGGCCACGTGCCAGGGGCTGTGGGTCGAATTCCACACTTGCCAAGGCCAGTTCTTGAGGTCAGCACTGTGAATTGCACACAAATGGGAAATGTGTCACCTGCCTAACCAAGGCCACTTGGCTCTTGGTGGCCGTGTGTGTGGCACCCTGAGGTGGACCCAGAGACCGTGTCTGTCCCGGCCCAGCCTTTGGTGAGTAATTTACCCACAGGCTGCGAGGCTCTAGGGCCCAGTGCCTCCTGCCTGCAGCAAGGCCACAGGTGTGAGGGTCTAAAAGGTCACCTGCGTTGCGCTGGAAGCAGAGAGAAGGCTTTCTGCATGACAGTCTCTGTCAATGGTGCCCCGCCATCCAAGCGCCCGCCCCGCCGTTAACCCCAAGTCCATTGGACACTGCTTTCAGAACATCCTTTCTCTCTCAGACCCCACATTAGTAGGTCTTCCATTAATATTTGCTAAGTACGTACGGGAGCGGAAGACTAATCCTTGTCTTGACTTGGGGCCTCACCCTGACTTCCCTTCTCTCTCCCCTGAAATTGGCTACAGAATTCATCTCCTTCGCTTCTGTACAGCTGGGACTCCAACACAGTCCCAAGCCAGGTCCCCACTGTCTCCCATCCCTTCCTAGTCTCCACAGCCAGAGTGAGTCTGAGATGGGGCCGGCATATCACCGGTCTGCGCAAGTCCCCACCGGCCTGCGCAAGTCCCCTCCGGCCTGCAGAGTCATGCTGCCTCCAGGCCGGTCCAAGTGCTCCAGAGGAGGCCGGGCCCAACATCCCCTCGAATACCCTTCCTGTTTCCTGAACACTCTTCCTACACCTGGCCATTGGCCTTGAGGCTTCCTCTACCTGGACTGCCCTTCCTCCTTTACTCTGACTATAGAAATAACGTTCCTTTCTGGTCTTAGTTGCCAGCACCTCCTACTGACTCCTTTTACTAAACTGACCACCTTCATGCCATGTGCTATTGCTGTTTGCTGGATGAACAGATGAACACCAAGGGGCGTTCACAGAAAACAGACTGTATGTCTGGGGTGCTCCCTAACCCTCAGCTCAACACTATTACTCTAACTAAGCCCCAGTCAGCCCTCGGGGCCATGGGGAAGGGATTCCAGGTGGAGGCACCGGGTGCCGTTCTCTGGAGGAGAACCAGTCCCCTCCAGAACCCTTCACTTGGCCTGGAGGTGCTGTCCAGACTCTAAGGGCTATAGCATTTAAGACAAAAGGCTGACACTTGAACTGGGAAGTACTTGGATGGAGAGGTCATTTCACGTGGAGGGACCCTTGGGGCAACAGCGCGGAGGAGGGACAGTGTAGAGTGATTGATACGGAGGAGGTCGGCCAGCATAGGGGGATGATCAGGCTGAGGGTAGGACGCAGACGGACCACTGAGGACCCCTAAGGCACTGAATGTCACTGGATGGATGGCAGCTTGGGGACAGGGGTAGTCACTGAAAGAAAATGCCCGGAGGAGCCTCTGTCTCACCTTTTCTCCTGATGATTAATAAGGCAAAATAAAGAAGCTTATTTCCCTAGAAGGAATCATAGACTCGCCAAAGGCAGGGGCTGATTTTCCCCCCCTCCTGTCCTTCTTCCACCCCCTATCTGGTCTAACCCAGGTCCTGTCACTCAGGCTGACCTTGGGCCTTGCCTGCAGTTGGACGGGGAGCCCTTGGAAGGCAGCTGTCCAACAAGCCAGCCTCACATCATGCCCCCCACCCCCACCCCATGCTTTTCTCTCCATTCATCTGTTTTTCTAGCCAAAAGCCAATTTACTTGCCTCAGACAAACCAATCATATTAGGAAAGGGAGGTTGTAATTCACACAAAACCAAAATGAAACAAAACAGAAACTGGAAACAACTCTGTAAAGATCTCTTGGCTAGGAAGCAAAAAAGGAAATCCACTGGGCAGAAAGCAGCCTCTCACTGTGAAAGGTGCTGGCAGGTGCCAGAACCCGACCACACCTGGACGTGGTGGCAGGAGGTAGGCGAAGTGGCTGCAGAGGAGCCCGGGAGCCCAGGGGCTCACTCTATTCAAATGGTCCCAGGCAGACCACCTGACTCCCCAGTGACCCTTTCCTGGCTGGACCAGGAACAGCAGATCTTTGCCGGTCTCCTTCCTGCACCCTTAACGGTCTCAGGACAGTGAGCCCCTCACATTTCACCAGGCTCATGAAACAGGCTCTGGATGTGCTAAGAACCCTAAGGAGGAAAGCAGCCATCAGTTAACTAATAGCCATTGACCCTCTTCCTTGCTACGGCCACACTGGGAGGACACAGGCACCCACCACTGGTGTCGGTCCCTACAGGGCCTGTGTCCCATTCCACCCCTGCTGGTGAGAGCGTTCTCCAGGATACCCAGGGTTTGCATTACTAAGTGGTGCTTTGGGAGAAAAAAAAAAAAATCTACATTAGTATATATTTCTCTTCCTCTCCACTCAAAATCTCTGGGCTTTTAAATATGAGAGCCTTTCATTTCCTTAAAACGGCAGTTGCTTTCATTTAGTTTGATGGATTTAAAGCATTTAGAGACAGGAGGAGTGGACGGGAGGTGGTGGATTTCTCAGGCTACCTTCCCACACCCTCCAAAGGATGAAGTGTACCTGGTACACAGCAGCTGGGATCTGGGCAAAAATGAATCCTCCCTTCTTTTGTCTTAAGGCTTAGGACTTAATTTGTTCCAAAGGTGCTTGTGAGTGAGATTCCCTCTTTTAAAAACTTCTCTAGGGCTTCCCTGGTGGTGCAGTGGTTGAGAGTCCGCCTGCCGATGCAGGGGACACGGGTTCGTGCCCCGGTCTGGGAAGATCCCACATGCCACGGAGCGGCTGGGCCCGTGAGCCATGGCAGCTGAGCCTGTGCGTCCGGAGCCTGTGCTCCACAACGGGAGAGGCCACAACAGTGAGAGGCCCGCGTACCGCAAAAACAAAACAAAACTTCTCTACCTATTCTTTTCCCTTCCCCCCTCCTCCTCCACCTCTTCCTCCTCAATTCCAAGAGTTATTCATGGATCCACTTGCCCTTCATTCTGGTGTTTCCTTATTCTTCTGGGAAAACACAGCCAGAAGCTGGGGCCACCCCTGGGCTGTCCTCAGTGTCACTCTCCTGGCTGAGAAGGAACAAGCCTGGGGGCCGGGCCTCCTCAAGGGCCGAGAACCCCTCCCTTTTAAAACCTGGTAATTGAGGAACAGGGGCTGAAGCACTGAGCCCCGAGTGTTTCTGCCCCAATCTCAGGGAATCAGGGCTGTGCAGAGTCTCAGAATTTGCAACGATGTTATGACGGTGGAGGAAAGATGGTGATCCTTGCACACACCCAGACACAAGATCTCAGGTCATAGGGTCATGGGGCATCCTCAGAGAAGGGCTGATCATAAACTTAACTGGGAAAGGCCACCCCATCTCCCCAGGGCTCTGTGGGGAGGCCTCCCTTGACCCCATGGGGGAATCGGAGGGTTCTCCACCGCCGGCTCTTGTGGCTTCCTTCCTTCCTCTTGGTCTGTCTCCCCCACCAGACCAGAAACTCCCCAAGGGCTGGACATCTTGTTCCCTCTTGTATCTCCAATGCCATGAATCGTGATGAGCGAGTCCTGTGGCTGATTCTGGGCCCCGAGGCTTCTGCTCTCATCCTGAAGGCCTGTGGAGGGTCTGGAACCGCTCTTGGCACCTGTGGCAGAGGGGACCCCGGGCCTCCAGCCTGCTTCTGTGCCAGCACCTTCCTCTTCAGCTGCCCACCTTCCCTGAGGCTTTTCTGAGCTCCAGTTTTCCCTGGGCCTCTCATCCTTCTCCAGGGGAGCTACCTCGGCCTTTCCCTTCTCTTCTGAGGCCTCACCTCCATCTGTGTCCTGAAACTCACCCTCCATCATGGTTCTTGGTAAGAACTCAAGAAGGGGGTTGGGCGGGGGTGGGCCCAACCCACTCAGGCCTTCTTTCTGGCTTCCCCTCACTCTGGCCGGCACTTTGTCCGTCTCACTCCCCGTTCTCCTGGCCCCTCAGCCCGGGCCATTTCACCTTCTTCTTCCACAAAGACTCCAAGCTGGTGCTGGATTGTTGACGGGACTGGCCTGCTTCCTCCAGCACAGGCGCCGCCCTCCCTGGGTGGACTGAGGGGCTGGGGCTCTGCCTGTGTGCAGGCCCTGGGTTAGCAGCCTGCCTTGTCCTGCCCTGTCCAGCCCTGCACTCTGACAGCACACAGTTGCTAAAGGAACCTTAATCAAAGGGCTCAGGGCCACCCAGCTCCTTGATTAACTTGACTTTCTTACCTACAGGGCCATATCTTGCCGAAGGGCTTCTACTGCCATCTTCTGATTGGATTCTCTTGGGTCAAAGGCAGGGAGGGTCTCCTTCTTCTTTTTTTTTAAATTTATTTATTTTATTTTTTTGGCTGCATTGCGTATTTGTTGCTGTGCGCGGGCTTTCTCCAGTTGCAGAGAGCGGGGGCTACTCTTTGCTGCGGACTTCTCATTGCAGTGGCTTCTCTTGTTGTGGAGCACAGGCTCTAGGCAGGTGGGCTTCAGTAGTTGTGGCACACGGGCTCAGTAGTTGGGGCACGTGGGCTCTAGAGCGCAGGCTCAGTAGTTGTGGCGCATGGGCTTAGTTACTCCGTGGCATGTAGGATCTTCCCGGACCAGGGCTCGAACCCGTGTCCCCTGCATTGGCAGGAGGATTCCTAACCACTGCGCCACCAGGGAAGCCCAGGGGGGGTCTACTTAGCCCCCATTTACAGCTGGGAAAACTGAGGCCTGGGTGATCAGGTGACATGCGGTCATGAATAGCAGAACCAGGACTGTGCCCTCCTGTGGATGTTCACTCTGGGACCCATTCCTGATAAACCACAGTGATGCCCAGGTGGGTGGTGGAGACTCATACTTCCTCTCTGGGCTGCCTGGCCAGCGATCACTTTCACCAGGCAAGGGGCAGGGCCTGAGACCGGGCCTTGGGACTCTCCTCCAGATCCAGGGTTCCACGTTTGGGGATGCAGGCTTCATCCCATTTCTCCATTCCTTTCCTCATCCTTGGATGAGACAGTGACCCATCCTCAGAGGCTTGCAGAGTGAAACTGCCTCACAGGTCTCCCTCTCCCAGGCCCTTCTTGGAAGCATCTCTCCTGGGGTGGCATCTCTCCTGAGAGAGCTTTTGAGACCTGCCCCCACCCCAAAGGTACAGTTTGAGTGGAAAGAGGCTGGCTCTATTGCTGGATGCTTGCAGAAGCCGGGCTGTCTCTTTGGGGCTGGGAGGGCCTCTGGGTATCTGTGGCTTTCCTTAAGGGGTAAGGAGCTGGCTTTATGTGCTGCTGTTACCTCTGTAGCCTGCTTTGGTGTGGTGCTGCCTCTAGCAGATGGCCAATAGTGGCCCCTATCTGCATCCTGGGCCAGTGCTGCATGTGCTTGGTCTTCCTCCTCTTCTGAGGGGTGTCGCCTCCTGAAAGCCTCCTCCAGGGGCACCCTGAGACCTATGGCTGAGTGTCCTGTTAGATCTCTGGGTGTGAGCAGAGCTTGGAGAGAGGAGGGGGGAGGAGGCTTCACCAACCCACCTCCCAGGCAGCTGCTGAGCAAATCCAGGGAGTTAACAGGAGGCACACGAAGCCCTTGACTTGCTCCAGAGATCAAGGGTCAGCCTGAATAACTCATTAATTAACCGAGCAAGGCTTCCTGCTATTGACAATGTCTGGGAGCTCGGCCTGGGAGCAGACCTCACATCCTGCAGCCAGGAGACCATTCCCAGCTCCCCCGCCCCCTCCCCCTCCTTTCTTTTTCCTACTCAGCACCCACAGACCTGGAAGATGCCAAGAAGGCCATTCCACTCTCTGATCTCAGCTCTCCTGAGACCCTGGCCCGGCAGGATTGTGAACTTTGACTCTTCCGCTTTCAAGCCTGACCCATGAGTTGTCTTCTTGCTCCAGTCCCGCCACTCCTGCCTGGCCCTCACGGGCATCACAGACGTTCCAAGGATCCGGGCGTGCGCCGCTCCCACACACCTTCCGACGCTGCTCTTGGATGTCTATCACCAGGGAGCGGACATGATGAGGTGATTCACACTGAGGCTGCGGGCTGACGGTGTTGGGAGAGTGGGTGGGTGCTAATTTCATTTCAACAAGGTTTGCGCTTTAACTTGAACAGTGTAAGCTCTCATGGTGGGATTTCAGCAACAGAGATGGGCTAGGCAGCAGGATTCTTTTGATCAAGAGTCCTTCCCAGTGGCCACTAAGATCACGGAACAGGGGTGGCCTCTTTCTGTGCCCATGGCCGAGGCTTCTCTGTCCCAGGCATCTTTTCCTTCCATTAGGGTCTAGCTTCTTTCCCACGGGTGTGCATATCTAAGCATCTGCTTTGGCTACCTTGACACCCATCCCTGGCACCACCTCTGAGTTTTCAAAGTGCATACTGCAACTCCCACATCTGGGAGTGTTCTTTGCTTTAAAAGGGATGCACCACTAGAGGAGACTTCTTCATGGAGGAGACTGGCCACCCTAGTGTTTCTGGAGAGAGGACCCTATCATCCCCCAGAGGCCCACATGGAAGAAACACTGCAGGACTAGGTTTGATAAGAGCTCTTGTGGCATGGATAGAGCTTTCTTCAGCCTGCTATTTCCGGAGACCAAGACATGGGAGACCCTGATGCAGTTTGCAGCACCTCTGTTATTACTTGCAGAGCTCAGCTCTGCCAGTTGATATTCACACAGCCTACTGCTGCTTGTAGAGTCAGCTGTTTCTGGAAGGTCTCGTCACTGGCTTTAGAGCCTGTTGCTGTTTGTAGAATCTGTTGTTAGCAGAACCAGGCCTTGCATGCAGAGCTCATGAATAGCCACAAAGTTGGCTTCCACTTGTAAAGTTCCTTGGGGTTCGCGGAGCCTGATATTGCTTGCAAAGCTCACGAAAGTTTGCAGAACCCATAGCAGTTAGTAGAGCTAGGGTTTGCAGAGTCAGTCCTTGCTTGCAGAGTTGTTCACCAGCTTTAGAACCAGGTATTGCCTTATTGTCTTTAGCAGATGCTGGCTTCATAAGCTGAGCTCATCAGTAGCCACAAAGCTTACTGCTGTCTGCAGAGCTTGGCTCTACTTGCAGAAACGTCATTGCTTGCAAAGTTCCTCTTGGTCAGAGAACCTGGGGCTATTTGCAAGTCTGACATTGCTCGCAGGGTTCACCACTGATGATACAGCCTGGGACACTTTCTGATTCTACTTCCTACGCCTGGATTATCTGCTTCTTGGTGAATTTTTAAGAACATGTGCCCACACTCTCGGGTTTTGAAGTGTTTTCTTGCACTTACGGGTTTCGAATTCTATCCAAGACGTCTACCAAGTTTCGGCTCCATATCATTCCCTCTGGTCTCCGTGTCTCCCCATGATGCTGGCTCAATGCCTAGACTCAGTTCCCTCTCTAAAGCCAACACGCTCTGAGTTTTCTCCTTCCCAGAGCTAACAGTCTGTGTAACCAACTCTCCGATCTTTGCTCAGAGCTCTTGAACGTCCAGCCAGGTGCCTGGGTTCTCTTCACCGTTGGCTCAGTAAGACCTGATGTCCTTCAGTCTACATGCTCTCCTTAGCACGGAGACCTAACGCTTCCGTATTCCTGCATGTTTATAGAATTCCTGCACATCCTGGCAAATGCCCCAGAAGCGGGGCATTTGTGTCACATGTGAATCCTACTCTGGGCCCCAGGGGCCATGTGACCTTGCCCTCAGAACCTGGAAGGAGGATTCCTGACTATCTTTGTCAGCGCTGGCTTGTGGGCCTTTGTACCCCTCAGGGACTGGTGGGGGTGTTGGCGCTCGTACAAGGCTGTCCTTGGCCGCAGCTGGTACACCCCGATTAATCCTGGTCACCCGTGGACACATTCAGTCCCTAAAACCAACTTAGGAACGCTGTGCTGGGCTGGGTGTTTTTTGCGGGGACACAGTCTTTTAAACACACATGTCCTTGGAAGGCAGGGTTGGAGGCATGATTTGTCATATTGAAGGACTTTTCAGAAACCCAGAAGGAAGATCAAATAACAATTTCCAGGTTCTTCTTACTAAAACCCAGTAGTTCAAATTGTAAATGGACAGGCAGCAGGGAGCAAGGGAGATGGAGTAGAAGGAACTGACCCAGATGTCACCAGCATTTCTTCAGGAATTTTCCTAAGCATCACCACTGCCCAGGACTTGCCATGACTGAACATAAGGGGGTCCAGGTAGAGACCTTAACACCCATAATTTCTGCTCTCAGGAAGTCCATGATAGGAAAACTCAAGTCAGGAGGAGATCCCTCCTTTTTCATAAGGACTTCTTCAAATACATTTAAAGTGGAACACGCTCCTTTCCATAGCCCAGCTATCAGTCCAGCTCTTACGCTGCCAGGGCCTCCTGACTTGCCCTCAGTTCTACCTCAGAGACCCCAGGAGGCTGCCACTGAGGACCTCGTCTGGGCCAACAACTATCAGTGATGAGGCCTGGTCCTTCTGATTTGATCTGCCTCCCTGCCTTGGGAGGGCCAGCGGTTCCACTCACACAGAGAATCCACAGTCCACAGAGTGGGCTTGAGGCAAACTCCTTCCCTTCCTTAAAACTCCATTTTCTGTCCTTTGTTCTTAGAAGAAAATGAGCTCTAGATCCATTCACTGTTGGCTTCGTCCACAGGGCCCGAGGCGAGCGCCGCTCAGGAGATAATTCAGAGTGCTAATGGCATACAGATGCATGCTAATTCATGTGCACACACACAAATTAGACTGCAATTATCACAGGAATTATTTGCTAATGCTGGTTACCATTTGAACCATGACTCAGCATTGGTTACCACAGACAGCTGGTCAGTATGACTCAGCAGGAGGCCTGTCTCTCAGGCCGACTAGGAAACTAATGGAAACTTGAGTCAACAGTCAAGTAACAGTCTTGCACTGCTGCAACGTGGGAAGTGGGTCTACCAAGGTTGGCTGTGGGAATGGAACAAGCCTGCTGGAAGATGACACTCAGATCCCAACAGGGGAAGGAAAAGCCAGTGACAAATGCCATATAATACACCCTGGTGTGTGTGTGGAAGGCCAAAGGTGTAATGCATAGGTATGGACACTTGTTCGACAGCTCCTTCCTGGCTGTCTCCTGTGTGCCCCAGGAAGTGTGAGACTTGGAGGACGAGATGTAGGCTGATAAGTGACTTGTAAGACAAGAGCCACCCACAGCAGCAGCCAGCTAATCCACAGGCATGGAGGCTGATTCACTGTTGAGTCCTGGAGGAATTCACTGGGATCCCCTTGAGAAGGTGGGGCTTGAGCTTTGTAATCAAGGATGGGGCCAGTTTTAGTGCAGGTGGGAGGAAGGCAGCCAGAACTGCCCACCAGGCCACATGATCATACATCAGAATGGCCACTGAGTCACAGTGGGAGCCTCTGCTCTGTCAGTGGCTGCCATTACCACCTCCTCTTGAGGGTCCCGCCAAAGGAGGCTTCATCATGCATATTTTGTAGGAAAGGAGCCAGAGGCCCAGAACAGTTAAAAGATTAGCTCCCAAGCCACACAGTTGGGCTGGCTGGGCTGGAATTAGATCCCACATATGTCTGGCGGTGAGCACACTAAGGACAAGGAAGGATTGGGGGTAAGTGAGGGGCAGTCTCAATGGTACTGCTGAAACAGCTCCTGGGAGGACCGAATTCCTTCCACTGAAGAGGGAAGTATGGCCCAGTAAGTGATGGATGCTTGATCCACAGTGAGTGGGCAACAGAGCAGGGCAGGCAATGAGTTTCACACTTAGCACTGAGTGCTTGATTCCATGGAGCCCCCAGAGCCCAGCAGAGGTGGGAAGGGATCTGGGCATGGCCCTTGTATCCATTTGGCCACCCCTGTCCCAGAAGGGCATCTCTGGCACTACCTGGACATCTTAGGCAGGGAAAAGGAGAAGGGAGGGTTGCTGATCTCCTGGGTGTGTCCACTTCCCTTCCGGCAGAAAGCTGGGGTTCCCACTGCTGACCCTGGTGTCACATCTCTTCTCTCCACCCTCCTTCTTGCTTCCCAGGAGGACTTCCTGTCTGGTGGGCCAACTGTGGGCCCTACAGGCATCCCAACTTCTCTGATAATCTCTCCCTGTGGACGTGCCCCGAAATCTCCAAGCTGTAGCTGGATGAGCTCCTGGCTGCCAGAGATTGGAGCCAATGCTGAGGCAAGGCACTGGCATCCACTTTTCTATGTTGAGGTGGGAGCTGGAGCACCCTGTTTGCATTGCTGGGAGATGGAAGAGAAGACTGTGTGTATGAATAGATGGCCCGATGTGACTTATCTTGGCCAACCTGGGGCACACAGTGTGGAAGACCCAGGCTAAATGCCGGAGTTCTTTGCAGGGTGCTTCAGGGAGCCCAGCCTTCACTTTGTGGATGGACAGTGAGTACACAGAAGTCCCCCAAGAATGTCCGTCCTCAATGGTTCTGACAGGAGTGGGGACATAATTTGTGGGTGCAAATTGAAAAATTGGAACCCACTGTTCAGAAATTATTAAGAATTTTGAGCTGGTGATGGCAGAGCATGAAACCAAGAGCCAACCCTCTGAGCGTGGGGCACCTGCCCTTGAAGCTGGCTTGGGAAGAGCAGGTCAGAAGGGGAACCGTCCTGCTGCCCCCGGGGGCTGCCCACCTGTTCCCTCCTTGACCCGCCAGGACCAAAGTGGGATCACCCACTGAGGCTTGAGACCTTTCCTTGGAGGGAGCTTCTCAGGGCGATGGGCTGTTTCCCAACACACTCTCCAGCCCCACCTCGCCCAGCGCTCACCCTGACACCAGGGCAGTGCCAGCTCCCGCCCTGCACAGCGCCCAGGCCCATGAATGATCCTGACAGCCTAGCACTTTTTTACCTTTGTGGCAGTTTTCCCATCTGCCTCCACCCCAACTGACAATTTATAATCAGGTTCCTCCCTCCCTCCCCGCAGGGCCATCGGGTCCCTCATGAGGCCTCCCCTGGTTGATGCTGATGGCGCCTCCTGTCCCCTGCCCCACACAGACACACCGCACCAGGCCACCCCCAGGCCCCTAGACCCCTCCGCTTGACCCTGAACTCCAGTTACCCTCCCTGATAGGCCCCCAACCCCGTGGCATATTTACAGAAATGCCACTCAGCAGAACCACCCAAATCAAATGAACGTTAGCGGGAAAGCTGCGAGCTTCCAAATTAGCAGTGCATAATTAGTTTCATGCAGAAACCTCTCAGAAGCACGGGGCGCTGGCTGGTGAGAGAGAATTCGTTTTTGCGAGGATGAAGGGAACAGCAGAGGAGTTGGGGGGAGCGGGGAGGGGTGTTGGGAGAGGGGTGTGGATTGAGTGAAACACGGCTGCATCTGTACAGCGGAAGTCCACACACACACTGCCTGCAGTGCCATCCCGGAGCGCACAGCCCCAGGCTCTTAGAGCCCACCTAGCAAGGCCCAGCCCTGCTGTTCCTGGGAGTTCTAGCTTCAGGACACACTCAGGTGGGCCTTCCCAGGCCCCTGGTGGGGGGCTGCACGGAGAGACTCTTTTGATCGTGCTTGGGCCCTCAGGGGAGATGTCCGTGGTTCGCCCACATCTGCCCCATGACACAGGAGTCTGCCTGGGGTGAGCACAGCCGCTCTGGCTGACCCAGTGTTCTGTTTTGCAGATCAGCTGGCTGAGAATCACAGCCCTTGTGAATTCCAGAGCTCCTGGCACTCCAGCCCCTTGAGGGGAGGCATCTCACAGCTGGGGAGTACTGAAGCCCAGCTGCAGCTCGCCCCGGCAGGTGAGCATGGAGCCGGGGCAACAGCGTCATCTCCAGACTTCAGGACCCAGGAGGACCCTCACCTGCTGTCCGCAGACACGCTCCGGGAATAACCACCTGCTCGGCTTGTACTCCCAATGGGTGGACTGGTCCCCAAGGACTCTCCGGGGACCCTCCCAAGTCCCCCAGGACTGCTCTAGCCACTCAGTCCAGGCCCCGCCGCGCCCTCTCCCCTCTCTGCTCCCAAACCTCAGGGTGCCTGCACTTCCCTTGGTGGATTCATGACAATATTCCCTGTCCTCAGCCATGGCTTGACTGGCTCCCTCTGCCTCCCTCACGACTGCCTCTCCAGGCCCAGCAAGGATGACAGTGACAATCTTACCCACTCAATTGCATCCTCTAGGTGGTGTGGGGTAGGGGCTTCCGGCATGATGATGGGGGAGGAGAGGTAGGTTCCGAGTTGGGCTGTGGATGTTTGCTTTCCCCTCTCACCCTCAGGTAACTGTGAGCGGGCTCTGAGTTGACCCTGGGAAGGACGGCAACACCAACCGTGCGTCCCTGGAAGAGGTTCCACCTCCCATCCCCAGCCTGACCCACCTGTGCAAGGTCAAGGGACCCAGGGCAGGAAAGTGGTGATCTAGGCGTGGCTGCCTCTCCCTGTGGTCCTGGGCAGGTCTCTCCACCTCCGTGGGTCCTACCTAGTTTCCTCATCTATCAGTTGGAGGTAACAGTACCTGCCCTCCGTTCCTCAACGTTTTGTGGGGTCAATGGCAGCAGAATTTTAAAGGCTCTCTATCAATGCAGGTGCGCTTCCCACTCCCAGGTGTTATGGCTGAGCCACGTGGGTGCTAAAGTTCACCACAACGGTGAACCCGGCTGAGAGCTCGGGAGGGTGGTGTCTCTCAGGCTGGGTCTCCAGTCCCAGCCGCGGGAAGATGCTGCGCCCTGCCCGAGGAGAGCTCTTTACATGGAGGCGTGCTGTCTTTATTGCTTATTATATATTATTTATTTAATCTTAGTTTATAACTGCATGATTGCCAGAGGATCTTAGTGCCATAGGGACAGAAATGTGATGCCCAGTCCTCAATAAAGAATGCTTTTCCTGCCATAAATAAACAGAATAGCCAATCAACTACCCATCAGATTGCCTGGCCCTGGCACAAACAGAACGCCACTAATGAGACACAACATGCATTAGCTTAATGCTTTACCAGGGGAAGCAGGCTGGCCTCTGAGTGCCAGCCTGGGCCACAGTGGGGACTGGAATGGGTGGGTCTCCGTACGGGCGCTGAGGGAGGGCTCCACCTGCAAGAGCACTCCACTGGCAACCAGGCGACCCCGAGGAGCTGGGGCTCATCTCAGTGGGGTCACTGCTGCAGCTTCACTTTGATTCAACACAGCAGGGGTTGACTGTGTGCCACTGTGTGCCCAGTCCTGTGCTGGGTGTTGTGGGTGCCATCTGGGGAGTCTTGTATCTGTTCCAGGAGATACAATTCATCAGTACGATGTGAGTTAGAGCAATGAATGAAACAGCGTGATCCATGTGGCGAGGGCCGTGGAAGGTTGTTGATGTGGGTGGGGGAGTCAGGGAAGGCTGCTCGGAGGAGGAAGGCACGAGCTGCTCCTTCGAAGACAAGCAAGAAATGCGAGTGAGTGTGTTCAGATAAGTGTCACAACATGAGCACAGGCGTGGAGGGAGGGATGAGCAGTGAGCTGGCAGCAGAGATGGGTGCCCAGGGGCTGAGGCAGACGCCGATGCGGGGAAAGGCAGGAGGCTGCAGACTGCCAAGGGCTGGGGTAGGAACCTGGGCTTTGTTTGGCAGCACCAGGGAGTCACGGAGGGTCCTAGAGTTCTGGGAAGATCAGTGCGGCAGAGCCGAAGCCACTGCAGAGCAGGTTTACCCGGGTTCCTTTCCCGACCTGCCTTCCGCCGTCCCCCTCCCAGGCCGCCTGGGACTGGGCTCCGGGAGGGGCTGGCGCAGCTCCCTCTTGTTCTGTCTGCTCTTTATCACTGTCAGCTGCTTAAAGCCAAGCCTGAGCGGCCGCCTCCCCACCAGAGCTGAGCTCCCCAAAGATAAGATGAATGTCTGCAGGCCACAGAGCTGAGATGCTCTAGAGGAAGTGGAAGAGCAGGAAGAAGGAATAAACACCCGTCACATTACTAAGAGTTTGGGAGAAGTGAGGGGTTGAAGCCAGGAGTCTCCAGATGGTGTTTAGTGAAATGACAGTTTGATGCTTAAGAGGAAAAATGGAACCGTGGGATGCTGGGAGCTTCGATCTTCACGGGGTGGGGGTGAGGGGTGGGTACATAGAACTGGTGTGGGACCTGTGCTCACCTAGGCCTGACCAGAGCCCACTTCAGTTCCCAGCAGAGAGGGAAAAACACCTCTAGGATGTCTGCTAAGGGGCCCCACGAAGCGGCCCTTGTCCCAAGGATTCAGGTGCACACCCACCCATGCATTCCAATGTCCCCCCCACCACTGAGAACTTGGCAGGCTAATCCTTGTGCCAACACCGAGTCCACAGGGATGGGCAGGACCCAGACCCTGTCTCCAAGAGCACGTGGTCCAGGGTGAAGGACTGGCCAAGAGGTCATGTTACATTCTGGCAATTGAGGCATGCACAGGAGCTTCTGGGAATACAGGTTGGGGGCATCTTATCCAGCCTTGTCCAGATGGGGGAAGGCTTCCTGGAGAAGGTAGTGGCCAGGCTGAGTCTCAATGTAGACCAGGGCTTAGGATGTAGGAGGATGCCGGGCAAAGGGAAGCAACCGAGCAGAGCACAGGATCTGATGCTGCATGGGAAGTGGGGAGTGAGGTGTTCTCGGATCCTGGGGTGTTCCTGGATCCTGGTGTCAGGTGACAGCTGTGGAGAGGAGCTGGGCTAACGGTCAGGGATGGGTGGGGGAGGGCTAGTCCCGTTCACCGGGAGTGTGGGTACAGGATTTCCCCCACCCCCATCCCCCATCCATATGTGGTGTCAGCAAGGGCATCAGAAAGCTCTCCCTGACTTGCCTCCCACGGTGCCTGAGACTCCACCCTGAGTGCCCTTCCTCGGGTTAAACAGAGCATGTTTTCAGCATCCATCCTTGATGGTTCAGGCACTTTCTCTGCTCTCCCCTGAGGGGAGAGGCCTGGAACCTAGAGCCCCCCAACCCAGGGGGCCCAGGGGAGCAGTGGGCCCAAGTGGTGGGAGGCCATTTCTCTAATGCAGAGAAACTTGGCCCTGGCCATCCTGGCAGAGGCCTTGTTTGTTAGCCCTGGGGAGCCGTGACACTTTGGGACCGACAGTCTGGCAGAGTCCAGACCACGGTGGCCAAGGCTGGGGATGAAGTGGCAGGGAGGCTGATGCTGGGTGTAGGCCGAGGGGGCAGGCAAGGGAGAGGAGCGGGAGACAAAGGAGAGAGCGAAGCAAGGAGAGTCAAGGAGGAGTCGCAGGCTTCCGAATCTGTTCCGTGTCGATTTCCCCCCAAGTCACACAGCTGCCAGGGTTCAGACAGATGCTGTGATTAGCATTTTAATGCATTTCAGAGGACCTTGTCCAAACTGCTGTGGAAATCAGAAATCAAGAGTTTATCTTCAGCTGTCCCCATAGAGCTATATTCTCATTCAATTCCAAAGGAGCCAGAGGAAGAGCATGCGCGCATATGTGTGTTTGAGTGCCCACATGTGGGTGTGCGCCTGGATGCCAGTGTGTGTACATCTTCCTGCGTGTGCTAATGTGTACACACGCGTCTCATATTCCTGCATACATATATGCCATGCACCCCGGTGTACGTGTGTGTGCACCTTTGAATGTTGAGTGTCGGGGGTGCATCTATGCATGCACATGGACGGTTTGCACATCTGTGCTTATTTTACACCTGCCTTTGCAAGAGTGATTTCATCGGGGATCACTCACGTGGAAGAGGGAGAGCTTGACGCTGGATGAAAACAGGTCAGTGCTGAGTGACTTGGGCTGTCAGGGCGTCTGGGCCTCAGGTAAAGAGAAGTGCATTTCCAATGCCGCTGCGGCTGCCTAGCCTCATCCCAAACCTGGACTTCCAGACAATACCGGCTAGTGGTATTTTTGAGCAACATGGAATTTCTGGAGCTAGAATTCCACTCTCTTTGGACAGTGTTGGCATCCAGCCCAGCCTCTGAGAGGTCTCTGGAGCCCCACGCAGGGGGTGGGGCAGCTCCTGGTGGGTCAGGGCAAGCCGGGGGCTCCTCATGACACACCCTGTGCAGAGTGGGCTGCCTCTCACCTTCGGGCTGCTTGTCACCAGCCAGTCAACTAGCTTCAGGTGGAAGGATTTCCTTCTCCTTCCTCTGTGATCCTCCCTGGACACACTCCCCTTGGGAGGTGTAGCTCTCAGCCCCAAACACAGATTTCCAGGACCACCCTCCCAGCCCAGAGACAATGGGACATCACTTTCCTACCTTAGGGAGAGGCACCTATTCACCTGGCAAGATCGTGATGGCCCTTAGGGATCTGGGCAACACCAGTGGCTCCTCTCTCGGGGTCAACTAAAACTCCAGGTCTTTAACCCCTGCCAGGCCAGCTCCCCACTTACTGTCATGATGGTGGAGTATCTACTTGTAGTTTCATGGGGCCCCCCAAGGTTGCTCGACTCCACTGATGGCACAGTGATATGAGGTGGGGGATGCTTCCACTGGAAGGGGGGCAGGGAAGCAGCAGACAGCTCCTTGCGAATTTGTTTAATGTAAATACACCCTCTATTTATCTTTGGCTGTTAATAAATTCATGCATTATTACAAAATCCCTCATACCAGCAGACCACGCTGCGTTAGATCAGCTCGTTTTTAAGAGATTTCCTGTTGGCAGGATTCAAAGCCCACACCTGCAGCCAGCCCAGGCACAAGGATTTAACTAAACGCCACAAATAATTAGATGAGTTAACCTCGCAAATTAAAACAAGCACATCGCATTAGCTCAGTTTATCTTAAAAGAAAATATTAAGTTCCCCAGATAAGTCGTTTAATAAGAATAGAGGGAGATGACACACACTGCCTTCCCAGAACCTGTGGGCGGGAGGCAGGGAGGCCCAAACAGTGGCCAGACAGCGGGTCTGCCTGATGGGTGACCGATCGGGTTCTTGCCCGGTGATCTAACAAGGCTGGAAGTGTTTGCGGAACACCCGGGCAGGGTGTGGGCCAAAGCACGCCAAACAGTGGCAAAGCTCCATGGGGTCTGAGAGGAGTGAGGGACGTCAGTGGGGTCTAGCCTACTTTGCTAGTTCATAATGCAGGACAATCCCCCGTGACACCCTAGGAGGGTGAAAGAGAATGGGGGTTCACTCCATTAGGGGAGGCTTTCTGGAAGGGTTGTGACCCACCCACTGAAAGTTCCTTCTGTGTGAGATGCTCGACCCTTAAGGAGTTGGTTGAAGTCTTTGTAAATTTCGAGCCCACCAAGTCAGAATGGAAGGTAATTTGGACTTTAGAAGTCAGTCTTTGTAAAATCTATGGCGTAAAACATTTTGATCAGCAAATAAAGAGTGTAGACAGCATTACTGTCTGTAGGAATGTGTGGTCTACCTAAGAGACCAACAGCATTTGCACGTGGCTCACTAGTTTCCACTGTCACACCATGGCTGTGCTAATTACACACACTTTGTATCTGTTCATTAAAGCAGGCTTGGCAGGACATTAACTTGGAAGCACTGTTGGACTGTCTACTCAAAAGTCATAAAACTGCACCGAGCAACCCCGTCATATGGATGCTAATGGGAATGGGTGTCCCCCTAGCTCGTCTGAATTGGGGCAGGTTGACCAGTTTACTGGATCCATCAATCTCGGAGTCTCTTTGAGATAAAGGCCGTATTGCAAATGAGAAAGGACCCAAATGTAGCATCTGGACAGAGCTGTACCCAACTGTCCATGAACCTTCACATGCCACGTGCCCTTTTTGGGCTACTGTGTCTCCCAGGCAAAATGGTGGGGAGTGCTAAGCCATTGCCTTTTCTACTTTTCTGAGGTTCTCTGGGTCTCAGGAAAGAAACATAATGGTGGAGAAGAGTCCCATTCGTGGATCAAACTCCTCTAGCCTGAGAGGAGGAATTAAGGTTTCCCAACAATGCCAGACAGAGAACGGGGGTGCCCAGGTCTCCCGGAGCTGCATGGGCACTGAAATCACTGGGGGAGCGTTTGCAACATGTGGATTTGTAGGCCCCATCCTGACCTCCTGCCTCTGTGTGTGTGTGTGTGTGTGTGTGTGTGTGTGTGTGTGTGTGAGAGAGAGAGAGGGAGAGAGGGAGAGAGAGAGAGTCTCAGAAACTTCCATGTGCAGCCAGGTAGTTTGAGGACCTCTCCAGCACTCTCCTCCAGGTGGGAAAAGCCCTCCAAGTGGTGGTGTGGCGGGAAGCCAAGTTCGGAACCAACTTCCGCACCCAGAGGGAGCCGATTTTCCCCCAACCCTCCTCCAGGAGGCCTTCTCAACACCAAGAGCGTAGCCTCTGCCAACCCATGCCCGAGCTGTGCCAGCTCTGCTGATTGAGGCTGTCACTCTCCTACTCTGGAAGCTTCAGTAGCTCCCAAGTTTCCAAAGAAAAAAGACCAAGTTGCTCAGTGGGATGTTAAGGCCTTCCCCACTGGGGTCCCCAGCTTTCTCTAACTCGAGACCTGTAACCTCTTTCTGAGCGCCCTGAACTCCAGGAGTGCAGTCTCCCTCACAGCCTCCCTCCCTCCCTCCCTTCTCCTTTGCATATGCCTTCACCTCATTGGAATGCTGTCTCCAGCCACTCTCTATCCACCCAAATCCCGCCTGTCCTTCCCAGGACAGCGCCCGGTACTCAGCGCACCACAGCTCATGGAAGTGCTCAGTAGACACGGCCTTGCAGTGCTCCCTGATCACCCAGAGCTCTACATTTCAGCCCAAAGTCTCGATCCATTGTCCTCTAATTGGTTGGCATGTACATCGATTCTCCTCTGCAGGAGGGAAAGCCCCAGGGGCAGCAGGGTCCTTGACCTCTCCTCGTGCCCACCTGCCAAGCAGCACCAACACAGGGCCGGGCTCCTGGTGGGTGCTCAGGAAACACTTACCAGTTGAATGAAAAACCTTCTCTCAGGCTCTGAGCGGTCTGGCCCCAGCTGTCAGATGCCAGCTGTCAGAGCTGCTGGGAGAGGCCGAATGCATATTCATTTCAGATCCCTGGGTTGCCCTGCCTCGAAGGGCCTCCTGGACCATCCTAAGCCATGTGGGTACCAGGGCACGATTCTGTTTCTGCTCTCACTGGTTAGGGTTTTAAATCTCCTGGGCTCCCCCACCCAGCTTCAAGGGCTGGGGGTTGGTGAACGGGGTGTGGAGAGGGAGGTATATAAGTGTCACGTGGGGATTGTGCAAACCGTCAGGGCAAACTTAGCTAACACCTCTTAGGGGCTGAGGGACAGGAAGGGGTGATCTCGAACCCCCCTCTTCAAGCACAGCCAGGCCTTGGCAGCGACAGGACCAGCAGTCTCGAGGGATGTTCCCGCCACTCCCACACTTGGCTTCCGCTCAGTGAGGTATGTCGGTCCCCCATGTGGCCGGTTCTGTGTTAGCTGTGTGGCTGGGGGGGTTTGTTGCTGTGCACCCTGGGCCAGTCGTCCTCTAGCCCAGGGCATTTAGGGGTGGGGACGGATAGAAGCGGCCAGGCCAGGAGACCTGCTCCTCGGCAGGGTGGGGGTGGGGTGGGGGATATCGCTGCAGCAGCAGCAGTGGAGAGACCATCACTTAGTTCCCATGTGTGCACAGTGTGTTCAGTGCTTCGCTGGCATCACTTCACGCATCCGTCCCTGGATGAAGGCACCACTGGCATCCCAGGGTCAAGAGGAGGAAACCGAGGCACAGAGAGGTGAAGTGATTTGGGAAAGGTTCCACAGCTCGGAGACTGGCATCCCAGGGTCGAGAGGAGGAAACCGAGGCACAGAGAGGTGAAGTGATTTGGGAAAGGTTCCACAGCTCGGAGTGGTGGAGCTGGGTTGGCTGAATTTGGGGCCTGAGCCTGCCCAGGGAGGTGGTGGGTTTGGCCTCTAAGTCCTGAGGGTCCTCAGAGAAGGGAGAGATTGAGAGGGCTGGAGTGGACCTCCTCTTGGATGGAGGCTGGGAGTGCGGGCCAGTGGGTTTAGGACTGGGTTGGCACTGGCGCGCTGTGGGGTTATCTATGACGGAGACACAACTGAAACATGGAGATAATCATCGGGTCTTGGCTCACCTCCTAGAAGTGATTTGTCCAGTGTGGGAATTACCTGCCAAGCTGCTCCCCCTTCCCCTCCCCGCACCCCCAGGTGACTCAGACCCGGCTTGAACACTTCTGTAGCTGGAGGTTCACTACCTCTTGGGAAAGCTCATGCCCTGGGGGATGGGGAGGGCTGGGTGGGACTTTCTCCCGCTGCAGGCAGAGCCTCGAGGGAGGGCCTCAGGAGCAGAGGGCCGCACAGGCCAGCTGGGGTGTCTCTGGCCCCTTCCCTCCCTACTCTCAGCGCAGCCCAGTTGAAGTTAATCACGGGGGCAAATTCTCCCCTCCTCAGGCAGGCTTGGCATAGAGCACATGTGCCTCACTCCACACCCCCCAAAACAGGCTTCCGTCTCTGAAAAGTCGACTTGTCACCTGGAAAACTGGTGGGGCCATTTTCAGAAGGTGTGCACCCACCACACCAGGCCACAAAGTGAGTGTGGAGACGTGACCATGGAATGCCTGTGACGTGGGGACAGCTGTCGGGTGGCACAGTGGCCTTTGACTCTTTGATGTTTAAGCCACATACCTAGGCACAGAAGGATACAAGTTCAAGAAAGATGCAAGTTCAAGAAAGATGTAGAAGATAAAAATATGATACCTAAGGGGCTGAAATCTTCATCCCCCGTGAAGCATTTCATGGAATGAGAAACCATGTCAGAGTCGGATGAACATGCTGAGTTAGCAGTGCTGTGCTGAAAAAGCAGCTCTTAGAACACACTCTTTCTGAACAACTCTTTCCCAATCAGCCTCCTCATATAAGCGTCGGGTCATGATCTGAGGTGAAGGCAAACACTGCAGGTGTGTGCGGTGGGCTGCTGCTCTGCCCGGCTTGCTCCCCTGTGACCCCCACCCATGTCTAGGAGGCTAATAGGGGCGACTCTCTTGGCTCCAACCCATTATCCAGCTCCTCTTCCCCCTCACTGACCAAAGCACAGTTTTGATCATGGCAGATATATACCTCATCCCTGGCCAGATATCCCCTTTCTCGGCCTCCCTTGCAGCTAGGGTGGTCAGGGAGTTCTGGTTAATGAGACCCACGCAGAATTCTACTGGGGAGGTGCCTATGAGAAATCTTTTGCATTCCTGATAAAATGGACAGACGCAGCTGGACTTACTGTGCTTGACTGTGGGTATGATGCACGGAGCTAGGGCAGCCATTTTATAACCATGAGGAAAGAGACTCAGATGCTGACATTGTCACGTTGCCAAGCCAACACCAGACCCCAGACTCCGTGATATGCAAAAATCCAAAGCTCCATTTGTTGAAACCACTGTAGCCAAACGTATTTCTAACTTACAGGGTAGTCACTGAAACTGAGGTTCAGAGAGTTTAAGTGGTTCCCCAAGGGCACATAGGCTCCAGGCAGACCTGGGGCTGGAATTTGACCCTGCTTCCCATGCAGAACAAGACTTCTCCAATCCAAAGTCAGGTTTGGCATGTGGTGACACCTGTGGGGGCACCGCCCTGCCTCACGTGGCCCCCTGGGGGTCTAGCAATCACGCCAGAGTCTCCTATGGGAGCAGCGTGGCCTTGACCTTGGGGTGACAGGAACAGAGGAAGGTGACACCCTTCCTGCCCTTGTGAAGCTTGGGTTTTCCACAGGGTTAGCTCCACAGGATGTGGTGGAAGGAGGGGGGGCCCTGGAGCCAGACTGCTCCTTAGTGAGTGAGCCCCCTCCCCTCAGTCTCCTCGTCCATAAAATCATGCTGGTTTATGGGGAGCGGGAAGGGTAAACTGTGACAAAGCGAGAGAGAGGCATGGACATATATACACTACCAAACGTAAGGTAGATAGATAGTGAGAAGCAGCCGCAGAGCACAGGGAGATCAGCTCGGTGCTTTGTGACCGCCTGGAGGGGTGGGATAGGGAGGGTGGGAGGGAGGGAGACGCAAGAGGGAAGGGATGTGGGAACAGATGTATATGTATAACTGATTCACTTTGTTATAAAGCAGAAACTAACACACCATTGGAAAGCAATTATACTCCAATAAAGATGTAAAAAAAAAAATCATGCTGGTAAATGCTTACTTGAGAGCACCCATGTGACGCTGTTTTGACAAATAAATGAGAGAGTGCTTGTGAAGTGTCTGGCCCATAGTGAGTCCTCGGTGAATGGCAGTTGTCATCCTGTGGCACTTCTTCACTTCCTATTCGTGTTTCTGGGGTCACCAAGAAACACTTGCACTCTAATGCTTTTCTGAAGTCTGCTTCTGGGAATACTCAACCTAAATACCTTTCAGAGCCTAAAGTTAGGCCAGTGGTCACCAAACTTTTATGTGCACGTTTCTCCTAGAAATCTTGTTAAGATGCGGTGGAGCACACAGTCTGTGTGATGTGGCTCAGATGCTCTGGGTGGGGCTTAAGGCTCTGCACTTCTAACAGGCAGCTGGTGATGCTGATGCACTGGGCCCAGGTCCACGCTCGGCCAGGGTTTAGACCTCTTGCTCAGACCAAGGGAAGGCCAATGCTCAGACCAAGGGTTGGGGGGGGCACTGTGGGTTAGAGCTGTCTGGGAGAGCTTCCGAGATGAAGATGGGGGCTTGGAGCTAAGTCCTGAGGCTCTGGGAGGACTGGGGTGTGTGGGCAGGGGGAGGCAAGACCCTCCCAGGGAAGAGGGAAGCTGGGAATTGCTGGTGCCCAAACCATGCCCAGAGTGAGCCGTATGTCCGGGACTCATTTGCCTGGAGTTGCCCAGGGCCGGCAGGCTGTACAGGCTGGATGTTCTGAAGGGTAGCAGTGCCTTCTCCCACCACAATCCCCCCATTTTCATCACTAACTCCAGGAGGAAAATCCAGACTTTCCAGGCTCCCTAAAGTCTGCCCTCTTTACTATCTTTCCAATTTCCCCTCCCTGTCACACACCTGGCTCTGTCTCCCCTCCCTGGGGTCCTTCATGGTCAATCCACTCACAGGCCTTCCCTTTTCTGAAACGTAATGAGACTTAGAGTACAAGTCGCATCTTTGACCATTTCATATTTTTATTGTCCTATTACTATTTCATGAATGAAGTAGGAGCCACTGGACGTAACTGTGGCAAAGCACCCAGAGGTCAACCACACTCACATCGCTGTTTGTCATTCATAATAATAATCCCTGGATTGATAACAATCCATAGCCTACACATAAGGTTTTCACTATGGAATTAGGAAACAGGCCCAGAAAGGTCATGAGGCTTGTCCCAAGTCATCCAGCAGGTTGGTGTCGTCCCCGCAGGCTGTAAGTGCTCTGAAGGATGGAACGAGTGTTCCGCTGGGCACAAGAGTTGGGCACAACACGCTCACACTTGCCTTGTCCCCTCTCAGCCACCCGGAGAGGAGGCCACCTGCCTGGCGCCCCCTGGTGGTCACGTCGAGACCATACTACAAATACCTTAGATCAAAACACACTGGAGCCACAGTAAACTGGGGCCCTGAACTCCAGCCCTTTTCTCTTTACAACTATTTTCATGAAGATGTGAAGAACAAAAAAACACACTGCTTTCTGCCATCATCCCCCAGGGTTGCCCATCTTTGGTGGGACTTGGCAGCCCACCGTTCTGGAACGATGCAGGCCCACAACACAGATGCCTGGCTCTGCTCGCCTAGCCCACGTACACACTCTCTGGAAGAAGCCCTGCCAGTCCTAAAACACATCCATCCCAGAGCAGGAGTTCACACAGACAGCCTGCTTCCCTGCCTCGTGCTCTGGCGAAAGGTCAGCAAACCCTCAAACAGCCTCACATGGACTCACTAGGGCGCGTCCACCGAGGCCGCCCGGGAAGCCCCCTCACTCCTGTCACCGCCGCCCAGGCACTCACGCCCGTGCCAGCTGCCACTGCCCAGGCCAAAGCGCCTTCCACACAGCGTTTCCTCCAAGTGCCCACGACCACAAAGGGAGACCTTCCTGTCTTTCCAAGTGTAACCCCGCAGGGCGAGCTCAGCTGAATACTTCCCAGGGAGCAGGGGGGTGATGTGGATGGAAGAGGAGCCCTGAGAATGGATCTGCTGGGACGCCGCTGGGTGATGCCAAGGCTGGCCAGGTCAAGGGGCAGAAAGAGCTCTGCCCTGAATCAGCTCTGGGCGAAGGAGAAGGTACAGGAAGCACTGGGGGTGGGGACTCTGATAGCTGAAAAGTAGAGTTAACGGAGCAGTGTGGAATCAACGGGCTGCACCGGGTGCCACGGGGCATCGGAAAGCTCTCTGAGAGCCAGAGAGACGGTACGGAGGAAGTGGAGTTGGATTTGAGCCTCCAAGGATGAAGAGAAACTCTCTGGGCTGAGAGGATGACACGGAAAGAAGAGGAGGCTAAAGGAAGGCGACGTACTTGGGTGAGAGCTGCGTGGATCTGTGGCCACTGGGGGAGGGAGTGCGCACCCAGCCGAGTCCCTCGGGTGACCGGAACCGGAGGAGTTTCCAGGCGGTCAGATCTTTATGTCGCCATGATAACCTCGGCCAGCCTAGGAAGCATGTCAAAGGGGAGAAGCCTGGAAGCAGCCTGCGGTGGGGTGGGCTGGGCTCCCCCAGGACACCCTGGGCTGTGCCTTGAGGTCTCTCTCAGCTGAATTCCTGGGCACTTGCCATCACGACCAGTTTTTGGCACCTAAAGCTATTCTCTGGATCGTGAGCTCTCTTCACACTTGCCTCCCAAACCTTCAGCAACGGGCTATGTCTCACTCATTTTTGTCTGATGCCAGGTACCCTACCCCCCTCAAAAGAATTCTGCATGGGGCAGGTAATCTGTAAATGTTGCTGCTGTCGATCTGGGTGATGGCCATCATGGTCCAAATTGTGCCTGGGCAAGTGCTGGAGAAAGCTGAGAAATGTCTGCCTTGTTTCTTTAAAAAGAGACTTAAGCAGAGGGCAGGAGGAAGGCTTGGGGCCCAGGGGCAAGGATGGAGACAGGGGGAGGTGGAGCTCCAGCCCTTCCCTGAAGCCCTGTCCTGGAGCCGGCCCTCAGGGGCAGGCAGTTTGGCTGGTCTGCATCAGGGAGAGACCGAGCTGACTCGAGCTTTATTAATTATACTTGTCACAAATGGAGTTGGGCCGTGGAGGCCAGGAGACACTTATCTTCCTCACCCTCCCACTCTCCCCTCCTCTCCCTGTCTTCTTCAGTAATGTGAGTAATGTGAGTAATGCCAAGTCTATTATTCTTAGAATTTTAAAGAATGTCAGAGCTAGAAGGGGCTCCGGAGGCAATCTGGCCCACCGCCTCCTTCCACAGTCCAGAAGGGGGAGGCCCAGGGAGGCTCTGAGCTGAGCGCTTTGCCCAAAGTACCTGGTTTGTTTGGGGGCAGGTGGGACCTGGTGCCCAGGTTCCCTGACTCCAGCCCAGGCTCTGACCATCACCTCACATGGCCTCTTATTTATCCCTCCAAGTTAGAGATGGTGGCTGTGGACATAAGGCTCTCTGGGTCCTTGAGACAAATCAGTGAGGGTGTCTTGCTGAGGACAGGCCACGGCTGGTCCTGGGTTCTGTCATGGAGGCCACAGAGAAGGTGTGAGAGTCCCTCGCCAGAAAAATGGGGACACCTCCGCACTCAGGAGAGTGTGGGCAGGGGCAGGGAAGAGAAGAGAGCACAACTTAGGACACAGGGCACAGCCCCGGTGGGAGGAGGGCTTCAAGACGTTTCTGTGGGAAGGGGGAAGGGGAGTGAAGACTCTCTCCATGGAAGCAGAGGGAGGTGGGACTAAGGACCGGTGTGAAGAGGAGAGACAAGAGCTGAGCGTGCCGCGGATGCAAATGTAGCTCATCTGGCACCTGGAGTCCGGATTTAAAGCATTTCTGCCTTCTCTCCTGGAACTCAGTGCTCCCTCCTGCTGGGAGAGCCAGCCGGGAGGGGTCCACGTGCGCTCAGCCGCAGCCTGGGGCGTGGTCTGTGGCAGGGGGTGAGGGGCTGATGGCTGGACACGTTCCCGCCAGGCCTGCTTCCTGTCAGGATGGGGACTCTTCCAAAGGGAGAGGCTGGAGAAACCCCACATGTGGGTGGGCTGTGGAGGCCTGGGTTCTGGTCCCAGCTCTGTCACAAGCGAACTTCAACTCATTTCCCTCGGATCACAGATTCCCTGTGGGTAAAATGAGAAAACTGAGCTAGAAGTTGGTGCTGAAACTAGGCCTCCTGCAGATAGGAGTGTGTGAATGGCCAACCAGAAATGATCTCTAAGCCTGGAAGGGGGCTTTGCCCTCTCCTGCTGCCCACGGTTCCCTCTGTGCTTACACCGTTTGAGTGTGTGCCCCTTGACAAACCCTCCCACCTCTGACATTCTAAGGACCCCTGGGGCTTGTCCCCCCAGGTGAATGAGAAGCAGTGGGTAAGTGAGAGGGAAGCTCCACCGCAGGGCCTCACTGTGCGTTTTCCATCTGCCCTCGGTCCCAGCACAGGCTCTTGGGCACTACTGACATTTTGGGCCAGACACTTCTTTGTCGTGGAGCTGTCCTGTGCATTGTAGGATATTTAGAAGCATCCTAACCTCTACCTACTAGATGCCAGTAGCATCTACGGTGTCCAAATGTCCCCTGGGGGGCAAAAGTGTTCTCTGTTAAGACCCAACGCCCTAAAAGGACAGATGAATAGTTCTCTTTAGAGAATATGGGGAAAGAGGGAAGATATTTCCCCAAGAGAGAAAGAAAAGAGCATGAGGACGGGGGTGGGGGGAGATGCAGAGGAAGGGCTGGTGGGACTCCCCCACCTCTTTCCAGTGACTCAAACACCGTTGAAGCCCTTTCTCTCCCTGCCATGGAAGAGCCATAGGGCTGCCCATTTTTCAGTGTTACGGGTTGAATTGGGTCCTCCCCTCCCCACAAAAGATTAATATTAAAGACCGAACCCAAGGTACCTGGGAATGTGACCTTATTTGAAACAGGGTCTTTGCAGATGTAATCAAGTTAAGATGAGGGCATTAGGCTGGGCCCTAATCCCATATGATTGATGTCTCTATCAAAAGGGGAAATTTGGACACAGAAACAGGCACGCACACGGGGAAGTTAATGTGACGACATAAGAACACCATCTACCAGCCAAGGAATGCCCGAAGCTACCAGAAGTGAAGAGAGAGCCACGGAACAGAGTCTCCCTCCCAGCCCTCAGAAGGAGCCAGCCCTGCTAACACCTTGATCTTGGTCTTCTAGCGCCAGAACTGTGAGACAAAACATTTCTGTTGTTTAAGCCACCCAGTTTGTGGGACTTTTTTACAGCAGCCCCCCAACCAATACACTCAGGAAGAAGGACCACAGGACCAGGAAGCTGGAGCTACGCAGGGATCTGGCTTGTGACCCCACCATCTGAAGCAGAGATACGTGCTGATGGGACCCAACTCACCGTATAGAGACAAAAGCCAACACTGTGCCTACAGGACAGACAGGTGGAAATGCATCACATCTCTAAAATGAAACACTTTGGTTGTGCTAATCACTAGAAGTTGTAAAACTACCCTGAAGAATTAACAGCCTCCACACATGCTAACTACATCCATCATAAATTCATCTTTAGTTTCTGTTATCATATCAGTGTCTCTGGGGACCCCTGTCTTGTCATCATTTGCCCTTTATAATTTATTCATCTTGTTCTTGCCTGCATCCTTTCTACTTATCATTCATCTTTACAGTTGTACATAAAATTAGATGGATCCTTCTATGGTGGGGCTGTCAGAAGGGAGATGGGCCTCAGCAGGGAAGTCCCAGTAAAGCTGGTGGCTGTCCCACGAGAGCCTCCTGTGGGTGTCAAGGTAGAGGTGGGGTGGGTAGAAGGTGAGAAAGGGAGAGTGTGAGGGAAGGAGGAGGAGAGGAGAGGGACGGGAGAGGCAAGTGAGAAGGATAAAGAAGAAAGGATGGGAAGTGAGAGGGGAAAAGAGGAAGAGGAAAGTGACCAGAGGGAGAGAAGAGAGGAGGAAACAGGCATAAAGAGAAAAGAGGAGAAGGAAAGGAAGGGAAGGTGGGACTTAAGAAAATGAAAATGGGAGGCAGGGGGAGAAAGGAGAACATCCTGAGAGAGCAGTGCTAGAAATCCAACTGAGGTTGTTTTTTTTTTTTTTCCATTTTAACATCTTTCCTGGTAAACTCAAAGAAGGTCACACTGAATTTCCATGGAAATGACGTGTCCTGAGTGGTGGGGACCTGAGTCGGGAGCTGTGATGGCAGCGATGCTGCTTGTCTACCAGGCTGAACCGAGCGAGGGGTGCGGGTGGGAGACAGCCATGGAGGACTGTGTGCGTTTGCTTTGTATTCTCAGGTTGCCGGAGTGAGGGCACAAAAGCCAATCTTTAACTAGTGAATTGGAACTTTAATGTTTACCAAGCAGATACAGCTCCCACTCTCCCCCTGCCAGCTCTCTCTCCTCCCCGCTTTCAGGCCTCCCGCTAACTGGACCCACCTCTTCCCCCCTCAGCAGCCCTGGTGAGGAGCATTTTCTGCTGCCACAGGAGCAAAGTGCTGGCCACTGCTGGCCATGTAGCCTGGTTTTCTCTGATTGGAGTCTCTCCCCAGAGGTCCTACCTTCCTAACTTTGGACACAGATGGGCTCTTCCTGGAAGACAATTCCCTGAAAAGTCACAAAGGCAGGGGGAGCTGGGACTAAGCAGCAGGGGACTATTTTAAGGAACAGGATTCTTCCAATAGGCATCCCGTGCACACTCAGACAGACCCCAGGGAGCTCTCCAAGCGGACCTCTCCTGCCTAGCTCACGGCTCCTGACCTGTCACGCGTGCCTTGTCTTCTAGGCTAGTTCTCAGACCAGCGCTCTCATCTGACACACCCATCTTCCTCCCAGCTCTCTATTCCCACCTTGCCCATGTCCTGAACACACTTCTGAGCAACTCCTACACCCCATAGCTACCCAGGTCCCCTCTAAAGCAACTGGTGGCCCTAGAAAGGAGAGGTGGATTTTGGTAGCAGATCAGGTGCTGGTCTTGGCTTGGCCATTTATTAATATTGTCACCTTGAGCAAGTTGCTTAATCTCTCTAATCCCAGGTCTCTTCATGTGTGAGGGATACGCATGATATCTTCCTTATAGGGTGGTTGCGAAGATAAAATGGGGTAATGGAGGTAACGTGCTTGCATCACGCCTGTCAGACAGTGAGTGCTTAATAAATATTAACTGTTATCATTGAACTGTTTCCTACTCTACCCATTTTATGATAACGTGCTGTCTTGTATCATTGATGTGTGTGTGGCTTCTGTCTCCAACTTGATGGACAGCTCCAAGAGGGGGTGGTGATGCATTTTTCTTATCTCTGTGTCTGCCTGGATGCCTAGCACAGTGCCCAGCACAGACTCAGGAAATTTTTGTTGATGAACTGAGAAACCATGTTGACTGTACCCTATAAATGATGGAACAAACATTGGGAATGGAAGAAGATGGGCTGGAGAGGGCTAGGGGCCAGGAGAGAGAGTGAGATTGAGAGTGTGAGGGAGAGACGGTGAGTTTAGAAAAGTGGACTCACTCTGCCTAGATGCCGGCAGAAGGCCCTGCTCGAAGGGACCCTGATGAGGCTTTGTGGTTTAGTAATCTCATTCCACTGAAGGCGTGTCAAATTAAAAAACAATAATCCATTTGTAACACTGGTCCAGGGATGACTCGGTCAGCCATCTGAGACTTTGGTTAGGTTGGTTCCGAGGGATACTGACCTCTGACTTGTAAAAACAGCCACTGTGATCTGGTTTCTGAGCTTCCACTTATCCCAAGAGAAATGTCAGCTCCCCTTCCCAGTCCCTAAATGGGGACACGTGGGAGCACTGTCTCTAGTTCTGTCTCTGTTGTTTTGTTACTGTTTTTTGATGGTGGCAGTGTGTGCATGCATGAGCTCTCGCATGAAAACAGTGGGATCGTGTTCCTTGCTGCCAACAGGATGCTAACTCTGTAACTTGCTGGGAAACGAGTGGGCTGCCTGCACCATCTTCTCCCCTCTTTCTCTCTTCAGTGAGAAAGTGGAGGGCTAATTTTAATGGATTGATTTTAATGGATTTTGAAGTCTGGAAAAGTGCCTAAATTGCTGAGGTTACCAGTTTCCAGGTTCTTTTTAAAAAATTTTTTTTCTCCTTAGTCAGACATAGAGTGCACTCACCAGGGCACCTAGTGTGGTCACCCCAGACAAGAAGAGGTCTCCCTCTGCCCCCTAGCCAAGCAGGCAGCTGTGAGTACCACCTCAGCTGGTGGGAACACCCATTATACAGTTGGGTGGAGCATTCTGCTTGGGCCACTTCCCAGCATTTGCGTCTCACTCTCTCTGATCTCAAAGGAGAGAACCAAGCAACGATAGTAACACCAGTTCTGCTTTCTGGAATCCAGATGACTCCACTTTAAAATCTGGTCATTTTGTTTTTCATTAATCCCCATGTGAGTTTGTGGAGGGGGGGACAATGTGCCCTGGGAAGTTGGAGCTGCAATCCTGTCTTTTCTCCCTGTCCCTCCCCCTGTGGGCTGTGCCTGCCCTGAGAATTGTGATGAGGTCTTTGAGGCCATGAGTCTCCCCGTGAGGCCTTTGGAGAAAGGACAGCGTTCCAAGCACTGCAAGGGGACTCTAGGCTATGTTTTAGTTCCATTGTTGGCCTCACCCCTCCTCACTCCTCCCACCTCCCAACATACATTCATGGTTTGTTTTTCTTTTTGTCCTTTCTCCCAGACTTGCCCAACTTGTCTTTGTGGTTTCAGAAAAATGCCACTGGATCTCCCAGTATGAAGGATTAGCACAGATTATGGGGAACAGTGTTAATTATTGGTGGAAGGGGGGCTGGCGCGTCGCTCCAACATGCTCCTGATTTCCCTTGGGCCTTTCTGCCTGGTAATAAGCCTTCTTTAATCTGGCAGGCCCCTTGGTGAAATCAGCACCACGGACAGTGGTATTGATTGCTTCTGAGAAACCATCACAGCTGCTCAACCAAATTACCTTTGATATGTGACCTTTAATGTAATTACTGCAACATCAAAGTATTTCTATAAATTATTAAAGAACTAATACACTCCATCATTTAGCTATTCTATTATATGTAAAATAAACAACCACAAGTTAATGTTAGATCCTGAACAATCCACACTTGCTACTGAAATTCTCCCAGTCCCCAGTCTCTCCCCCTTCAAAATCCCAAGCCTCCCCCTCCCACCTTCTCTTTCGGTTTCCCCATCTAATTCCAGGTTTTTAGCCATCACAAAACTCCCCAGCAATCTCTCTCAAGCTGATGAAGGACCTCCCATAACAATGTGGTATTTTCTATTCCATTTGGGTGGCTCTAAAATATCTATCACAATCTCCCCCAAAACAAAGTACCACAAACACTTTATTAATCAGCACAAACCTTTCTCAGAAGCCTTTGATTATCTTACAATATGGCTTTATGCTTCATACATAACACGGGGTGATGTGGAGCATATTTCTGCCATCTTACAGAGGGCACCCAGAAAGTAATTACTATAATATATGTGCATGTAGCTGCGCCACTGAAAAACCAACTGGGGAATGGCCACCTTGCCAGAGCTGGGCTCCACACAAAAACCTGTGCGGTGCACGATTTCCATACATTTGCATCCGCGGGTGTGTTATTAAGATGACTCAGCCTCGTGCTTTGCAATCACAAATACCAAAATACAATACAAAGGCTATCTTAATGGAAGGAAGGCCCTCCCCACCCCTAAACGGGTAAAGAAGGATCTCTGATGCAAAGGAAGACTGCTCCCGCCCCTGGTTGCGCTTTCTCTCTGTCTACCTGGTTAACCTTTCCCGCTGTGGGGCAGAAATGGAAGCGTGTGTTTACATACGGTTTGCTTGGTAAGAATGTAAACATGCATGTGTAAATATTGGTGAGCATATATACAGAACACATGTGCTTCCCTGCAGTGTCCATTGTATAAGCTTAAACACGGTACATTTTAAAATTCTTTAAACTACGCCCACAAACACTCACATCCTTCCATTTATCTTTAGATACTCGGTGAGCTGCATATTTCCCCTCCTTCCGCACCACCCCCATCTCTCTGAACCCACAGGAGAGACCGCGCAGACCCTTGACCCGGGGAACACTTCTTATTTTATGGTGATGAACTAGCCTCGATAATAGCCATGGCTGATATCACACCCAGTTAGGGGGGCCATAAATAATTCTCTTCTCCCCCGCACAGAAGCTATAAACCAGGGCTGAGGCACGATAGTTTATCAAAGACGAGGGCTGGCTCCTTAAATAAAACCGCGGTGATCTCACTCGCGGCGCCGAGCCCGGGCGGGTAGGCACTCCCTCCCTCCCTCCCTCCCTCCCTCCCTCCCGGCCCGGCCCCCACCCCAGGAACGGCGAGGGTCCGACGTCGATCGGTGGGTGTTCGTGCAGCCTTGCCGCAGGCGGCCCGGCGAGCCCAATGGAGGCAGCTCCGGGGTCCCAGGGCCCCAGGCACCCCGCGTCCCCACCCCGGGCTGCCCGCACGGGTAGTGCGCGGAGGAGAAAACCGATCGGCGGCGCCTCGGTGGGTCAGGGGAGGAGCCGCGCCCGAGCTTTGTGGCCACGGCCGAGTTCGTCCCCCGCCCGGATTCCGTCGGGCCTGGACGGCCGAGTGCGCAGGCCGCCAGGCGAGGTCTGAGCTCGGCGCCCACGCGCCCGCTTCCCAGCCCCGCGCCTCGAGGCTTCTGGGGGCCCAAGGGGCGACGCACGAGTTCCCGAGCGAAGGCCGGCGCCGCGCACCGGGGCCCGCGAGCCCCCGCCGGCTGCGCCGCGGCTCGGCCTCACGAAGTCGCCCCCTGTCGGCGCGCCCGTCGCTCGCGCCTCGGCGGGCGCCACTTACCCCGGGCAGAGTCTTCTGCTCGTGCAGCGCGCTCTGGGCCTTCAGCGCTGACTCACGCTCGCAGTAGGTGAGGAAAGCGCAGCCTGGGGAGGGAAGCAAGCGCCGAGAAGGGTCAGTGGGGCGCCCTCGGGCCGCCCACGCGCCCTCCCGCCCGCCCTCCGGTCTCCAGCCCCTCCCCGCTCTTGGTCCCTCTCGCCACCTCTCTTTCTCTCCCGTGCGCTCTACTCGAGCTTTCCTGCCTCGCCGTTTTCCCGTGCCTGCTTTTCGTCTCTCTCCTTGCTTTGCTATTTTGCTCCTTCGGTGAAGTCTCCCCACTCTGCATCTTCTCCCCGCCACGCCCCCTCTCCCCGCGGGTCTCTTCCTGTCCGCGTGCCAGGTGCCCGCCTGCCTCCCTCCGGATGCTGTTCTGTTTCAGCTCCAGCCCCAATACCTCCCAGAAGGGGCAGCTTCCACCCCTCACCCCAGCACCTCTAGTTACACTCCATCGTGAACTCTTGTTCTGGCCCCTTAGGAGGGATGATGCAGGGACCCTCTCGGCCTTTCAAACAAAGGCTCCATCTGTAAGGAGGACCCCAGGCCAGGCTGTCCTAATAAAATGAATGGGGCTGTCCATGTGTCCCCTGCCCCAGTCGGCTGTCACATCTGCAGTGATATCTTCACACCCTTCCTGGAGGGCTTGCAGACTCTTGCTCTGCCTCTAATTCCCTGGGTGACTCCAGCAGTCTCCTGTCCTGCCTCAGTCTCCTCACGCGTGAACTGAGAGGGTTGATCCAGTGGTCTGCAAGGTCCAGTCCAGTTTTCCCCTTGCATGATTCTGACAGTGCCTCACCGGGGAATCTGGATTTTACAGAACACTGTGTCTTACTCAAGCGGTGACTTTTTAATGCTGGCCCTTCAGGCACGGTGACAAGGCAAAGAGAATACTTGTTGGTGGGAGAGGCTTTTGGGGAGTTCCCCCAAGCTGCTCAGTGTCAGGGCCTCTTCCTCTGCCTCCAGATGTGGCTGTGTGGCTTGGGCGGCCCTAGGGTCTTACGGAAAGTCAAAAAGCCAACTTCAGCCAGCAGCAGGCTTGCGTCTGGAGGGGCATAGTGGCCTCAGACTTCCTAAAGCCACCATGGCCCCAGAGAAGGCACTCTGGGCCCTGGCCACCACCTCTGTCTCACTGTCTTCTCTCTCTCCCTTGTTTCACTCTCTCTCCCAGGATCTGGTCTCCCAACCATCTGTGTTCACCACTGCCCCCCTTTCTTTGCTCTCCCCCTTTCCAATCTCCTCACCTGGTATGCCTTCTCTCCCCATTTTCACATCTACCAATCCATCCATCTTTCAAGAATCTGATCAAGATCCACTTCTTCCCAGAAGACCACCTTGACTGGTCTAGTTCATCTTAAATCAACCTCCCTTCTTGACTGCCCACAGCTGGCCAGGTGGTCATCCTCCTGGCCATTTATCAACTATTTCCTGAGTGCCCTTGAGCCAGTTTCTGTGACAGGACCAGGAGCCCAGGCTCTCTTCTCATGAGGCTTGTAGGCTTCTGGTGCCAGTCTGGTGCCTTGTCACCAGGCTCGCTCTGGCCTCTCGTTCGTTTCTCTCGACATAAGAGTGCTCCCAGCATCCTCTGCAGTTCCTGACTCCTCCATCACCCAATACAAACTCCCTTCCTCTTCTTCCAATGTAAAAATTGGTCCTGCCTCCCTTCCTCTCCTAGCTTCAGAGAGGAGATGGAAGGGAATGTATGTGTGAGGGAGATGCAGAGACGGGCAGAAGGAAGCAGGGAGAGAAAGCTGGGAGACAGAGTTCTCAGCTCCCACGGCTCCCTGCCTTCCCTGCCTCCAACTCTGTCCCAGGCTGGGAGGAGCTATGAGTGCCAAGGAGCCTCTGTCCCACTCCATCTCATGCCTCCCCATCCAGACCCCAGATCACCCCTCCTCCCCCCTCCCCGCTCCTCCATCCTGGTTGTGGCAGACGGTTATTGATGGAGACACTGGGGGACTAAAATGAACAGCAGTCAGAGGCCCCCATGACGTCGTCCCTCGTGCTGCTGCCTGCCTCTTCCAGGGCCTCTTTCCTCTTGTCCCCTCACTGGCCTTGTCCTCCACCCATGCCTGCCTGCAACTGGGAGGCAGCCGCTGTGCAAGCCAGCTCAGGACAAGGTCAGGGCAGGTTTGGAGCGGGAGGAGGAGAAGGGAGGAAGGAGAGAAGATGACCACATTGTTTCCATGGACCAGGATAACAAGGAAAGGGCTCCAGAAAGGAGAAAAAAAAAAAAAGAATCTGTTGCGTTTGTCCAGCTTCCAGGCGTTTCTGCCACAGTTTTTTTTGAGAGTGCTCACAGCTGTGTTGTGAACCAGAATCTTTGAGGGACCCCCAGGCCCCGTGTGACTTGCCCTGTCATCTGCACCCCCTGACTTCACCTTCGTCCATTCCTCCCCTGCTCACCCACCCAGCTCATTCCAGCCTCGCTGCCCCGCCAGGCACACTCCGCCCTCGGACCTTGGCTCTGGTGGTTCCCTCTGCTCAGAAGGAGCCCCGCCTGCTGTCTGCACGGCCTGCCCCTTCACTCCCTTGAGGTTCCGCTCACACGTGACCTCCTCAGAGATGCCTCCCCTGACGGCCTCATTTAACGCAGCCTCTCCTCCCCCCGCTCCCACCCCTGCCCAGGACACAGGCCTGCTCTCTGACCCCTCGTCTTGTTTGTGCTTCTCTTTGGCACCCCACACCCAAACATGTTAATACTGTGTGTTTGTTCCTTGATTAGCGTTTCCCTGGGCTCAGATGAGGTCGGGACTTGATTTTGTTCAGTTCCTGCTTAGTTCTCGGCGCCCAGAAAGGGGCAGGAGCTCAACACATATTTGTCAAGAGCACTGAATCCTGAACACTTTGGCTACTTTGGGGGTGCCGGGAGGTGCGGGGACATGGCAGTGGTGCTGGGAGCTGACCAAGGCCCCGAGGACACAGAGCCACACTGGACTTCCATAGTGGGAGGACAGAGGTTGCTGGTGAGAGCTGATAGGCCGCCCTGGTGGGAGGGCTCTTGTCCCCAAGGCCTCCTTGAGCCCATTTGCTCAGGGCTTGACAGTATGGTAACTGTCACCGTCCTGCTGTCTCCCCCATCAGATCCTCCCCTGAAAAGGCTGATGCATGGTTCCAGACAGGAAGCTGTGCTCAGCCAGGGGTCACTTACTGATGCCTCTCTCTGAGTCCCAGTTTCCTCATCTCTAACTCCCTTCAGAGGCTGGCGCGGAGACTTACTAGCCAATGAGCATTAACAACCTCTGCAGGGCTCTCTAATCGCAGGGCACAATGTAAACACAGTCACTCCTGTGGATGGGGGGGTGGGGTCGGAGAGGCAGAGTCCCTCCTGTCCCTCTACGCCTCCATGAGGAGGGACCAGCCTTACACAGGGGCCAACTGGTGCCCACCCACCTGGCCTCCTCAGACTATGTCTTCAGCCAGCCCGGTGCCACGTCTGACAGTCCACTCGGAGAGAGCTGTCTCGCTGTGGCTCTTTTAAAAAGGCGGACACAACACGTAGTTATTAACAGCTGACTCTGTGTGCTTGAAGGGACCACGTCTGCTCCCTTGCTGGGGGCAGAACCCTGAAGGAGCAGCAGCTTGGCAGGGATGGGGGGGCTTCAGGAGGGGAGTCTGCCTTCACAGGGTGCTGCAGAGGGCAGCGGGCCTGGGTGGGGGCCAAGGTGGGCACCCAGGGTGGCCAGGGGAGAGAGCGCTCCCAAGCCTCACCCACTGGACACTCGCTGAACGAGCTGTGACTTCCTGTCCTCATCTGCACTTCTCCTACGAGTGGGGGAGGGGGCTTTGAGCTGTGAGGGCGGTGCAGGGGGGCCTCAGCTCGGCAGTCACTAAATCTGCCAGGCTCCCTCTCCTGTACGGAGCTGAGGTGTCCCCAGAGACACGCCCAGTGAGGCCCCTTGGGAACTCTCAGTCTAGTTGGGAAATGGGGTTCTCTCAGGGAGCAGCCACATTCTGATCCAAGGCAGCAGAGGGGGGTGGGCAGGGGGAGTGGTACAGGCTCTGCACCTGAAGGCTTGAGAAGGTCTGACAATGGAGCGCCCTTCCCGGGGTTGGGGCTGGTGGCCCAGACATCTCTCCCTGCCTTCAGGCCCAACACTTCCCTTCCCAAGCCTGACCCTGCCTGTATACTTGTGCTCACAGGGGAGGAGACATGGGTCCACCGTGGCTGTTGGGAACAGCAATAAAATTGAAAACCATCTAAAGGTTTCTCAGTGCCAGAATGTTTTTATGTTTAAACTGTGGAATACTCTACAACAATTAAAAAGATGAAATGGTTCTAAATGTCCAACACAGAAAGACGCACTGTCAGATGGGAGAAGCAAGTTGCAAAATAGCAGACGCCATGTGTACACATCAGAGACATCTCCCCGGCTCCCATATGCACCCAAATTTGTGCCTACACCATAGCACAAGGTCTACAAGGGTCCCATCAAGCTGAAAAGAGGGAGGAAGGGGGGGTAGGTGGTGTCTCCTATGACTTTAACACTTTTTGTTTTGTTTGACACATTTAGACCCAGCATGTATCATGTATCATTTACATAATTAACTTTAAAGAAAAAAAAAACTTTGCTAAGAGGGGAAGATGGAGTGAAAAGGGGCTGGGTGGAAATGGGTGAGCCAGGCAGCTTGCAGGACCCACAGCCCGTTCTGAGGGCACGGACGAAGATCACTGGACATTAGCTTCCTGGCAGGTTCTTCATGAGGGAAATTATCATGGGTGGGTCCTGCTATGGCCCTGCCTCAAAGCTTCCTCTGAGCTCTGGGAGTTGAAGCAGATTCTCTCCACCCAGCAAGCTGTAAATGGTATTCATTTGGGTCCTGTGACCCTGAGTCCCAGAAGTTGCTGTCTGGCGGGGGATAGAATCCATGATGGAGCACAGAGGCCTACCCTCCCCCCACACCTGTCTCGCCCTCCAGGTGTCCTGAGGCCCAACCGGCTGTGTGGCGCTGATGGAGGGGTCTGAGGTGAAAAGGTGCAGAAGTGACTTGAGAACCTCTGGGTGAGGTCCAGCCTCGCCCCTCAGCTCCCGCTTTCCCCGTCCTGTCCCAGTGTCTGGGATGGTTCTCCCAGCACCAGCTCATCACCTGACTCTCCCCGCCTCAGGGTCGGCGCTTTCTAGCATTGACCTGGTGGAATAGAATTGCAGCCTGGCGGAGCAGGACCGGACTTGGGAGATCATCAGGGTGGGCATGGGGGCAGGGAAATGTCACACTTGCAGAAAAGTCACACCACAGTGCTGCCACCAGCTGCTGATGGCCTGGCCTCCCTGAACGAGGTGGACCCCTCTGGCCCACCCTGACCTGCCTCGCCTCTGCTGCTCCCGGTTCTACCGTGTGCACTGGACACTGGTCCATCCTCACATTTCCTCATGCTGCCTTCTGACCCTTTCCCACTCACTGTTCTTCTTCTTATTATTATTTTTTTTGCGGTACGCTGGCCTCTCACTGTTGTGGCCTCTCCCGTTGCGAAGCACAGGCTCCGGACGCGCAGGCTCACGGGCCCAGCCGCTCCGCGGCATGTGGCATCTTCCCGGACCGGGGCACGAACCCGTGTCCCCTGCATCGGCAGGCGGACTCTCAACCACTGCGCCACCAGGGAAGCCCCTCACTGTTCTTATTTACCCATCCTTCTGTTGATCCTTTTCATGTCTTGTGTCTCTGAATAGACTGTCAGCTCCGTGAAGGGTGGAGACAGAGTCTTCTAAACGGAACTGAAGCTTCATGGAAATGGAAGCTTCTAGCCCAAGGAACTGAAGAGGGTGGGGAGACCACGACTGGGGGTTTGGGGCACTGAAGAGAGATCAGGAAGCACTGTGGGCAGAGAAGGAGAGGGAGGAGGAGAAGGGTAGGGCCGGGGAGGTTAAGCCAGCTGGGGGAGGCAGGCAGAGCGGGCGTGGCCGGCTAGGACGCAGGCGGGTGGGTGGCAGACGCCCTCCTCCAGCAGGGCAGCCTGGGCCGATGGCGCAGGGGGCGCTGCTGATTCCTGAGAAGGTGGGCGGGTGCCCTCTCCCACACGAGGGAAAAAACACAGCGCCGCAGAATTAATTGCACGGAGATGGCAGTAATTTACAAAGCCCCCGTGTGGGGGGATAAAAGGCCCTTGTCATTGTGAAGTGAAGGAAGTACAATTTCCTGCCCAACTCTGAACAGGGCTGAAGCCTGGGGTGTAATCATCGCGGAAAGGAAGGCTCCCGAAGCGCTCCCTCCTCCCACCCCAGCCGGGCCTTGGCTTCCTACTAATTGAATTTCAGAATTAGCCAGAGGAAGGTGGCCCTAGAATAGGAAGATCTGGACTTTAATAAAACATCAGATCCTCAGGCCCTGCACTTGACTGGCCTGGAGGAAGTGAGAGGAAGCTGGGGGCGGGAGGGGGTGGGGAACAGGAAACCCACCAATCAGCCAGACCTAAGGGTCAAGGAGAGGCTCTCTGTTCGGAGTGATTTTCTTTGCCCTGAATCTCCACCCATCCAGCTGCCATGGGGCCTGAAACCCCACCCTCAGAGCATCATTCCTCATCCCAGGGTTTACGGAACGGATGTGGGCCCCACTGCAGAGGAGTTAAGGCAGACTGTGTGTGGGTGGATGGAGGGAGGGGGAGACGGGATGTCTTCCAGTTTCCCTGGAAAGAGGGTTGCTGGTGTTCCGAGGCCGTGTGTGTCCCGCCATCGAGCCTCTGTCGCTGATGGTCTGGGTGGGCGAGGGCGGCCTCCCCGGAGCCTCTGGGGCAGATGCCCCCTTCCCTCGTGTGGGAGAGGCAGCCGCAGAGCAGTTCTGCACATACATGCTCTTCCTCTGGGAATGTCCCCCGGTTTGCACCTCCTCAAGACCCACCGCTTGGGTCCTGCTCTTCAGTGAGGCCCTAAGAGCCTACCTCGGCCTTGTGGTCTCACCTTCTGTGGATTCCTATGTGGCTGTACCCTTGACCACTGCTCATGGCTTGCCCCAGGGGTGAGCCTCGTCTCCTCTTCTAATCTCTGAGAGCCTTGAGAACCTGTGAGCTCCTGGTAACAGGCAGAGAAAGGAACCATGGGGCTGGCCCTGCCACTGTCTCCGCCTCGCTTTCCCAGTGCCCGGCCACGGGGTGACGCTTCGGCCAGAACTTCCCCAGGACCCGCCCTGGCCATTCCAGTCCCTCCAGACCTTTCTACCTGGACTATACTCCCTCCCTCTCCCTTTCCCCGGGGAGTTCTCTGCTGATGTTCTCCTCTCTCCATAAGAGAAAGACAATGATCGCTCACCCACAGAACATGACTCCGACTCTTGCTTCTCCACCTGCATCGGGGGAATCCAGGCCTCAGAACAGTACCCTTTCTCCTGCTACCTCTTCCATGCCTCCTTCCTTTGGAGCCCACGTGTCCTAGAAGAGACTAAGCCTCCCCTCTGCCAGGAAGTCTTCCTTGACTACACCAACCCCAACATCTCTTAAAGCCCTTAGCAATGGTCCCTCTCATTTGGCAGTTAGAAGACACATCTTTGTCTACACATCTTTGTCTACCTCTGTGCCCCATGGTCTGTGTGGGCAAGGGTGGCCTCCCCAGTGTCTTCTGGGCGGTGTGTGTTTGCCCACGTGGAAATATTCTACTACAGGAGCTGCAAACTCCAGGGTCCCCTCCCCCGCCACCCCCAGGAACAGACGTCATTGAATGCAGTGGTTGTTAAACTCCACTCTGGCCCTGGCTGGGTGACAGTGAGATGCAAGGCTGGGGAGAGATGGCTGACCTCAGGGGAAGCCGTGTGTGGAGAGGGTCTGGGGTGGGATGTCTGCCCTCCGGCTGAGGCCCGCAGAGGTAGAAGGAGCCATCCATCTTCCTCTGAGGAGGCCTGGGGGGTGGGGATGACGGGGCGGCCAGCAGGAGAGGGAGATGGATGGTGCCCTCAGCCAGTGAATCAGGGCTGTTGGCCTGCTTCTTTCTTCAGGGCCCTCCAGTGCTGAAACCCCACCCTCAGCCCACAGCCTGCTTTCGGGCTCAGCACTGCCCTCCTGCGTCAACTCTCTTTACACCAGAAACTCCAGAGGAGTTTGAGCTGCAGGTGAACTCCAAGTTCAAGAGTTTCTCAGAGTTAAGCTGGTTGTGTGATGTGGGGAATTGGACCCGGCTCACTGTGACGGTCTCAGCCTTCCTGCCCTTGGCGGCCACAAGATACAGATGGGCGTGGGGCTGGGGAACATCCCCAGACCTAGACTGGGAAGCCCCAGGGGACGGGACCAGCCCTCTCTTTCTCTTCCTGGGGGCACTGGGCAGGGCCCAGTAAGTTCAGACCCAGGGACCTAATTGGCTCAGACCTCAGAGGATCGACCAGGAGGCGGGCCTTTGCCAAGGGTCTGTCCCTTCCAGTTACCCTTGTTCATACACTCAGTGCTGGAGAATTTCATGTCTGGTGTCGGCTGCAACGTCTTTATGGCACTGTGAAAAAGGACAAAAAGTGGACATGACATACTGATGGCCTCTCCCCTTTCTCAACAAAGAGTTCTCGGTCTGTGGCTGGGCTGATGGGCCCATGAGGCTCAGGGGTTGGGGACGGGCCCAGGGAAAGTGTCAGCCCTTCTAAGTCCCAACAAGACAAGTACAACCTGCTTCGTGACACATGCTGGCTTTTGTTCCCACAGCCAAGGGGCTGCTCTTGTGCCCCTGCTGTAGGCTGGCAGCGCCTGCTGGTCCCCAGGACAGCACAAACTGCTCCCTTTCATTCACGCATTGAGCTTTTACTTGCCACTGTGCTGTCATGCCCGGGAGCTCATGATGCTTGCACCTTAGAGTAGACAGGGGTGTTACCAGCATCTGACAACCAGGGGGGCCTGTGTGACTTGCCTGGTGGTGAAGCAGAGACCTGGTTTGGCGCTCAGTTCCTGTCATCCCCTCCCAAGGCCCTGGGCAGTGTGTCAGGAAGTGTGAGTGGGGACCTTGGGGGCCCTGATGGGAGATGTGCTCCCTCCACACCCCCACCCCATGGCTGGGATTTGGGATGAGGGGCTCAGGGATGACCTCATTCTCTTCCTCCAAGGATCCAGGTGGAGAGAGCTGAGGTCTCTGGGGCCTCCCTGGACCCCATGCACCTGACCTCCCTTTACCCCCGGTGGCGTCTCCAGTGTGAAAGTCAGGTCTCGGGCTCCTCCACAGAGGGCTCTGTCTGAGCACCAAGGCTGGATCTGAAATGCATGTGGGGTATTCGTTCCTCATACAAATACCAAGATAAACGCTAGAGCCAAGAAACCAAACTGTGTCCCCTTCTAACGAACCTGGCCTGGGAGTTCAGATCTTCCTGTTTTGAATTTTCTCAGATCAGGATGCACCTGCTGCGAAGCTGGGCGTGACTCCCTGGGAAGGGACCACTGCTCCCCGAGCACCACGTGAGAGGGGCTCTGGGGTCTCATTGGTGTCACCCCACCAATGGCTAAACTGCGGGACATGGGCAACAGGCAGAGCCTCTGAGAAAGCAAGGCCCATATAACTGACCTGAGAAGCAAAGCACCTCCCTGGTCTCTGCCTCTGCCCTCTGCCTGCCCATCTCCACTCCTGCCTGCCTGCGATCGTCTCTCTCTCCTCGCCTGTTTGGCCGGAAATGCAGAGCCTCGCTGGCTTACTTCCACCCTGCTGGCCTCGGACTGATTCCTCAGCGTGCAGGAAGGACACGTGCGGGATCTGAGCCCCCAGTGACCCCAGCATTTGCTGGACGCGTGCAGGTCTTATGCCCACAGAGGGAGCTCAGTGAATGCTTTGTGAGTTGCATAGAATTCCCCTTGTTGGAGCTTTACATGGTGGTTGGACAGCTCCAAATTGGCGGGGAGGGGGTGTCATTTCCCCCAGTAGCATCCCCTTCCCCATGCAGAGGGATGTGTGGAGGAATCCCTCCTTGGTATGATCCTGGAACCTCGGGACCGCAGCCTGGAACTGTCCCCAGCACACCCACAGAGACAGCTCTCTACCCCCATGACGTGCTGTGTGGTGGGGCGGTCAGTCTCTCTGACTCCTTTCTCCCACGGAAGGAGAGGTAAGCAGACTCACAAGGCAGGGGGCTGACGAGTCCCTTTGTCCCTTTGCCTGTCACCCTGAACCACGCTCCCACACGGTGGGTGTCCCTGTCACCCCTGGGCCTTTGCTTCTGCTCTTCCCCCCACCGGCACGCCTTCCCCGCACCTGGGTCCTCTACCAGATTCCCCCACCATCGGAACCCTCCCCAGCTTCCCAGCCTGCGCTGACTCTCCTCCCAATGAGCCCTTCCACATCCAAGTGTCCGAAACATAAAAACAAGTGCTTAGTTGAACAGCTTTCTGCTCTTCTCATCTGTGGGAACTCTGTCTCCTCAGCTAGACTGCAGCTCCTGGGGCTGTGCTTCTCCTCCCGTATGCCCAACCAAGCCCCGGGATGGGGGCCTCACAAGATCAGTTGAACTGCTCAGAATTAGGAGGGGAGGGTGCGCCACTCCTCTTTGATTGCAAATGGGCACCCAGGACCCCCCAGGTGAGGTGAATGAATCTCACCTCTCTTCTCCGGCTCCTTCCTAACAGGCCCTAATTCACTGAAAGAACAACTACAACAAAAAAATAGAAGCACACCAATCAAGAAATTCCGACCTCAGCATCCAAGACAGACTATTTTGAAAAGACCAATAGCCAGGAGTCCTATATTACAGGATCAATGTTTGGAAAATGTGATTTTCTTTTTAAAAGCAGAAAAACAATCTCACTCAGTCCAGGCAGGCCATGGTCCAGCTCTAGGCGGAGGATGCCTTTCCCTCATGATCTCACCACTTAAGCCACTCTTCTGGCCAGGCTTTGCACTTCACCCAACATCAGTAATATAGGTTCAATCACCGGCATTTAGCAATATTTAACCTGAGGACTGCGGCAAGGGAGTAGTCAGCAAACGTGATTGGGATGCTGGCTTCAGTGAGTCAATCCCTCAAGCCCGCGAGCCTAGCAGAGATATTGTTCACAGTGTGTGTGTGTGTGGGGGGGGCTCTGGCTTTTGCTTTAGAGTCAGCTGTCCCTGATCCTGGGAAGAGGCAGGGCCATGCACCGTCACCCTTCCTTCATTGCTGACCTACAGGTAGTGCCCAAGGTGGTGAAAGGCAGTTGGCAAATGGGGAGGATGACATATGGGGGCGGTGGGACAGAGCCTGGCATTCAGTTCTATGTCTTCTTTTCCCAGAGACCCACTCACATGTCCACAGAACCCACCAAGAAAGAAGACTGAACTCACTGATCAGTTGACTGGTACTCAAGACTCAACAAACCATGTGACTGGGATCAGGGTACTGTCATCTGTGGATGGAGTGAAAGATGCCTCACTCATTCATTCATTCTACAGCCATTTACTGATAGTCTACCATTTGCCAAAGGGTGAAAGACATATCCCCTGCTTTGAAGAAGACACGGGCTAAATGCACTTGCAAGGCCAGGTGATATACCTGCAACAAGCACACCCACTAAGCTGAGGTTTGTGTAGGGCTCATCAGTGGCACAAATGATAACAGCAAACACTTAGGGATTGGGGGTTATATGTTGGGCATTGTTCTGAGTGTTTTACATGTATGGTCTCATTGAATACAATAACTCTATAAAATAGTACTATTATCCCCCTTTTACAGGTAAGGAAACTGAGGCACACAAAGATGAAAGACTTGCCCGAGGTCTTATGGCCACGTCCATGGTGGAGCTGAGCTGTGAGCTGGGGCAGGCTGCCTGCAGGGCCTGTGACCTGAATCATGGAGGAGGATACTCAGCTCCGCCCTGGGGAGAATCAGTGCAAGGCTGCCTGAGTCTTGAACCCAGCATGGCCTCTAGGGAAGGATGTGCTGGGAAAAGGGCTCTGCACGGGCAAAGGTGAAGAGGTAAGGGCAGCAGGGTGAGTTTGGGGCCCCCCCAAGTCGTTTAGAAGGCTGGAGCCCCTGAGAGTGCCAGCCCCTTCAAAGCTCCTCCAGACACCTTCCCTATAACCTTTCCTTGGTTTTCCCCCTTGTCTGTTCTTCCTTTCCTCTTCCTCTCTTCCTCCCTTCCTTTCTTCCCTTGTTCCTCTCTTTCTTTCCTTTCTTTCCCACCACCCCCCCACTTCCAACGTCCTCTCTCTCCCTTCTTCCTTCCTTCCTTTCTTTTTTGGCCTCATGGCTGGGACCCCATATTCTCTCCTGTCCATCTATTTAGTTCCCATCCTGACTACTCCAGGATACACCATTTTTTTCCATCTCGAAATAACTGTGACATCTGACCCCCTGGTTTCTGTCGTCAGCCAGCTGGTGCCTCTGGGAAAACCATTTAACCCCTGTGGCCTGATTGTTTCCATCAGCAGGATGTCTGGAGTCCGGGGAGAGGGCTGCGACCTCGGAGGGAGGGGAGGTGGATCTGGTTCCGACAGTAGCCTCTGTCTTGTGCTAGAAGTTTGCGTAGCCCCCTGGGCCTCAGGCTCCTTACCCGGGAAATGGGGATAAGGACACTTACCTGCTGGAGTAGTGGGTGTCCAGCAGAGTGCCTGGCATATACTTAATGGAGGGGATTACTATTGCTACCATTTTCAGTAGCAGCAGTTGTGATGTGATGCTAAAGATTCCCTACAGTGTGAAAAATAGCTTTGGCATTTACGCTGTCTGGTGATGTCTGCTTTCCTTGCATGGGACCTGCACATCCCCCCTGCGACACACACTCACACAGACGTGGACCCCGTGTGTGCTTCCTGCCCCGGCACAGGCCAGCACGCTGGGGGCAGAGTGACAGATGGCTGGCATTGAAAGTCTGGGATGTGTGTTTTGTTTACCTCGTGTATCTAATATGCTAATGACAGGAGGCAGTAATGAGCTGGCAGGGACCTGGGTGACAAAGAGCTGGCTACATGCTTCCCCAAAGAGGCACCTCAGTGTCAATTGTTTCTTTTGTGAGAGGGATTGTTAAGACCTGGGAATGTGGGCTGGGAGGGTTGGGGAGAGGAAGGCTGGGGGTGTCTCACTCAGGAGCAGTGTAGGACCTGGCAGTGTTGTGAGGGGACAGCAGGGGAGGGGTGGGCACCCCCTGAGGGTGGGCATGGACTACTCCATCCTCGTGGGGAGGGGATGGCTGTGGACTGGGCACTCTCACCCGTGTTCCTCACTGACTTCTCTCAAGGACCCTGTGAGCTCCCTGACGGCAGGGCTGACCCTTCCACCGTGGACCCTGGTAAGCCCTGCTTCTGGCACAGGGCCTTGCCAGCACAGGGTGGCAGATGCACACTGGTTTGGCATTAGGATGCTGACGGAAGGCGATCTCTTGACTGGTAAACCACAGCCTGCAGCAAGTCACCAGATCTCTCTGGACCTCAGTTTCCTTTTTGTGAAATGGGTTTGATATCCCATGAGTCTGTGTCTCCAGCATCAGCACAGTCCTGGCACAAAGTGGGTCCTAGCGCATATGAATTCATCAGTGAGTGAACGGGGGGGTGGCGAGGGAGCAGGGGGTGTCCACTGTTCTTCTACTGAGGAGGAATGGGACACGTCTGTGGGTCAAGGTGAGGCACTCATCCCAAGAGCACACAGCTGGTCAGTGAGAGAAACAGCTCAGGTCCACTGCCTGGCCTCTTGGAGGGCAGGCCTCTGAGAGGGCTGTGGAGGCCAGTGCAGCCCTGAGGAGGGGTGAGCAGGCCGGTGTTTGGTGGCCAGTGTGGAAAGCCCCAGACAAAGCGTGCAGGGAGCAGACCGTCAGCAGATGGAAGAGTGTCTCCAAGGCTTTGCATCAAGTGGAAGGGAACAGGTAGAACAGGTTCACGGGCGTGGGTGGGGGTCGAGTCCGCGTAGCACCCCACCCCCACCTGGGAGAGTGGGGGGCAGCTGGAGTGGGTTGAGAAGGGGGTTTTGCGGGGACCCAGGGCCGGGGGGAGCCAACCTGAGGTCCAACCTTATCACCTCCGTGATGGGTCTGACTCCGTAGCTACCCATTTCTCAGTCTTGTGCATCCTCAGGTTTTACCCTTTCTCTGGGCTTCCTAGACATTTTCTTTAGACCTTTGCTTTGTCTTGGCTAAGCTAACTGTACCCTGTGGCCAGGAAGGCCAGCTTGATGAGCTGAGGCTGAGAAGGAGAAGCCAGGCATTGGGGTGGTTAAAGGAACTGCTGCTGGGGCTCCTCCTGGGGCTCCTCCTGGGCAGCTGTGGCCCTCATCTGTAACTGAGCAGAGGCCCCTGCCCTGGCTTTACACACCCTGTGAAGTGCAGGACTGAGCTCCCCAGTGGTACCAGAAATGTGGCCCAGAGGCCAGGCTAAGTGAGAGCAGAGGGTCCAGGACTTGGGGAACAGAGGCAGGAACAGCAGGAATGCAGAGGGAAACGCTGGGTGCAAAGGCCACACAGCACGGAAGTGTGAAAAGATCCTGTGGGAGCTGCAACTTGCATCAGAGGCCAGATGAGGCTCCTGGTCTCCTGGGGACCCCAGCTTCCTTGTCTGTAAAATCCTGGCTGGAGCAGCAAACTTCCCAGGAATGAAGAAGGCAGACTCAGAGTTCTGGATTTTAATCCAGCTTCTACCTGTTCCTCCCTCAACCTGAAGGCCCAGGTGGACAAGGTGGAGTCCCCAGTTCCTGGCAGGCCTCCGGGACCTGCTTCCCTCAGTTTTTCCCTAAGCGTCCAAGGGCACCTGCTCTTTTCCCGGACTGGCCTGGGGACAGAGGGCAGGACACGAGAGGAAGATGGGCTGCCGGACCTCAGCGACACCCAGCTTGGGACACAGGGACACGGAGGAAGTCGAGAAAGGTGGCATGCCACCCAGTGACCCAGCTTCTGAATGCAGAGGCCTGGGGAAGCCAGCAACAGCATGGGCGAGCAGGGGACCATCGTGGAGGCAGGCATGCCCCTAGGCATGCCCCCTTGACAGAGGGTTGAGGAAGGGGGGGATGTCATTCCTAGTGGCTGGAGTGAGTGTG